>NC_140590.1:1703759582-1704459165 GCF_964204655.1 Triturus cristatus | reverse complement strand
GTGTACTCTAAATTAGCATTTTAGTTTCAGTTATTGTCTGGTTTTCCCAGAAGTACTGTGCTCGATTTATTGCATATGGGACCCCAACCCCAAAGGAAACCTATACTTGTGTGGTACCAACAGAGTGGAACACAGATAGGGAGAAGCATTTGCAGGGGTATGTTCCTGCATGAGGAATAGTGGGATGTACCACTATGTATTGGGAAAAATGCTAAAACTCTAAGAAATGTCATGCTCAGTCCACTCTCGTAGCCAGCCAAGCAGAACAAGGGAGGTCTGGTTCTCAGCAATAGAAACCTTTCTGATCTGTGCTAATAATACATAATTGTTTCTGCAGACTACGTTCCCTATGAAAATCCACACATATTTAGTATTGCTTGATTCCAAACATTTAGTGCAACATTTCCTTGGCACGCTTTCCAGGATTTACGTTTGTCCATTTGAGAAATGCAACAAAATATTGTGCACAGTTCTTTCATGGAAATATCTCCACATTTTTCGTTATACCTTCAGACTACAATGAGATATTGACTTGAGGATTGCACCAACATTTAGCTCTTAATGTGCCAAAAATAATGTTTGTATGGATACACAAAGAGGTCAAAAAGGTACCTATGTTTGAGCAACCTAATGAAGTGCAAGGGTTACATTAATGGGCTACTGAATCTCCCCCATAGTGTTTTTTCTAAACTTCCCCAATTACCTGTTCCCAAATATTGGGGGGGTTCTTTTATTTAAATAGCAAACATTAGTAGTATTCCACAAATGTATAAAACAGCGAAAAATGCTCTTTTTAAATAGAAGGAGACTGCAAACTCCAGGAACACTTCCTGCAAAGCTCAGGAATCGCCTGTTAGCCAGAGACATGTATTCAGGATCCTCCTGTATCCTCTAGATGAAACTAAGTTTGTTTAAGCCACTGGCCTCTTGTACAGCCTGAGATATGGACAAGCGCATTCCTGCAACAACATCTCATGTCCCTATGGGAGGAGATGAAAGCGCATCTAGGACCAGACAGTACGAGGCAGAAAGATAGCCTGGGAAAATGCTCACATTCAGACAGGTGCTTCACTTTGAAGTATGCAGGACTGTTAGATTCATTCAGTCAATAGAGAAAGTATGATACCGTTTAGAAAGACAAGTTTCTTCTAGAGCCAACCAGGACTGGCTCATATTTTGTGCACACTACAAAGCACTGCTCAATGCTGTGGTGTAGCCATGTGGTAAAACCACTACACAGAAAGACACAAGTAGAGAATATTATTCCTACAAAATGGGTGATTTGGAGTTTTAGGGGACATGGAAACCCACATCCCATCCAGGCAGTGGTGAATTTATGGTGAGAATATGTAGGTCTTAAAAGATGCTGGATTGGAGCATGGTAACAGAATTCATAGCAGGGTACACAGCTCCCAGTATGATTGCACAGGCATGAACCCTGCTGGAGTGGGTGCTAGACAGCTCAACTGCATGGATGTGCACAGCCCTAGGGTAAAAATGTCAATTTCCTGTTTGGGTGTTCCACCCTTCAAAGCAACTCAGCCAAGTCTGGCATGATCTGGCCCTGTTTTGTGATTGCTGGTATTCATGCAGCTCCAATTGGCAACTCTCAATTCATGATAAGTTGCTCACTTAATCTTTGGCCACCCTCGATGAGACTTCCAAACTTGGGTGGTAATTACTTGTATTTGTACTATAGCTTGCATGGAAAATGTTTGTGTATGGTAGTAAAAACACACGAAATCCATGTGAAACAGATATACTTGACAAACATGGATGTAGGCAGGAGCACACTGCTTTTCAGGTGGTCTCAATCGCCCTGCTGCTTATATGAAATATATGACTTTATCATGTTACCAGGTACATCTACAGCATCAAGAATACAAGGGGCAATGACCAAATAAATGAGTGTGGATGTCGGTTTCATGTCTGTGCAAAATGCAGTGACCCCAAAATGCCATTTGTGGGTTCGCAGCGCGAACGCTATACATATTGCACACATGGCCCACCTATGGAGTAGGTCATTGCCATGCCTCACTGCGGCTGCTTTGGGGGCAAGTACCCCGGGCCAATGCATGAGCAGCTGATCTAGTCCTGGTTCTTTTATAATGGAATAAAGAGAGCTTTAGGTCTGAGGAGGCGAACCAAAACCCTGGAGAGTATGTAATACTAATGTAAGAGCACAGTAGCGTGAGAGTTCTGGTGCTGGTGGACCTAGAGTCTATATACATGAGGAGGAATGAACAGTGCTATGACTGTGAAGGTTTTCCTCAATCTTATGCACTCTATACTCCTCTCTTTTATTGCCCCCCTATTTTTTGCCCCTGTTCCTTTATCTCCCTCTTCTTTATCTCCCCTCCAGTTGATTCCCTTTCTTCCCCTCCCTCACTGACCTTTACCCTTTGTAATCCCTCCATGTCTTCCCCTTCTTGCATCTCTTTCCATTACTTATCCATTGTCCCCATCTCTCTCAGCATGAGTCTAAGCCCCCCTGATGAGCCCTCCTGGTCCAGGGAAGGAGTGCAACTGACAGTGTGTCCAAGAGGTTCATTTATTTGATATTAATATTTTTTGGGTGGTGTGCTGGAGCTCGCAGAATCATTGGCTCTTCAGTATGCCCTAGAGGTGGCAAAGAGTGAGGATTGGCACTAAAATTACAGAATAGTAAACGCAGCGATTGGGGATTTCAAACTGCTAGGTCTGCAAGGGCTGCAAAGCAACAACTCTGTTGAAAAGGTGTCTAAGCAGATATATACACAGGCAAGGGGAGCACACACAGAACACATATGTTGTCCTGATGCACTGACTGCACCGTCTGTGCCTCAGGGATCTTGCTGGCCTAACCATAGTGTGGACTGGACTAGAAAGTCAAGGGCATATGTATCAAATTCTCTATTTGCGATTCTCAAATAGCGATATTTTGAGAATCGCTATTTGGGAATCGCAAATGATATGTAAGTAAAAATTATTGTTAGCAATTCCTTGGCATTCCTTAATTGCGATTAGCAAATTGCGAATCGCAATTAAGGAATACCCTCCAATTCATTCCTATGGGCCAGGAAGCCGATAGGAATGAATGGGAAGACATTCTCAATTAGCGATTCGCAATTAGAGAATCGCACATTGAGAATAATTTCAAGGGTGCAAGGGTGTCATAAGGACATCCTGATGCACCCCTGAAATGAGCATGTGTGCACATGTGGCGCACATACATGCCCTAAGGGCTCATGGATGGACAGTTCTTAACAATTACAAAAATAGCAAACCCCAAACCTACCTTAATCTAGGAATAAAGATTCACGCAAAACAAAAAGTTAAGACTGGGGGTTGGTCCAATAAAATCTCTACTACCACCATGGAAAAAAAGAGAGCTAGATTTGAAATGTAGACTATGCGGACTGGGCGAAGAGAACATTATTCACATTATCTGCATATGTGACAAATTGAAAGACATAAGGCAGAGGTGTGGAATTTAATAAAATATCTACTTGTCCGTGGGGCAGGTTGCTTCATGAATCTACTTGCCCTATAACAAAATCCACTTGTCCCTTTTGTGCCATGTAATGCGGCGACAAATTATGGCAGCAATCTCATTATATAAGAGTTCTGATATAGCCTCTCTAATTATGCCAGGGCTCGTACCATAGTAGGGTTGAATACTAGCAATCCCCTTATGTTGCTACGTTTCTGCAGGTCTACATACTGGGGCTGAAGGTAGTGGTAAGCAATAGTTCAAGGGTTGGAATGCCCTTTTGAGTCTGTGCAAACCTACTAACTTGCATGTTTTAAGGGTTTGAACCAACTCTTTTCTAATCTTTTCCCGTACTGAAAAAGGTTGGACATTTACTCCCGACAGGGTCAGACGTAAAACTTCTTCCAGAGTTGGGAAAAAAAGTGGTTGGAGGAAAAGTGAACTTAAAACATTCAGATTTTTACACGAGCAAATCTACACATGCACATTTGCTCATGCTAAAATGCAGTTCACAAATATTTTCTAGGAGTACTATTTCTTGGCCTACTTCTCTAAATTCACGGAAATTGTATATATGCTCTTAACGCAAGGATATATACCATGGATGCACTTTTGAGACTTTCTTTAATAATTTGGCCTCAAATTAGGCCTGGCGTTAACCATGACCTTTTGTGCTTAATAAAATTCTGTTTCTCTTTCTCGGTCTATCAGCTAGCTTCACTGTAAGTGACAGTATTCTGCTTTTCACAAGGAGCATATTGGCACACAAAGTAATTTGAATCAGTGCCCTGAACTGATTCAATGTGTGCTTTTTGAGACCAAAAAATATTTTTGCTTTTGCCAATGCTTGTTAGAAAGGTATGGGCCCAGCAGCTTCCACACCGATAAGGTTTTACAAAAACTATGCCTAAACAAGTCACGCATTGACAAAACCAAAAGGCTGACCACCAATTTCAGACCTACTGGCTTTGCCAATGCTTGTTCATTTTTGTTTCCCATAATCGCATTTAAACTGGTTGCACTGCTTTTCCATTATGAATATTTTTGGGAAATACAAGCATACATCAACATGTTACTAAATGATGCTGCAAAGATATGGTACCTAAAATCTTACAGTAGTTAAGCAAAATGTTTTTTTTTCCTACTTGCATTTTTTTGTGAACATTTTATTTTGAAAGCAAAGAATCATCACTCTTGCTTTCAAGTTTCGGCAAATATTTGCATATAATCAGAGAGCATTCTGGGAGCATTATACATAGCCTCGTATTACTAAACATTTGATGCAGTTATCGTGCTCCCGGTAAAATAAGTGGGGGGACGCCGTCCACCCGCGTGGTACCCTGACTCGAGCCCTGATAAAGAGCTTTACAATAATACACACACGTGGGCAAATTAAACTGAGGGGCATTCGACACACTTGATTGGACGTACCTGCTGGAGGTCTTAAGACAGATGGGTTTTCGTCCTGTCTTTTGCAGCTGGATTAAGTTGATGTACACTGACCCCAGGCTGGAATTGGGAGTGGGGAGATTATATCTGGAGATTGGGGCATGCAACAGGGCGCCAGGCAGCGTTGCCCGCTCTTGCCACTCCTCTTCGTTCTGGGGTTTGAACCTACGGCAGTCAAGGTTTGGCAGGATCTCAGGGATTGGTGCATTGGGATTAGAAAGTCCAACCCATGTGATCTCCTATAAACAGATGGCACCCTGTTTTACTTGACACAGACACCGGAATCTATTCAGATGCTGCTGGCCTACCTGGATACATTTGGTGATGCAGTGAGCCGGATAATCAATAGACACAAAGCCTTGTTTCATCGGGGGACTCTGGTGGGATGCCCGGTGGGACTTGGACAAGTTCAGGTACCTCCGGATAATGGTGGCCTTTACAGTCAAGAAACAATACAAGTATAATATGGGGAGGACGCTGGATGGGTTGTAGTCATCAATACGGTTCTGTTACACATTCCCTCTGTCTGTTATGAGGAGAGTGGCAGTTGCCAAGATGGTGCTCTACATGGTTTAGAACTCTGTATACCAGCTGCCACAGTAAGCATTTAAAAAATTGAATAAACTCCTGGGGCCATATTACAGATGTCTGCGCCGGCGCTAATTGTCGCTGTGCGCCAGAGTATGCGTCCAATGGCATTACAGAGGATCGTCTGTAATGCGCCATGATGTTGGTGGAGACTTTGAACTCTGGGGCAGATTTACATGAAGTGACGCATCTGTACAGATGCGTCACTTTCCCTGCGCCACCCTTAGAAACCCTTGCGCCACCATAGATGCGCTGTATTTACAATACGGCGCACTATGGCGCAAGGATTGACAAATGCGTCAGAAATTCTGACGCATCTGTTGGCGGAAAAGTCACGCATTTGCTGGAGTCGTATCGCAAGCACGACGCAACTCCAGCAATGCATGTTGAGGCCTATTCCCACTACACTGCGTCACTTTTTGACGCAGTGGCGTCCTAAAAGTGGCGCAGTGAAATATTGTAGATTTCACTGAGTCACTTTTACGAGGCCTTCCTGCGTAGGAACGCCCATCCAGCATACATTATACCTGACGCAGGTATAATGTGACGCTGGGCTTTACAACGTGACGTATCTCCCTAGATGCGTCACTTTATAAATAGGCCGCATTGTTTGCGCCGCTGTTGCGTCTAAAAAAGTGACGCAACTGCAGTGCAAAAGTCACGCAAGGGGCTTGTAAATCTGCCCCTCTGTGTTTATGTGCGTTTGCGTCTGTGCGCATACTGTATTAGCGCACAGACGCAAATGCACATAAACACAAACATACTGTAGTGCACAGTGACAATTAGCGCAGGCGCAGTCATCTGTCATAGGGCGCCTGATCTGGTTGGTCTGGGCTGCAAAACGGAGCCGAGTTGCTAGAATTGGATCGGGAGGAGGCGTGATCGGGTTGAATTGTATTACTATGCAGCACATAAACCCCGTGCAACCAAAGAGGACATGGACGAGGATAATTGGGAAAAACGACTGATGAGTGCGACCTGTAATAAACCTCTTTGATGGAATTGATAAGGGAGACTAGCTACAAGGGTCTCAAGCATCTTAAGGGGCTTCGCATTGACGATACTGCAGCCAGTGTTGGTTACATGGGGGCGTGAGGGAGATTGTCGGTCATTGGGTGATTTGATTCGGCAAATAGACTGCTAGCCATGGGATGGTTTGGGACTAGAAGCCCTGCCATGCCTCTATGCGCTTGGTATAAAACTGAGTGGGTTCTGGCAGAGGAAACACATATTAGGACGTCTCAGAGGGACGCTAAGGTAACCAAAGACTTAGCTGGGTGGGCACCTTAGCAGCATTTGAGGAAAGGCGGGGCCAGGAGACACAGCTGGCCTCAGCCACAGGGCTTGCATGATAATACAGGATAGTGTTTGTGCTGGGAGACGTACAGAATAATAGGAGAAAACTAACAGACCACACGGGGAATTGGCACGTCCATGGAAAATAAGGAAAGAATTGCCGTGCGTTCAATGTATTGTATGGAAAGGGTGGGACCAACATCTGGCAATGTGACAGTGACGATGTTGTTTTTTTTTCTTGTTCATGGAATGAGGGCCTGAGTCTCAGAATCTGTCTTCTGACCGGTTCCATGTGAACTTTGTCCCACCCACCCTTTCAGGCCTTACATGACTGAAAATCTGTCTGTGAAGCTCGGGCTATGTCAGACCACTTCCTCAATGATGAACAGGAAGTGTTAGAAATGAGCACTTCCAAAAAGACCTAGGATGACTGCTTAGAATCTGTAGGTAGTAGGGTTGCCTCAGAAGTGGGATCTTACCACATAAATGGCTATGGTTAGTAAGTCATATAATATCACTTTTGGAACAGCGGGCCTTTTATGTCATTTACAGCAATGTCACCAATATGCTAATTAGTGATTTCGAAACCTGAAAAGTCCTACCTCTTTTTGGTCAATTAATGTTGGCAAGCATGGTTATAGCCAGGTCGGCCCTGTTTGTTGGGACCTTTATGTATACTTCTAGCGGAAAATGTGAAATTGTAATTCCTAGAATGCAGAGTACCATTGGCCAAAAGCGAGACCTGACTTGACTATCGCGCTTGACAAGGGTTAATTTAGTAACTATGCTAAAGAGTAAGATATGGGTTTAGCATTTGGATGTCAAGCATGTGTGCTGCATGGACATGGGTGGTATCAGGGGGCCTGTTGGTAGTTGTTGTCCTGCACCTCTCCATGTTAGAACTGCTCCTGTTTTCTACAAGTAAATAATGCCCTGATTATTTACCATAATCCCCACTACTCTTAGTCCTACTTTTCCTCGGCTCAGTCATAACTAAATGAGGTAGTATCCAATCAAGTACAGGAAACAAAATAGGAAATGCTTGCTAACCCCACCCACTCTCCTGCTTAGGGCTATAATACAATAGCCTTACCCTAGCACTTCTTGAAATACCAAACAACACAAAGGCATGATACAGGGAGTGTGGGTGGGAAGTATGACTTGGTCGGGGACAAGCAGGACTAAGAGTAATGGGGATTACCGGTAAGTAATCAGGGCAATACCTCTGTCTCTCATCCTCGATCCAGCCATATCTAAATGAGGCATACCGAAGCAGACATCCAAAATAGACGGCCTCTGAAATACCGTCAGAAACAAAGAACCACACCGTATAGAAGCACACCACAGTGAATTTCAATGCAACATCCAAAGAACAACTTAAACAGGAGCAGGAGGCTCCACAGCCTGCAAAACCCCACTCCCAAAATTCAAACGGTCAATTTGAGCACAATTCAAATGGTAATGTCTGATTATTGTATGTTCAGAGGCCCAAGTCCCAGCCTGACAGATCTCCTCCAATGGCACGCCTTTAAAATCGACCCACGAGGCAGAAACTCTTCTAGAGGACCGGGCCTAGACATTGGAAAGACACAGCGAGTCATCGCCCTGATATTCCAAATAGATGGTGTCCTTGATGCTATGCCCCAGGGCCATCTTAGATGCAGCCTTCCCTCACCCCGCAAGACCAAATGCAACAAATAGACTGTCAGAAGAACAGAATGTAGCAGGCCTGTCCACATAAACCGATAAGGCATGCCTCACATCCAGGATGTGCAACAACTGCTCCGTGGGAGAAAAAGGAGAAGGACAGAGAGAAGGGAACAACAGCTCCTGAGAGGAGTGAATTGTAGAATAAACATTGGGGAAGAACCCAGGATCCAACCTCAACACCACAGTATCCTCCAGAAACCACAGAAATCGAGGGGAACACCTCAAAGCAGAAAGCTCCCGCAACCACCATGCCAATGTGACAGCTACCAGGAAAGCCTCTTTAAAAGATAAGATCTTCAAATCCACAGAAGCCAAAGGCTCAAAAGACTGAAGAGTGTGGAGGGCCAGAGAACGATCCCACACTGGCACAGAATAGCGGGCAGCAGGGGAACTAAAACAACACAAAACCATAGGCCCGCATCTGAGGGATAAGAACTAGAATCCCTGAATGCCCTGATAGCTGCCCACTGGTGTTACAACGTAGACAGTGCAAGGCCCTTAGGAAAAACATCCAAAAAGATTCGAAGAATAGAAGAAATAGAACAAGAAGTAAAAGACAGACCATTAAGAGAACTCCACGTATTGAAAGCAGTCCAATGGTCATGGGAGCTCCCGTCATGCTCCGTGGCTGAAGACGGGTTCAGTGGCCAGCGTTAGCGCGGAATGGTAGTAGCTGACCTGATGTGCTCCTGATTAATGGCGGGCGGCTCAAGCAAAAAACTCTCAGTCGACTTGGAGCAGGCTGCAACTGTGGGGAAAGACCGCTCCCAGAGGGGTCATAACGGAGCATCTGAGAGAAGCAACGCAGGCAGCCTCTACTAGTTTTGATGTAGCGGGTCAGGCGGACAAACGGACGGAGGCGGGGAGCTGTGCCTGCCGAGATATGGGGCCAGGGCAGGTTGAGAAAGGCAAACGTAAATGGAGAACAGCCACACGCTAAGGCACCTGGAGAGTTTGAAACCTGAGTGTATATGTGGCGAAGTCCAGGTTAGCCTGATTATTATATAAAAGAGATCTCCCTTGCATTTTACAAATGTCCACCATGGCTTACCCACATTGCTAGAATAATCAATTTTGGGTCTAGATACGGGGGGGGGCATTAGGCCGCCCCTACAGAGGTGGTTTGGGGGCTGAGTGCGGAAGTTGCATCCTCCTCTCAAACCACGTCTTTGCAGGCCACGAAACAATGATCATGAAAAAAAAATCTTGAGATACTACTGTCAAACCCCGACTTGTGGCAAAATCCGTAAGGGGGTCAAAAAATCAACATGCGAGCCCTCCCTCTAAAGAGATGGAGTTCAGACAACTTAGTGGTTAATCCAGGAGGGACTCCCCTAATGAGGCATTTGGACAATTAGGCCTTAGAAAGTCAGACATTCAGCAGGGACCTAAAGATTCAGCCATGTTGTGGGGTTCACTGCCAGTGTAGGACCCTAAGGTCTCTAATAGGAGTATAGAAACCCCACTCAACACAGTTAATCTTGTCTCTCTTTTGAGACTGGAAGCAAATTTTTGGGTGCCAACTGAATTACCAACGGTGGGTGGCCCTTCAGCCGACAAGCAGCCTATCTGTTATTCTTAGTACTTAATATAAAGAACGTAAAAATCTTGGTGAGGACGTAAAAATCTTGATGAGGCAATTAAGTCGGGGAGTGTGGACTGGGTGAGAACTGCTATGTCGAGGAGGAAGTTGATGATGGGGTACCATCTCTAATCCACCATTTCCCCTCTGCTATAGTTTTTAACGAGGAATACGTTAGTCGTGCACTCAGGGCCCTTACTGGTGGCAGGGCACTGGGCCTAGATTGCTTTCCCGCAGACACTTTCTTGCACAACAAGCCCAAATGGTCTACTTACATACTTCTATTTGCCAACGCCATAGCCCAAGGAGCACCAATTCCGCATACCTGGTGGAGGAAGGAGATAATACCCATTTACAAAAAGGGAAATAAATCCTTGACTGGTATTTATAGGCCAATTAGCCTTGTAGATTGCATGCAGAAAGTGGTGACTAGGCTTGTTGTAATCAAGGTCCAGGACTGGATTGATGATAATGCTGCTCTCTCCCCTCTACAGGCAGGTTTCAGGGCCCGTATTAACACCATGGATCAGGTGTTCCACTTCGTTCTTATTTACTGGCGTATAGTTATCCTCGGCAAGGGCAGCATGTATGCCGCCTCTGTCGATTTAAAATTCGCCTTTGACATGGTATCTAGGAACACATTGTCGGAGGTCCTGAAGGAGATGGGGCTGCCTTTAGATCTGCTCTCCCTAATTTTCGGTATCCATAAGGACAATTTTGCACAAATACGGTGGGGGGCGGCAGGAAATAAGACTGATCCTTTCCCTGTGCGCAAGGGCGTTCGTCAGGGATGCGTGTTAGCACCGACTCTGTTCTCTCTATTTATAAATGGTGTTACAGATTTTCTTAGTGCCTTTCACACTGATGCCCCTGTTTTAGGTGGAAGAAAAATTCACATCCTCATGTTTGTGGATGATAAGCTGATAATCTCCAAAACACCTAGTGAATTGCAGCGTGCCCTCAACCACTACAAAGAGTTTTGTCTTTTGAGAGGCCTTAAAATCAACGCAGCAAAGGCAAAACTCATGGCATTTAACCAGCATCGATCTTTCAGGGGGGAATATAATGATGGATGGGCTCCCCCAGAGCAGATGGACGCTTTTGTCTATCTGGGCATCAAACTTCATAAGGACATGAGGTGGAAGCCTCACATTGAAGCTATGGCACTAAAGCACCGATAGTTAGCCGGCACTTTTAGAAAGGAAGTTAAGACCTCTCTAACAAAACCCATTAGCCCGTCTCTTCAAATTTATAATAGCAAAGTGGTGAGTTCAGCCCTCTATGGGGCTGAACTGTGGGGCCTTGAAAACCTGAATCAGCTCACACTAGCAGAGAACTCATTCTTACGTGCAATCACTTGCCTCCCACAGAGCACACCCAACCTCCCCCTAAGGAATGATCTGGGTAGGAAAGCTCTAAAGGACTATGCTAGGCTATGCCCGATTCTCTACTGGCAACGACTATGGGTCACGCTGGAACTGTCAGTATTCACTGAGGGCTTAAGGGATGTTATTAATACGGATCAATTTAATAAAAATTAGTTGGCTCTGAGATCTGAAAGACAAGCTTTATAAAATTAGTCTATCACACTTGTGGGGTCTCCCCTTCACTTCGAAATTCCCTTCGAAAAACAATCTCAAAGAGATTTACTGGGAAATGGGTGCACAAAAAGAATTTAGATCTCACGACCCTTCCACACTCACGGGGCTCTTCCTTCAAATTAAACCATACCCGAGCCAAGAGTCATATTGGGATAAAATCACAAAGCCTTTGGATCGAAAACTTTACTTCCAATTTAGATCTGGCACTTTGCTGTTGAAGTCTTTCTCATCCAAACGGCTTCACACCGGGGATAACAAATGCCCTGTCTACATCAAACAAGTATAATCACATTCCAATGTGCTCTTTGCCTGCCCTGCTTACTTGAGGCCGCAGAAAGTTTGGCTGGCCCAGCTAGGTACGAATCTGGGCACAAGATTATACAAAGAAGCCTTACGAATTCTACGCTCCGACTCTTCTACCAGGTATGCAATCCCCGTGACCAAGTTTTTGAGGTGGATGTGGCAGATCCGCTCTAAATTAGCTAAGGCTAGCAATTCCCCTCATTGAAACCACCTATTATCCAACACAAATATGGGGGTAAACTAGGCATGGTGGGGCTCATTTAAGCTCAACCGGACGTATGAGATCGATTTCAATCAATGTGTTCTTTTTTAGTCTTGTTTTAATATGTAATTCTTGAAAAGATGGCTCTACTCGCTTTTTTGCACTTAGATTTTAACATCGATCTTAACTTTTGTATTCTGAAGCTATTTTTAATCTATTTGTTTCTACCTGTATGTGCTTTTATGACTTGGTCAGTTGAATAAAGCTATCTTGATGATGATGATAAAGAACCAGTCCAAGCCAACAAGCTATGTGACACCGAAGCTCAACGCGAGTTTTGACATTCATGACAAGTGCTCACCTGGTGAGGCTGGGGCTGGTTTAACTGCTGACACTTTCTTTTTCACTACGGCTGTGGAGGCCGCAGGTCAGAAAAGGGACACCATTTACGACTGTGCCCACAAACGCTCTCACTACGTAGATTATTCTAGCGCCTCCAAATACAAATAGCGTGGCTGGATCAAAGGACTTCACGCAATCTCCACTATATCAAATTCTGGCGAATTAAAAAAAATTAAACTTTACAAGAAGAACCTAAAAAAAAACGGAGTCGTAGTTATGCTAAATTCGATCTCACATTCAACAACTTTTGTCCCGGATTACAGAAGCAGAACAACGTATATCCGATCTTGAGGACAGTGTGCCTCTTCAGACTGACCAAATAACCAAATTACAATCTGAGCTGGTCAATTTACAAATCAAGGTAGATGATGCAGAAAATCGATCGCGAAGATGCAATCTACGCATAACTGGGATCCCCGAAGGCCGAGAGAATGGTCAATTAGTTGCAGAAGTAGTCTCGGACCGTATTGCTCAGTATGTGTGTCCAGAAGCAACAGCACAGAAAACTGACTTTACCATCTCACGGGCCCATTGCGTGCCATCTGTTCAGTAATCTAATGTTAAATATCTGCAAATGATTTTTGTGAACTTTGGGGATTTTCGAATAAAGGAAAAGATCCTGACATGTGCAATTTACAATAAAGTTTATCAGACGAATGATAATTTCTCTTTTAAATTCTTGTCTGACATGTCTGCTCTCTCTGCAAGGCGCAGAAAGGAATTTAGAGGCATGTTAACCTGCTTTTAGCGGCTTAGGGTCCCGGCTGGCATTAACCAGCAATCTAAATTGAAAGTACTCCATAAGGGGAAGGTTCATATCTTCCAGTCAGTTGAGGCAGGATAAGAGTTCCTTCAGTCCCCACAACACCAAGCGGGAGGTAGCTAAGGGTAGTGTGTCTTAAAAGTCTTCAGGCTCGGATGGTGACTTGATTAGGGTGGGCAGCCCCTTCTTACCTCTCTTGGAAATTTATTCAATATTAATTTTACGCTTCCTCTGATGTGGCCATCAGGGGGGTTGCGATACTAGTGGTTAAAAATGTACAGTGTGAAATTACAATGGTGCAAAGAGACAACAGTACTAGATGGCTTTGGGTCCAGATGAGGATTTCCGAACAACTCTTTAATTTTGTGAGCTACTATGGACCCATTGAGGACTCAAATGAGACGTTGCAGTCTCTTTATGATTTTGCTATGCTCAATCTGGGTTCCTTGTACTTGGTGGTGATTTTAGTTTATTGCTTCATCCTGCCAGTGATTCCTCACAGCCAGAAAAAGTTGAGAATGCTTTGGATTTAATACGGTATCTTGTGTTGGTTGATTGTTGGAGAGATGAATTTCCAAGCAAGAGGATGCATACATATCACTCAAGGAAATTTCATACTTCTTCTCAGATTGATTTTTTTTCTCATCTCCCACGCTTTCCTAAATGTCGAGTCCGAGATTATTGAAAATCCCTTTTCTGACCATGGGGTAATTTCCATTAAATCTAAAGTTCGAACTCAAGCCAAATCTGGGTACAGATGGGCATTTGATAAGTCTCTACTAGTTGATGAGCAGTGGATTGGTTGCCCATATGCACCTGGAATTAGAGGAGTTTTTGGAACTTGATGTTAATACAGCTTCAGAATTTGAAGTATCGGGTGCTCTTAAAGCCTTCTTTAGAGGGGAAGTAATTTCCTATAAAGCCTACAAGAGGAAAAAGAGAATTAAGAAAGATTACAACTAGAAAAAGAACTCTCTATAGCTACCGCAAGCTATCTAGCCCTACCTTCCCAGGAAGGAAAAAACAAGCCCAGTCAAGCGATTTATAAATTACAAGATTTTTTAATATCCAAAATATCCCATGACTCAGTCTTGCAAAAAAGATATGAAGAAAATGATCATATCGGTAGATACTTGGCTTGGGGCCATTACCAATAGAGTTAAAAAAATAAATGACTCAGCCACTATGAGACCTATATCTCAGCCTCTTGAAATTGCCACGATTTTCCTTAATCAATATAGGGAGCTTTATTCTTAGTCCCATAACACATATATAGTGGAAGCTATAAGTTGGCTAAATGGAATTCATTGTTTCATCTTATCTACGGAACAGGGAGAATCCCTACTTGCAAATATTATATCTGAAGAAGTCAGTCAGGCAGTGAATACATCACCATCTAGCAAAGGATGTCGGCTTGATGGGGTTCCAATTAAGATCTATAAGACATTATCTCCCCAACTGAACGGCTTTCTGAGATCAATATTTAATGGGATTCTATAAGGAGACGCAGTGCGGTGACTTTTACTGAAGCCGCGGTGATTAGTTTTGTGGGAGAAGACGTAAACTCTTTTTGACTAATGGCCCTACTGATTGTCGATTACAAGATCTTTTAAAACAATTCTGGAAAACCGGCTGGCACAAGTGACCCCTTCATTTATACATTGGGAACAAAACGGATTTGTGCAAGGTAGGCAATTGGCTTCTGATACTCACTACTTACTTCAATCAATCGACCTTTTCTGTACTAATAAAAATCAAAGCAGCAGTAATAATGCTAGATGCCGAAAAGCATTTGACAGAGTGCAGTGGAATGTACTTTTTGCTATTATGAATAAATTAGCGATTCCATCTGAATTCTGAAGTCAAGTAGTGAAAAAACTATACTGTGATGCCCAGGTCTTCATAATTGTTAATGGGAATATGTCCGGCTCTATCTCTATTAGCCAGGGGATGCAACAAGGTTGTCCCCTATCTCCAATGCTCTTCTCCCTTTTTATTGAACCATTGGCTGGTGCCATCAGGCCCAAGTCCCTGGATTTGCAAAACTTAGGTGATTTGTAGATGATTTGGCTCTGTATTTAGCCACCAATGAAGACAACATATCGAGAACTTTCTCTAAAATAAATGAATTTACAAAAATCGGGGGGTATAAAATAAATCACACAAAGTCAGAAGCACTACTTTTTAATTGTTCTCCAGATATATTACCCCTCCCAAGGCAGGGACATTATTAAACGACTCATCCCATAAGGTATTTAGGGATAATTATAACCTCTCGCTTAGAGGACTTATGTCTGCTTAATTTTATCTCTTCAGTTAATAAGATGTGTAACCTCTTTAAGCAATGGAAGGATATTCCCTTAACAATTATGGGACGAGTGGCTCTGATTAAAATGAATATTCTCCCCTTCTTTTTTTTCCTATTTTCTGATATAATGGTTAAGGTCCCCCAGTCTTTGTTTGACCAGATATATTTTTAAATAAGACATTTCATATGACAAGCAAAAAAACCTAGACTGCAACTACAAATGTTACAATTGGAGGTGGAAGATGGAGGTCTCGCTTTACCTAATTTTTGTTTACATCATCAAGCTTCACTTATTAGTTGGTTGAATTATAACAACTCAGAGGATATGTTTTCTGCCATTTTTTTCCTTACTTTAATGCTCAAGGAATCTGAGATTGTTCCAGCTTCTTTCTTACGAATCCCAAAATTACTGAAAAAATTGCATTACAAGATCCCCTCTCATTTCCAAAACATTTGGGAAGCCCACGGAATACCCTAGTAGAATGCTTCCCCCTGGGGCTTCAGTGGTCTACTCAGATTTGTGGTCAGTGGGCCAAACTTCGGTTCCATTAAAGTCAAGATTTTTTTTTAAGTCAGTATTTCTTATCCTGGAAGGAATTAATGAGAACAGTACACTGATATAAATATGCTTTTTCTCTTCAGGTATATTCAGATTAAGAAATTTTGCTCAGGTTTAATAAACTCAGAAAACTCTGAACTGTGAAAATTTGGGAAAGCCCATTTAAAACTTAGAACTAAAGGGCTTGGGAACTGATATAGGTTATTTAAATCTGCGGAGAATAAGCAAATAGTTTCAGATCACTTAAGAAATAATTTCTACAGCTATTGGCTCCCGCCTTAACCTCCAACAATGGCAAGGATTTAATAAAATGAGCTACAAGGCAGTAAAAGCTGCTAATCGAAGAAGGATGGCATTTTTTAGTAAATGGATGATCTACTATAACACTGCCAGACTCCTATAAAATCTATACGGTGGTGGAACCTGGGTGTTTTAGATGCAGGCAAGCAATTGGGGAATGGTCGCGTGGGGTGTTCACATGTACCAATCTAATGAATTATTGGCAGCATGTCTTTGCTGAAATTGGAAGAAGTCTGTCACTTGATCTCTCCCCTGATGCTTCAGTCGCCCTTTCAGGCAGTGTAGAGGTACAGGACGAGCTCGCTACTGGCCAGTGACAATTCATCTTTATTGCTACCTTATTAACAAGATCATAAATTCTTGCCAATTGGAAATCCGAGACGATACCAACAATTTCCCAATGGTTAATTAAAATGCAAAGAATCTTTAGGCTGGAATATATATACGTAAAAAGGGTGTGTGCGGTAGTGAAGCTGAATAGAATATAGAAGATTTGAATTACATCAGTGGTGGGTTAAAAGGATTTATGAATTAGATAAAATGACCTAAGCACTTTACTACCTGTTATGAATTTTGAATGCACTTTACATGTTTATATATCTCCTGGTTTTATGGATTCAGAAGTATATATGCACTTTATGTAAATGTCTGAAGAAAAAAGAGAACTTTTACAATGCAGAAGGAAACTTTATGGATTATGCAACATAAAAATAAAGATAAGAAAAAAAATGAAAGCAGTCCAATGCTTAGAATAAGAAGACAGAGTAGAACCTCTACGTGAACCCTGGACCACTGAAATGTGGGCTATCAAACCTTGCCTTGCTAGAGTCTGCCATTCAGCCTTCTAACCGCTAGGGTTAGAGAGACCAGTGGACGATGACATAGAAACTGCAGACGAGCCAGTCTCTGACGCAAGATTCAAGGAGGGCTCACAGCCAAATTCGTCAACAGCTGGAATCATGACGTCCGTGGCCAGTACGGCAACCCCGCCACCACTTGAGCTTTCTCTCTCAAAACCTTCAAAAGAAACACCTTAATGAGGTGGAAGGGAGGGAAGGTACAGAGGAACCTTGGAGGCCACAGAACTGACAATGCATCCACTCCCCAGGCCTTCAGTTCCGAAATCCTGGAGCAAAAGATCGGAAGAGGAGCATTGATTTTGGAGGGAAACAAATCCATCTTTGGACATCCGAAGCTCCTGCAGATCATGTGAGATATTCTGGGAGTCAGACACAATTCCTGAGAAGACGGAAACTTGCAGCTCAGGGTATCTACCACCACATTGTCCATAGTCCTGATGTGTTGACCAGAAATGGCCTGGAGCTGAAGCCAGGACCTCGGTGAATTGTGGTGTGCCAAAAACTCACCTCCGAACCCAGAACCCCTTATCCGACCAGCATCAGTGTCCCATTCGTTATCCGATTTTATCTCGGCGGTCCCAATGTATAGACAACCCAGAACAAGTGACTTAGTGTATTCTCAGGAATGGTGGGAATCAGAAATACCTGTTCGTTATTATTCTCATATCAGTCCACAACAAGAGTAAACAGAGACACGGTAAAATTTAAAGAGTTTATTTTATAAACCTCATGTCCTAAGATGCAGTACTTTGGCTAACATAAGCAGACAAATGATTAAAATCAAAACCATCAGCATAGTTACAATACCATAGAAAATGAAAGGAGAAATCATAATAAAATGACAGTGGATTACAGCCACCATCCTTTCGCTAGTAAACTAATATTATTATTATTAGACTAATAGAAGGTCTCTAGGCTTGAATGGGGAACCCCATACCGTAAAGATCAGCTTAGTGGAATCACATCACAGGATCAGGTATTCTTCTGAATGTGTATAAAGCATGCAGACTGCAATATTAAAAGCGCTCGACTTTCAGGTATTTGCAGCTGCGTGCGTGTTATGGCTAAATAGTGGGCCGATCAACCTGAACCCAACAACATGCACCGTCTAGTGACCCAGACTGTTTCTTTACACAATGTTCAGACCAAGGTCGCAGCTCACTGTTAGGGATGTGAACAACAGACAGTTCTCATGTGAAGCAAAGGCGAGCAAGCATTTCTCAAATAATAACATGTAACTGCAGTGTCGTGTGCAAAAGCAGCAAAAGTGGCAAGATGGCTTTCTAACATCTTTTAGTTTTTCCGGCCGGATCATGTTCGGTGCCCTTCTGACCCGGATCGGAATCGGCCCCTTAGACGTGCACTAAGTAGCTGGATGCCTGACGTGTTTTAGCAAATTAAGCAGACCCATATAACAAAACATTACGGCCATAGGTACATATTAGCGCTAAACTACAAATACATGTGAGCAAATTCCTGTATTTAGGGAAATCTCATCCAGTTTTTTAACTCCCCATGCTGTCTATCTGCTCAGCTTTGGCCTGGAGTTCATGAAAGACAGCATTGAAATTCCCTCACAAGAACCACAATTTTCAGTATTTTTCGGCTTTTATAAATAAATACAGACAGGAAACACATTTTTTCTGTCTGTATTTATCAGTAAAAACAGAAAACTGGGAGCCTTATATATAGTATATTTTCTTCTTGTCACTATCCGAGAATTCTTTAGTGTCAAGTACCATTGAGGACAAATTAACAACGTTTCAATGGAGTTGTGAACCACTATCCTCACTCCTGTATTTGACATTTCTGTTTCAAATACTTATAAGTATCACTTTGGCTCAATAAGGATTTAAGAGTAAAAGAATGAATATATGTAATTACTGGTTTGCCAGAGAGCATTTTACCCAAATCGCCATCCATCATCAATATTGGCCAATGTTTAATTAACGTCTTGAAGATGTAATTATTATCCATGTTGCACATGGTGATGAATGAAAATATAGAGGACCAAAATATCGGGAAAGTAAGTACAAATAGGTAACTATAGATTTACTATTCTTAACTCCACATCTGCGTACATTTCAAGCCTGTATATATCATTATGGTACATGTATATGGAGCATAGTAAAACTTGGGCTACCCATAACATTTTACCTTAACAATATTTATGCACTCAATATTCTTGACAAGATGGTTTTTCGGGCTTGGTGGAGTGGCTGGAGTCTATGCCGGAGAACCACGCCGCCGGGTAGCCATAGGTGACCACACCTCCCTTCTGCCGTAATGGCGGCACACCTCGGAAGCTCTGGCATTTTGATGTCCGCGCTTGTAGACATCGCGGCTTGCCGATTTTGAGCGCTGGATGTGGGAAAAGTTTGGCGGACCAGAGCAGCTATGACGCATGTTGTTTAATTTCTGCATACGGGAGTCTGCCGCCAGGGTTAGAATTGCGGTGGATGCTGGAGCGGCTTTTCTGTGCTTTGATTTACGAGGAGCGGATCCGGACTTTTATGGTTGAAGGCGGTCTGTGAGAAGGAGGCGCGGGTTCATTTGGCTTTGTGCTGAATCGCCTAGGCTGGAAAGGCTGGAGAGGACAACATGGCATTCAGAAGGAGAGAGAGGTGAGGAGAGGCAAGGAGTGGCGAGGACATTGGGAGGCCAGGAGTTCAGATGGTGGTTATTTGAAATAAATATAGAGACTGTTCAGTGGCCACAGTACGTTTTAGGGTAGGAAGAAGCCCTGATTATTGCCTCATTGCGCCCATTGATTGCTGGCACCCCTCTGTAGGATCTACCATGGGGAGACATAACAAACAAAATAATTTGACTTCCAAAGTCGAATCAGCAACTGGCCTAAAGGCGAAGACGTGCCTGGCTCAGGCGCAGGTCAAAGCATCGTCCGCAGGGGGAGGAAGGGCAGGACTTTTGGGAAATCGCCCTGAACATAATTCCAGCTTTGAGAGCTCGGAAGAAGAACTAGTGGCAGTACCAGTTGCAGACCCTTCCGGGACACTTCAGGGGGGTAGAACCTCCCCCATAGTGCCCATAAGGGAGACCAGTGAGACTGGCAGCTAAATACTGGATAAGGCAGGAACACCTGAAAGTAGCAAAGAGGAGGGGAAGACTATTAAGGAGTTTCGTCTCTTTGTGAATAAACCAACACAGCCTATCCCTCCTCAGTCGAACTTATCCCAGATTGCAGTTGTTGATCTTGCCTCCCCCTGCCAGCTTCCACTAAACCTCAGTTCTTCACTCTTGCCTGCTACTTCCTCTGTTTTTCCGGTACCCCCATTCACCTAAAACTCTCTAGCCTCAACCTTCCTGCCACAAGAATTGAATGCCAACTTCCTGGATTCTGTTCTTCCGCCCACTGCGGATTCTGTACTGCAGCCTTCTACCCAGCCTATCCAGAACCAGACTTCGAGTGGTAGTAACCCTGCACTTTCTCCAGGGCCTCAGGAACAGCAAAAACAGCAAAAGGTTCCAACTCAGAAGTCAAAGATCTCAAAAACATTACAATTGACTTATAACCAGGATCAGAAGGTCACTGATACTTTACAATTGTCAGCAGCAGATCCTGTTGCAGAATCCTCAGAAACTCTAATAGATGATCCAACAGTTAAAACTTCTAACAAACAGCTGGATATCAAAACGCTGCTCAACCTCATCCTTGATAAAATCAGAGACATGAAGAGGTCTCAGGAGAATTAAATTGCTTCTCTCCATTCACGTTTAGGAAAAATTAAAGATGCAGTGGCGTGCCTTCCAGTTAAAATACAGGAAACCAAGACCAGGATCTCTCAGTTGGAGGACCAGATGACTGGAATACTTTCTAAAGTACGCGAAGTAACTAAGGAAAGGAATTCGATAGAAAATAAACTCGAGGAGTTGGAAAACCACTCACACCGTTCTAACTTGCGTATAGTGGGAGTTCCCAAGAGGGTGGAGGGTGCACAGACACCACAATGGGTGGAGTCCTTCATCAAGGAAAAAGTCCTTCCTGAGTTCAGTGGAGATCTGACAATTACCAGGGCCCATAGAGTCCCTTTCCATCCTCTGCCAAGCATGAGTGGCCCCCGCACAATCCTAGTCAATTTCTCAGACTATCGTATAAAAGAGAAGATCCTTGCCAAGGCCATACAACAAAGGCAATTCCCTGTGAATGAAACTTCCAACTGTAGAATTTTCCCTGACATGTCAGCAGCTGCGGCCCGGAGACGCAAAGAGTTTGTCAAGCTGCTATTTTTGTTTAAAGCTCAAGGTGCGCAGGCGACAATTGCCCAGCAGTCAAAACTGCGTGTGCTTGTTAAAGGGAAATTGCATATTTTCGCCAATATAGAGGATGCGCAAGATCTCCTCAATGAAATTTCGGGGCCTCAATAAGTCCATGGACTGATGATTACTTATTTTTCGGTTTTGTTTTGGGGGATTGGGGGGCAGTGGGATCATCGGGGGTGTAATTCCAAGACACTCAGAAGACAGGGAAAAGGGGGTGAAATGTGGTTAGCGTGGTTAAAGGGGGCTTCTACACATTTCGAGGGGTGGGTTCTTTTTGGGAGGCGAAGGAGTTTATTGCAGAGAAAAGAGCAAGAGCAAAAGGTACAAATAAAGGTACAAATAATAAATTATTACGAAAAACTTAATAGAAATCGATAAATCTTATAGGTCAATGCCAATGGAATTTTAAACAAGCAAAAGTATGGTACTCTCATAAAATGGTTGGCATCCCTTGATCCTCAAGTTTTGTTCCTACAGGAGACACATTTGAAAACGAATTTCCCCTAATTATTTTTACCTAGGATTTTTCCTAATGCTTTATTTGCATCTGCTGGTCTTGCCCAGAAAGGAGTTGCCATTTATTTTTCTAGAAAAATGCCATGGGAACCTTTTCAAGTTTATAGGGACCCATACAGGAGATGGATATGGGTGGCAACAAAATTAAACGGAAGGATTTTAAATTTTATATCTTACTATGGTCCGGTTTCGGATGATGCCTCCAGTCTGGACAAAATTAATAAGCTTATGAGAGGAGCTCCCGGACAGTTCATTTTTGATATTTGATATTTGAGGGGGTATTTCTAAAGCGCAGCGTTCGCTCCGGAGGGAGCATCATGGCGCTAGAGTTCATCATAGGAGGTGACTTTAATTACATACAGGATTTAACAAAGGACACTTCAAATACAAATAAAAAACAATTACAACCTAATAGGAAAAAAAAATGATGGAGGCCATCAAGTTAGAGTACCAACTAATAGACCCTTGGCGAAATAGAAATCCAGATAAAACTTTTTTTACCTGCTATTCATATCGTTTTAGAACTGCATCTCGAATTGATTTTTTTTTTATATCTAGATCCCTTCAGATTGTCGATACAGAAATTGGGTGTAATCCCTTCTCTGACCATGCTTATATAGGGCTCGAACTTAGGTTTGAAGTGGAGAGTAGAGAACGGCCCAGGTGGCAGCTGGACCGTCTCCTCCTCCAAGATCAGGATTGGGTAAAAGGTTTTGAAGCTTGGATCTCTGAATTTTTTTAGATCAATGAAAATACGGCAGACCCATTTTCGGTGTGGGGCGGGTTTAAGGCGGCAGCCCGTGGGCAAATAATCACCTACACGACTGCTCGATCAAATGCTCGGAGGCTCAAAATAGCTGAGCTGCAAACTGCAGCCGAAATAGAATGCGCTCTTCAGCTCCAGCAATGCCCCAATCAACTCGAACTAACAAGATCATCTCTGAGGGATTTTTTCACATTAGAAGAGATTTCCAGCTCTCAAATGTATCAACAAAAAGTCTATGAAGATAGCCAGCTAGTAGGCAAACTTCTGGCTAACTTTACCAGGAAAAAACAAGAAGCAGCTATAATAACCAAGGTGCTCGACCCCCAGACTGGTCTTGAAGTTGTTAGTGGTGATTTGATCCCACAGGTCTTTCTAGAACATTTTTATCAACTTTACTCGACAGAATACTCGGTGGGGGAAGAGCTGATCCAGGATTATTTTTCTAACGTGAGTTTTCCGAGACTGTCAGAAAATCGAATCAGTCAATTAAAATCTGTTGAGATATCGACAGCTATTACAGCATCAGCTGGAGCTAAAGCATGCGGACAGGATGGTTTTCCTATAGAATTTTATAAAGTTTTTTCAAAGGTGTTAATCCCACCTTTGAAAAAACTATTCAATTCTATTAAAAATGGAGGTTCGGTTCCCCCATCTTTTAAAAATGCGATAATAGTGTCCTTTGTGAAAAAAGATAAAAAACCAGCGGACGTTAATTCTTACAGGCCCATTAGTCTTTTGAATTCAGACTATAAGATCTTAATGAAAGTATGGGCCAAACGTTTTTCATTTGCCGCCCAAGAAACTATTCATAAAGACCAAACTGGTTTCATAGCGGGTAGATTAATGGCAGCTAATACTGAGTTTTTAATACATGCTTTGGATTATTTTAACTCTAATTTTACCTCGGCTTGTATAGTAATGGTGGATGCGGAGAAAGCATTTGACCTAGTAAATTGGAGAACTTTGTTTTTTGCCCTTGGTCAATTTGGCTTTCCCCCTGAGGTTATGTTACGCAATATTTACCAAGGGGCTTCGGCTCAGGTATTTATAAATTCAAAATAAGCAGGAAATATAAAAATAAACTGGGGGACAAGACAGGGCTGCCCGCTTTCACCATTACTTTTTCCTTTTTTTATTAAGCCTTTGGCAATCAAAATCAGGAATAATGCTGCTATTCAACCCCCCATTTCCGGTATGTCAAAGTTGAAACTCTTCGCGGACGACATAATTTTATACTTGATGCCTGACAAAGATAACATGGAAACTGTATTGAGGGAATTCAGAGACTTCAAATTAATCGGCGGTTACAAAAGAAACTCTAATAAAACCGAGGTCTTAGCCCTCAATGCAGATCTTAATCTTCTACCACAATGTTTGACAGCTCAAGCTATTAAACAAGACCCAGTTAGATATCTTGGGATATATGTTTCCAGCCATTATCAACAGTTATATAAACTTAATTATATAAGAATGAAAGATAAAATTAAAAAACTTTTGGATCAATGGCTTTTACTCCCTTTATCATTAATTGGCAGAGTTTCTTTAATTAAAATGTCTATACTTCCGTTGCTTATATTTCTTTTTAGCAATGTCCCTATAAAAGTAAATATGTCCTTTTTTTAAAGAAATGGAAATAATGATAAGAGAATTTGTTTGGTGAAAGAAAGTAGCTAGGGTGAAGTTGACTGTAGTGCAATTACCAACCATACAAGGGGGTTTAGCTTTGCCCCTTTTAAAAACATATTATGAGGCCGCATTTATGGATATAGTGGCAGGCCTGATAGGATCTAAATGTAATTGAGCTAGCTTCTTTCTGGACAAAATGTTACAAGAAATTCATTTTCAGAGTCGAGTGTTTTTAAAAACCGCCAAACTTCCCAAAAAAACTAGATACAAGACTTTAAAGGAATACTCTTTCAGACTTCAGTCCTTTTTTAAAAAGGGGGCTCCTCAGGTCTGCAATACTTGAGATTAAGAGAATGTACTAGTCTTGGTCTCCAATTTCAATAAAGTCATTAAAAAAATTGGGAAGATTGTGGGCTAGAGGAACTAAGACATTTTGGCATTCAGAATAGGATGATCACCTGGGAAGAGGTAATGGCAAGGGTAGAAAACCCTAGGAAACCTGTCTTTTTCGAATATTTGCAAATTGTTCATTTAAAAAAAAAAAAATTTAATGGCATTTTTGATGTTCCCAATGATCTTGTGGTCGCACCCTATGGGGCCAAAGTAAAAGGTGTAGGGAACTGGTACCGACTGCTTCATCACCAGAGACAAGTTCCTCTGATAGAGGCCCATTTGGCTAAAATAGGTCGTGAGACACAATGTACTTTCTCTTGTAAGGATTGGGAAGTTATATCACATCTAGGAAGCAAATACTTGTGCGCGGCCAATTTTAAAAGGATGGCCTTTTTATCACGATGGCTCTCCTATATGACCCTGGCAGCTTTGCAAAAAAGGTATCCGGAAGATGAAAACAAATGCTTCCGCTGTCATGCCAATGGAGCAGGTGGGTGGCACCACATTTTCTATACTTGCCCACGGTTAGAGCCCTGCTGGGTAGTTTTATTTGTCAACATAGAATTAGCAATAGGGAAGAGAGTTCAGCCTGAGGCTGAGGACGTTTTGTTTGGACTATATAAGGGTAGAACAACGTTAATGAAGGCGGAAGAAGTTTTCTTATTTATCTCTTGTACTGTAGCCCGATCCTTAATTCTGCAGAATTGGAAATCTAGTGATGTTCCCTCTCATTTAAAATGGTTTAGTAAAATGAAAAGGACACGGAATTTTGAAGAAGCTTATGCCAGACGGGTGGGAGCTATAACATTTTTTGTAAAGAATTGGAAGTTTTTTGATAATCTCGAAAAACTGAAGGAGGGAAATTAACACTCGACATGGATGATATGACCTATGTGATTATCGTGGTTATGTAGACAAGCACTTACTGTTGTTTTATTTTAGAAGCACTAGCACTTTTCTCTGTTGTCGCACTTTAGATGCATTAGCACTTTTTTTTTATTGCACTTTATTGAAGGTTTTTGCACATTGTCATTTTGATGGAATGCTACTAGCTGCTATAGTCACATTCTTTAAAAAAAAAAAAAAACTTTTGTCATGAAATGTAGAAGTTAATGGATTAATGGTTTTAAGAATAATTTTTATGTATATTATGTACTCAATGTTCTGCTCAATAAAAAAAACAACAACAAAAAAAGATGGTTTGTCCACACAATGTTTTTTTTCAATATTTTTTCTAAAGAATTCAGAGGCAAGCGGGCTTGATGAACTGGCTGAAAAACGTTCTTCAGTGGTTATAAAGCCCAGGGGAACATGGTAGCTGCTCTACTGCTTGTCACTAGGGCATATTTTCACATGTATCCTTTGTTAAATCATGGGGATCCTAAGTCACTCAATTAAGAGAGATTGGCCTCAGTACCATGAGATAGCAAACACGCTTCAGTGGTGTCTAGTCTCTTTCAATCTAAACAAGCAATCTGGGGTGGGGGCCAGCATGGCGACATATACAATACAGGGTCCGTGATCAATATGTCGTACTGCGTGTACCTCTCCGGTAAAACTGTGTGTTTGTTGGACAACATAAATGTCAGGATTGTGCCAGACTGATTCCGTGCACACCATCAGGATATGTTGGACTGTGGTCCTGCCAGCTCACAGTGCACCATCTGCACCCCTAACATTATGGGGTAACAAATGTGTGTGCACCCTAAGAGAATGACAACCCTTACCCCCCAAGGAAATCGTGGTAACAGACCAAGAACCCTTTAGCCCAGTCACTTAGCCAAACCCAAAGAGATACACAAGAAATACACAACATGTGTTTTTTTATATTTATATTATATTTTTTTATATTTATTGAAGCATTGTGATTCTTGAGTAAAATATGTCTGCTACAATGATTAATGGAAGAAAATAGAATGAGATTAATATTATGAGAATGGTGAAAAAGATGAACAATTCAACCATTTTGCAGATTACAGAAAACTAAATGCTTACATGCAAGTACTGTAATATAGTGTACTGCTCCCATAGCGCATTCTACCCTAGTGCGCCTAAGGTGGATGGATCTGCCATATCCCTATCTGGGTGGTCTAACTCCACATTAACTGTGGGTAAATCTCAGTGAACTGCCTGTCTCATTTTAGAGCTGGACAGCATCCCTCCCATGAGGTGACAGGAATCAGCTGAGCTGGAGTTGAAACATGAACCGACCTCTCAGTGCCAGCGAAATGCTGCTCTTAATAAGCAAAGTCCTGATGTCACATATATATAATAACACCCTCCATGTTGTCATGCTGAAGCCCCAGTCAGGCCAGTATTTGTTTATTCTATGATGATAGTTCTGTCGCCGAGCGGCCAAAGACAAATAAAAACATTGTGCGTGCTGAATTTAGCCCTTGTGCAGAATGTTCAAGGTGTCTTGATAGAGTGCCTACAAAATGGTGTTGTAAGCAAACTGAGTTGGAAGGATGTTATCCCATATGTGCACGCAAATGAATATGTGTCGAAAATCATCGTGTTTTGGGAGACAAAGCAACATAAGAACGTGTACATGTAAAATGGCAATGTCTTAACCGGGCCTCCACACCTCCACAGATACAGAAACAAAAGAGTTCATACAATTGGAAGGAATAGTCAGCGGTTTTTATTGCTTTATTGATTTACAATCAGAATGTGTGAATTTGTTCAGACAATCAGATCACTAGATCATGCTTGAATCATTTGGGCAGCTCTCTCTCTATCTCTATCTCTCTCTCTCTCTCTCGTCCTCGAAGCTGGGGAACCGGGTTCGAGTCTTGGCAACAGTTCAGCATCCTGTGATTCTGGGCAAATCCCTTAATCTCCAAGTGCCTGCCCAAAAAAAAAAAAAATGAATGTGTCCATCTGATACCTGATATTTTCGGGTGTTATTTGCATTATATAAAACTCCCCCAAAAAAACCTATATCTTTTTCTAAGGAGAGAGAATATGCTTTCGAACAGATGGAATTAATGTTATTCTTTATCAGTGACACTTTTTGTTTCCCCTCTAACTTTTCTGGCCATTCAGAAGAAGTTCAGGAAGCCACGGATAGACCATTGTGTGGCCTGAACAACAATCTCCTCTCTATGGGGCTCAGTACGATGGCGGGCAGACACCGTAGCGGTGTTTGGGACCGCCCACCAGACATGGCGGGCGCATCCTGTGCCTTTAACATTGCGGGCAGTGCTGCTGGCTTCCGTCATCATAATGAGCTCATATGTTTTGTTCTCTCCTGCTGGACCCAAGGGTCTGGAGAGTGACGCAAGGAGCTTCCAAAGGCCAACCCCCCCATTTGATCTTATCAGCAGAGTACTCAGAAAGATCACAGGGTTAAAAGGCAAAGGTATTGCTGGTAAATGTAAATTTGATACTTGTATAGCGCACTACTCACCCGCAAGGGTCTCAAGGCGCTTGTACGAATACCGCTGTGGAACCCATCCTGGCTTTCCCTGTGAGGCGTCCACTCCTGGGCACCCCCAAGGTGGAGGCCAGGCATCCTTAGCGTTGTGGGGGCCGTGGTACCAGTTTCAATGGTGCTCTATGGTTTCTTGTTCTCCAGCAGCTGGGAACTCCCCCTCCTTGGATATTTCCATTGGTTCCTTCACCTCTCAGGTTTCCGGATCATTCTCAATCATCCCTTCCAGGGCTGGTCCTGAGAATTGGAAACTGAGTGGGTAAGACTTGAATTTTTGGGTTACTTTACAGAGGTAGCTTGGTCTATACAAAATAACAGAATAGCTAGTACTCTTAAAGGATATGAAAGAAAGTTGCCGCTCTTCAGTAATTGGTGGCTTTCCAGGAATTCTCTGCTGCTCTCCTGTAAAGGTGGTAATGTGGTTCATTTTTTAAAAGAAAGGATTTCACTTGGGCTGATTAGTATCTACTTTGTGTAACCAATGTACCTCAGTTAAAACCAAAAGACCGCCGTCCGTAGCTCCTACTGACTATCTGGTGTCCAGGTTATTAAAGTGTTGTTTTTCATCGAGGCGTCCAGTAGTCCCCTCTACAGTTCCATCTTGGGTTCTGCCTTTACTACTTAATGCGCAATAAAAAGATCCTTTTGAACCACTAGATTCTGCCTCATTAAAATTCATGACATTTAAATATTTTTACCTTGCACCTATTTGCTCAGAATTCAGCCTATGAGAAATTAGCAAGCCATTCCCGCACTGGAACATTTTGACACGCATATAGTGCTGATATCGGCAATCCTCCCCACGCACGAAGAACATGGCATGCAATGCAATAAATAATCAGACAAAAACAGGTTTGTTGGAAAACAGTTTGCTGCAGATTTATTTCATACAAGAAGTATGCCAATGTGGTGGGTTTTCTTATGGGCGATCCAAGGACAGGCAGCAGTGACTGACCTACGCTGCCCTGCCCGCCTGATGCTCCAAAGTGCACCGTGGCCAACCCAATTGGTGCTACCATTTATGTGGGGATTCTCCTCCTTAAATACCGTGGACCACCAGTCCATGACTTTACTCACGCCTTTTTAGGGGCGGAGCGTTGCAAGGCCAGCCCCCGGTTGCTCAGGCTTACAACCGCCCGAAGGACTAGCGGGCGCCTTTACTACTTAATGCATTATAAAAAATTGCTTTTGAACCACTAGATTCTGCCTCATTAAAATTATTGACATTGAAATATTTTTACCTTGACACTATTTGCTGAGAATTCAGCCTGGAATAAAGATTAATTAGTAAAGACTTCTCCCACAATTTAGAAGGCTCTTTTGAGCACAGCAGCAGTCCTTCTGTTTGCCGCCAAGTGTAAAAGTTACTTATTAGTCAGTGCGGCTGCTATAAATGACTGACTGCAACCCAGACAGGTAACAAGAGGTCAGGAAAGGTCAACAATTGTGATGGTTTTTAAGGCTGGTGATCAATCACTCAATCACGAGGGTCTCAAGGCGCTTGGGGGGGGGGGGGGTAAAGCAGCTCCGTTCAGTCGAGGAGCCAGGTCTTGAGTGACTTCCTGAAGATGTTCAGAGAGGGGGCAGGTCTGTGGTCCCCCAGGTGCTTGTTCCAGGTCTTGGCAACGTGATGTAGGAGAAAGCCCCTCCCTCTACAAACGCAGGTAATGCAGGAAAGTCCCTGCTCTCTACAAACGCAGGTAACTTTAAATTCCACGGCAGCCTGCTGCCGTTGACCGGTGAGCCGCACTGCATCACTGCAAGCATGAAAATGCAATCTGAAAACTTGGCGGCTGTGACGCAGTCCTCTTCCTCGCGGTCCTATCTTCCTCTCTCCAGCCCAGGTGTCCTGTCGGGAGGAAAAGTTACAAAAACTAAGGAGGCAGAAGGTAAAATGGAAATGAGTTTAATTGATTAGAGTTAATAATGTTGGTATTTAAATGAAGTGACGTGAAGTGACGAGACGTGAAGCAGTCGCGCTTCTATTTACCAGGAAATACTTTCTTGATGTTGGAAATCACCTTTCTAGCAATATTCAAATCGAAACTGAAAGTACCGCTCTCTTTCTGGACTTTTTACGTGAGCGGTTCCTCGCGGAAACTGCAATCGGCGTTTATTTCTGATACAGCCTTAATGGCGACGCAGCGGCCTCGGAGGTCAGGGCCGGGCGTCAGGCTGAGCTGAACGTTATCCAGGGAAAGAAGGGTACCCAGGTATTGTGCGCTTGGGACTGAGGGGAGGGAAGGGGGGAGACTCCAGGGCCGTCTGCGTGTTCAAAAGACAGTTCACTCTTTTGGTAATATGCAAAACGTGGGCTCATATGCCCCGATAAAGGCTTGTAAACAGAGAGCAAACACTTTGGGTATCTCAGTGAGCTAAGGTTACCAGATGAGTGCATGTCGCCAGGGTTTAACCCGGTTTTTCTGTTTTTTAACCTATTCCATTTAGAGATTTATAATCATGGTTAGCTGTTCCAGCTGGGCAAACAAACCTCAAAACAATGAGTTATAAAAGAAAAGGCTTCCTCAGAGATGCGGAGTAACGAGGTAAACTAATTGTGAACGCTTGGTAATCGAACGAATTTCCCGCATTAGAAGGCTGGACTCGCGCTGGAATTGGTAAACAGTGGAAGCGCGCGATGGTAGCACAAAAAGAGAGAGGTAGATGCATCACGTTATTGCGGCACCGCAAAGTCGCACACAGTTGTCCAAAGGAAGAGAGAGTCTTGTTATAAGTAGTTCTGTTGCACGGCAAAAAATGTTGTGGTGGAAACTTAAACTAAAAAGTAACTCAGCGCTTTGCACTACTTGGCGTTATGGTGGCATTCCAGGGGTCGTGCGTGGGCAATCCAACGCTACCACTCGGGAAGTTTGACTAAAAGCCAGATCTACTGACTGTCTCACCTGGCTTTGTCTAAAAAAAATTAATGGCTCCTTAAGAAGGGCATTAACAGGAGCGTAGCTTCAGTGGGATTGTTTGGGGTGTTACACCCACCTAATAAATGTATTCTGTAGTTAATAGTTGTGAGCAGGTGCTTTCAGTCGGGTATGATGTCTGTCGGATCTCACCTAGGATGCACACATACACGCACACACACACATTCACACTCACTCACTCGCTCAAAGTTCTTAAACAAGCATTTACAATGCAATGGTCTCGGCATTGGTAAAGTTAGAGCTATTGGCATTGCTCTTGACATTGTTTTTGTTTATGTTTTTGTTTTTAAAACATTTAAAGAAACGGCATTGTCATGAGCAATGCCAATAGCTCTAACTTTAACAATGCCGAGACCGTTGCATTGTAAATGTTTTTTTTGTTTGTTTTTAAAACATTTAAAGAAACGGCATTGTTATTTACAATGTCAATAGCTTAATCACTCTCAAAAGCGAGATTTATTATGCGAGCATTAATTGGGAAGTTTGGCAAATCCATAAATATGAGGAAAACGCTGCAGCATCGCAAAATGCCAGTGGCCCAGACTAATATGCATGATTAGTATTTGGATCCCATGCCCATTCCTTCTTTGTCCTCTCTGCTGAAACTGCTGCCTGAAGTGTCAAATTTTATTAAGACTAAACAAAAATCGCACTACCGTGCCAGGGCCAGACTTGGCGTTGATAATGATTGTTTGAAAAGGGAACTTTGAAAGGATACGAACTTGACCAATTCTGGTTTCAAAATATAAGAGAACACTGTGGAGGCATGCGTCTACAGACTGTTGTATATAATTTGAGATATATTTCTTAATCTGTCGAGTTCAGCCACTGCATGATTATATTGTTGTCTCTTTTTGAAACTCATGAGCAGTAACATTGTCGTGGTGTCACTAGGGCTTCAAGTGGATGCTTTCTCAATATTATATACAAGCCACAGTTACTGCTAATTTATCTTATGCAACTAACAACGATTGACAAAGCCAATAGTCCTAACTTGTTGTAGGTATCATGTTACTTGCTGTATCATTATGCCTGGATGCAATGACAAAAGAGACAGCAAAAGGTGAGGAGGGCAGACAGGTGAGGGGGGCAGGCTGAGGACAGTTAGTGACTAGAGCAGGCAGAACCAGGGCAGATGTGAGGAGCTAAGAGGTGGGCATAATGAAGCCAAACAGGTGTGCAGGAGAGGAAGAGGTTAGGGCAGGGTTGAGGGAAGTGAGAGGTAGGCAGAGAGAAGGCAAACAAGTGAGTGACATAGGGAGAGGCAAGGTCAGACAGAGGCGAGGACAGGCAGGTGAGAGCTCAAGAGGGCAGAACAGGTGGGCACAGTAAGAGCACGAAGGTGACGGCAGCCTGGGAGTGGGCACCGCGAGGGTAAAAGTGGGGACATGCAGAGGCAAGGACACAGGTGACGCCAGTCTTAGGTGGGCACACGGTAAGAGGACGCACCCCAGGCGAGGACCCTCAAAGGTGGGGACATACATAGGACAGGGCAGAGGTTAAGACAGGACAGGCAGAGGTCAGCGCAACGAGGGCCAAGCTACGCCCCTTTGTTTACATTTCCCCAAACATTTCAAGCTTTGGATGTGTGGTGCACTGTACATCACACATCCAGTGTGAAATGGTAAAAAATGGTCTAGGCATTGGATTTAGTAATGGAAGGGTACCCTTTCTGTGCAAACTCTATACTAGACAGCATGCACACGCTTTAGCACTATGGTTGGAAGGTGTATGCTTGGCACTAGGCAGTCTGTCTGTGCACAACTGCCTAGGAAGAGAACAGCAGCAAGCCATGTTTAGAAAACATAGATTTATGCTACTCTTTCCCACAGCTCAACGCAGGGCGTTTGCCTCTCTGCATTGCCCTGTCTTTTTAGGTTGAGCCTGGGCGGTGCATGTGCTGCTCTGCGAGGCATGCTCCACTCGGGTATGGACTTAAAGCTCTGCCCACTCTCCGCTCATCTTTTCAATTGGCTCCTGTTACTGTCCTTTCTAAATGGTTGCTTCTGGTTCCTTAATAGATAGGCTTGTTAGTCCCTCCTTACTAACGCCTTGTCTGCCTTTGTAACCTACCATGTGGACTGGACTTTTCACTTGTGTGGTTACACTGTATGTTTATTTAGTCTGTCAGCACTATTTTCTTTGATTATTTTGTCCTACTGCAGACACGACTTTCCTGCAATGGCTGTTAAGACGTGCCCGAGGCAGCCGCTTGAATTCTTTTGTTATGCGCGTCAGCCGAAATTAACACAAACAAACTAATGGTCCCTGTAGCCCCACATCTCAATTCCACCCCAGGGCGTCGCGTTTTAGGTTTCAGCACTGCGCCCACTTTAAGATTAACAACATGGGTGCCAGCTTTCACATAAACACGGGCGCCCGCTTTCTTTGCCACCAATACACATGAAAATGTAGCGCATGCACCATTGCATTTCCACTGCCTAGCGGTACAGCAGGGACACGAGTTAAATACTTTGCAACACCCGGTTGTGTTGCAAAATCATATGGTCAGGGACTACCGAATTTCCCCCTCCCCCCACCCAGGCATAAACACATTTGTAATGAGGGACATGAGAGGTAATGACTTTTGGAGGCGGGGGTCGAACAACCCCCGGCCGTATTTATTAAAATATGAAAACAAATCAAAAGTTTCACGAAATAAACATTATTTACACAATTTTACGCAGAAACATAACACGACATTTGATTACAATTAATATGCACAGATTTCAGATGACTAACCTTAACATATCTCTAATACATAGTTTTCCTATCCGAATCTAACATAAAGATCATAATCATACATTAATTACTTTTCTGCGTATCCTATTTGGGCCTACGGCAAGGTCATTAACTGATGTCAGATCCTTATCAATTTACCACGCCCCCCGTAGGGTTGCGCATGCGCAGGGGGCCCGTTTACCGAGAGGGTACTTCCCCCCCCCCCCCAGTTACCCCCATACGTTCCCTGAACTCCACGCCAATTTGGGGGGTCTTGCACTCTGCGCCATTTAATGACGTCCATGCCAGTGCGGGGTGGCCAACCAGCCTAAAAGAAAGCGTGACTCCCCCCCCCCCCTTCCCCGCACCCATCCAGCCAACCGGATGTACCGCCCCTGGAGTTATAGGAGAGACCCCTTGTCCCTCCCCCTGGGCGACCCCATCCGAGAATGAGGCCGCCCCCTAAGGACCTTAAATGTACTGCTCACTAGTCATGACCTTACCGCCACAGGCCAGCATAGTTGCCCGACTATCTGGCCCCTCCCAAAAAAAAATATCCCTCAGAAAGGTCATGCCCCTTCCCTCAGACCCTCTAGCCAAGCCATGAAATTCTCTAACATTAAGTCATTACCCAACCTAGTCAAGTGGACCCCGTCTTGTAAGAAGCACGGTTCCCCCCTAACACACCCATGTGCAATGCACTGTAATTTGGAAGATCGGAACAGTTTCCCTATTTTATTATTGACCCTCTTTACCGAGTGGTTCAAAGCTCTCACCGAGTCCCCCCCTCTCCATTTAAATCTGGGACATAACTTTGCCCTGCAAGTACTAAGAGCCTCTTAACGCTATCTATATTCTGCCTACTACGCTGCTATTCTATCGCCATTTTGCACATCATTAGGCACTTGCACCTTTATTAGAAGCTTGGGGAACCTGGGGGACTGTTCTAGCTGGGGCTACGATCAGCATTGTTTTTACTGTATTTGATGGTATTTTAAACGTTTTAAACTGTGTTTTTAATTGTGTTTCAACCATCATTGCACTTACTTATACTGCCTCTGTTGCTGGTGTTGGGGCCGCCCCGTTCCGTCACGGCTGCTGTGCCGATTGAGCGGAGGGCGGACCCGGCAACACTCAGCTACTCCGCCTCCCTCTTTCCGCTTCCGGTGGTTCGCGCTTTGGCGCTCACCGGAAGGGTTTATAGGCACCGATGGGGCGGACGCGCAGCGGACATAACTTTGCCCTGCAAGTACTAAGAGCCTCTTAACGCTATCTATATTCTGCCTACTACGCTGCTATTCTATCGCCATTTTGCACATCATTAGGCACTTGCACCTTTATTAGAAGCTTGGGGAACCTGGGGGACTGTTCTAGCTGGGGCTACGATCAGCATTGTTTTTACTGTATTTGATGGTATTTTAAACGTTTTAAACTGTTTTTAATTGTGTTTCAACCATCATTGCACTTACTTGTACTGCCTCTGTTGCTGGTGTTGGGGCCGCCCCGTTCCGTCACGGCTGCTGTGCCGATTGAGCGGAGGGCGGACCCGGCAACACTCAGCTACTCCGCCTCCCTCTTTCCGCTTCCGGTGGTTCGCGCTTTGGCGCTCACCGGAAGGGTTTATAGGCACCGATGGGGCGGACGCGCCGCTGGCGCGCCGAAGGCGCGCCTAAGGCAAGCCCGTCTGCGCCCGTCCGCGCCAAGTCCGTGCCCAGGGCCCTGCATAATACACCCTCGACGTTGAATTATACTAGTAATGCTTTACATGCCCTGGGATCTCCTAAGAAGCTGACCTGCTGTACCTTATATCCCGGGGAAATGCTAACTAACTGTGCCTGCGGATTCGTTCTCCCCCTCCCTATACCAGTGAGGGCGTTTTGTGCCTATGAGCAGCGAGAGGAGACCTTGCCACAGGTTCAATCTGTCTTCCAGATTGGACTCATCAATGCTAGGTCCTTGGGCAAGCACAAGTATGAAATTGCTCAGGTGATAGAGGACCTAGCTTTTGACATATTATTTATAACAGAGACCTGGGCAGATGCGGCATCTGACCCCGACTTTATTACGGCCACACCCACGGGATATAAAGTGATCAGGGAAGACAGGTCTGCTAAGCGTGGGGGTGGAGTCGCCATTATCCTTAGGGACCGGTTTCCGTCAGCTCATTATTCCATCTCTTCCTCCCTCTATGAAGGCCTCCACTTCTCGCTTTCACTTCATCCCAAATAAATAATAAAAGGGATCTTGTCATGCGCAAACATAGCCCAATGGGCGTCAAGGCTCAAGGGAATTCTTCTCTACCGCCCACCTGGCCCTCGCTCCACGTTTTTAACTAATTTGGGCAGTCTATTGGAACCAGCTATTTTAAATTCTGATTTTATCATTCTTGGGGATTTTAACTTTTATTTAGAGGATGCAGGGAACAAAGATACAGCAGAGCTATTGGACAGTTTTGGTTCTTTTGGACTCTCACAATTGGTGCATTCCCCCACACATACTGCTGGGCACACACTAGATGGTGTGTTCTCCTCGCTTCAGGGTCTTATGATCAAGGACACGCTTCCTTTGACGTGGTCAGACCACTCTCTAGTTAAATTCATGCTCCCCATGCCTAGTGTACCCAAGGAGGTTGTCAGTAAACACTCTGCATCTGTTGGGCTTGCATGGAATAAAGCAGACTTACCATCTTTTACTGCTCTGCTAGAATCTTCTTATCCCTCCATACATGACCAGGTAGACCTGGCTGTGGACAGCTACACTAATTGGATACAGGATGCAGCGAATGCTTCAATTCCTCAAAGAACGCTCTCAACTAATAGGTCTACACCTTCTGCCCCCTGGTTCTCTGACTGTCTTCGTCTGGAAAAACAGCATTGTCGTCGCTTAGAAAGACGGTGTCGGACAAACTATGATGAGCCTCAGAAATTAGCGTATAAGACTGCACTTTCCAATTATAAAAAACTCCTCATATCGGAAAAAAAAAGATACTTCACTTCTCAGATCGAGTCCGCCGCCAACTCCTCTAAAGAACTGTTTACAGTGATCAATAAGCTCTCGACACCCACTAACTCAGGCAGGAGGGTTAACCAGGAATTCTGCAACGAGGTGGCCGAGGTTTTTAAATCTAAGGTTTTAGATATTTTTAATGCTTTTAGGGTGGCTTCTGACCCCAGCCCAGTTTCATGCCCTAACAGCCCAAGCATTAACAAACTTCCACCATTTGTGTTCTCGGCAATCTCGATAGACACAGTGAGAGACCTTATCCTTCAAGCTAAGTCGGGTTCACCTTTAGACCCCTGCCCCCCAAGGGTCTATCAAGAACTGGCACAGTCGGTGAGTTCCCCACTCACCGATATTTATAACCTGATGTTCTCTTCTGGTGTTTTCCCGACTAGCTGGAAGCAGACGTCCGTTTTACCTTTACTAAAAAAAACGACTCTTGATGCGACTAACCCTACCAACTATCGGCCCATTGCCAGACTGCCGTTGCCAGCTAAGATAGTGGACAAAATAATGAATAACCAATTGTCCCTATTTATTAATGCCAACGGCCTTTTGGACCACACCCAATTTGGCTTCCGTAAGGACCACAGCACAGAGTTGGCATTGATCAAAGCCTCCGAGGAGATTAGGGCAGTTATGGAAGGTGGAGGTGCAGCAGCTCTGGTGGTCCTCAACCTCTCTGCGGCATTTGATACGGTGGATCATGGCCTTCTGCAGAGACGCTTGGAGAAGCTAGGACTAGGAGACTCAGCACGCGCACTTATAGCCTCCTTTCTCGCCGATCGAACATCCACCGTATCCATGGATGGTTTTAATTCAGACTCTTACACACTTCCCTGCGGTGTCCCACAAGGGAGCTCTCTAAGCCCCACACTATTTAACATATATGTCTCCGAATTAGCACCCCTTATCCGGAATTTTGGTTTCAGTCTGACCACCTATGCTGATGACACTCAGATTGTGGTGGCTGCCTCCAAATCCCAACATTCTCCGGCTCCGCAGTTCAGGAACTGCATGAGTGCAATCAATAAGTGGATGACTTGACGGATGCTGCACTACATGTCTTACAGCTTAAGCAGGCGGCCTATAGGGCCCTCGTCACGGAGGCGGCCAGGGGCCTCTATAGAGAGCAACAGGGGTGACTGTATGATGTGGGTGATAAGGCTGGTAAACTGCTTGCATGGTTGGATAAAAAGGAGAGAGCGAGTCGTGTGGTCGCGCTGATTGAGAGGATGGATGGTGTGCGTGTCACCGAGCCAGAAGACATTGTCTCTTGTTTCGCGGATTATTTCCGCGAGGTGTATTCCCCTGTGTCTCCCTGCTCGGAGGAGGATTCTCATGCCCTGCTTAGGGATATCGCGCTGCCTTCCCTTTCGGTGGAGGACAGGGTGTCGTTAGATGCCGCTCCTACCTCCGACGAAATTGCCCTCGCCATACGCTCGGTCGCATCCGGCAAGGCCATGGGCTCGAACGGCATCCCTATCGAGTTGTATAAGCTGCGACCGGATGTACTGGCACCCCACCTCCGTGCGATGTTCCTGGCAGCCCACTCGCTGGGCTCCCTCCCGCCGGACCAACGTCTGGCTACAATCGTGGTGATCCACAAGGAAGGGAGACCTCGAGACCGGGTTACATCCTACCGGCCTATCTCGCTCTTGAATGCGGAGCCCAAAATCCTCGCCAAGGTGCTAGCCAACCGGCTGGTCGGCGTGGTGGGCGATTTGGTCCACCAAGACCAGTCCGGCTTTATTCCCCATCGCAATACGGCCCTTAATCTGCGGCGCTTGCACGGGGTGCTCGCGCGTGTCCCGTTTGTGCGGGAGCCGGCCATATTGGCGTCCTTAGACGCCACCATGGCGTTTGACACGCTCGAGTGGCCATACATCTGGGCTATGCTGGCGAAGTTTGGATTTGGCCCGGGCTTCATCAACTGGGTCAAATTGTTGTATTCGGGCCCATTGGCGCAGGTGGTGGTGAATGGAAGAGTATCGGTCCCATTCGAGCTGGGACGGGGCACGCGACAGGGCTGCCCCTTGTCGCCGCTCCTGTTCGCGCTGGCCTTGGAACCCCTGGCGGAGTGGCTGCGGTGGCACCCTTCCATCCGTGGTCTCCGTTGGACCCCCGAGTATGAGGACCGCGTGTCCCTATACGCTGACGATATCCTTTTGTACCTAGCCTCCCCGCGTAAATCACTGATTGTCCTAGTTGATGTTTTGCGCTCATTCGGCCGGAACTCAGGCCTTGTCATCAACTGGGCTAAATCATGTGTGTATGTGCTTTCCGGGGAGGCTCCCGTCCTCCCGCGGGGCTGTCCGATCCAGATTACCTCGCAGGGGTTTCGGTACCTGGGGGTTTACATTACTCTGGACCCGGAGGCCCGCTACGAGCGGAATTTGCTTCCCCCCCTCCAGCGCTTGAAGGAGGACGTCGCGCGCTGGCGGCGCCTGCCGCTTTCGCCGCTCGGCCGGGCGGCACTGTTTAAGATGATGTCGTTGCCACGCTTCCTGTACGCTCTCCAGAATACTATGGATTTAGTCCCGGCGCGCTACTTCCGTGAGGTGGAGAGTCTACAGCGCCGCCTGTTCTGGGACGGGAGGCCGCGTATTGCCCTGACGAAGTTGACGCTCCCATGGTACGACGGGGGGATTGCCCTCCCGGATATTAAACGGTATTACTGGGCCTCCCAGCTAGCTGCAATTAATCATGGCCTTTACGGGCCCGCCTTAAACCCGGCATTTGAAATGGACAAGATGCTCCTGCCTGGTGGCGACTATAATCGTGCGCTCTACTCTGGCGCGCCCGGACCCCGCCTGACGGGACCTACGCGTGTCATGGTACGAGTATGGCACGCGGCTAACGCAGCTATGGGGTGGAAGGACCGTTTGACCCGGGCATCACCGTTGTACGCGTCTGAGAGATTGGGCTCCCTGTGGACCTCGAAGGGCTTCGAGAAGTGGGACACGATCGGCATCAGTAAAGTGGGGGACCTCTGGATGAGGGGGGGATTTAAAACATTCGAGACGCTGCAGACGGAGTTTCAGCTGCAGGGCAGTGAATACTTTCGGTACTTGCAGGTCCGTCACGCGCTGGGCTCAGTCTTCCCAGACGTCGCCTCCATCCCGGTGTCTTCCCCCCTGGAGGATAGAGTGCTGGATGGCCACGTTCCGGACAGCACGATCTCCCTCATTTACAAAAAATTGATTAATGATCGCTCGGGCTTGCTGACTGGCCTCCGCGAGGCTTGGATTGCCGACGGGCTGGAGTTGGACGACGAAGACTGGACTTCCGCGGTGGCCTCTCCGAAGGAGGTGGCCATACCGGCTCGCCTTCGCTTCGTCCAGCTTAAGATACTCCATCGGGTTTACATGACGGGGCCAAGGCTTCTGCGTATGGGCTATGCTGAGGATGGGTTGTGTAAGCGTGGGTGTGGTGCTTTGGCGACTTTTTTGCATATTTTGTGGGAATGCCCGAAGGTGGAGCGATTCTGGCGTGGTGTGCATGAGGTTCTGCGAGTGGTTACGCATGTCGCGCTGCTGCCTGAAGCGAGGAGATACCTGCTGAATGTGTGGGAACCAACTGACTACTCGGTTCCGCAGACGCGATGGGTGACTCTGGGATATATGATAGCTAAGCGTGACATTGCTCAACTGTGGGGATCCCAGAGGCCCCCGACGGTGTCGGCCTGGAAAGAACATATGGATTGGTGCATGTTCCGAGAAAAGGTGGTGTATGTGGCGAGGGGTAAGCCTGGGGCATGGGTGAAAGTATGGGGCCCCTGGAACGCCTACCGCGGGGGTATCTGCGCGCCACCATTGCTGCCTGCGGCCTCACCAGCCCCGTCCCCTTAGTCGACTCCTTTCCATAGCCCCGAGCACGGAGTTCCCCCAGCCCTCGATCTGTTCCCTTTCCCCTCTTTAGACTCCTGTTGCTGGCTGGGGTCCCCCATCCGGGGAGCACGTGCTGTTACTTTCGATTGCGGGTTGCCTTGCGGGTGTGGTTTTTGTGTTGTGTGTATAAAATGAAACCGTATTGTGGGGTCAGAGTGATGTGGCCCACGACGCTGATACCTCCTGATTTTGCTTCTCTGCACCGCCCAGTGTTTTTGTATGTATGTCATATGCTCCTGTCATTCTAGCGGCCGGCCGGAAGGTTGTAGGCCCATACTTGTATATTCTTGAGATTGCAATAAACGGTTTCAAAAAATAAAAAAAATAAAATTAAAATAAATAAGTGGATGACAGCACACTGCCTGAGGCTCAACTCTAGTAAGACAGAAGTCTTAATTTTCGGGAGCATTCAGCCCCCGTGGAATGACCTGTGGTGGCCCGTTGAGCTGGGTTCCCCTCCCACTCCGGTGATTAAGGCAAAGAACCTGGGCGTGCTTATGGATGCCAAGCTCACTTTCCATCATCACACAAACGCGGTAGTGTCGGCATCACATTTTCTCATCAAGAAAATCAGGAAAATCTTTCCTTGCATCCCTAACCACACTAGGAGAACAGTAGTCTCTTGCCTTATTTCATCCAGGCTCGACTACTGCAATGGCCTTTTTTTGAATGCACAGAAGCAACTTTTGCATAAATTACAGATGATCCAGAATGCAGCAGCTCGCCTCATACTGGATATTCCTAAATATCACTCCGTCTCCAACGGAATCCGCCATCTCCACTGGCTTCCCATACCCCAGCGTGTTGATTTCAAAGCCCTGTGCATCGTCTTTAAGGCCTTGCATGGCATTGGTCCGAGTTTCTTGCAGGATCATCTTTCTTGGTACTGTCCCACCAGACAGCTGCGGTCCACTGGAGCTCGATTACTCGCTGTACCAAGAATTCTTAAAACTCACTGGGGTGGACGCAGTTTTTTCTACGGAGCGTCTAAATTGTGGAACACCCTTCCATTCTCCCTCAGAAATGCTAGCTCCCTGACGATTTTCAGGAAGCAACTGAAAACTTGGCTCTTCCAGCACTAGGGCCAAAGTATTCTTGTATCACTGTTATGTCCAGCGCCAAGACACCCCCGGGTATACGTGCGTTCTATAAATTACTGTAACATAACATAACATGTAGGAGCCTTGGCACGCCTTGGCTAACCAACCAATCTCAGAGATTATGTTCTCAAACAAGACCCTCCTGCCCAACCTGACCAAGTCATTGCCCCCCAGGTGTAGAATAACGATAGAGGGAGGAGGACTGTATCTCTTCAACAGATTGACTAAGGCAAAGGCCCCTCTTTCCATGAAAAGATACTGTAAACCCCTTCTGCTCTGCCCGTTTCCTATAGTCACCTGCAAGAAAAACAGATTTCATACGCCGTACATATGAATGCCCCACAATCCACACATTACGTGTCCCTGTGACCTGTAGCTCTGTTGATCGATGCGGAGAATGTTGTTGCTGAGATGATGGCAGTTCCCCCCCCCCCCTGCGTGACAGGATTGAGAAACTGTGAAGAAAACGACAGACAGAGAAGCATCAGTACACCATTATAATGTGTCATCACAACATGTGCAGCCGCACATAACGCTTATAACTATTGGAAACCCATCGTCCAATCCTCTTTACCTTACTGGAGTGCAACCCCCTAGCCGTCGCCTCAGTGGCAGCCCCTATCCTGAAAGAATGCGTTCCGAAAACACTTGGATCCATGCCTGCCTTGCTGATTGCCATATCCAATACTGCTTTGAACTGGTACCTGGTAAGTGGTGTACCATCCGCATGTAATAATAATGCTCTCCCCAACGCGCTGTTCCTCAGACCGAGGAAATTCTCGAGATGCATTACCGGGCAACACGGGTTGTTTCGCGCCCTATGCAGTACCACTCCTTCACCCCGAGCTTCCTGATCGGTTTTTGATTTTTTGATGGTCAAAAGCAAAGTGTCACCTTGTATCTTTACATACTCCATTAAGAGGCCACCCTGTCTATCCTGCTTGTTGCGTGCCACCAATTCACCCACTCTGAATGCCCCATAAAAGGTTAAGGCAAAGGTAGCTCTGAATAATAGTCTCCCCCACTGAACTGCAGACGGTGCCCAGCGCCGTCAGCAGCGCACTCAGCCGCTCCAACCCTATCGGCTGCCAGGTGTCAGGAATCCCACCTTGGATTCGTCGCCACCCCCTCAATGCCTTCCTCACAATGAAACTATTTGTGGGATCGTTTGTGTCTCTAATCTGTGCAAAGAAGGAAACTGCCGCTACATGTCGCCTGGCCGCCGCCACTGTGCGCCCCCCCCCCCCCTATGTAGGCTGTCTAAAAACAAGAGGAATGCGCCTGACGTATCCCAACTCTCCTCCCAGCCTTGACCCAAAAAAGTACAGTAAGACCAAAACGCCCCTTCATAAGCTTTCCTGGTCCCGGGAGCTAGGCTAGCAGCCACGAGGTTCTGTAGTTGGGGGCACCAATCTGCCAAAGAACTTCGGGAAAGTGTGCTGATGTTGCCTCCGCAGATGGTAGATGGTCCCTGAAAACCTGCATCTTGAAGCGAGAGAGCGCGTCAGCCGCATTATTCCGCACTCCCGGGACATGCTTTGCCTTAAACTGTACATTTAGTTTCATACATAACAGCACTATCTCTTTCAACAGGCGAAGAATCATTTTACACCTTGCCGCCTGTTGATTGATGGATTCTACCACTGTCATGTTATCAGACCAAAAGATTACAGACTGGTTCTGCAGATCCTGGGGCCATACCGTTAATGCAACCCAAATGGGAAACAATTCCAAAAAACCTATGTTAGCTGTTAAACCACGCTCACACCACCACCCCGGCATGGCTGAGCCACCCACTTGTTCCCAAGTATGGCACCAAATCCCACACTACCCGCCGCGTCAGTCCATAAAACCTAAGGCAGCCGAAGTAATGGGGGGACCTGGCCACACTACTCTGCCATTGAAACCCTCCAGGAATGCAATCCAAATCCGCATGTCCTGGCGAACCTCAGATGACAGTCGCGTGTGATGGTGTTTCTCGTGTAAGCCTGCCATAGCCTGAGAAATGGAACGAGAGAATGGTCGAGCCATAGGTATCACCCTTAGTGCAAAATTCAACTGGCCTACCACCTGTTGCAACTGATGTAACGTCACTTTGTCCTTTAACAAACAATGCTGCAAAGCAGCACGGAATTTCATTATCTTTTGTTCAGGTAACCTAAAACAGCCCTGTACTGAATCAATTTCAATGTCTAGGAACTCAATCGTGGTTGTTGGCCCCACCGTCTTCCCCTGAGCCAGGGGGACCCCAAATGTACGCATGAGTCCACAAAATTCTTCCAAGGCCACAAAGCATTCCTGAGAGCCCGCCGGTCCCAGAAAGAGAAAATCATCAAGATAATACATCACAAAATGATGTCCTGTCACCTGTCTGAAAACCCACTCCAAAAATGAACTAAAATTTTCAAAGTAAGCACAGGAAACTGAGCAACCCATGGGCATGCACCTATCCATGTAAAACTGCCCTTGAAATGAAAAACCCAGCAAATGATGATCCAAATGATGCACTGGCAACAATCGGAATGCAGATTCAATGTCAGATTTTGCCAGCCAGGCCCCTGGACCCAAAACCCTCAACATTTCTACTGCCTGATCAAAGGACGCATATTTTACACTGCAAAGTTCCTCATTGATGGCATCATTCAATGACTTGCCTCTGAGCGCTGATAGATTATGAATCAACCTAAACTCCCCCTCTTCCTTTTTTGGTACCACACCTAGGGGAGAACAGACAAAATTAGGCACCGGGGGGACATCGAATGGACCCACTATTCTCCCTAAACCCAACTCTTTCTCAATCTTTTTGACTACCACCCTTATGTTTGACCTCACAGACAATTGGTTCTTGCACTCAGATGTCCCTTTGTAATCCCCAACAGGTATCCTGAAACCATACAAAAACCCTTCCTGCAGCATCCTAGCTGTAGCATGATCTGGATACCGATTTAACCAGGGATTCATAGCAAAGACATCAATTGGTGAATGCGTTACCTTTTTCATTTCTTCCTCAGTCCTGTTTCTTACCCCCTCTTGGCCCCGAAAAGGTGTTGCCTTTCTTAAGACACTTTGACTCTGGGTGAGAGGGGTGATTACATATAGCGCATGCGTGCCTGAATTTACAGGTGCCTTGGGCTCTAGTACAGGACTTCCTATTAAAGTCCCAACACACTCCCTTTCTCTTTCCCCCTTTCTCAGTGGCCGGTGCCGCCGCACCGGGGTGCCCTGAACGAAAAGGCTGATGTGGCGGCGAACTGTGTGCCTTGCCCCAATTCTGACCTACACTGCCCGACTGCCCTGGGCCAAACTGATCAAACCAGGAAATAGAATCCACCCTGTCCCATGTGAGTGACGGGTCAAACTCTTTTGCCTTCCTGAAGTTCATATCATATTCCTTCCACCCCACACCACCATATTTATCATGCGCCATCGCCACCCTGCTTTGGTAACAAGCCATTTCCGCTTGCATATTAGGTGTACGTTCCGCCACTATGGCCATATACACAGAAAATGCCCTTATCCAGTTTGTCCATGTCTCTTCGACCCTGAATCTAGCCATTTCCGCCCGCCATTCACTGGGAAGCATCAAATCCTTTTGTTGCTTGGCATAATCCATTTCCCTGTTATCCATCAACAAAGAAAACAACATGTTTACATATGCCCCAGACCAGACCAATTCTTTCACATCTTTCGCAACATGGCGCGCTAAATACTCCTTCCTGGAAGGTAACACCCCGGCGCCCAACAAAGGTAAAGCCAGCTCCTTACCCGCTGGCTCTGCCGTCTTGGCTTTTCCACTGTCGCTTTGCTGAAGCCCTGGCTGTGCTTGCTGGGCCTTCTCCGCGCCCAAGCTCTGTTCTCCGCCCAGGGCTGCAATGATCTTTGCCACCAATCTTTGTGCCTCTGCCAAAGGATCGGTGCCCGCCGCCAAGGGCATCACCCCCCCCTTTCCTAACCATGGTAGAACTGCAGCTATTTGAGTGGCTAACTCCAACGGGACCTGCCCACCCCCTGCTGGCGATGGTACCGGGGCCACAGGATTCAAGACAGGAGCATTGGGGCCTGTTGGGGACACCACTGGGATGATACTTGGCACTACCGGAATGACAGGGGTCACCGGAACTGGTGCAGGTACTGGCACTGGTGACCCTGGGGCGTTGGGCACTAAATCTGGAGACTCTGGCACTGCTGGGAGCCCGGACGGACTACCCCCACCCGGTGTCTCTAGAGGTGCCACTACCTTGGGGTCCTGAATCTTACCCTTCTTATGTCTAACCCTCTTAGGGAGAGCCTCCAATTCCCCCCTTGGTTTTGGTGGTACTATTGTCCGCTTCGGCCTCCCAGACGGCCCACCCTGGTCCTCCACCTTCTGCCTCAACTCAGCCAGGCTGTGGCCCATTTGCTCCACCTTGCCCCACCTCCTATCCATAGTCGCCATCCTACGCATCATTGCCTCTAGCATATGCTCCATGCGCGAACGCTTGGCTCCCCGCTTCCCAGACATGCTATGCTTTGATCCACACGCTTTCCCTGCAATACCCCCTGCTCAACCTTAATTCAACCCCCACGCCTTTATCTGGAACAACACAAGCGACAAAGGCGTAACGCAATACAATAATCACAATATTGCAGACTCAAAAACCTGCACGTGACAACATACACATTGAATTAAGTATACTGCAGTTTCGGGAAAATTGTGCACCAAACAGACAATTATAGCGAATAGTAATAAACACTGTCACCAACAGTCCCCCAAATAATGATTGTCAACCCACGTAGTTGCTTATGTCCCCCTGAAGCAATGCAAAGGCCAGACCGGAAATGCCAAAACTGTACGAACACAAAACAGTGGGGAATTTTAAAAGTGCAGCCTGAAAAAGCCTTTAAAATAGAACCACCTGCACTGAATAACGGGGGAGAGTTTCAATGGCCCACACTACCCTCACCGTATGCCCCACTCACTTGCTCCTCCCAACACAACCGGCAATGTAATAATAACTCTTCACCCGATTAATGCGAGCTCCGGATCACAGCACAGCCCCCTGGCACCCCCCCCCCCCCCCTTGACGGTTACCGTATCGGCGCGTGCGTGCGCCCCGCCAACCTCACGAGCTTCACGTCCGAAAATTCCACCAGATGCAGCCACGGTAATTCGAACCACCGAATCCCCGCTCAAGCGCCGACCAGGAAGTCCGACGTCGCGTAATCCCGGGATCAGCGAAGCACAACGTAGGAAATCACCAGCGCTGGAACCTCAGCGGAACAGCGTCTCCTTTCCGATCAGCGAAGCACAACGCAGGAAATCACTGGCGCTGGAACCTGCAGTAATAAAACAAAAACAAAAGAAGTTAAGCAGCCTCCTAAGGGCTGCGACCAGATGCTGGGAGAGCGCGGGACAAAGAGACCGAGTCCCGCGCTCCCCAGCCTTTTAATCTAAAACTTGGGGGCAGACCAGTTCTAACTGGTCTGACCCCCAGCCCCCCCCCCACTCCCCCATGACCCGGAAGCGCCTTAAACGCTTCCAGGCCATGGGTCACTGTCGCGAGCCAATTCCCGACACGGCGCGCCCCTCCATGTCATGATGACGCGGTGGTGCGCGCCGCCCGTTGGACATGCGAGGGTGAGGGGGGGGAGGGGGTCGGTGCCCCGCCATATTTGCGGCGGGGCCGATCCCGGCCCCGCCTTTCGATTCCCGTCTTAATAGGTCTCGCATTTGCAAGTGTTTAAGCTATTACCATTGTAAGTAACAATGCCTGTAATTTATCTGTTTTAAAAAAAAAAACCACTTAAATAAAAGGCATTGTCATTTGCATTGCCAATAGCTGTAACCCTTGCAAATGTGAGACCTATTGCATTGCAAATGCTTGTTTGTATGTATACACCCACCTTCTCTCACAGCTAACGTTGATATTTTTGCTGTATACATATTGCTGGATAACCTCATGTGTACCAAATAATCATTCACTTTTGTTCTTTAAATGAAACAGACCATTCTAGATGGGCTGGTTATACAGCATCAGATTGATGTACTGCACATTGCATTTTACTTCAGGATCCTGCGATATGAGTGGATATAACCCTTTGAAATCCTCTCATACGATTGCTAATTAAAGGCAATGAATATTCTCTGCCTTTTCGCTCGTTTGCGCAGTCCAAGCCATCTTGCATTGCTTGTGAGATGATTTATTAATAGGGTGTGTTAAAGTTATGCACTGTTTTACATATGTTTTTTGTGACCTGTTATGCCAAAATGAACTTATGTATATGTTTTGCAGTCGAATACCTACCATATTCACGGTCATCTTTTTTATCACAGAAAAGAGCTCTAGAATGTGCTCCGCGCATGGAGCAAAGTTGGATATTGCACACCCCACCCCCACATGGAGCACGACCCACTGATGAAGCAAGTCACCTAGATCCCCTGAAGCATTCTCCTGTGAGCAAAATACACAGAGTATCACACTTTTAGTTTAGGTCTGTTGTTTTCAGAGGTTGTGGGATAGAATGGTAAATTCCTCCCGCTCCCTTGTTTTATGTGGTATTGTCCGGCCCACCAGCTTGCATTAAATTTACTAAGTGTGCACTTTCAATTCAATTCAATTCAAAAATCTTTATTTCGGTTATTGCTAACCATAAAAGACACACATAAACAATGTACAAGTCATTATCACATAAAGCAGACAAACATTTCAATGCAAAATAAAAGTTCAATCAAAATATGGACACAGAACAAGGTACATGGTATCACTGGTCCAGGCAGTTTCTCAATCTAATACATAGTTTTAAAAATTCCTTGATTTGGAGAATACTGTCACTGTGCAAAAGCTGCAAGTACAAAAGAGCCGGTCTGATTTGTTTAAAACCAAGTTTTTTTAAAAGAGTCACTAAATATAATTTGCGAGGAAATTCATAAAATTTACATAAAAAGATAAAATGCAGCAAATCCTGCGGAGACTTTCCGTCGCAGCCGCAGGGCGCTGCAAGTTTATTAAAAATATCACATTTAGGTCGAATAAGCAGGTGATGAAATTGATTAAGCCTAAATCTGGTCAGTAAGAATTTCTCATGTGAAGACAAAGACCCTTCCAGATATGGTTCTATGGCCACGGTGGTCTTAAGCATAACAAACTTTCTCACACTTGGCTTCTGGAGCTCCACATCTTCTCTCGTAATCCTCTTATCCTGCAGAAAAGATTGTTTAATTTGCTCCAGATCTCCCCTGGTTATTGATTGTGGTTTGGAGAAGAGTTCAGGGCGACCAAGTTTATCAAAGTTTGATTTTAGGTAGCTTAGCCAAGGAGAACTCAGTGCCTTGTCCAGTGACAAAAAGTCCTTCATGATTAAGTGTGTTAGGGGTATGTTCTCATTTAGCCAAATTTTAAGCCAAAACATCAAAGGGCGTAAGGAAAGCAAATCACATATATATTGGGACCCCAGCTCCTCATGAACAACAAAGTTAGCCGTACCGGATGGGACACACAATAGTCGCTTCATAAAACGATTTTCAACAATCTGTAATTGCTCTCCATTTACGTACCCCCAAAGTTCACTGCCATAGGATACAGTTGCCACAGACTTAGCATTGTACAATTTCAACATTGCACAGATTGGCTTTTTCCCCAATTTGGTTGCAAAGTTGAATATTGACGCGTTAACCCTCACCATTTCACCTTTTTTCTTCACAAGATGAGGTTCCCAATTTAATTTTGTATCGAAGAGAACTCCTAGGTAAGAAAATGATTTAGTTAAAGGGATTATTTCTCCGCCAATCCTAAATTGGAAGGGTTTTCTTGGTTGCTGACCAACTTGCAATACAAAAGATTTAGAGTTATTTACCAAGAGGTCTCTATCTCTCATAAATGTATTAAATGCTGTTAACAATGATTGCAAGCCCCTCTCGGTCCTAGATATAAGTACTGCATCATCTGCATAAAGAAGTATTGGGATTCCTCGCCTACCAACTCTGGGACAGTCAGCATGAACATCTTGCAACACCCCATCTAAGTCATTAATGTAGAAGTTAAAAAGAAAGGGGGCCAGGATACAGCCCTGCCAGACCCCCTTTCCAATACTAAAATTATTAGATACACTCAAGTCCAGGGAATATCTCACATTAGCACTGGTGTTATAGTGTAGGGCAACCAAAAAGTCAACCAGACCGCTATCAACCCCTTTTGCCCTCATGGACTGCCACAGTTTAGACCGGTTGACATAGTCAAACGCTGAGGACAAGTCCATAAAGGCAAGGTGAATGGTACCTTTCTGTATTATAGTATATTTGCTTAAGATCAGGAAGAGGTTAAGGCATTGAGTAGTTGTTGATCGGCCTTTACAGAATCCGTACTGCGAGGGGGACATAATGTTCTTTTCCTCCACCCACTCTACCAATCTTTGCAGTACAATTCTTCCTACAATCTTAACCATAGAATCTAATAAAGAAATCGGTCGATAGCAATGTGGGCTGCCCTTGTCACCCTTTTTAAAAACTGGGACAATTGTGGAAACACCCCATGATCGTGGACATCCTTCTTTTGCAGCAGCATTAAAAACTGACTCTAAAATCGGTGCCCAAAAGCTAGGATCAGATTTGTACAAATCAGGGGGAATCCCGTCCGGGCCGGGAGCTTTCCCACCTGTGATTCTCTGTATGCCCTCCAAAACTTCCGCTCTATTAAAAACAATCTGTTCACCAGTTTTACTGCAGTCAGAACTAATAACCATGTCCTCTGTGCAGCAATAAAGTTTTTTGAAGTGCACTTCCCACTCCTCCTTAGATATATAACTTTCAGTACCATTTCCCGGGTCCTGTGTCAAAAATGGTTTTCTCATCAAGGCCCAGAAAGCTGTACTACTTCCAAGGGTGGCAGGATCTAAGATTGCTAACCACGCCTCTTCCCTGAGAAATTCCTTATGTCTTGCAATAGTTTTTTTGTAGATCATTCTACATTGCTGGACATCAGCTTTTATCCTAGGCTTAGATGACAATGCTACTCTTAGGTTTTTTGCTGCTAGGGAGCAATCCTTGTTAAACCACCTTGGGCCTTTTAAAGAATCCGAGTTTTTTATGGGTACTGATAGTAATTGAGATACCTTCCCCGCTAGACTATTGAAGGCATTAAGGATAGTGTTTGGGAGTGTATCCACTTGTGTGCATAACGAAATTTCGTCAGCACAAATAGTTTTTATTTTAGTATACAGCTGATCAGGGGTTACCATAGACCATCTCAGACGGCGTCTGCCATCAGTGGTATTCACCCTACCAATAAGGGGTTCCACTCTTTCTTTTGCTATCAGCGGTCCCCTCAAGAGAGCAGTGAGAGGATTATGGTCACTGAATTCACTGACTTCAATAGAGAAGAATCCCACAAAAGACTGCATTGCAGGTGTTAGCAAAATGAAATCTATAAAAGTTGCCCTACCATTCCCCTTAAATGTTGGGGTGTCAAAGCGCTTATTTGGGGCCATCAATGCCATCATAGGAGTTAATTCTAACTCATTAAGCATATCATTGAGGTGTTCCCCCTCAATTGTGTGCTCAAAATGAAAATTCTCATAGTCCGGGCAATTAAATTCTGTGATCAATTTAAAAAGAGGGTCTCCACAGGGATGAACATTAAAATCTCCGACCACCATGAGGTTATGAAGATAACCCTTCATGGAGTTACTAATAAAGGAATGCAATGTAACTATCTGACTAGAGTTGGTACTACAATTAATAGAATTATAAAAATTGACCAAACCGGCCGTACAGTTGTCTCTATTTAAAACTAAGCCAATAATGCCAGTGTGGTTTGTTGTAATTCTCCGAACCTTACAACACAAAACTATGGATATGAACACAACCAAGCCCCCCTTAGGTCTACCCCTGTTAGTTGCTACTGCCGGTACGTAGTATGCCTTATACCCTTCCAGGAAGAAATTACAATCGATTGACCAGGTTTCCTGTAGACAGATAACTTTGTACTTTTTAATGTACTCAATCCAATTGCAATCCTCCATTTTGGAACCAAGACCCGCAATGTTCCATGAAATTATGTTATTAGGGTTGGTAACAGCCAAGGTACATTCCGGACAATCAGTATCCGTTAGGCCACGAGTTGCCTGCCCATCGGATACCTCCTGTCAGTCACATAGCTCTAATCCCGAGAGGGCGTCAAATCTATTGTGGGTTACAATGTTGAAACCGTTACCTCTCTGTAACCCCCCATTATGAGCATATTCCTCATTAGGAGGCAATGACTGTGAGGGTATACGTGATCTGAATGGGCCAGGGGTTGGTGGGTTTCTAATAAAATGGGAATAAAAAAACCCCAGTGGGCGTATGCAAATACAGTTGGGAGTGTTGGCCAATGCAGCAGCTCTGAGAAGAACTGTAGCAGCATGCTGAGGATGCCTAAAATTGATAATAATGCAGTCACCATTTATTGTTTTGCTAGATGAACCAATCCAGCTCACCCTCCTTGTTGTTAATATTTGATCTGCATACTTAACGGGGAACCCACAATTCTTGTTAAGCCAGAAAACCGTCCTGTTCTTTAAAGAATCATGATTTTCTTCAAACGTCTGATGTGCATGGGGCTGAATGGGAGGGACATTCGTAAGTACAGCCACATAAGGTGCACAATCAGGGGGAAGATTTACATGACGATTTTTCTTTATGTGGGTATTAGTCAGATTTCCCTCTAAAGATCTCGTATTAATGGTATTCTGCATTATTAGTGTCGTGGGATCCGGTAAGACAGGATCAACAACAACCTCTGTGTTTTGTGTGTTAATCTGCCTGTCTAAATGAGTATTAGATGTACTTCCCTTTGATGATCCCAGGTTATCCAGAGTTAGCCTAATATTTCCTGCATCTAATTTGCCTGATGCCCCAGCCAGGTGGGATTTTATCAGACCACCTAGTCTTTCTACTTCTGAGGCCATAATATCTAATTTCGCTAGCAAAGGTTGCATCAATTCTGCAATTTTTGCCTCTAATTTTCCCTCCAGTGAGTGAAATAGAAGTGTTAATGGTTCAGGGGCGATATTAGAGATCAATCCGCCCATACCACTACCCTCTCCTAAATCCTTTTGTAACCCCCCACTATTAGAGACTCTATTGGCCCTCCCGGTTTTACTTTTGCAATGATTACCCATGCGCTTAACTTGCACCTTCCTGCATAGTCTCATTGGTCTATGCTGGGGCGATAGGGGTGATGACTCTTCCTCTATTAAATCAGATGCAACTTCAAGGTCATCAGTAATCAAATCTATATGTGTTTGTGCTTCAATGAGTACAACAGCCCCGCTTTCCCCATCCACTCCGTCTATAGGAGCTGTGACTACCAAAGGGGACGATAATTCAGCACACCCAACATCATCATTACCCCGCCCTAGGGAAGCTCGGCGTGAGTTGTTGATTTGGGTCACCTTTTGCACCAGATAGTTATCCATAGAACCGGCCCCCTTAATAGGTTTATTCGTCTTAACCTTGGACATATTAGTAACCCTTACGGTAATCCTTAGAGCCAGGCACCTTTTTACCCAGGACTATACCACCGGCCAACTTTGCTCAGACCATACAAATAGCCACGTTACACAACACAGTATGGTGACTTCGAAGGAACTGTATACATACAAAGTCCGTGGCCCAGTCCAGTCTCTTCTGTCCTCTGAGGGCCTCAGAGGGCCCACCCTTTGCCCGGGCTTAGCCCGGCGTCCGCCCGCGCGCGTCCCGCGACGCGGAGGGAGTGCCGCCGTTAAATGCGCCTCCGGGCGCGTAGGTAGCGTCAAACTGCGCCGGGGCACCTGGGACGTGTAGTTGTGGCCGCTTCCAGGCCGCGCGTGAGGCAGCGGCAACCCCGAGCGCCACGTGGGGGGCCGAGGGAGCACCAGCAGGGCCAGCAGGAGAACAAAGCGTCCACAAAGGTATTTATTTTTCGAACTTCCCGCTCCACCGAGGGAGCGCCGCCGTTAAATGCGCCTCCGGGCGCGTAGGTAGCGTCAAACTGCGCCGGGGCACCTGGGACGTGTAGTTGTGGCCGCTTCCAGGCCGCGCGTGAGGCAGCGGCAGCGGCAACCCCGAGCGCCACGTGGGGGGCCGAGGGAGCACCAGCAGGGCCAGCAGGAGAACAAAGCGTCCACAAAGGTATTTATTTTTCGAACTTCCCCACTGCACTTTTCACCTACTCCCAACACAATCCAGATGTATGTCTCGGAATATGCAGTTTCTCAGACACCTCCAAATCTCCTTCCCTCAATTGCTAAATAATTCATTTCAGACGTGGATAGTGAGCAAGGAACAAAGGCAGCTGTTTTTCTTCCCCCTCCATTAGATTAAGAAAGAACACCAACAATGACAATCCCATTGACACTCGCTTCTACTGAATAAAAAGTTTTTATTTTCATTATATCAAATGATAATATTATACAAATGTTGGCAATGCAGGATTGTATTTTCTCGACATTTTCTCTTAGGCACCTTTCTAATTAAATTATCTCATCGATATTCAAAAATACTGTTTGCAAAATAGCCAGTCGCGGTGAGGGAGATTTGACACCCAGCAATAAAAGCCTTAGGATGTGCAGATGTTGAAAAGATACTGTTGTGCTATGCTTCCATAGAGCTGAGGGATGATAATGTGAACAGAAGACGTGTACTCTAAATTAGCATTTTAGTTTCAGTTATTGTCTGGTTTTCCCAGAAGTACTGTGCTCGATTTATTGCATATGGGACCCCAACCCCAAAGGAAACCTATACTTGTGTGGTACCAACAGAGTGGAACACAGATAGGGAGAAGCATTTGCAGGGGTATGTTCCTGCATGAGGAATAGTGGGATGTACCACTATGTATTGGGAAAAATGCTAAAACTCTAAGAAATGTCATGCTCAGTCCACTCTCGTAGCCAGCCAAGCAGAACAAGGGAGGTCTGGTTCTCAGCAATAGAAACCTTTCTGATCTGTTCTAATATTACATAATTGTTTCTGCAGACTACGTTCCCTATGAAAATCCACACATATTTAGTATTGCTTGATTCCAAACATTTAGTGCAACATTTCCTTGGCACGCTTTCCAGGATTTACGTTTGTCCATTTGAGAAATGCAACAAAATATTGTGCACAGTTATTTCATGGAAATATCTCCACATTTTTCGTTATACCTTCAGACTACAATGAGATATTGACTTGAGGATTGCACCAACATTTAGCTCTTAATGTGCCAAAAATAATGTTTGTATGGATACACAAAGAGGTCAAAAAGGTACCTATGTTTGAGCAACCTAATGAAGTGCAAGGGTTACATTAATGGGCTACTGAATCTACCCCATAGTGTTTTTTCTAAACTTCCCCAATTACCTGTTCCCAAATATTGGGGGGGGGTTCTTTTATTTAAATAGCAAACATTAGTAATATTCCACAAATGTATAAAACAGCGAAAAATGCTCTTTTTAAATAGAAGGAGACTGCAAACTCCAGGAACACTTCCTGCAAAGCTCAGGAATCGCCTGTTAGCCAGAGACATTTATTCAGGATCCTCCTGTATCCTCTAGATGAAACTAAGTTTGTTTAAGCCACTGGCCTCTTGTACAGCCTGAGATATGGACAAGCGCATTCCTGCAACAACATCTCATGTCCCTATGGGAGGAGATGAAAGCGCATCTAGGACCAGACAGTACGAGGCAGAAAGATAGCCTGGGAAAATGCTCACATTCAGACAGGTGCTTCACTTTGAAGTATGCAGGACTGTTAGATTCATTCAGTCAATAGAGAAAGTATGATACCGTTTAGAAAGACAAGTTTCTTCTAGAGCCAACCAGGACTGGCTCATATTTTGTGCACACTACAAAGCACTGCTCAATGCTGTGGTGTAGCCATGTGGTAAAACCACTACACAGAAAGACTCAAGTAGAGAATATTATTCCTACAAAATGGGTGATTTGGAGTTTTAGGGGACATGGAAACCCACATCCCATCCAGGCAGTGGTGAATTTATGGTGAGAATATGTAGGTCTTAAAAGATGCTGGATTGGAGCATGGTAACAGAATTCATAGCAGGGTACACAGCTCCCAGTATGATTGCACAGGCATGAACCCTGCTGGAGTGGGTGCTAGACAGCTCAACTGCATGGATGTGCACAGCCCTAGGGTAAAAATGTCAATTTTCTGTTTGGGTGTTCCACCCTTCAAAGCAACTCAGCCAAGTCTGGCGTGATCTGGCCCTGTTTTGTGATTGCTGGTATTCATGCAGCTCCAATTGGCAACTCTCAATTCATGATAAGTTGCTCACTTAATCTTTGGCCACCCTCGATGAGACTTCCAAACTTGGGTGGTAATTACTTGTATTTGTACTATAGCTTGCATGGAAAATGTTTGTGTATGGTAGTAAAAACACACGAAATCCATGTGAAACAGATATACTTGACAAACATGGATGTAGGCAGGAGCACACTGCTTTTCAGGTGGTCTCAATCGCCCTGCTGCTTATATGAAATATATGACTTTATCATGTTACCAGGTACATCTACAGCATCAAGAATACAAGGGGCAATGACCAAATAAATGAGTGTGGATGTCGGTTTCATGTCTGTGCAAAATGCAGTGACCCCAAAATGCCATTTGTGGGTTCGCAGCGCGAACGCTATACATATTGCACACATGGCCCACCTATGGAGTAGGTCCTTGCCATGCCTCACTGCGGCTGCTTTGGGGGCAAGTACCCCAGGCAAATGCATGAGCAGCTGATCTAGTCCTGGTTCTTTTATAATGGAATAAAGAGAGCTTTAGGTCTGAGGAGGCGAACCAAAACCCTGGAGAGTATGTAATACTAATGTAAGAGCACAGTAGCGTGAGAGTTCTGGTGCTGGTGGACCTAGAGTCTATATACATGAGGAGGAATGAACAGTGCTATGACTGTGAAGGCTTTCCTCAATCCTATGCACTCTATACTCCTCTCTTTTATTGCCCCCCTATTTTTTGCCCCTGTTCCTTTATCTCCCTCTTCATCTCCCCTCCAGTTGATTCCCTTTCTTCCCCTCCCTCACTGACCTTTACCCTTTGTAATCCCTCCATGTATTCCCCTTCTTGCATCTCTTTCCATTACTTATCCATTGTCCCCATCTCTCTCAGCATGAGTCTAAGCCCCCCTGATGAGCCCTCCTGGTCCAGGGAAGGAGTGCAACTGACAGTGTGTCCAAGAGGTTCATTTATTTGATATTAATATTTTTTGGGTGGTGTGCTGGAGCTCGCAGAATCATTGGCTCTTCAGTATGCCCTAGAGGTGGCAAAGAGTGGGGATTGGCACTAAAATTACAGAATAATAAACGCAGCGATTGGGGATTTCAAACTGCTAGGTCTGCAAGGGCTGCAAAGCAACAAATCTGTTGAAAAGGTGTCTAAGCAGATATAGACACAGGCAAGGGGAGCACACACAGAACACATATGTTGTCCTGATGCACTGACTGCACCGTCTGTGCCTCAGGGATCTTGCTGGCCTAACCATAGTGTGGACTGGACTAGAAAGTCAAGGGCATATGTATCAAATTCTCTATTTGCAATTCTCAAATAGCGATATTTTGAGAATCGCTATTTGGGAATCGCAAATGATATGTAAGTAAAAATTCGCAAATTGTTAGCAATTCCTTGGCATTCCTTAATTGCGATTAGCAAATTGCGAATCGCAATTAAGGAATACCCTCCAATTCATTCCTATGGGCCAGGAAGCCGATAGGAATGAATGGGAAGACATTCTCAATTAGCGATTCGCAATTAGAGAATCGCACATTGAGAATAATTTCAAGGGTGCAAGGGTGTCATAAGGACATCCTGATGCACCCCTGAAATGAGCATGTGTGCACATGTGGCGCACATACATGCCCTAAGGGCTCATGGATGGACAGTTCTTAACAATTACAAAAATAGCAAACCCCAAACCTACCTTAATCTAGGAATAAAGATTCACTCAAAACAAAAAGTTAAGACTGGGGGTTGGTCCAATAAAATCTCTACTACCACCATGGAAAAAAAGAGAGCTAGATTTGAAATGTAGACTATGCGGACTGGGCGAAGAGAACATTATTCACATTATCTGCATATGTGACAAATTGAAAGACATAAGGCAGAGGTGTGGAATTTAATAAAATATCTACTTGTCCGTGGGGCATGTTGCTTCATGAATCTACTTGCCCTATAACAAAATCCACTTGTCCCTTTTGTGCCATGTAATGCGGCGACAAATTATGGCAGCAATCTCATTATATAAGAGTTCTGATATAGCCTCTCTAATTATGCCAGGGCTCGTACCATAGTAGGGTTGAATACTAGCAATCCCCTTATGTTGCTACGTTTCTGCAGGTCTACATACTGGGGCTGAAGGTAGTGGTAAGCAATAGTTCAAGGGTTGGAATGCCCTTTTGAGTCTGTGCAAACCTACTAACTTGCATGTTTTAAGGGTTTGCACCAACTCTTTTCTAATCTTTTCCCGTACTGAAAAAGGTTGGACATTTACTCCCGACAGGGTCAGACGTAAAACTTCTTCCAGAGTTGGGAAAAAAAGTGGTTGGAGGAAAAGTGAACTTAAAACATTCAGATTTTTACACGAGCAAATCTACACATGCACATTTGCTCATGCTAAAATGCAGTTCACAAATATTTTCTAGGAGTACTATTTCTTGGCCTACTTCTCTAAATTCTTGCAAATTCACGGAAATTGTATATATGCTCTTAACGCAAGGATATATACCATGGATGCACTTTTGAGACTTTCTTTAATAATTTGGCCTCAAATTAGGCCTGGCGTTAACCATGACCTTTTGTGCTTAATAAAATTCTGTTTCTCTTTCTCGGTCTATCAGCTAGCTTCACTGTAAGTGACAGTATTCTGCTTTTCACAAGGAGCATATTGGCACACAAAGTAATTTGAATCAGTGCCCTGAACTGATTCAATGTGTGCTTTTTGAGACCAAAAAATATTTTTGCTTTTGCCAATGCTTGTTAGAAAGGTATGGGTCCAGCAGCTTCCACACCGATAAGGTTTTACAAAAACTATGCCTAAACAAGTCACGCATTGACAAAACCAAAAGGCTGACCACCAATTTCAGACCTACTGGCTTTGCCAATGCTTGTTCATTTTTGTTTCCCATAATCGCATTTAAACTGGTTGCACTGCTTTTCCATTATGAATATTTTTGGGAAATACAAGCATACATCAACATGTTACTAAATGATGCTGCAAAGATATGGTACCTAAAATCTTACAGTAGTTAAGCAAAATGGTTTTTTTTCCTACTTGCATTTTTTTGTGAACATTTTATTTTGAAAGCAAAGAATCATCACTCTTGCTTTCAAGTTTCGGCAAATATTTGCATATAATCAGAGAGCATTCTGGGAGCATTATACATAGCCTCGTATTACTAAACATTTGATGCAGTTATCGTGCTCCCGGTAAAATAAGTGGGGGGACGCCGTCCACCCGCGTGGTACCCTGACTCGAGCCCTGATAAAGAGCTTTACAATAATACACACACGTGGGCAAATTAAACTGAGGGGCATTCGACACACTTGATTGGACGTACCTGCTGGAGGTCTTAAAACAGATGGGTTTTCGTCCTGTCTTTTGCAGCTGGATTAAGTTGATGTACACTGACAGGCTGGAATTGGGAGTGGGGAGATTATATCTGGAGATTGGGGCATGCAACAGGGCGCCAGGCAGCGTTGCCCGCTCTTGCCACTCCTCTTCGTTCTGGGGTTTGAACCTACGGCAGTCAAGGTTTGGCAGGAGCTCAGGGATTGGTGCATTGGGATTAGAAAGTCCAACCCATGTGATCTCCTATAAACAGATGGCACCCTGTTTTACTTGACACAGACACCGGAATCTATTCAGATGCTGCTGGCCTACCTGGATACATTTGGTGATGCAGTGAGCCGGATAATCAATAGACACAAAGCCTTGTTTCATCGGGGGACTCTGGTGGGATGCCCGGTGGGACTTGGACAAGTTCAGGTACCTCCGGATAATGGTGGCCTTTACAGTCAAGAAACAATACAAGTATAATATGGGGAGGACGCTGGATGGGTTGTAGTCATCAATACGGTTCTGTTACACATTCCCTCTGTCTGTTATGAGGAGAGTGGCAGTTGCCAAGATGGTGCTCTACATGGTTTAGAACTCTGTATACCAGCTGCCACAGTAAGCATTTAAAAAATTGAATAAACTCCTGTGGCCATATTACAGATGTCTGCGCCGGCGCTAATTGTCGCTGTGCACCAGAGTATGCGTCCAATGGCATTACAGAGGATCGTCTGTAATGCGCCATGATGTTGGTGGAGACTTTGAACTCTGGGGCAGATTTACATGAAGTGACGCATCTGTACAGATGCGTCACTTTCCCTGCGCCACCCTTAGAAACCCTTGCGCCACCATAGATGCGCTGTATTTACAATACGGCGCACTATGGCGCAAGGATTGACAAATGCGTCAAATTCTGACGCATCTGTTGGCGGAAAAGTCACGCATTTGCTGGAGTCGTATCGCAAGCACGACGCAACTCCAGCAATGCATGTTGAGGCCTATTCCCACTACACTGCGTCACTTTTTGACGCAGTGGCGTCCTAAAAGTGGCGCAGTGAAATATTGTAGATTTCACTGAGTCACTTTTACGAGGCCTTCCTGCGTAGGAACGCCCATCCAGCATACATTCTACCTGACGCAGGTATAATGTGACGCTGGGCTTTACAACGTGACGTATCTCCCTAGATGCGTCACGTTATAAATAGGCCGCATTGTTTGCGCCGCTGTTGCGTCAAAAAAGTGACGCAACTGCAGTGCAAAAGTCACGCAAGGGGCTTGTAAATCTGCCCCTCTGTGTTTATGTGCGTTTGCGTCTGTGCGCATACTGTATTAGCGCACAGACGCAAATGCACATAAACACAAACATACTGTAGTGCACAGTGACAATTAGCGCAGGCGCAGTCATCTGTCATAGGGCGCCTGATCTGGTTGGTCTGGGCTGCAAAACGGAGCCGAGTTGCTAGAATTGGATCGGGAGGAGGCGTGATCGGGTTGAATTGTATTACTATGCAGCACATAAACCCCGTGCAACCAAAGAGGACATGGACGAGGATAATTGGGAAAAACGACTGATGAGTGGGACCTGTAATAAACCTCTTTGATGGAATTGATAAGGGAGACTAGCTACAAGGGTCTCAAGCATCTTAAGGGGCTTCGCATTGACGATACTGCAGCCAGTGTTGGTTACATGGGGGCGTGAGGGAGATTGTCGGTCATTGGGTGATTTGATTCGGCAAATAGACTGCTAGCCATGGGATGGTTTGGGACTAGAAGCCCTGCCATGCCTCTATGCGCTTGGTATAAAACTGAGTGGGTTCTGGCAGAGGAAACACATATTAGGACGTCTCAGAGGGACGCTAAGGTAACCAAAGACTTAGCTGGGTCGGCACCTTAGCAGCATTTGAGGAGAGGCGGGGCCAGGAGACACAGCTGGCCTCAGCCACAGGGCTTGCATGATAATACAGGATAGTGTTTGTGCTGGGAGACGTACAGAATAATAGGAGAAAACTAACAGAACACACGGGGAATTGGCACGTCCATGGAAAATAAGGAAAGAATTGCCGTGCGTTCAATGTATTGTATGGAAAGGGTGGGACCAACATCTGGCAATGTGACAGTGACGATGTTGTTTTTTTTTCTTGTTCATGGAATGAGGGCCTGAGTCTCAGAATCTGTCTTCTGACCGGTTCCATGTGAACTTTGTCCCACCCACCCTTTCAGGCCTTACATGACTGAAAATCTGTCTGTGAAGCTCTGGCTATGTCAGACCACTTCCTCAATGATGAACAGGAAGTGTTAGAAATGAGCACTTCCAAAAAGACCTAGGATGACTGCTTAGAATCTGTAGGTAGTAGGGTTGCCTCAGAAGTGGGATCTTACCACATAAATGGCTATGGTTAGTAAGTCATATAATATCACTTTTGGAACAGCGGGCCTTTTATGTCATTTACAGCAATGTCACCAATATGCTAATTAGTGATTTCGAAACCTGAAAAGTCCTACCTCTTTTTGGTCAATGAATGTTGGCAAGCATGGTTATAGCCAGGTCGGCCCTGTTTGTTGGGACCTTTATGTATACTTCTAGCGGAAAATGTGAAATTGTAATTCCTAGAATGCAGAGTACCATTGGCCAAAAGCGAGACCTGACTTGACTATCGCGCTTGACAAGGGTTAATTTAGTAACTATGCTAAAGAGTAAGATATGGGTTTAGCATTTGGATGTCAAGCATGTGTGCTGCATGGACATGGGTGGTATCAGGGGGCCTGTTGGTAGTTGTTGTCCTGCACCTCTCCATGTTAGAACTGCTCCTGTTTTCTACAAGTAAATAATGCCCTGATTATTTACCATAATCCCCACTACTCTTAGTCCTACTTTTCCTCGGCTCAGTCATAACTAAATGAGGTAGTATCCAATCAAGTACAGGAAACAAAACAGGAAATGCTTGCTAACCCCACCCACTCTCCTGCTTAGGGCTATAATACAATAGCCTTACCCTAGCACTTCTTGAAATACCAAACAACACAAAGGCATGATACAGGGAGTGTGGGTGGGAAGTATGACTTGGTCGGGGACGAGCAGGACTAAGAGTAATGGGGATTACCGGTAAGTAATCGGGGCAATACCTCTGTCTCTCATCCTCGATCCAGCCATATCTAGATGAGGCATACCGAAGCAGACATCCAAAATAGACGGCCTCTGAAATACCGTCAGAAACAAAGAACCACACCGTATAGAAGCACACCACAGTGAATTTTAATGCAACATCCAAAGAACAACTTAAACAGGAGCAGGAGGCTCCACAGCCTGCAAAACCCCACTCCCAAAATTCAAACGGTCAATTTGAGCACAATTCAAATGGTAATGTCTGATTATTGTATGTTCAGAGGTCCAAGTCCCAGCCTGACAGATCTCCTCCAATGGCACGCCTTTAAAATCGACCCACGAGGCAGAAACTCTTCTAGAGGACCGGGCCTAGACATTGGAAAGACACAGCGAGTCATCGCCCTGATATTCCAAAGAGATGGTGTCCTTGATGCTATGCCCCAGGGCCATCTTAGATGCAGCCTTCCCTCACCCCGCAAGACCAAATGCAACAAATAGACTGTCAGAAGAACAGAATGTAGCAGGCCTGTCCACATAAACCGATAAGGCATGCCTCACATCCAGGATGTGCAACAACTGCTCCGTGGGAGAAAAAGGAGAAGGACAGAGAGAAGGGAACAACAGCTCCTGAGAGGAGTGAATTGTAGAATAAACATTGGGGAAGAACCCAGGATCCAACCTCAACACCACAGTATCCTCCAGAAACCACAGAAATCGAGGGGAACACCTCAAAGCAGAAAGCTCCCCCAACCACCATGCCAACGTGACAGCTACCAGGAAAGCCTCTTTAAAAGATAAGATCTTCAAATCCACAGAAGCCAAAGGCTCAAAAGACTGAAGAGTGTGGAGGGCCAGAGAACGATCCCACACTGGCACAGAATAGCGGGCAGCAGGGGAACTAAAACAACACAAAACCATAGGCCCGCATCTGAGGGATAAGAACTAGAATCCCTGAATGCCCTGATAGCTGCCCACTGGTGTTACAACGTAGACAGTGCAAGGCCCTTAGGAAAACCATCCAAAAAGATTCGAAGAATAGAAGAAATAGAACAAGAAGTAAAAGACAGACCATTAAGAGAACTCCACGTATTGAAAGCAGTCCAATGGTCATGGGAGCTCCCGTCATGCTCCGTGGCTGAAGACGGGTTCAGTAGCCAGCGTTAGCGCGGAATGGTAGTAGCTGACCTGATGTGCTCCTGATTAATGGCGGGCGGCTCAAGCAAAAAACTCTCAGTCGACTTGGAGCAGGCTGCAACTGTGGGGAAAGACCGCTCCCAGAGGGGTCATAACGGAGCATCTGAGAGAAGCAACGCAGGCAGCCTCTACTAGTTTTGATGTAGCGGGTCAGGCGGACAAACGGACGGAGGCGGGGAGCTGTGCCTGCCGAGATATGGGGCCAGGGCAGGTTGAGAAAGGCAAACGTAAATGGAGAACAGCCACACGCTAAGGCACCTGGAGAGTTTGAAACCTGAGTGTATACGTGGCGAAGTCCAGGTTAGCCTGGTTATTATATAAAAGAGATCTCCCTTGCATTTTACAAATGTCCACCATGGCTTACCCACATTGCTAGAATAATCAATTTTGGGTCTAGATACGGGGGGGGGGGCATTAGGCCGCCCCTACAGAGGTGGTTTGGGGGCTGAGTGCGGAAGTTGCATCCTCCTCTCAAACCACGTCTTTGCAGGCCACGAAACAATGATCATGAAAAAAAATTCTTGAGATACTACTGTCAAACCCCGACTTGTGGCAAAATCCGTAAGGGGCTCAAAAAATCAACATGCGAGCCCTCCCTCTAAAGAGATGGAGTTCAGACAACTTAGTGGTTAATCCAGGAGGGACTCCCCTAATGAGGCATTTGGACAATTAGGCCTTAGAAAGTCAGACATTCAGCAGGGACCTAAAGATTCAGCCATGTTGTGGGGTTCACTGCCAGTGTAGGACCCTAAGGTCTCTAATAGGAGTATAGAAACCCCACTCAACACAGTTAATCTTGTCTCTCTTTTGAGACTGGAAGCAAATTTTTGGGTGCCAACTGAATTACCAACGGTGGGTGGCCCTTCAGCCGACAAGCAGCCTATCTGTTATTCTTAGTACTTAATATAAAGAACGTAAAAATCTTGGTGAGGACGTAAAAATCTTGGGGAGGCAGTTAAGTCGGGGAGTGTGGACTGGGTGAGAACTGCTATGTCGAGGAGGAAGTTGATGATGGGGTACCATCTCTAATCCACCATTTCCCCTCTGCTATAGTTTTTAACGAGGAATACGTAAGTCGTGCACTCAGGGCCCTTACTGGTGGCAGGGCACTGGGCCTAGATTGCTTTCCCGCAGACACTTTCTTGCACAACAAGCCCAAATGGTCTACTTACATACTTCTATTTGCCAACGCCATAGCCCAAGGAGCACCAATTCCGCATACCTGGTGGAGGAAGGAGATAATACCCATTTACAAAAAGGGAAATAAATCCTTGACTGGTATTTATAGGCCAATTAGCCTTATAGATTGCATGCAGAAAGTGGTGACTAGGCTTGTTGTAATCAAGGTCCAGGACTGGATTGATGATAATGCTGCTCTCTCCCCTCTACAGGCAGGTTTCAGGGCCCGTATTAACACCATGGATCAGGTGTTCCACTTCGTTCTTATTTACTGGCGTATAGTTATCCTCGGCAAGGGCAGCATGTATGCCGCCTCTGTCGATTTAAAATTCGCCTTTGACATGGTATCTAGGAACACATTGTCGGAGGTCCTGAAGGAGATGGGGCTGCCTTTAGATCTGCTCTCCCTAATTTTCGGTATCCATAAGGACAATTTTGCACAAATACGGTGGGGGGCGGCAGGAAATAAGACTGATCCTTTCCCTGTGCGCAAGGGCGTTCGTCAGGGATGCGTGTTAGCACCGACTCTGTTCTCTCTATTTATAAATGGTGTTACAGATTTTCTTAGTGCCTTTCACACTGATGCCCCTGTTTTAGGTGGAAGAAAAATTCACATCCTCATGTTTGTGGATGATAAGCTGATAATCTCCAAAACACCTAGTGGATTGCAGCGTGCCCTCAACCACTACAAAGAGTTTTGTCTTTTGAGAGGCCTTAAAATCAACGCAGCAAAGGCAAAACTCATGGCATTTAACCAGCATCGATCTTTCAGGGGGGAATATAATGATGGATGGGCTCCCCCAGAGCAGATGGACGCTTTTGTCTATCTGGGCATCAAACTTCATAAGGACATGAGGTGGAAGCCTCACATTGAAGCTATGGCACTAAAGCACCGATAGTTAGCCGGCACTTTTAGAAAGGAAGTTAAGACCTCTCTAACAAAACCCATTAGCCCGGCTCTTCAAATTTATAATAGCAAAGTGGTGAGTTCAGCCCTCTATGGGGCTGAACTGTGGGGCCTTGAAAACCTGAATCAGCTCACACAAGCAGAGAACTCATTCTTACGTGCAATCACTTGCCTCCCACAGAGCACACCCACCCTCCCCCTAAGGAATGATCTGGGTAGGAAAGCTCTAAAGGACTATGCTAGGCTATGCCCGATTCTCTACTGGCAACGACTATGGGTCACGCTGGAACTGTCAGTATTCACTGAGGGCTTAAGGGATGTTATTAATACGGATCAATTTAATAAAAATTAGTTGGCTCTGAGATCTGAAAGACAAGCTTTATAAAATTAGTCTATCACACTTGTGGGGTCTCCCCTTCACTTCGAAATTCCCTTCGAAAAACAATCTCAAAGAGATTTACTGGGAAATGGGTGCACAAAAAGAATTTAGATCTCACGACCCTTCCACACTCACGGGGCTCTTCCTTCAAATTAAACCATACCCGAGCCAAGAGTCATATTGGGATAAAATCACAAAGCCTTTGGATCGAAAACTTTACTTCCAATTTAGATCTGGCACTTTGCTGTTGAAGTCTTTCTCATCCAAACGGCTTCACACCGGGGATAACAAATGCCCTGTCTACATCAAACAAGTATAATCACATTCCAATGTGCTCTTTACCTGCCCTGCTTACTTGAGGCCGCAGAAAGTTTGGCTGGCCCAGCTAGGTACGAATCTGGGCACAAGATTATACAAAGAAGCCTTACGAATTCTACGCTCCGACTCTTCTACCAGGTATGCAATCCCCGTGACCAAGTTTTTGAGGTGGATGTGGCAGATCCGCTCTAAATTAGCTAAGGCTAGCAATTCCCCCTCATTGAAACCACCTATTATCCAACACAAATATGGGGGTAAACTAGGCATGGTGGGGCTCATTTAAGCTCAACCGGACGTATGAGATCGATTTCAATCAATGTGTTATTTTTTAGTCTTGTTTTAATATGTAATTCTTGAAAAGAAGGCTCTACTCGCTTTTTTGCACTTAGATTTTAACATCGATCTTAACTTTTGTATTCTGAAGCTATTTTTAATCTATTTGTTTCTACCTGTATGTGTTTTTATGACTTGGTCAGTTGAATAAAGCTATCTTGATGATGATGATAAAGAACCAGTCCAAGCCAACAAGCTATGTGACACCGAAGCTCAACGCGAGTTTTGACATTCATGACAAGTGCTCACCTGGTGAGGCTGGGGCTGGTTTAACTGCTGACACTTTCTTTTTCACTACGGCTGTGGAGGCCGCAGGTCAGAAAAGGGACACCATTTACGACTGTGCCCACAAACGCTCTCACTACGTAGATTATTCTAGCGCCTCCAAATACAAATAGCGTGGCTGGATCAAAGGACTTCACGCAATCTCCACTATATCAAATTCTGGCGAATTAAAAAAAATTAAACTTTACAAGAAGAACCTAAAAAAAAACGGAGTCGTAGTTATGCTAAATTCGATCTCACATTCAACAACTTTTGTCCCGGATTACAGAAGCAGAACAACGTATATCCGATCTTGAGGACAGTGTGCCTCTTCAGACTGACCAAATAACCAAATTACAATCTGAGCTGGTCAATTTACAAATCAAGGTAGATGATGCAGAAAATCGGTCGCGAAGATGCAATCTACGCATAACTGGGATCCCCGAAGGCCGAGAGAATGGTCAATTAGTTGCAGAAATAGTCTCGGACCGTATTGCTCAGTATGTGTGTCCAGAAGCAACAGCACAGAAAACTGACTTTACCATCTCACGGGCCCATCGCGTGCCAGCTGTTCAGTAATCTAATGTTAAATATCTGCAAATGATTTTTGTGAACTTTGGGGATTTTCGAATAAAGGAAAAGATCCTGACATGTGCAATTTACAATAAAGTTTATCAGACGAATGATAATTTCTCTTTTAAATTCTTGTCTGACATGTCTGCTCTCTCTGCAAGGCGCAGAAAGGAATTTAGAGGCATGTTAACCTGCTTTTAGCGGCTTAGGGTCCCGGCTGGCATTAACCAGCAATCTAAATTGAAAGTACTCCATAAGGGGAAGGTTCATATCTTCCAGTCAGTTGAGGCAGCATAAGAGTTCCTTCAGTCCCCACAACACCAAGCGGGAGGTAGCTAAGGGTAGTGTGTCTTAAAAGTCTTCAGGCTCGGATGGTGACTTGATTAGGGTGGGCAGCCCCTTCTTACCTCTCTTGGAAATGTATTCAATATTAATTTTACGCTTCCTCTGATGTGGCCATCAGGGGGGTTGCGATACTAGTGGTTAAAAATGTACAGTGTGAAATTACAATGGTGCAAAGAGACAACAGTACTAGATGGCTTTGGGTCCAGATGAGGATTTCCGAACAACTCTTTAATTTTGTGAGCTACTATGGACCCATTGAGGACTCAAATGAGACGTTGCAGTCTCTTTATGATTTTGCTATGCTCAATCTGGGTTCCTTGTACTTGGTGGTGATTTTAGTTTATTGCTTCATCCTGCCAGTGATTCCTCACAGCCAGAAAAAGTTGAGAATGCTTTGGATTTAATACGGTATCTTGTGTTGGTTGATTGTTGGAGAGATGAATTTCCAAGCAAGAGGATGCATACATATCACTCAAGGAAATTTCATACTTCTTCTCAGATTGATTTTTTTTCTCATCTCCCACGCTTTCCTAAATGTCGAGTCCGAGATTATTGAAAATCCCTTTTCTGACCATGGGGTAATTTCCATTAAATCTAAAGTTCGAACTCAAGCCAAATCTGGGTACAGATGGGCATTTGATAAGTCTCTACTAGTTGATGAGCAGTGGATTGGTTGCCCATATGCACCTGGAATTAGAGGAGTTTTTGGAACTTGATGTTAATACAGCTTCAGAATTTGAAGTATCGGGCGCTCTTAAAGCCTTCTTTAGAGGGGAAGTAATTTCCTATAAAGCCTACAAGAGGAAAAAGAGAATTAAGAAAGATTACAGCTAGAAAAAGAACTCTCTATAGCTACCGCAAGCTATCTAACCCTACCTTCCCAGGAAGGAAAAAACAAGCCCAGTCAAGCGATTTATAAATTACAAGATTTTTTAATATCCAAAATATCCCATGACTCAGTCTTGCAAAAAAGATATGAAGAAAATGATCATATCGGTAGATACTTGGCTTGGGGCCATTACCAATAGAGTTAAAAAAATAAATGACTCAGCCACTATGAGACCTATATCTCAGCCTCTTGAAATTGCCACTATTTTCCTTAATCAATATAGGGAGCTTTATTCTTAGTCCCATAACACATATATAGTGGAAGCTAGAAGTTGGCTAAATGGAATTCATTGTTTCATCTTATCTACGGAACAGGGAGAATCCCTACTTGCAAATATTATATCTGAAGAAGTCAGTCAGGCAGTGAATACATCACCATCTACCAAAGGATGTCGGCTTGATGGGGTTCCAATTAAGATCTATAAGACATTCTCTCCCCAACTGAACGGCTTTCTGAGATCAATATTTAATGGGATTCTATAAGGAGACGCAGTGCCGGTGACTTTTACTCAAGCCGCGGTGATTAGTTTTGTGGGAGAAGACGTAAATTCTTTTTGACTAATGGCCCTACTGATTGTCGATTACAAGATCTTTTAAAACAATTCTGGAAAACCGGCTTGCACAAGTGACCCCTTCATTTATACATTGGGAACAAAACGGATTTGTGCAAGGTAGGCAATTGGCTTCTGATACTCACTACTTACTTCAATCAATCGACCTTTTCTGTACTAATAAAAATCAAAGCAGCAGTAATAATGCTAGATGCCGAAAAGCATTTGACAGAGTGCAGTGGAATGTACTTTTTGCTATTATGAATAAATTAGCGATTCCATCTGAATTCTGTCAAGTAGTGAAAAAACTATACTGTGATGCCCAGGTCTTCATAATTGTTAATGGGAATATGTCCGGCTCTATCTCTATTAGCCAGGGGACGCAACAAGGTTGTCCCCTATCTCCAATGCTCTTCTCCCTTTTTATTGAACCATTGGCTGGTGCCATCAGGCCCAAGTCCCTGGATTCGCAAAACTTAGGTGATTTGTAGATGATTTGGCTCTGTATTTAGCCACCAATGAAGAAAACATATCGAACTTTCTCTAAAATAAATGAATTTACAGAAATCGGGGGGTATAAAATAAATCCCACAAAGTCAGAAGCATTACTTTTTAATTGTTCTCCAGATATATTACCCCTCCCAAGGCAGGGACATTATTAAACAACCCATCCCATAAGGTATTTAGGGATAATTATAACCTCTCGCTTAGAGGACTTATGTCTGCTTAATTTTATCTCTTCAGTTAATAAGATGTGTAACCTCTTTAAGCAATGGAAGGATATTCCTTTAACAATTATGGGACGAGTGGCTCTGATTAAAATGAATATTCTCCCCTTCTTTTTTTTCCTATTTTCTAATATAATGGTTAAGGTCCCCCAGTCTTTCTTTGACCAGATATATTTTTAAATAAGACATTTCATATGACAAGCAAAAAAACCTAGACTGAAACTACAAATGTTACAATTGGAGGTGGAAGATGGAGGTCTTGATTTACCTAATTTTTGTTTATATCATCAAGCTTCACTTATTGATTGGTTGAATTATAACAATTCAGAGGATATGTTTTCTGCCATTTTTTTCCTGACTTTAATGCTCAAGGAATCTAAGATTGTTCCAGCTCCTTTCTTACGAATCCCAAAATTACTGAAGAAATTGCATTACAAGATCCCCAGTGATAACATCTCATTTCCAAAACATTTGGGAAGCCCACGGAATCCCCTGGCTGCACCCTCAACTGATTTTAGTAGAATGCCTCCCCTGGGGCTTCAGTGGTCTACTCAGATTTGTGGTCAGTGGGCCAAACTTCGGTTCTTAAGTCAGTATTTCTTATGCTGGAAGGAACTAACGAGAACAGTACACTAATATAAATATGCTTTTTCTCTTCAGGTATATTCAGATTAAGAAATTTTGCTCAGGTTTAATAAGCTCAGAAAACTGTGAACTGTGAAAATTCGGGAAAGCCCATTTAAAACTTAGAACTAAAGGGCTTGGGAACTGATATAGGTTATTTAAATCTGCAGAGAATAAGCAAATAGTTTCAGATCACTTAGAAATAATTTCTACAGATATTGGCTCCCGCCTTAACCTCCAACAATGGCAAGGATTTAATAAAATGAGCTACAAGGCAGTAAAAGCTGCTAATCTAAGTAGGATGGCATTTTTTAGTAAATGGGTGATCTACTATAATATTGCCAGACTCCTATAAAATCTATACGACGGTAGACCCTGGGTGTTTTAGATGCAGACAAGCAATTGGGGAATGGTCGCATGGGATGTTCACATGTACCCATCTAATGAATTATTGGCTGCATGTCTTTGCTGAAATTGGAAGAAGTCTGTCACTTGATCTCTCCCCTGATGCTTCAGTCGCCCTTTCAGGCAGTGTAGAGGTACAGGACGAGCTCACTACTGGCCAGTGACAATTCATCTTTATTGCCACCTTATTAGCAAGATCATAAATTCTTGCCAATTGGAAATCCGAGACAATACCAACAATTTTCCAATGGTTAATTAAAATGCAAAGACTCTTTAGGCTGGAATATATATATGTAAAAAGGGTGTGTTCGGTAGTTAAGCTGAGTAGAATATAGAAGAATTGAATTACATCAGTGGTGGGTTAAAAGGATTTATGAATTAGATAAGATGACCTAAGCACTTTACTACCTGCTATGAATTTTGTATGCACTTTACATGTTTATATATCTCCTGGTTTTATGGATTCAGAGGTATATATGCACTTAATGTAAATGTCTGAAGAAAAAAGAGAACTTTTACAATACAGAAGGAAACGTTATGGATTATGCTACATAAAAAATAAAGATAAAAAAAAAAAAAATGAAAGCAGTCCAATGCTTAGAATAAGACGACAGAGTAGAACCTCTACGTGAACCCTGGACCACTGAAATGTGGGCTGTCAAACCTTGCCTCGCTAGAGTCTGCCGTTCAGCCTTCTAACCGCTAGGGTTAGAGGGACCAGTGGACGATGACATAGAAACTGCAGACGAGACAGTCTCTGACACAAGATTCAAGGAGGGCTCACAGCCAAATTCGTCAACAGCTGGAACCATGACCTCCGTGGCCAGTACGGAAACACCGCCACCACTTGAGCTTTCTCTCTCAAAACCTTCAAAATAAACACCTTAATGAGGTGGAAGGAGAGAAGGTATACAGGAAACTTGGAGGCCACGGAAACGACAATGCATCCACTCCCCAGGCCTCCACTTCCGAAATCCTGGAGCAAAAGATCCGAAGAGGAGCATTGGTTTTGGAGGCAAACAAATACACCTTTGGACATCCGAAGCTCCTGCAGATTATGTGTGGTATCCTGGGAGTCAGACACAATTCCTGAGAAGATGGAAACTTGCAGCTCAGGGCATCTACCACCACATTGTCCATAGCCCTGATGTGATGACCATAAATTGCCTGGAGATGAAGTTCCGCCTAACTGGCCACAGCACAAGCCACCTTGTTCAACGACTGACTGTGATTGCTGCCCTGATGATTCACATACGCCACAGTCACAGTATTGTTGGAATGCACCAGAACATTGCAACCGGACAGGTGGGGATGGAAATACCAAAGGACCCTCTCTACCGCTGACAGTTCCTTCCAGTTGAAGGTATTGATTGCCTCTCATCGGAGCAAGCCTGAATGGACCTCTGACCCATAGTTGCTCCCCTTCCGAGTGCACTGGCATCCGTCTTCAGCTCTGTCGGAGGAGAAGGATGCATCCGCACATACTTGGTGAGATTTGAGTAGTCCAGCCACCACTGCAGGCTGCGCACAATAACATGAGACACAGGGATCTCCAAGGCCATATCCCAAATCGGGATCAAACAAACCAGCACAGGTGCCACAACAAGGGCTGTAGGTGTGACCTGCCCATGGAACTGGGAAAACATATGCCCCCATGTTCCCGTGTACTTCCATCCACTGAAAAAGAGAAGATGTCGTTTGTGACAATAGTGACCGCACCAAGCCCTGCAGCTGCTGGTCCTGGACTGAGGCAGGAACACATTGCCCAGAACAGAACATCACTCCAATGAAAGTCTTTCTAGTCGAGGGCAGAAGATCGCATTTCAGAAGATTCAGGAGTAAACCGTGGCTTCTTAAAGTATGCATGTTCAAGTTCAGATGTAGTTGCATCACCAGAACAGATGGGGCCTGAAGCAGCCATTTGTCCAGGTACAGAGACACCAAGATCCACTGGAGATGAAGATAAGCAACCGGAGAGCCACCACCTTGGTGAGAAACCCGGGCGAGGACCGCAGGCCTAATGGGAAAACACAAAACTGCCAGTAATGACCCCCTCAGCGAGAACCGCAGATACTTCTGGAACCTCAATGCCATAGGAACATGGAGATAGGCATCCTGGAGGTCCAATGTTGACTTTACAAAGCCTGCTTGAATCAATGGAATAATCTGTTGTAAGGTCTCCATCTTGAAAGAGATCCTCCGCATAAACTTGTTCAGGGATCTGAGGTTGATTACTATCTGGAAGCCCCCCTTGATATTCGGGACTGGGAACCCAACACAATAATAGCCTTGTCCTCTTCAATGCCTGAACCAGAACAATTGCTTTCTTCTGCAGCAGCAATTGAATCCCATCCAACAGTGCTTCCCTCCTGAGAACATCCCTTGGAAGTGGTGTCTGAACTGTCCCCGATGATGGGGGGAAGGATATTAATTTTTTTTTGGTAACCAAGTTCGAGGACACTCAACACCCATTTGTCCGACATTTTGTGATGCCAAGACACCAGGAAATGATGCAGCCTCTCATCAACCTAAGGTATCACGCCAACCGGCCTCCTGGCGATGGCATAGTCAGGACTGCTGATTAGAGTGCCTTGGTTCTGGATAAGGCTTTCTCTCAAATTTGCCTTGAAAACCCTTCCCACTGCGCTTCTGACCCTTGAAGGCATTCTTCTGCTGAAGGGAAGGCTGACAAAAGGACTTCGCTGAAAAAAAGAAAGGCTGCGTCTGCTGCTGCTGCTGCTTTCTAATGGAAAAGGAATGATTCCACTCCTTGAAAAGTTATGCAACTTCTCCACTAGCCTTTTCCCAAAAAGCCATCAACTTCTAAGCAGCATCTGTGTTCCACCCTTTCAGGAAACAGGTTTCACCTGGACGCAATGAAAGCACCACAAGACCACTCCGGTGCTCTTACTGAATCAAATGCAATGTCTGAAAGAAGTTCAGTTTGGTGAACCATAGATTCCAATAAATTTGGCAATGGCCACCCTCCTGCATAGTAGTGAATAAAGTCTTGAAGTCTGAAAACTGTGCAATATGCGTCCCATATATACCAGAACGAATGGCAAGATGAGACCCTGAATGGATCTCTTTCAAAGATGAGTCAATCTTCTTGCCTTCCGCCCCCCCCTTTAAGGACATTATCTTCCGCCATTGATGGGCACCCCACCAGACTAGCCACAATAGAGTCCACATGGACCGATTAAGGAATCCAATCTTCCATATCCCAATATAGATCAAACTTGGACATGAAGCAAGGCATCACAATACGCTCAAGATCCTTCCACTCATTCAACATAATGCCCGTCATAAACGGATGAATGGGCAGGACTCTAGTAGATTGCTTCCTATATTGCAGCAGCAACACCAAGTCTTTAGAAGTGCTGGCCAGCTCTGCATCGGAAAATCACACATTTACAGTCCCATGGTTCAGAATGTCAGGTAGTATGTCCTGAAGAGCTATACTTTCCTTTATGTTCTATGGAACTCATAGAGGATTCCTCAGACAAATCAGTGCTGGAAATGTCAGAATAAAGCTCCAGCCCAACCCAAGACTGTGAACTAGATTTCTTTTTGAAGAAAGCCAATGTCTCCAAAATCAGCTGTATAAGCCTCGTCTCCTGATCCAACTTCTTTTTAGGTCTCGCCTACGCAGCACGCATGCGCTGCATAGGAGGAGACCTTTAGGAATCGATTCACTTTTTGGGCCAAAAACATGTACGCTTTCCATTGCTTTCAATGGCAACGCATGCACGTTTGGCGATTCCTTTGAGGGAGCGAACTTTGGCAACATCTGTTTGTAATTAACTTCCAAACAGAGGGTGCCCAAGGCTCGCTCCCACAAGGGAATCGCTGTGTGTGCTCTCGGGCCGCACTCTCCCCACCCCTCCCCCCACGTGCGTTCGTGCAAGGGGCCGAGCGCGCTGCATGCGCACATTCTTCATAGGAGACGTGTGAGCGGCGGTGGCAGCAGCAGCAGAAGGAGCGGCGGCTCCTGTGCGAGCTAGCGAGGTGTTGAGGGTGCAGGCACAGAGGCTTCGAGGCTGCAGTGTGAGAGGCGTGCAGGCTGAGCCATCGAGACGCGAGAGGCTGAAGTGTAAAGGGCGATCAGGCTGTGGTATCGAGGCGTAGAAGCTGAAGTGCTGTAGCTTGTATGCACAACGCAGCGAAGACAGAGGTAGAGAGGCATCGAGGCGCAGAGGTTGTCAGGTGCAGAGACGAGTCACAGACCGCGAGGTGCAGAGACTGTCAGGTGCGGAAACTGTGAAGCATCGAGCCATAGAGATCTTGCGACACAGAGGCATTGAAGCACTGAGACACTGAAGCACTGACACATCGAGGCTGAAAGATAGTGAGGTGTCGAGCAGATGCGACCCCCTGGGGGGCCCACACCCTGTGCGCAAGGAGCGAAGAGCCTGACCATACATTACAGGAGATAGTATCAAGGTAAGAGGTCTGTGGTCACCTGCTTTCTACTTCGGGTTCCACCCGCCTTTGCTGCTCCATCTCCTTTATGCCACCCACCTCGGCCCCTGACCCTCCCCGTCCACTCCCCGACGGTCTCTGTGTCTACTGATTTCACTTCACATCTATTGCCCTTTTGCTTTAACTACCCCATGGCCACTGCTCATTTTCTTTACTTGACCCTCGTCTCTCCTCATTTACTTCTGACCCTTCCCGAACCCCCATTCACTGCCCTTCCCATTACCCACTCAACCAGTTCGCCACCATCTATCCAAGCCAATCCCCTCCCTTACACTGCCACCCCTTCCTTCGGTCCCACCACAACCTGTAACACTCACTGTCTGTGCCCCCTTCCACGACCACCTCCTCAATTTACTGCCCCCTCCCGCTCATAGGATCTATTCTTGCCCTGCTACCCCCACATACACATTCTCCCTTCCACATTAATTGTCACTAACCATCCCCTACCAATTCACTGCCCTCCCTCCCCATCCCCTGCCTTTACAGACCTTCCAGTCATTAGGTTCACTGCCCCGCCGCATTCATGGATTCCCTCTCCTACCCGCATTCCACATTTAATGCCCCGCATACACACACACTCCCATCCATTGCCTTTCGTTCTCGACCCCACTGCTTTGTGTAAGTAATTGGCCCTCACTTCCTCCTTATACTTCCCTGGCACTTCATTGGTCCCCTGCCCCCAGCCTTGCTGAGGCAACGCTTGTTGACGCTCTGTTCCATAGCTTACACCACTCACACTATATGGGAGGATCTAATCTTACATATAGAAGAATGCATGTTTTTGAGTGATTTGGGGGTTGTTGTGTCCTGCAAGACACATTCTATTGTCTCGACAGACACCGAGTTAGTAGCCACTCCCCTATGGGAGTGGGCACACTTGCACCCCCACACGCATCCCTCACAGGTGTCACGAGTGACGTGAGCCTGTCAATAAAAGGGCCCGGGTGCACGTGCTTGTGGCCAGTTGAATGAGGGTAGCCACGGTGTCTGTGTGAGTCCTTCGTTAAAATGTGAGCCTAGAGCCCACAACATAACAGGGGTCTTCCAGAGATTTACCGCCCCCAGTATGGAAAAAAGAGCGGAGACAGAGGTCTTACTTATTTCGAGAAGGAAATGATTTCCCAGTTTGGGAGAAATGATGGGTACACAAACAGCATTAATTGCATCTTGTAAGGGTGCCCTCTGTAGTAGCAGGCCCGCGTGTTTTCAGTTGCTAGGAGATGTAGTCTGGCGGTCATTTTGCTGACTGGATCCAGATCACACTTCTAGCCCATCCTGCCCCCGCTTGAATACATGCATTGCTCATAGGCAGATTACCACTTTCTGATCCACTTTGCAGGTCTACCAAAATACTGTAGTGCTCAGACGTTCGCTCAGTGCTATCGCAGGTGCTATGTAAACAGCCGTAGATTAGTGCAAGAGAAGGTGAGTGAAATGCAGGTTGTCCTATTGTGAACACCCGTCGTGTTCTGTTGGGAGCACACGAGACCTATTCAATTCAATTCAATTAAAAAAAGTCTTTATTTCGATTATTCATTGTAAAAGACAGAACAGTCAGTATATTAAAATTAGATACAACCACAAATATACCATACCAAAACCTAAGACACGAGACCTATTGTGAACAAATTATATTTGACTTGTAAAAAAAAAAAGTCCGCTGTTTAGAATTCATCAGTTGAGATTTCTGGTTAAAGAAAAAATCAGTTTACTTTTGTCATGGGAGCATAATATGAAACTTGCATTCATGTGTGTCCTAGATTTTTTCCGCATCTTTTGCATTGCCTGGTGGTTGGGGGCTGGTGGCACGATGATGGAGTTTCCGGTTGGGAGACATGACATCAGTTCTCCTCAGTTTAAATTAATATGCACTGCAATATTTTGACTTAATCGGTATTCTGTTACTTCATGTATTGCAGTTCCCTTTGTAAACTGCCCTCAATCTTGTCTTTCATGCTGTTTTTGATTTTGCAACAGAGTACTCTCACCAACTAGTGTGTTTGCCTTGCAATTGTTGTTGCACCCGTACACTTTTTCTTTCTTTTTTTTTCTGAGCGTCACATCGGTTTCATCAACCTAGAAAAAGCTATCGAGCATTTTGTGCGAACACTGAAAGGAACCGCATTGATGGCTGTTGCAGGTAAATGTAACAGGATTTTGAGATTGTATCTTTCTGTGGCATGCTGTTTTTGCCAGAATGCAGACTTTTATGTTTTGGCAGTCACGTACCCATTTTGTGGCTTGTTAGTCTGCTTTTAATAACCATTTGTTTCAAGTTATTTGAAAGTCAGAGTAGTTCTTATGAAGACAGAGGGTTTCTTAGGAGATGGGTTGGCGATTTAAAGTGTTGTTGTGCAGGACTTGTAGGTGAGGGCAGTCGGTGACCACCAGAGGGACATGATCATTGGCCAGTGACCTTTGTGTTTTTGAACCAAGATGTTGCTTTAGGACGGCGGTTCTAAATCGTTTGTCTTATGTGGACCCCCTTGGATGCTCCCGTGCCAAAGCCATTTCTACGAATTGAACCTAAAAAACTACTCCAAACTAAACAAGCATTTGCAATGCAATAGGTCTCGCATTTGCGAGAGTTGGAGCTATTGGCATTGTAATTGACAATGCCTTTTATTAATTTGTTCTGAAAACCTGCCAGCGGTGCATAAACACGCACTTTGTACGTATAGTCCTTGCTTACGAGAAGCAAGGTTGGCCGTAAAAGAGACTGCCAGCCTTGCTTCTCATAAGCATGGACTATAAGTACAAAGTGCTTGTTTACACACAGCTTGCAGGTTTTCAAACGCATAAATAAAAGGCATTGTCACTTACAATGCCAATAGCTCAAACTTTTGCAAATGTGAGACCTATTTCATTTCAACCTTTGGGACCTTATGAGTGTTTTGCCATGCAACAGTTGATGTTGTTGCACCGAGGATATTGTGCTGGATAACTAAACACTTATAACGTCCCAAAGGCGAGACCTATTGGCTATGCCAATGCTTGTTCTTTGTGGAAGGGACAGATGCCAAACTCCCCACGGAAGAAGATGATGACGACGTCGGGGAACAATGCCTCCTCTTCCCAGCGTGTTTCCCCATAGTGCAGTCAGCAGAGAGAACCCTTACACCACCACCAAACAAAACTGTAGAATGTGAACCATCATCCCAACTCACATAGATATAGACATGGGAAAATGCAGTTGAAACTGCATCCAACCCAAACAAACACAAGATTGACAGGACAGCACCATAAGAATGCTGTCAAATGCTGCCTGGCTTGAAAGGGAACCCCAGACGGCGTCTGCACGCACAGCTCCGGATAGCAGCGGACTAGCTGGTCCTGCCATAACCCAGCCGAACCAGCACCTCCCGGCCATCCACTGCAGTCAGCCTGAAATCAGCTAAGCCCTCCAACAAAGCAATATACATGCCTATAGCAAAGCTCCCCCCACCCTCCCCGGCTAACATGCCGCAGAGGGTGTCAGGCTGCCCAAGTCGGCTGGGCAGCCCATGCCAACCTGAAGCAACAGTGCTCCACAGTCTCCCAAACTGCAGGGCTAACACGTGGGCAACCCCATGTAGTCAGGGCTGGCTCTAGGGCGGTGGGATCGGTGCCACCACACCGGGCACTGATTTGGGGGTGCCATGTTTATTGTTTAAGAAGCACCATATGCCACGTTCCTTGCCCCAGCAATTTTGAAGCATCAATGAAAATGTCACGATAACTGCGGTGATTAATGTTTTTCCTGTAGACAGACCGGAGCTTTGTCTGGTAGAGAACGTTTTTGACTCATCATAGCGAAGAGGGTTAATGTGCCTGCTGCACAGAACAAGTCCCATTCAGACCACAAACTACATACACTATAAATAGGTCAGTGGGTTATCGCTTTGTCAGAGAGATCCTTTTGTTACCTGCAGTTTAAAAGTTAAAATCTGAATGGAAGAACAGTGAGCTATTAACTGTCCTCAAAGAGCTGCATGCAAACTGCAAGGAATATATTACAGCTACATGCTTTTTTGCCCAGTCTTATCCTAATATTGCAAAAAGGGTTAATTTGGGTAGAAATCAATTCTTATTATTAAAGAAAACCCCTAACAATGGTGTATCACTTTAAATTCTGAATTTGTGCTTTTCCAGACCAAGGACTCTTAAACTATACTGCCTACCAGAATGGATGATATGTGACTCCTACACCTTGTAGGCCTCTGTCTTATGTAACATTTCCTATACACTAATTTACACATGTATGATTGTCTCCGTGCAATGTATGTGTGATGTAAAGTGCTCTGACACCGTGCACTGGTATGAGTGGCGCTATACAACGAAATGAATTAAGAGACAGTGGTTATGGAGACTTGAGGAGCATTGTCAAATGGTGGTAGTGAGGGAATCCGTGGCAAGGTGGTCATGGGGGGGCGCCAACAAACATTGTCGCACAGGGCGCCACCAGTACTAAAACCGGCCCTGCATGTAGTGACCGCCGAAAGAAATCAACACGCCAATCGTGCACCCGCCGTGCGGGAACTCCGATCAGCCCAAGCCAGCCAAGCAGCATGAGGGCACACCAGGAAAACAAGCAAGCCAGGCAGGCAGATCTAACCGTGCCGTCAAAGGAAAAAGCACATACCTGGAATCACAGGGGACCACAAATGCATCCGGCTCCCTACGCTGGTCACGGCTGGTCCCTAAAGCCCAGCAGAGGGAGAAAAGCCTGCAACAATCCTTTGGAGATAAACGCCTGGCAAGTTACCGCTGCATCCCCCGTATCCCGTCGGACACAGAAAACAAAACAGGCAGTGCTAGGGTATGGCTGTTGTATTATAGCCCCTATCAAGAGGATTGGAGGTGTTAGCAAGCGTTTCCTGATTTGTTTCCTGTCTTTGATTCGATACTACCTCATGTAGTTATGACTGAGTTGAGGATGAGGGACATGGAGGTAATCACTGTTTATCTATGCAGGTTTTATCATGTTCCTTTTCCTGTAAATCAATTATTCTTAACCTGTAGTCTGTGTACTACGGGGGTTTACCAAGCGTACACAGGCAGTCCATGACTAAAGAAAAACAAGCATTTGCAATGCAATAGGTCTCGCAATTGCGATATTTTGAGCTATTGGCATTGTAAATGACAATGCCTTTTATTTATGTGTTTAAAAAACCTGCAATAATAAAAGGCATTGTCATTTACAATACCAATAGGTCAACGTTTTTAAAATGTGAGACCTATTTCATTGCAAATGCTTGTTCTTCTTTACTTTCAGCAAAGCTGCACAGCAGGCATTCTGCTATGGCTAAAATTGCAAAGTCAGCCATTGATGCTTGTAGGTGAGACCTATTGGCTTTGCCAGGACTTATTTTCCTTACTTTATCTCACCTTGAGCTCGACCTGTGTACTTTTTGCCTTCTGTGTTCCGTTTCCTCATTGTCAACATTTTGTGTCCCCTTCACTATACTTGTCTCCGGTGGCAGCCCTCTGCCCGCCCCTCTGTAGTTTTTCCGTAAAGTGTTAAGCGTGTGCGTTTGGAAATAAGGGAGGCATGGAAAGAACTAAAATTAATCAGAGTAAATAGTGTGTCCCCAGTTTATTCAGCCCATCAGACCCGGCCAGTGGAAACCCCTGCTTTAGCTACTAAAAGAAAGGGGGTTCTTGATGCTCCTGCTGTCTCTCTGCCCGCGTCCCGTTCCCCCCAACTTTCATACTTTCCTTCGTTTGATTCTCTGCTGCCAAAGCCAAGCCTAACCGGACCCCGCCACCTAACCAGTCGTGAACGGGGGGCCACCACACTATCCACCTTGTTCCGTCTGTCCGGACCGCTCTGCAAAAGACTAAACACGTCATTAATGACATTCCCCTCTCTTCAGCCTGCCGTTCCTTCTCTCCTACTATTTCCCCCTCTTCCACACTCTCCTGGTCATAATCCAATAGCCCATCCACCTCGGACTCCAGCCCGTACACACGTGCTCGTTCCCTGCCTGTGCGGCTTGGCAATGGGCCATCCTCCATGGACTCCAGCCTGCTCAAGCCTGCTCGCTCCCAGCAAGTGCGCAGTAGCTCCCCTAAATCAATGCTCCCTTTCCGCTGCCCTGTGCGCTTGCCCTCTGAGTCCCGTGATGTGCTACATGAAACTTGTGCCTGTTCTCTTGAGGCCGCATCGACCGACTGGGGTTGTGACACCAGGGACCGTTCACCCCTCCTCCTGCGCACCACCTCTTGCATGTCCCTCGTTGGAGCGTGGCTGCCCGCATGAGGCAGAGCCGGCCCATCCTCTCGGTGGGGTGGAGCTGCATGCAACTTTCCAGAGTACCTCGCCTGCCGCCCCTGCCAAAAAGAAGTGGAGTCAGACATGCCGGGGTTAGTCCTGACCTCTGACCCCAAAAACCCAGAATACCCGTGCCAACGTCTACCCGCCCAACGCACCGGACGAATGCCCCCCCGCCGAGCCAGAGTGCCCCCCGGTCCCCTGACCAACCCCCCCAATGCCCTCCTCCTCCCCGTCGCTCCACTCCAACGAATCCACCACCCTCTTGCCCGTGCAGCCTTCCCAGGCCCGCCCAGCCTGTGACAAGCTCCCCTTCCCCCCTACTCCCCAGCACTCCTCCCCGCCCCCAGGCCCTCCTACCCCTCCCTTTCTAACCACCTTTTCCTCTGGGGCCCTCTCCAGCCATCCCCCTATTTCCAGGGACGGCATCGCTCCCCACCGTGGCCCCCCCTTCTCTTCCACTTGACGGACCCCAACCAGTCCTTCCCCCGCCACCTCCCCGCTACCCGGCCTGCTGCTGGGTCCCCTCCTGCTTTCCTTCGGCATTGCACCCACCCAACACCCCACCAGGCAACCCTCCCCCCAAGGAACCCCCAAAATTTGTGTGGCCCCCGGCGCTGCCCTCCCGGCCCCCCATCAAACCCTGCACCCTCCCCCGGCATTCTGCATCCTCCACTGCAGCTTCTGCCTCTCCGCCACTCTCTATCAGCAAGGGGGAGGACCAGCCGCTGCCCAGCATAATGGGGGCAGCCCCCCCGCTGCCATGCCTTTTTCCCGCCTTCTTTTTTACTAATGGTGTCCCCGCAGCCACCCGCCGCAACTCGAGCACCGGCCGCGTAGCCGCGACCCGACCCCAACACGTGCAGTTTTATTAGGCGCAGCCGGCTAAGCCGTGCACCCGCACCCCCCTGCCTTATTGTCACAGCGTTTTCGGGCCCACAGCAGCGAGCACACTAGTACCGCCATCGCGACACTGCTTGCTGCCTGCCTAGGAGGCCTCACCTTGATCGCAGGCCGAAGCATATCTGTGCAGCCCGCTTCAGCCAAGAGGCGTAACGCCTCCGTCACCCGCGGATCCTACGCTATGCCCTCAGGTGGATTTGAATTCAATGCCGTGCACTCACAGGCCGCTGAGTGAGCCTTGACGCATTCGCAGACACTGAAAAAACACCGCAGGGCTCAACCAGGACCCACACGTCGCGCACAGTGATCCCAGCGACACGCAACTGACAGGAGGGACAAAATTGCACACAATTGTACAAAATTGTTCCTCAGCCCAAACCACCCAGCCGGCTATCATGTCACTCCACCGAAATGGTGGCTAGTGTCACAAAATGGCCGGCTAAATAGTCCCCCAGCTCAAACCCAGCCCAACAAGCCCAACAAGCGACCTTTGACCCTGCTCACAGGCAGGTCGCTCCCCACACCGCCCTGGTTGTACCTGTCTTCTGAGTGCATTTGCCTGTATTGCCTGTATTGTTTTCTCCCTATTATGTGCCCCTAATTACTTTTATCTTCCCTGATTGCCATTGCCTGTATTGTTTTTTCCTGATTGCGCTTCCCCTAATTTTTTCTTTCCCTGATTGTCATTGCCTGTTTTGTTTCCCCCTAATTGCGTTTCCCCCAATGACTTTTCTTCCCGGATTGTGATTGCCTGTTTTGTTATCCCCGATTGCATCTCCCTCTGATTACTCTGTTCCCTCCCTCCCGCCATTTTCTGTGTCCCGCTTGCCTTCTGTTCCCCCCGCCGTCTTCCACCTGTTTTTTCCCGCCGCTGCGTCTCTGCGGCCCCGCCCCCCTGCTCACCCATTCGCCACCCTGCTCCCTCCTCCCAGCTGCTCCTCCCTTATATGGTGGCAGCGCAGCGGGCATGCTCAGCGCGCACGTTGCTGGTGCGCCGAAGGCGCGCCTAAGGCAAGCCCGTCTGCGCTCGTCCGCACCTGGACCGCGCCCAGCGCCAGGACACCTGGCCCCTGCGAACGCCACGACGCCCGCCCCTGCTACGACTCCAGCACTCTCCACACACTCAACGCCGGACGATCACGCACCTGCTGCCTAGCCATCCCAAAGAGCACCCAAGGACCCTTCTCCTGCCTGAACTGCAGCTTCACCAGCATCCGGCCCGCCAACCCACCTACCGAAGAACCCAACTTCCTCAGATGCATCCTGCTCAACACCCGCTCCGCCCGCAAACACGCCGTTGATCTCTAGGACCTACTCGACTCAACCAACCCAGACATCGCATTCCTGACTGAAACCTGGCTGAACCCCGCCTCGGCACCTGACATCGCCATAGCCATCCCGGAAGGCTACAAGATCACCCGCAAGGACCGCACCAACGGAGTAGGAGGAGGAATTGCCATCGTCCACAGAAACACTCTCAAAATCTCGACAGACACCGATGACACCCTCAGCACCGCCGAACACCTGCACTTCCAGATCCACACTGACCCCAACACAACCCTCAGAGGTACCCTCATCTACAGACCCCCCGGACCCCAACCGCAGTTCAGCGACTCCATCTCCGACTTCATCAGCACATACGCCCTCGCCTTCAAGGACTACATCCTCCTCGGGGACCTGAACTTCCACCTCGAGAACAACAACGACTCCAACTCTTCCACCCTGATCGACAACCTCTGACTCAGACAACTAGTCACAACACCTGTGAGAAGTTGGCCTGATGTATGATGTCACTAGTTCTAGTGTACACCTTATATCAGTCCAAACAACCCTTATGGTGATTGGTTGTAAAGTCAACCTTATAGACCAGCTATCCTAGTGGTAGCATGGACAAGAGCAGTCTTAGGCTAAACTCTGAATGGCATGTGAAGCCAGCTGTTATACCATTTGTAACATCTTGAATACCAAATGAAAGGACACCACAACAGATATATATATAAAATAAAGTGTATTTAATCTAGTCAAACCCTCAGCACTCTTTATGAGATTCGAGGTAAGTACAACACAGTCACGCAAACCAGTGGTATAAGGACCACTGTCACGGAATTAGGATAGGCCTAGGCAATCGCTGGGGCAACACTACACTACCCAAGGTTAGGAAGTGGGAGGCCCACGGGATTCAGGTGCAGAGTGGAAACACTCACGCGTAATGCGTATAATCGATAGAAATAGTACAGTTCTGAAATAAGCAGTTTTAGGACACTTCTGGTATAGCTAGGAAGTCGAGACTCGGAATCTAGACCCTTGGATAGTCAATACCCTAGTGAGCACCGAAATGCCCAAGTTACCTAGCCCACGGGCTGCGGGTGCATAGGTGTGAACTTGCGTCGGGTTTCGTCGTCGACTCCTATGGATGCCTGAAGGAAAGTTGCTGACAGGCAGTCAGTGAAGAGTGTCCGGTGGATCCCAAGGCTGGGATCAAGACGGAAGGATACCTGCAAGCAGAAGGGACAGAGTCTGGGTCACTAGCCAGTGACCACGTGTAACGAGGAAGGAACCAGGCGATGTCGTGAAGCTTGCAGTGAAGAGGTGAAGCTTGTCGCAGCAGCCACGGGTACCAGGAGACGTCGAGGACGACCAGGACCAGGAGGCGAGCTGTCCCACGAAGGCTCTTGCTGTTGGCGGCGTCGAAGTCGAACTAGGACTCACCAAGCCTTGGCAAGTGGAACCCACGCAGGAAGGAGGACTTGCTTCTGGTGCAGACCAGGAAGGTCTGGGGTGCTTCTCTTTCACAGAGGAGCGGGTGCCAGTCTGGAGGAGCCGGACCAGCAAGTTGGAAGTAAAGGTTCGTCGTCGCAGAGGCTACTAGCCAGCGGGCCAGCAACCGGACAACACGTCGAGCAACACAGGTGCAGAAGGGCCCCACGCAGGACACGTGAAGTGTGGGGAGCTGGTCTTCGTTGCAGATGGTGCTCGGGAGTGGGGCTTCTCAATTCCCCAAGCACAGCCTCGAGGAAGCTTCAGAAGTCGCGCTAGTCAGTTACTAGCCACTTTACCCAAGTCGCCGGTCCCACGTCCCTCGTCGCCTCCACGGGTCTCCGCTTCGCTGGAAATGTGGATCTGGTTCAGAGGTGTCTGGAAGTCTCTGCGCTGGTTAGTCTCTGCAGTCGTCCCTCGTAGGATTCGGTCGCAAAGCAAGCAGCGGTCGCTGGATGGTGCCTGGTTGCCCAGGGTGGTCACTCCTTGGCCACAAGGGAGATTCCTTCAGTCTTCTTCCTGAGGTCGAATGTCGAAGGTCCAGAGTTTCTGTTCAAGTTGCAGGTTCAGGGTAATCTAATTTAGCAGGGATCAACTAGCTACTAATATACTGGGCTAGTGTGCTGGGCTACCTGCAAGGTCCCTCCTATGGGTGGGACCAGGAAGGGGAGGGGCTACACCCCCTTTCCTTTGTCCAGTTTCGCGCCAGAGCTGGGGCTGGAGTGCCCCAGCACCGGTTTGAACTGGGCTATGCATGGAGCACCTTGTGTGCCCCAGGCATGTCTCATTCCTTTCAGCCCTCCCTGCCCCAATACACTAAAGTCTGTCTGGGGAGGTGCTAGCACCTCCCCAAGCAGGAAACCTATTGTCCAGGCCTCCCTGGCTGGGAGGGCTCCCAGCAGCAGGAGGTCAGACTCGTGTCTGTGGCAGCAGCATCCATTTTGTGATGCTGAGGCTTTGGTGAGAGTTAAACAGCAAAGTAGGATTTTTAACATGTCTCTCCCTCTAGAAGGGAGGAATAATATCCTCATCACCAGAAATGGTATGGGGGTATTATTCCAAAGTGTTAGACACCTTACACGACATGTTTTGATAAAGCCAAACCATAGTTACCATAACCGTTTAAGATTATAAGGCACTTTAAGAGTATATGGTAGGCTATATCATAGAACAGCTATAAGGACATGGTTCCAAAAGCTGCAGACAGGCTCAGCTCATGCTAGAGCACCATCTCACATGTTACCAAGCCCTCTGCCTCCGGGATTGTTAAGGCCTACCATAGGAGTGGCTGATAGGTACACATGTGTCTATATTAAGGGTAGATATAGGTATACTATATCTAAGCAAGGGGTGATTACACAACCTTGCCCCAGCTGAGTGATCAGCCAGTTGTGTCTGATTGGAAGGCCAGACCAGGGGTAGCATAATACATGCTGCAGCCCCTGGGAGGCCTAGGGTACACCTATGACCTGGGTACCTAGGGTACACTGTACAGGGTCCAATAAGGTGATCCTTACCAATTGGGTATGTACCTAGGGTACATGGAGTCCATTTTAAAGAGAGGGCAGATAGCCTGAGACCCTGAATGGCAGGATCTCAGGCCAACTAAGTCGAAAAACCAGCTAGACACTAGGCAAAAAGTTGGGGGTAACCATAGTCAGATATCCACCTTCCTACACAACCCCTTCCCCCCCCCCCAAACGAAGGGAGATAAGGCTGTCCTTGACCAGGTAAGCCTATATTGCCTAAGTGGCCATATAAGGAAGAACCAGCACTGGCATGGTTACCCCCTGTCTCATGGTCCACTAAGCAATCCTTCACCCTAAAGGTATCATAGGGTCTCCACCATAGGGAATCTCTACCTTTGGTGTGTCTTTGCAAAGTTAAAGGCTGGTGTTGAGATGGAGTACTGAAGTGAGTGTCCTCAAAGTGAGGCCTCAGCTTCCTCCAATCATCCTCCACCATGGATGCCTTTCTTTCTTTAACTGAGTTGCACTGTGCTCTCAGGGTCAGCCTCTGGCTACCTAAAGCTGGAGTCTGGGTCCCTTTTGTGGGCTTACTGGAGGGACAGGTCAGGTTTGGGGCCCTAAGGTCCCATGTTTGCCTGTGCCCAACAGAATCCCCCTTGGGGAGGTCCCTAACTACCTGTAAAGGGGATCCCTCAGGAATGTTTTTAACCATCAACTGGCTAGGGCTACTAGCCAGGCAATCCTCATTCTTTTGATGGGGGGGTTCTTGTGGACAGGGGCCCTCTTGGGGTCCACTGGCCTCCCTGACCTCTGCAGCCCTGGGCTGACTGAGGCAGGGTAGAGAGAGGCAGGCTACCTGCACCAGACTGGGTCCCACCTTGGAAGGGGCCACTGACATCAGAGGCTCTGCCAGGCCAGGCCAGGCCTGGCTACCTCTGGGGCAGTTCCTTTGCAAGGGGTGAGGTCAGATCCCTGAGGAGGCTGACCCTTTCCTAATGTCTGGGGAGAGGGAGACTTTTCTTCCTCTCCACTACTCTCTGTTTGTGTGGAGTGATCCATAGTTTCAGGCTTCACTACACCTATGTCAGTCTGAGTATAGGCTGAGACCATTACAGCCTTGCCAACCTTTCCAGGGAGGCACTCAGTTTGGGTTTGAGCTGTGTCTGTCACAGCTCTGCCAATCTCTACAGGGAAGTCTCTTTGCCTGGGCTGTGGCTACCACAGCCCTTCCAACCTTTTCAGGGAGGAAATCTACTTGGACAGGGGTTGTGGCTGGCACAACCCCACTACCCTTTTGTGAAAGGCCTACCATTTTAGAATGGATGTTTTGTTCAACTCCAGCCCAAGCTGAGAGTCATTCCCCAGTAAGCAGTCTACAGGCAAGGCTGGGGACACTGCCACCCTTTTAGGGCCAGTGACACCTCCCCAGCTGAGACATACCTCTGCCATGGGATGACTGTTCTGTTTGCCATCAATGTTAGTTACCTGGTAGGAGAAACAAGGCAAAAGCTGCTCAGAGGGAACTAGCCTATGGGCCACCACAGTGATGCTAGCTCCAGTGTCTCCGTAGGCCTCCGCTTTTCTACCATTGATGTAGGGCTCCTGTCTGTACCTACCCAAAGTGTTGGGACAGGCAGTGAAGTTGGCAAACCCCATGCCACCATCACAGACAAGAGTAGCTGCTGTAGGGGAATTGGCTAAGCAAGGGTCCCCCTGTTGTCCCCAAGAAAACCCAACCAAATTTTTGGGGGCACTCCCACCACCTGGGGGATTACTGCTGACAGTAATAGGTGGTGTGACAGGAGTAATTGGAGGAACAGTTTTGTTTTTAGCCTTTGGGCAACTGCTGTCAGTTTTCCAATGCCCAGGAATTTTACATTCATGGCAGTAAGGCTTTTTCACTGTGGTAGAGGAGGGAGCTTGGGACCCACCACCCTGTGTGGAGTTTTGGGGCCCTGAGGAAGATTTCTCTTTTGTTTTATCCCCACCCTTCTCTTGAGGCTTGGTGGTATCTTTCTTTTGGTTACCACCCTGATTTTTAGGCCTAATCCTGGTCCTGACCCATTTATCTGCCCTCTTTCCCAATTCTTGGGGAGAGGTCAAATCTGAGTCTACCAGGTGTTGATGGAGAAGCTGGTTCTGACAATTACTAAGGATCTGCTCCCTCATAATCAAGTTGTACAATCCTGTATAGTCCTGCACCTTGCTGCCAGTTAACCAACCTTCCAAAGCCTTAGTGGCACAATCCACAAAATCAGACCAGTCCTGTGTCTGTGTCTTCTGGGTGTCTCTGAACAACAACCTATATTGCTCAGTGGTTAAGCCAAACCCATCTATCAGAGCACTCTTCAGGACTTTGTAATTGTTAGCATCCTCATCACTGACTGTGAGGAGCTTGGCTCTACCTTTGTCAGAAAAGGAGAGCCACAAGATAGCTGCCCACTGACTCTGGGGTACCTGCTGTACTTTGCAGGCCCTCTCCAAAGCAGTCATCTACTTGTGGATGTCATCCCCATTCTGATATGGGGGGACTATCTTGCTTAGGTTTCTATGGTCATAAGACCTATCCCTATCTCTAGGAATGTTGCTGCCACCAGTGGGTTCTGACCCACTCAATTTTTGCTCTCTGGCCAGAGCAAGCTTCTCTTTGGCAAGGGCAAGTGCTTCCCTTTCAATCCTCAGATTGGCTTCCCTCATTCTGCCTTATGCTCTCTCCTCTGGGGGGGAAGTCATTCCCCTGTGGGATGAAGCATTGGAGCTTCTTGAGTGATAGGAGTGGAGCGAGTCCCCTGAGGGAGATCTACCCCTTCTATCTCTCTTTTTAAGATTACTTGGGGGCCTGTAAGGGAAGCTCCCATGCAAGCTTAAGTTAGCCTGACTAAATCTTCTGACTGGGGTCTTGCTACCTCCCACTTCCTCTGAGGTCTCTTCTAACTCATCTGTATCAGTTAAGTCAGGGGTCTCTTCTGTGGAGGGGAGGCCCTTATCTACAGCTATGGCACCATAGTTGGCAGCTCTTTCAGCATCATAGGCCTCCAGAAGCTCCACTAGCTGTCTAAGGGTAGGGTTGGAACCCTGTTTTAATCTCCTGGAGGTACACAGTTGCCTCATCTCCTGGAAAGTGAATGCATCATATCTAGAGGGAATCTGTCTAGGATTCTCCTCTCCTGAGGGAGTATCAGTGTGATCTCCATTCAGGGACATGATTCTAGTGAGGGTGTGGGGTGTGCACCTACCTACACTAGTTGTATCTACTAAACCTCTCTAGTAGTTGTAGTCAGGGTGTGCTAGGCCCTTCAACCTACAGCAACTAAGTCCAGTAGGACTTAAGTATTTATTATCTATGTTATATGTACCTAAACAATATCTGTGTGATCTTTCAATTTAGTATCTCAAGATTACAATGGTATTACAACAGCAAGCTCAGATCCCAACCGCTGCACACCAATGTGAGAAGTTGGACTGATGTATGATGTCACTAGTTCTAGTGTACACCTTATATCAGTCCAAACAACCCTTATGGTGATTGGTTGTAAAGTCAACCTTATAGACCAGCTATCCTAGTGGTAGCATGGACAAGAGCAGTCTTAGGCTAAACTCTGAATGGCATGGGAAGCCAGCTGTTATACCATTTGTAACCCCTTGAATACCAAATGAAAGGACACCACAACAGATATATATATAAAATAAAGTGTATTTATTCTAGTCAAACCCTCAGCACTCTTTATGAGATTCGAGGTAAGTACAACACAGTCTTATTTAAGCATACACTAAGTCACACAGGTAAGTAATACAGTTAGGCCCTAGGGGCCACGCAAACCATATACTAAAGAAGTGGTATAAGGACCACTGTCACGGAATTAGGATAGGCCTAGGCCTAGGGAATCGCTGGGGCTACACTACACAAGGTTAGGAAGTGGGAGGCCCACGGGATTCAGGTGCAGAGTGGAAACACTCACGCGTAATGCGTATAATCGATAGAAATAGTACAGTTCTGAAATAAGCAGTTTTAGGACACTTCTGGTATAGCTAGGAAGTCGAGACTCGGAAACTAGACCCTTGGATAGTCAATACCCTAGTGAGCACCGAAATGCCCAAGTTACCTAGCCCACGGGCTGCGGGTGCATAGGTGTGAACTTGCATCGGGTTTCGTCGTCGACTCCTATGGATGCCTGAAGGAAAGTTGCTGACAGGCAGTCAGTGAAGAGTGTCCAGTAGATCCCAAGGCTGGGATCAAGAAGGAAGGATACCTGCAAGCAGAAGGGACAGAGTCTGGGTCACTAGCCAGTGACCACGTGGAACCAGGAAGGAACCAGGCGATGTTGTGAAGCTTGCAGTGAAGAGGTGAAGCTTGTCGCAGCAGCCACGGGTACCAGGAGACGTCGAGGATGACCAGGACCAGGAGGCGAGCTGTCCCACGAAGGCTCTTGCTGTCGGCGGCGTCGAAGTCGAACTAGGACTCACCAAGCCTTGGCAAGCGGAACCCACGCAGGAAGGAGGACTTGCTTCTGGTGCAGACCAGTAAGGTCTGGGGTGCTTCTCTTTCACAGAGGAGCGGGTGCCAGTCTGGAGGAGCCGGACCAGCAAGTTGGAAGTAAAGGTTCGTCGTCGCAGAGGCTACTAGCCAGCGGGCCAGCAACCGGACAACACGTCAAGCAACACAGGTGCAGAAGGGCCCCACGCAGGACACGTGAAGTGTGGGGAGCTGGTCTTCGTTGCAGATGGTGCTCGGGAGTGGGGCTTCTCAATTCCCCAAGCACAGCCTCGAGGAAGCCGCAGAAGTCGCGCTAGTCAGTTACTAGCCACTTTTCCCAAGTCGCCGGTCCCACGTCCCTCATCGCCTCCACGGGTCTCAGCTTCGCTGGAGATGTGGATCTGGTTCAGAGATGTCTGGAAGTCTCGGCGCTGGTTAGTCTCTGCAGTCGTCCCTCGTAGGATTCGGTCGCAAAGCAAGCAGCGGTCGCTGGATGGTGTCTGGTTGCCCAGGGTGGTCACTCCTTGGCCACAAGGGAGATTCCTTCAGTCTTCTTCCTGAGGTCGAATGTCGAAGGTCCAGAGTTTCTGTTCAAGTTGCAGGTTCAGGGTAATCTAATTTAGCAGGGCCCAACTAGCTACTAATATACTGGGCTAGTGTGCTGGGCTACCTGCAAGGTCCCTCCTATGGGTGGGACCAGGAAGGGGAGGGGCTACACCCCCTTTCCTTTGTCCAGTTTCGCGCCAGAGCTGGGGCTGGAGTGCCCCAGCACCGGTTTGAACTGGGCTATGCATGGAGCACCTTGTGTGCCCCAGGCATGTCTCATTCCTTTCAGCCCTCCCTGCCCCAATACACTAAAGTCTGTCTGGGGAGGTGCTAGCACCTCCCCAAGCAGGAAACCTATTGTCCAGGCCTCCCTGGCTGGGAGGGCTCCCAGCAGCAGGAGGTCAGACTCGTGTCTGTGGCAGCAGCATCCATTTTGTGATGCTGAGGCTTTGGTGAGAGTTAAACAGCAAAGTAGGATTTTTAACATGTCTCTCCCTCTAGAAGGGAGGAATAATATCCTCATCACCAGAAATGGTATGGGGGTATTATTCCAAAGTGTTAGACACCTTACACGACATGTTTTGATAAAGCCAAACCATAGTTACCATAACCGTTTAAGATTATAAGGTACTTTAAGAGTATATGGTAGGCTAGATCATAGAACAGCTATAAGGACATGGTTCCAAAAGCTGCAGACAGGCTCAGCTCATGCTAGAGCACCATCTCACATGTTACCAAGCACTCTGCCTCCAGGATTGTTAAGGCCTGCCATAGAAGTGGCTGATAGGTACACATGTGTCTATATTAAGGGTAGATATAGGTATACTATATCTAAGCAAGGGGTGATTACACAACCTTGCCCCAGCTGAGTGATCAGCCAGTTGTGTCTGATTGGAAGGCCAGACCAGGGGTGGCATAATACATGCTGCAGCCCCTGGGAGGCCTAGGGTACACCTATGCCCTGGGTACCTAGGGTACACTGTACAGGGTCCAATAAGGTGATCCTTACCAATTGGGTATGTACCTAGGGTACATGGAGTACATTTTAAAGAGAGAGCAGACAGCCTGAGACCCTGAATGGCAGGATCTCAGGCCAACTAAGTCGAAAAACCAGCTAGACACTAGGCAAAAAGTTGGGGGTAACCATAGTCAGATATCCACCTTCCTACAACACCCACCCACTCCGCCGGCCACACGCTTGACCCCATCTTCTCAGCAAGCTCCCACGTCTTCTTCAACCACACCACCGAACTCCACTGGACCGACCACCGCTGCATCCACTTCACCTTCCTGCACCCAGCAGATGCCTCGCCGCCGCTGGAGCAAGGTCACAGAGGACCAGCTAACCACCGCCCTCGCCCAGAGCCCACCCGCAGACCCGACCAACCCCGACGCAGCAACCCGCAGCCTCAGACAATGGATCGACGACGGCGCCAACACCCTCGCCCCACTCAATAAGCTCTCCAACGCCCACACCAGCAAGAGAGCCAGTTGGTTCACCGAAAACCTCCAGGCCTCCTAGCGAACCTGCCGAAAACTTAAAAAAAATGGATCTGTGAACGAACACCGGAAAGCTACACAGCCCACAAGAACGCCACCCGCAGACACCACCACCTCATCAGATCCGCCAAAAGGACCTCCTTCAAAGACCGCCTAGACAACAACACACACAACAGCAAAGAGCTCTTCAACATCGTGAAGGAACTCTCCATCCCCAGCTCCAACACCAACGACATCCCACCGTCACAAGACCTGTGCAACTCGCTGGCCACCTTCTTCCATCGCAAGATCGCAGACATCCACGACAGCTTCAACGCTGTCACCACCCTGGAAACCGCTGAGACCCCCTCCCCCACGACCACCACCCGCACAAACCGCCTTCTCGCCTGGACCAACATCAACGACGACGACACCATCAAGATCATGAACACCATCCACTCCGGATCCCCGGAAGACCCCTGCCCACACCACATCTTCAACAAAGCCAGCAGCACCATTGCACCCCATCTCTGGAAAACCATCAACATCTCCTTCGAGACAGCGACCTTCCCGGAGAGCTGGAAGCACGCAGAGATCAACGCCTTACTCAAGAAACCCAAGGCGGACCCCAAGGTCCTCAAGAACTTCCGACCCATCTCCCTGCTCACGTTCCCAGCGAAGGTGATCGAAAAGGCCATCAACAAACAACTGAACAGCTTCCTCGAGGAGAACAGCATCCTGGACCCGTCCCAGTCTGGTTTCCGCAGCAACCACAGCACTGAAACTGCCCTCATCGCCGCCATCGACGACATCAGGACCCTGCTTGACAACGGAGAAACAGTGGCCCTCATCCTCCTGGACCTGTCAGCCGCCTTCGACATGGTCTGCCACCACACACTACGAACACGCCTCCATGACGCCGGAATCCAAGAGAAGGCCCTGGACTGGACCACCTCCTTCCTCTCCGGCAGAACACAAGGTGTCCGCCTCCCCCACTTCCGCTCCGAAGCCACCGAGATCATCTGCGGCGTACCCCAAGGCTCATCCCTCATCCCAACGTTGTTCAACGTCTACATGGCACCGCTCGCCCACGTCGCACAACGGCATGACCTCAACATCATCTCCTACGCCGATAACACCCAGCTGATCCTCTCCCTCACCAAAGACCCCCACACCGCCAAAACCAACCTCCATGAAGGAATAAGGGCCGTCGCCGACTGGATGAGAAACAGACGACTGAAGCTGATCTCAGACAAGACGGAGGTCCTCATCCTCGGATCCACCCCCTCGGCCTGGGACGACTCTTGGTGGCTGACTGCACTAGGAGCACCCCCTACACCCACTGACCATGCACGCAACCTAGGGGTCATCCTCGACTCCACCCTCTCCATGACAAAGCAGGCCAACGCCGTCTCCTCCTCCTGCCTCAACACCCTCCGCATGCTTCGCATGATCTTCAAGTGGATCTCCACCGAAACTAGAAGGACGGTCACCCAGGCCCTCGTCAGTAGTAGACTGGACTACGGCAACGCACTCTGCACAGGAGCCCCGGCCAAACTCCTGAAACGGCTCCAACGCATCCAGAACGCATCCGCACGCCTGATCCTCGACATCCCTTGCCGCAGCCACATCACACCCCACCTGAGAGACCTGCACTGGCTCCCCATCAACAAGAAGATAACCTTCAAACTGCTCACCCACACACACAAGGCACTCCACAACACTGGACCAGCTTAACTCAACAGCCAACTCAGCCTCTACACCCCCACCCGCCAGCTCTGCTCTGCAGACCATGCCCTTGCCACCGTCCCCCGAAACCAGAAGAGTGACCGCCTGCGGCAGATCATTCTCCCACCTCGTCGCCAAGACATGGAACACCCTCCCCAGCTGACTGCGGCAGACCGGAGACCTCCTAACCTTCAGGAGACTCCTCAAGTCCTGGCTCTTCGAACAGTAGCAGCGTCCCCCCCCCCCAGCGCCTTGAGACCCGCACGGGTATGTAGTGCGCTTTATAAATGCTATGATTGATTGATTGATTGATTGATTGATTGATTGATTGATTGAACAAGCCCAATTGGGCTCTGGCTGCACCCCTGGTCCAAAACTCCCCGGGAGGGGCAGGCCTCCTGTTGGTCGGCGCCCCCCCCAAAGCCCTATACACACACAAATGGCACACTGCTTAGTCGATATAATGACGTGTCTTTATTACAGGGTGACAAACAATAAAATACTTCACATTAATACTTCTATTCGGAACTCCACGCCCGGGGTTATAAAAAATAGAAGTTGATATACACACCCCAATGGTTCGCTGTGCCTCGCCTTTGAAAACAAAGAAACCAAGCATTTGCTATGCAATAGGTCTCGCATTTATGCGAGTTTAAGCTATAGGCATTGTAAATGACAATGCCTTTTATTTATGTTTTAAGAACGAAACTAAAAATAAAAGGCATTGTCATTTGCAATGTCAATAGCTCAAACTTGCGTAAATGCAAGACCTATTGCATTGCAAGTGCTTGTTTAGCTAAAAGTGCCTGCCTTTAACCACAACAGAACCAAGCCTCGCGTGACGTGCCTGGCTCTGGCCCCGCCTGTGCCCCTCACGCTGAAGAAAACAGCAAATTAATTAAATAACCAAGTGCGGCCGCTAAAGTGAGTGGACCGTGCTGCAAATTAATTAAATAAACAAGCAGGCCGCAAAAGTGAAAGCGGCCCGCGCTGCAAATTAATTAAATAAAAAATTGCAGCCACTAAAGTGAAAGCGGACCGCGCTGCAAAAAAAAAAAAATTAAATAATAGCGCTGTTAGCCATGATAAATCAGACCGTGTAGCATGACCAGTAAAAGGTCTAGTCCTTATGGGCGGTAACAAATGGAGACAAGGCGGTACCAAGGAGGGACTAAAAAGCCTATTTACCAATCAGAACCCAGCATTTTAGAATCACAATGACACAAAGCCAATGATAAATATGGGTGGAGAGTGGACGAGGCTTCCACAGCATACCCTGCGACAGCATGCCTCGCAGAGTGAGCACCGCATGCGCGCTGCCGCTAGGCTCGACCTAACATTAGCAGATGTATTAAGTATGTGCACAGCAAAAGAGCTGAATTGAAATGTTTTTTTTTTTTTTTTTTTTTTTTTTTGAAACCGTTTATTGCATCCATAAAAAGGTTACAGGTATGGGCCTACAACCGCACGGCCGGCCGCTAAAGCATCACAAATATAGTACATACAGACAGTAAAGGTCTCTCAGCGGTGTACAGTAGAAACACAGGAGTAATCAACGGTGCAGGCCTGACGGCGTTGAATTGAAATGTTTAACAAGGTTTGTGATGTGTTGGAATTTTAGATTGGACGCTAAAAAGGAAGGGACTGATTCACAAAGGTAAACTTAGACTTCAGTGTAGGTTTTATTATTTTTTGGGTATTCACGAACTGCAAGTTTAATTGTACTAATAGTAATTTTACGACTGCAGAGACTCCATAAATAAAAAGATAGGAGAGGCCTATCACTTTATGCACGTAGTCTCTGCAGTTGTAAATGTACTAGTAGTAAAATGAAACTTGCAGTTCGTGAATAGATTAAAAAAATAGTAAACTTACACAAAAGTGTAAGTTTACCTTTGGTAATTATTTAGGCCCTACGTTGGTATCCTTAGTTTGATTTGCTGGAGCAGCCCAAGTGCAGTAAATAGTAGATTGGCCAATCGGTGGTGGCAATGGGAGCATTAGTGTGCACTGACAAAAAAGAGAAGGTGTGTAAGGAGCAATAGCGACAAAGTGACATGCTGCAGTCTAGCTTATCGATTTGTCTGTAAGAAATAAAACCACATTGTGAAATGTTCAAACCTTAATGCCGTTAAAATTTGGAACTTAGTGTAGTGATCGGCTGATCACCATTCTAGTGTTTCGCCTGTTGTACCATACACTGAACAGACACACACCACAGGCGTCACCAGTCAGGTGACCCTGACAATAAAAGGGGCTGAGCGCACGTGCTCGTGGCCAGTTATGCACCCTAACTATCTGTGTCTGTGTGCTTCTTATGCGAGTATGTGGGCCTAGCGCCCGCCAACTTTACAATGGCGATGAGGGGGCTGTGCCCGTGCGTGCAGCAGCCCAGTAGCTGTGAAAAAGGGGAGAGAGCTGCCCATGTGAAGGGCACCCCCTGCGAGTAGGCGCAAGACGCGTCTAACGGCCCGCGGGGCATGCGAAGAGCCTTGGGCCCAAAGTAATTTGGAGAAGGTGATCGGGAGCCCACCCCGCACCTCATGTGCCTGCAGTGAATCCGCTCCTGTGTGAAGGCGCCCGACAACCCGCTGGGTGTGGCGGAGCCGTGGGGAAGCCCGAAAGAAGAGCGAGCCGATCGGAGCCCACCTGCATCAGTCGGGACGACCGGCTGGGCAAGAGGTGAGCCCGTGAATGTGGAAGGTGTCGTGGGGCCGTGGCACACTGAGAAGAGTGCCCTGAGCTGCGAGAGGTGCTCGGGAGCCCACCCCGCATCTGAGGACGAAGGTGAGCCTGCTGCGAGGAAGACGGAGAGGGGAGTAGTTACCCACTCCTCCGCCCCCTGCGAGGAAGAGTGACTGGTGTCTGACAGAGGGCTGGCCGTCCCCGGCGCCAGCCCATGCCCCAGCGCGACAAAGGAAGTGGCAGAAGAGGTGGTGACTGCCATATGTGAGGTCACAAGTGGGAGCAGTAGCGAAGCCGTGGCGTGACCGATACCATCGACCTGCCGCGGCCTCTCTAGGAATCGAAGCGTGAGCCCACCCCGCATATGAACAATATGAAAGCCCGCGGGGCATGAGGTGAGCCCGCGCGGGTGCAGTGCTAAAGAACCTGGAGAGTCACTAGCAGTGACTCCAGCCCCAGCGCACACCCTGTGGAAAAGAGAGCCGGCGGCGAGGCGGCAAAAGGTGAACATTAGCAAGTAAGGCTGCTGAGTGCCCAGGCTGTACCTCCAACCCCCACCCCGTGCAGCGTGTGATCTAAATGAAGCTGCTGCGGGTGGGAGGGGGAGCAGAAAGAAGAAAGAGTGCCTCCCGTGGACAATGGGAGCGGCACCAACACCCCCCCCCCGAGCAGCCCGTGGTGTGAAGAGGAGTGTCGGCGAGAGCATAGTGTCGGGTAGAATCCCAAATCGCTCTCAAGGGAAGAGTTGTAGCACCTGCGCAGCCCATGGTGTAAGAGGGCCTGTGACGAGGGGCAGAGCAGGAGAGACGAGCATTGGCATAGCCAATAGGTCTCGCCTTTGGGACCTTATAAGTGTTTAGCCATGCAACAGTTGCATAACTAAATACTTATAAGGTCACAAAAGCGAGACCTATTGGCTATGCCAAGCGGCCGTTAAAGTGATCGCGATCAAACATCAAAGCGGCGGCCGCGAAAGTGAAAGTAATCTCGGTCAAGCGCGGCGCGCGCGCCCGCGCACATGCACTGTAGCTCTTAAAGTGATCGCGATCAAACATCAAAGCGGCGGCCGCGAAAGTGAAAGTAATCTCGGTCAAGCGCGGCGCGCGCGCCCGCGCACATGCACTGTAGCTCTAGGCTGGCCTGGTAGCACTTTTTGGAGCCCTCTCAATAAGTCTCGCCAGACCAGCGCATGCGCTGGGTCAGGCGAGACCTAAAAAACTGTGTGAGGCCCAGCGGTGAGCTGCGTAGGCGAGAAGGGGAAGAGGTCTCCCTCCCCAAGCACTGAACGTGCATTGTGCCCTCCTGTACGGCCCGGGTAAATGTCAATAAGAAAAGACCCACTGTAGTGAAGTCCGCAGCGCGTGCCCAGCTGGGGAAGGGGTCCAATCCTGGTGAGTGCGAGGCAAACAGAAGTCCCGAGGCCGGCCCGTATGAGTTGGGGACATAGTTAGAAGAGTGCACGAGGCCCGCAGCGTTGAGAACCTCCTGAGGCTTGTGAGTTGAGAAATAAAGAGACACTGCCACTGTGTGGCCATTCCGTGTATTGCACCCGTGAAAGCAAGCATGGTGCTGAAGAATCAGCTTTGCAAAGGAGGAAGCACACGTCTGCAACAAGGGGACAAGTACTCAAACCTGCCTGAGACTAGTGCCACAGCTGGCTAGGAAAATCAGCCAAGTCCCACCCAGAAGGAAAACAGAATTGGGAACAGCGAACAGGGTTTGAATGAAGGGACAGGCAGACCCCTAAGACTGTGTCATTTCATTGTGGGAAGGAAGTAAGCGAACCCCACTCAGCAAAGGTAACTGGAGGCGCCTGGGGGTATCAAGCAGTTTAAGGGGAAAAGAACCATGAAGACAGAGACTGCATGCATGCCGCATCAGTCTCAAAGCTAAGCAAGAGAGAGAGCCATATACCCCAACACAGCAAAGGAACCCTGAAAGCAATACTGCATCCACCCCAGCAAGTAGTGTGCAGGACACTGGCAACCAAGGAACATTGGAGGTAAAGGACATTTAGGCTTGCGTGAGGGTATGCAGTGATGCCTACTGGCCAGAGGTGGTCACGGCAGCAGTAAAGACGACAGTGAAGCACTGCACACGGACACTGGGCGGAAGCCAAGACAACAGCCCAAATCAGCAATTATCTAAAGGGACCGAAGGGCGCAGTCAGAAGCATGCCGAAGCAATGCGACTGCAGAGAGAGGACGAAGAAGTGGTTGCGCAGACCACCAGTAGCAAGAATACCTGCAAGGAGGAAGAAGCCGACCTGCCAGATGGTCGCAAGGAAGAAGCCGACCTGCCAGATGGTCGCAAGGAAGAAGAAGCCAACCTGCCAAATGGTCGCAAGGAGGAAGAAGCCGACCTGCCAGATGGTCGCAAGGAGGAAGAGATCTGACAAGAGGTCTTACAAGAAGAATGGAGAAGAGGTCCGTGAGGAGAACGACTGAGGAGATGTCCATGAGGAGGACCCCAGGAGAGGTCCGCGAAGAGGACCAGGAAGAGACGGAGAAGTCTTACGATATAAACTGGAAGTCAAAAGCAAACAAACAAAAGAACGTCGCGACAACAGGTCCAGTCACAGATCGAGGTGAAGGCAGTGTCCTCGGGGAGGACAAGACCAGGGAGACACGTGTGGAGTGCACGCTACACGGAGAGGCCTGGTTAGGGCAGAGCAGCAGGAAAGAAGACCAGACCATGTCGCGAAGGAAGGAATGAGAAGACAGAACTTGAGTGGCAAGATGCCATGGCGAAGGAAGAAAGGCAGAGGAGAAGAGTAAAGAGGTATGCGTGACAGGTCAACTCACACACCAGAAGGGAAATACCCGAAGGGAAAAGTGCAAAGGTGCATGAACATCGGAATACAGTGCCTGGAGAACATCAGTATCACTGGGAGTACACGTCCACTTGCGAATCCTTAGATCGCCTGGTGACGACCGACGCGAACAGGCCGGTCCATTAGTAACAACTACCTCTGGGATGGAACGGACACAGGACCGTGGATATCCAAGGGGCAGAGGCCTCTGGGACACCGGTGGCAGCGGGTCCCGACAATAGAGATGGACTGTTGAAGCTTGCTCTGGAAGTCCCGGGAGGACGAAGATAGCATGCAAAGGAGCAGGTGCCAACAACACCCTTTCAGGTGGAGCTTGGGACACGTACAGGTGGCCCGTAGCAACTCCGACAACGTGGTGGAGCGACACGACGGAAGTCCACCGGTCCAGTGGAAGCCGGGCAGCAAAGGGCCTCCGGGTCGTCCAGTGAGAGGGGACACCCACGAGAGAGGGGCATCCGTGAGAGGGATGTCCTGCAACTGAAAGTCCTGTTGGAGATAGAGAATCACCAGATGGAGAACATATTTCAACCAGGACTGCGTGGTGGAAAATAACACATACCTGATCCACCATCATTCCATCTACACCTTCCCTGCACGTGGAACAAGTGAGAGAGTGTAGAGCACACTTCCACGCTGTGAGTCCCAGAAAGACTAGATCCACAGGGTACCCTGACATCGTGCCAAGGAGAACTAGTGGTCCTGGCGGCAAGGACACCATCGTCAGCGGTTGGCCAACAGCGAAAGAGACTCTGTGGAAGTCATTGTTATTGTGTTGTATTATGTTTACAAAGTATATTCTGTCCCACAGGTTCGGACTTCATTGTTTTGACCTTTATTAAAGTTTGGGAGGGATGTAGTAATCAGCTGATCACCATTCTAATGTTTCGCCTGTTGTACCACACACTGAACACACACCCACCACAGGCGTCACCCGTCAGGTGACCCTGACAATAAAAGGGGCTGAGCCCACGTGCTCATGGCCAGTTATGCACCCTAACTATCTGTGTCTGTGTGCTTCTTATGCCAGTATGTGGGCCTAGCGCCCGCCAACTTTACACTTAGGTTTATGTTTATTTGTGTTTGCATTTTTGTGTGTTTGTTTGTTTCATTTGTGCTGTGTTTCTGTAGTATGGTGATTTTTAAAGGGGGGGTGAGGGGGGGGGGGGGTCACCAGGCTTCCAGTAGTGATTCGGGGTGGGTCCACTGAAGCCACAAGTTTAAGAACCACCTGTAGGCTGGCCGTTGCGCCTGCAGCAGGTGCTGCCTCTGCCACTGGTGACCTCTCATTACGTGCTATTCGCGGTGCCGTCAGAGGGAGGCGAGGGTTTGTTTTCGTTTCCCTGTGTGAATTTTGCACCGTGGCCTAAGGCGAGGAAAGCAGCGAGTTGGGGAGCAGCAGAGGAGCAACGTTTATGGCAAAGAGTGAGTCTCCTACCTGTGTGATGAGGAAGACGATCAGAGGAGGAGTAGGAGGAGTAGGAGGAGGAGAGAGGGTGGTTCACTCAGGGAGGAAGTGAGACCGAGACTGGGGAGTTCAGGGACAAACTGTCCGCTAGAGAGAGGAGCCTGCCGTTAACGGATAGGAGTGGGGTATTTTTGAGGGGGAGGAGATGTCTGAGAGAACGAAACTAATGAACAACGAGAGGGCGAGTGGCTTATGAAGGTGCGACTGTCGAGACAGGTGCGCTAACAAACTAACAACGAGAGCCGAACCATGAAACTATTAGGCATGGAAACCATGCGTCAAATATATTAGTGCCAATATCGGCAACCGTTATCATATCATACATCAGTACATAATCATAATAAAACACACGACACTGAATGTAAGTGGAGAAATATTGCTGCAGGTTTATTAGCATAATAAATATGCAAACACGGTGGGTTATCTTACGGGCGATCCCAGGGCAGGCCAGCCCCATGGCGCCTGCCCGTCTGATAAGCCTAGGGTCACCATGGCAGCGCCAATTGGTGACCACCAAATGTTGGGAGGGTCCACCCCTCCCATCCGTGAACCTCCAGTCCACATGCTTCACCACGCCCCCCCGTGATGGGTGGGCGGAGCATACATGGCAGCCCCCGGTTGCTCAGACCCACAACCGCCTGTCGGTAGCGGGGCGCCGTAGGTCTTCCAGTGGACACGCTAAAAGATCCCTGGGTATCCTGGCTTAGCACCACACGGTGCTGCTGCATGCTATACCCCTTGGTATGTGCAGACCCTGGATCGCCCTGTAACTCCTCCTGCAACACAAAAGTGAAAGTTGTTAGAAAAACCTTCCCCCCCCTTCTTGTCCCTCCTGATGCCGGGTAAGCGGATGGGCGGGTAAGGCAAAACGAGCGGACAAGAGGGCGAGGAGGGGGCGGGGACCGAATAAGTACCCCCCTCAAGGCTCCTCCCCGCCGGAAGCAGCTACCTGCTTGGGGTCTCCCTAGGTCAAGCCCAGGGACAAGACCTCCCACCCCTGTGCCTTCCTGTGGCACTAAGGCGGCCGCCCTCAAGGGGGCGGGCCGCTGCGCAACCCCCACCCCGGGCAGCCTTACATAGTGCCAATATCGGCAACCGTTATCATATCATACATCAGTACATAATCATAATAAAACACACGACACTGAATGTAAGTGGAGAAATATTGCTGCAGGTTTATTAGCATAATAAATATGCAAACACGGTGGGTTATCTTACGGGCGATCCCAGGGCAGGCCAGCCCCATGGCGCCTGCCCGTCTGATAAGCCTAGGGTCACCATGGCAGCGCCAATTGGTGACCACCAAATGTTGGGAGGGTCCACCCCTCCCATCCGTGAACCTCCAGTCCACATGCTTCACCACGCCCCCCCGTGATGGGTGGGCGGAGCATACATGGCAGCCCCCGGTTGCTCAGACCCACAACCGCCTGTCGGTAGCGGGGCGCCGTAGGTCTTCCAGTGGACACGCTAAAAGATCCCTGGGTATCCTGGCTTAGCACCACACGGTGCTGCTGCATGCTATACCCCTTGGTATGTGCAGACCCTGGATCGCCCTGTAACTCCTCCACAGCCTTGGGAGTGGCCACCGTCACTACCAGGGCCCCCCACCAGAACCCCTATTAATAGCAACCCGCAGCTGTCAGAGCTTCTCCTAGATCCAGTAAAAACAACCCCATGCCTAAATCCGAGAGGTGAACCCCATCGCCTTTGAGACATCCCGTTGACTTGGCATGCAGAAGGCCGTGCCTGATGAAACCAAAGCCTCTTTGCTCCGTGAACTTGCGCATAGCGCTGTTAACCTTTCTTCTAGATGCCTCGATGGCATCGCCTGAGCGAGCACCATGCCAAATAGTACGTGGAGTCATCTCAGACCACCACAGCTCACACGGTCCCAACAACACGCTCAACTTGCAGAAAGTATCCCTCATGTCTTGTAGTAGAGCTCTCCTTCCTAGTGATGTGAGGTCATTCCCCCCCAGGTGAACCACCAAGAGGTTGGGCGGCAGCCACCCTCCCCGGAGTCTCTGCTTAACCTTCCGTAACAAGTCGCACCAGCGCAAGCCTGGGAAACCCAACCACGTGAGCCGCCGCCCAAAGTGCCAGTCTTGCAATAATTGAGTGACCAATTACCCACACCTTCATACCTAATAAAGAGAAAATTGGTTTTGAGTATATGTTTATTAAGCGGAAAAGAAAACAACACAAGCAAACTTCAGCACATCTGCAGTAAAGGATACGTCAATCAAGAAGAACCAGCGAGGGAGGGGAGCCCTGCTATGAATGTGGGCACGACAGACAGCCCCCCCCAAGTGCCCCACAGCCCCCCCGGCCACCCTTAGGGCCGGATGTACCGCTTGAAGCAATGCGACTGCCAGCGCCCCACCATCATAATACCTTCTGCAGGCATTCCCGCCAGGAACGCTGTGGTGGCCGCACCTATGCGGAAAGAGTGGCTGCTGAATATTTTACCCCTGACCTCATGGCCGGACAGCCTAAGGCAAGCCTTGAGGATGTGGTCCACTTGAAATCTAGTGACCGGGAGGCCATCCTGATGCACTAGCAGGTAACCCGCCCCCCGCGGGCGAAGCAGCAGGTAGGTTCTGACACAGGCTACCGGGCAGTATCTCTCATGCAAAATGTGCCCTTGTGGCGATCCGAGTAGTGCTCCCTCCAAGCCAGCAGCCCTACCCAGGCAACCCGCACCCTCATGGCACTGGCACACCCCCGCTGCCCTGGAGTGCCTGGTCGTGTGTAGCCACAATCTATGTTTCATCACTGATGTTATACCGGGGTGTGATGACACATCTAACTCTACTGCTGAATGCCCGTTGCACCATCACAATTATGCCTTTGCCTGCTCAGGGTCTGGCTGCAAAGTTGGATGACATTGACACCGCAGCCCAGGGCGAGAATGGCAGCTTTACAGTACCTGGTGCTATAGACGGTCCCCGTACCCTGATGGAACAGAGAGCAAATCCCTTGCTCCTGTTGAGCACGAACCCAAAACCAATTGTTCACCAGGTTCAATACCTTCCTGCAGCTAACAATTCCTAGCAGGATGTTGACAAATCTATGTTCTGCAATGGCGCTACTTCGCAGCCTGCACCATTCTGCCCGTGCCGAAAAGACCTTTGTCCTGCTGCCTGGCCTAAGCCATCTAGCCCTGTTCTAGAAGTGCCCGCTTCAGCCCTGGAGTAAACAATCCGCCAGTAACCCCAAACTGGCCTTGATGCGAAACAAACCATGCCAAGGCACACAGGTGTGTGTAATAACTAATCGCAGGTCCAACAGCGTCAACCAGCACCCTCAGCTTACAATAGGCGTGAAGGAGTAGGGGTTTCCAGTGAGAATAAGATGACTGCAAATTCAGCGGGAGGAGCTACCAATGACCTGCCCAAAGACTCTTCGAGATCCTCCTACCGAATGATATGGGAGCTCGCCACCAACCTCTTTCCAAGCCTGCCAACCCCACCAGTATTTGAACCCCTATTCCTCCAAGGGTTGGAGGGGGGGGGGGGGGAGGAAGGAGGGGCAGTCTGGTCTGAAGCGTGTGTGATGGAGGACATGCGTCCTAGAGTACCTATAGTTGGGTTCAAACGAGTACCTGATGTGTGTAATACTAATAGCAGTAGTAGCAACTCAATCAGAAGGTTAACGGAAGGCTAACCCCAGTCCGACACAGAAAACCCACCACGTGGCTGTGCCCAAGGAAAACACAGTCCCACATCAAAACAACCAGATGAAAAGACAACAAGCGCCTAACGCTCTACACCCGCGGAAAACCCTGGAAATAACCAATCGTATAACAAATCGAGAAAATAACAACGGACATCCTTCAGAAGTAACCTGGGCGCCCAACGCCAGGCATCAGAACCGGCCTCGGAACCTGTGGCGTGTGTGATCTTTGCCCACTACTGTGAGCCAGGGCCCCCGTTGCATATTATTTATTTATGTGCATTACCAACAGTGAGAGCCGCAGTCATTACTGGTGACCCAGGCAAAGTCAGGCAGATCATTGCTTCGCCAGGTCTATTTACAACATTCACTGCGAACCTGACTGATCACCATTCATGGCGTTAATCTATGCACATTGAGAAATAGATTCCAATAAGAGTATGTGAACGCAAGGTGTTGAAACGTTAAACATGACTCCAGCTACCTGACATCCTAAGCACGTCATCCCATCCCTATATTTACTGCACACGGTGCACTACCTACAACAAGCCCCTCTATTGGCTAATCAGTGCTGCTAATTGCATGTAATGAAATAATTCCCCATTATAGCTCAGTTGCATGGCCAACCGAGGGCTGTTCTACCTCATGTCAGACTTGCAGCGAAACGAAAGCTGGGCTGGCATCCCCACACCAGCAGACAGCAAATTCTATACAACACCCGGAAGAGCCCTTAATAAAAGGCGAGGGAAAAAGGAAATGCACAGGCTATACAGTGACCTCCTCCGAAGGAAGCCCCCCCCCGGCTCTTCCCTTTCCGTTAGAGGCAAACCTTCAGCACCGCCGATCCTCACTCAACGCCAATAACAATATAATTCCACAGTCATCGTAACCTGTTGCGCATTTACCTTAACCTCCTACTCTTAACCACATAGTGCCTGTGTGTGGCAAGTGCGGCCCCAGTTTTTTTTTTTTTTTTTTTTTTTTTTTTTTTTTTTTTTTTTTTTTTTTTTTTTTTGTTGGAGATAGTTGCCTCCGTAATGTAAGCAACAACTGTGGCTCCGTTGTACATGTAATGGTTCCGGAATGATGAGGCTGTGTAAATCCTAATCAGTCACTTAGGAGTTGCATCCCCATTACAACTGTCTACCAAACTACACTTTATCACTGCATTGTCCCGACAGCAGGAGAAACCGCGCTGAGACCAGGCGAAGGCCAGGCTCCTGGACTGTTGTCGCTATTCACCAGTTTTTAATTTTTTTAATGAATGTGTGCCTGTGCACGGGCCGCTGCTCAGAAACCTGCGGCCAGCGCTAGCACGTTTCCACAACCAAGGCTGCTTAGACTTGATTAAAATTATCCATAACTGGTGCACGCATACACGCACACATTGCTGCAGGATAGTGGATGCAATGCGCTCATGGCGAGCACCGGCACCTGGACTGCCAGACACGTGGATATACACAAGATATACAGCGACCTTCAAATTGCCCCAATGCGCACCCAACGCAGGCTGCAGACGACACCTGGCTGACCTCCCTAGTGTGACAGGGCACACAACGATGTGAGAGACACTACTCCGTAACCATAAGTAAAGGGGGAGAAAGCATGTTGCGATGGTGAGAGAGATCTATATATACGTACTGGGACAGAACGCGGGAGAGGGCAGGCACAGGAGGGAAGGTCTGCTCAACGGAGGTCCAAGTCAACCTACGATCGTGACCTGCTGGGGAGACAGAAAACATAGGAAACAAGGGGGCCTCTGAGTGCAACCTACCAGGAGGCACCCGCCCGAGCTAGGTGCACGTGGGCCATCTTGGCCCCGCCGTCCCTCAGCTGTAGCCCCCTTGTGAACCAAGTGTTAAGCAGCAGATGCATGTGTCCCCCCCCCATGGCCACTCGCCGGCAGGCTCGTGGTGACTAATCTGTACTCTCATTACTTTCTTTGGTATCATTGTAACTGGCGGCTGCGCCCCTCTTCCCTATCACCCTGCACAAGAGGGGAAAACTGTCCAGGCGCCGCGGCGCTGACCCCGCTGCCCGTAGCGCCTGGCCCCGCGGCGCTGCCCCCGCTGCCCGTCGCGCCTGGCCCGAATGGGTGGGCCTGTTGCCTGCGCACTGCACAGCAATTGGTACCATCCTACCTCTGATACATTGCGCAGACTCGACCCAAGGATGGGAGCGCTGAACGTGAGACCGTACTAACCTACATATTCAGACCCGGGGGATTAAGTGATATGCCCAGAATCACGGGTGTAACGCGACCTCGACGCTCAATCCCTGGTTCCTGTACCCAAGTCCGCGGCCTGGGCCTCGGCGCGCTACGCGGACTCGTCGCTCCAAACCACCCCACCGCCGAGCCTAGCACCTCACACCCCGGGGGGGGCCGGCGACCAAGAGGAACCGCGGTGGGCGCCGCCCCCCGGACGCGTGGCGCACGGCGCCTCCTTACTGCCGAGAGCGTGAGATCGCTCAACAGAGCTGGGAGCGGGGCCACGTGGCGTATATGGCGCGACACGAACCCGGAGTATGCAGGCGCTATGCATTCGACAGGATCGCAATACATGATCAGGCACGCCACAAAGTGAATTGCCTCAGAACTACGTGATGAAAACGCGAGGCTCGATCCCTGGTTTCCTGTACCAACATTCCGCACCCTGGCCCGGGGGCAAGGGCAAGCCAGGCGCCCCCCCCCCTCAAATGTCGTGCAGTGCCCAGTGCCCACCCTGGGAGGCATGGCAATCATGAAACCGAGTGAAGCGCCGCCCCGCAGATCACCGCAACGCGGACCGCTCGGCGCGTTGCACCTCACTGGAAGATTAGGTTTGAACAATTCCACAACCGAACAGGGGGGCGGCGGCAAGGCGCAATGTGCACGAATTTTGACCGAAGGATAGGGGCGCAGCCCGTGAACCTGGGTTTACATGACATACAGTCACAGAGAATTGGTGAAACGCCACGCGCAAGCCAGACGCTCCACACCCTCAACGCCGTGCAGAGCCCAGCCACTCCGGTAGTCGTGGCGTTGACAAGAATCCGGGGACTGCAGTCGACCCTTTAATCTGCCAACCGATTGCTATGCTCAATCCTAGTTTTTTCCTTTGTCTTTAAGACCACGAGACAGGTCCGTAACCGGTAATCTTAACCCTGCAGGCATGCCCCCCGGCACCCCCTCGACGCGGAGAAGAGGGGATTAAGTGGTTGCCAAACGTGTGACGCATGACAGCATAATCGCAACTCAGCCTTATCTTGAGAGAGCCTGGACAGACACCTGCGTGAGGCTGCCCTTGAGCAAGGCTCATATTAGCTCACTTCAGGAGGGGGGCACACCAAGGATGTTGAGGCTGCCCTCCTCCCCGGCCTACCCACAAGCGCCTGCGGCCCGGTGCAGCTCGTTGCGCGACTCCAGGCTAGTGACCCTGCGACGGGCGGGACGGCTCTAACGTGATGCCTGGGATGCGCCCTCCGGGCGCCGGAGACACCGGTGGTGCACCACCAAGCTCCGTGAGCCCCCTTGGCGCCGAAAAGGTTGGCACTTTTAACCTCCCTTTCCCCAAGCGAAAATAAACGTAGCAAATGAAAATTAAACCACCGATTGAAAATTGCTCTCTCAGGTCATTTGAACGGTATCGGCAGGACTTGACCCTTGTCATGAGAAATCTGTGACCCCGAAGCACAAGACTCACCATAGAGCTGCGGCTCATGAGCTCGGGGACGCGAGACCATGAGGCCGAGTCTGGAGATGCAGGTGATTGAACCCACAATACTAGTATTGGCAGCACCACACTCTAACCACGTAAGCTTACCGGCTTACAAACCAGGCCCATAACATGCGATGGCATGGCAACATGCAAGGAGTGAGTTGCTCCAGATAAACAGCGTGATAACATTTTTTTTATTTTTAATTATTATTAGCGCGAACGCGACCCGAAGGTGGAGGAGCGCATGCCTGGCGCCGTAAGCGTGACTCATTCCGGCACGAGGGATAGTGTTTTGTTGCAGACCCAGGGTGAATTCAACCTCGGTCTCGGCTATAATCCGGAAGGGGCGTGACCGGGAAGCCTAGCACCGGACACATGGAAATGCCCACAATCGCCGAATGTGGAGCGTCCCTGCCGAGCCTCGAACCCGGTTAGTGATTATGCTCGCGCCATAGCGGGGTGACGGGGAGGTCGAGGATTGTCTGAAGGCACATGGTGTATGCGACCTCGTGGCTCGGCTATAGTCAGGAAAGGGGTGTGACCGGGAGGCATGGCATACTTGCACAATCGCGTTGATTAACTAGATGTTGAGCCCCGAGGCTCGAACCCTTGCCCCCAGCTCTTTATTGGGCAGCTCTAACCGCTAAACCGGCGGAAGCAACCCCTCACAGCTTGGACTACCCGGGCCCAGATTCCCTTGGAGTGCAGGGAAAGCGCGCCCCACGCTGCGAGGACATTGGGGGGACAAGAACAGGCCATCCAACAGGGGAAAGCAGAGTTGAGGCCGTCAGGCGCACACACGCTAATTAACTCCTCAGGGGCAAGCTAGTCAATTGGGATCAAGAAAGTTGGAGAAGGAGTAGTTGGAGAAGGAGTAGGCTGGAAAAAGGCAGATCACTGCGAGGAGGCCTGCAGGGGGAGAACAACTCTACACGTAGAGGCAGCTGGAGAAGTGGAGTGCGGGGGGGGGGGGAGATAATGGACCGGAGCCGCAAGCCTGCTGGGCCAGCACTCGACCCCTGGCCAAGCTTACATACTGCATATTTGATGGCCCCGGGACTGCCTGCGTTATGGAGTCGATGAGGGGGGGGGGGGGGGGGCGTGCCGAGCTCGACGAAGGTGAGCACCCCCGCCGAGAAGGGATGCCTTCGGGATGCGGCGCCCGGCACCAGCGCATGAATGCAGCCAACTCTTGCCCCCTACAAGGTAGCACCGGGCGTGGGAGTAGTCATAGTTCAGGCGAAGCACCCGTGCTGCCGCCTAAGGCTCAGACGGGCGGCGCCCCCTCCTCCCACGCCCCGTGTCGAATCACGCCCCCGCCACCATCAAGCCCTCGAAGCACGGCCCCCCCCCCGCCCGTGGTACACCGACCACAGGGCCCCGTCTCCTGGTCCTGCCCAGGGACAGGGCCGGGGCGAGAGGAGGTCGCCGGCAAGACTTACCAAAGAGGCAGGGGGGGGGTGGGCGCACTCCCGACTGACCCGCGACGGCGACACGACCTCAAGGCAAAACGAGCGGACAAGAGGGCGAGGAGGGGGCGGGGACCGAATAAGTACCCCCCTCAAGGCTCCTCCCCGCCGGAAGCAGCTACCTGCTTGGGGTCTCCCTAGGTCAAGCCCAGGGACAAGACCTCCCACCCCTGTGCCTTCCTGTGGCACTAAGGCGGCCGCCCTCAAGGGGGCGGGCCGCTGCGCAACCCCCACCCCGGGCAGCCTTACAAAAATATGCTATAGTCGGTGCTTTAAGTGGGTGAACGAACTCGGGGTCGGGGGGGGGGGGGGAGAGATTGTTCTCCATGGGGGCGTGGTAAACCTGTTGAAGGGCCGTGGCCTAAATCGAGAACTAGATAGAATTGTGTGCTTAAAAAAATTCATATAACAAAGGATAGTAAAACGTTATTTAAGACCTGTGCCCCGCCCAGCAAAAGACACACATTAACATTTCTAAAACAGCAGTGGTGTAGGCAGCCAGACGTCATGTGCCCAAGTGCAACGAAAGACATGGGTCTCCAGGCTGCTGTTTGAACGGTGAAATCCAATAATAATCCAGGTCCAGCGGGCCCCAGTCCCACTGCACCTGCTGCACCAGTGAAAGCTATGCTCCTTTATTCGACAATTGGCAGGAGCAGGACAGACGTGGAGTCAAAGAATGGCGCAGACTACAGAGGTTAAATGGCTGTAGCGTGGCAGCCTTTTAAAGAAACGCTACTCCAGATTAAACAATTTTTTTTCATCATCATGTTCACACATGATGTTGCCACGATTTTTATATTCTGATCATGACCAAAGCAGATACCGAGTGCGCATGGTCCCTGAACATGCATGGAGAAGCCGGGGGGTGGGGGGGTCCAGGGGAAACTCAGCCAGCTATGTAATGCTATACATTCTGATATTTACTTCCCATCATGTGCAATTTCTGTAAATGGCATGCGTATATCAGTGTGCTGTGTGTTGAAAGCAGGACTCCATCTCGCTGAGTGTCTGGTGGTGGAGCCTGATACACTTTAAACGTACAAGCCCGCCTATGAGCAGTGGGAGTGCCAGTCAACAAATAAGTAAACATGACATGTTGACAATGAATGCCCTCCGAAGAGTCTCTCCTTCATGCCACGCAAATTACAATACAGTCTGAAACTTCCGAAATCCCGGCTCATGCCATGAATAACTTGTTTTCTTATGGTTAAATTTGGCGGGTTAGACATTTATGGCTCCACATCAGCCTCAGGCTAAACTACAAGCGTAATTGTGATCCAGCAATATCAGATGCATAGGGGGATAGGAAGGCGTGACAAAAAGGGGAAATGCAGGGTCGTGAACGCTTTACATAAATAGGCTAGTCCCAGATAGTTGCCACCTTGACTTCCATTATTCTAATGCTCTGTTTGTCCAGGGGCTGATTCCCTTTCGGTTTCTAGCACCATCACATCCAGCAGCAAAGGTCAAGGCATGGAACAGGAGAGGTGGGGTCAACACAGAATCACACACGGCAGCTGCAAGAGGCTCTGACATTGACCCTAGCCATGCTGCTCGATTCCAGCAGAGAAAGGAGGCACAGCGGGCCAGGATACGCTTAAAACAACATCCTTCAACTTACTATTACTTTGTAACAGGGCACAAGTCCTAAAAAAAAAAAAGAAGTGGGGGCACTGACCATGTAACGCTGTATGCAAGTGACGTCATGGCTAATTACATCACATTGTATGACATCGAACTTGGCATCACAACCCATGACCTCCCAGTAAGTGACATCAAAAGAAGTGACATGAGATTTTAAAACCTCACACATGTGTAGCAGTTCTATCATGAGTATATTTGAGCACATTACAATATTTAACAAATGAATTTTTTTGCTTTGGGGGATTGTACCAAAAAGTGGCACAACCTCATCGCAAAATCTGGGCCTCAACTTATACATTTACAGGCAAATGTATCAAACATTTTTGCGAGCGGTAACGGTGCGATTTGCAAAAATCGGCCGTTTGTGCCCTCAAAAAGGGCATTTGCGATGCATAAAGGTACTCGCAATTTGAGGATTCGCAATTATTTGCGATTTCTCAAATTGCGATTGCATTTAAGGAATCGCAATTTGCGAATCCTTAAATGCAATGCAAGAACCACTTTAGAATAGCGATTTCGCTAATAGGGGGCGCAAATTACCATGAAGTTGAACTGGATGGTAATTTGCAAAAACTTTTTCAAAGTTTCATGTTGTGCACACACATGCCCTTGGGGCATGTGTGTGTTTGCAACATGGATGCATATCACTATTTCAGGGGTGCAACAGGCTGTCATTTTGACACCCTCGCACCCTTGAAATTGTGTGTGCAATTTGCGAGTACCTATTGGTACTCGCAAATTGCGCATGCAATCTCCCATTCATTCCTATGGGCCTGTAGGCCCATAGGAATGAATGGGGAGCCATTCCTTTAAGGAATTTGTAGGAATCACTATTTTCTCAGCGATTCCTACATGCATAGGCATTTGCGCTTCCTTATTAGCGAATCCTTATTTTTCGCTAATAAGGAATCGCAAATGGTATGTTTGATGCATGTGCCTGTTACTTTTAAAAAGCCCTGCGACAAATACATTGACAACCAGGAGCACTGCAGGAGTAAATCTGTTCTGCTTAATTGGTTGCATAGTCTCTATTTTAAAATATCTTAGATAAAGTTAAGGCACCTGCTGCAGAGATCTTTGTGTTCCAGCTAAATCACAGTAAATAATAATGGTAAAATGACTGGAGGGTAACTTATTTGCAGGAGAGATCTGTGTTTTGTCTGTTTACGCAAAGCACATTGTGTAACAAGCAAATTACCGATTTTTATTTTATGTGAATGGGTGAATGAGTTACTGCTTTTAATACAGAGATCCTTTTGTTACTTGCAGTTTATAAATTGTTAATCCTTCTAATATAGCACAGTAAGCTATGAAGGACATGTAGCTCCTACACTTTGTAATCCTCACTATTTTATGGCTTACATCTTCCACTTTATTTGTACACATTTGATTTATCGATGTATAATTTGTACATGTGATGTAAAGCACTCTGACACGCTTCATTGGTATGAATAGCCCATAATAAAACAAAATAGGGGTGTTTAAATTGTCATTTGTGCAAATACTAGAATATACAAATGCATCTGACATTCTAACGGAGCATGCATATCTCTTTTATATACAGGGACTGAACAAAGTCAGAAGCATGTTTCTTTTAAGTACCTGTGAAGTGATAAGCTGTGTACCTTTGTTTCCTCTCCACTGCATTTAGGTATGAGGCTCCCGATAGGTGCCAGGCAGGATACTCCAAAGGCCCCTTAACTCCGATCTTTGTTGTGGGCCCAGCTGGAATCTGATAAGCCCCCTCCTTGCCTTCACATTGCTGCTCGGAACGAATGCAGACAGCGTACAAGCGCTGCTGAATGTGTCCCGGTGTCTGGAAAATATGCTGATACAAGTTTAGCATATTTCTGAGAGACTCAACCTCTTGGCAGGGTAGACGGCGTCCACCATGTGAAAAGAGCGGGTAGACTCCATCTACCCACATGTACCCTCAACTTGTGCCCTTCTTTTCAGATTCCAGATTAATGATGGAATAATTACGTGTGACTCGCATAACAATGCAAGAGCCATCTTTATTGAGCTTGCCCTCACCAGTCTGTATTGCCATGGCATGACACATAAAGGCTAGTGCTCGAAAACAAGGGCCGAATAGGGACCTGCTTCAATGCCCTGTTTAGGACGAGCCTAGCGCAGCACGCATGCGATGGTCTAGGAAAACGACCTTTTGGAATCACTGCACTTTTCAAACGCTTGTGCGTGTGTATTTTGGTTTTTAGCTTTTTTTCTATTGGGCTTTGCGTGGAAAGACAGCACGCAATTGGGCAAAGGCGGGTGCATGTCCCACATTTCCCAGGAAATGGATCCGCTCACGTCCTACAGCTTGCAGTTACAAACAGCGGCGCGCAGTGTGCCATCTGTTTCGGGTCACATTTCAAAGGTTGTTTTTTGTTTAGCTTTTGCGCGGCTGCGCTTGTCTTATTAGCTTTCACTTTTGTGCTTTTCGCGGCCGCTTCTAACCTTGTGCTCCCTTTCTCTCTGAGTCCCTTCGTGTTTGCCTCTCCTTTCCTGTCCGTACTTCCATAATCTCCTCCCCCTGCATTGGAGGCATTACTGTGTTGTCTACATGGCCTCCTGGCTGTCTGCGCCTGCCTGTCTTTCAGGCTCGCCGTGGAGGCATTACTGTGTTGTGTACATGGCCTCTTGGCTGTCTGCGCCTGCCTGTCTTCCAGGCTCGCCGTGTCCCCTCTGTGACAGGCAGGGACGCACTTTGGTCCCTCTTCGCCTGCATGTGTTCCTCCAAGTAGGAAGCGGAGTCCTGCCACTTCTGGAAGTGGTTTTCCTCACACAGGAGGGGCCGACCAGAGTCCCTTCCGGGAGTCTCTGCGCCAGGCAGCGAGGGAGCGTGCGCTTCTCCTAGGCCTCTGCTGCTGGCAGAGCTGAGCCCTCACGGTCCGGCCCGTCTCCTCACTGGGAAGGTTTGGTTTGGTGCCCTGGCCCCTACTCTCCGCCTTCCTCCCATGGCTCAGCGGCTTCTGCACAGAGCTTGGAGTGATCCTTTCCTGTTCCACCAGTCTGTCAATCCTAGCCTCCTCAGGGATGCACGTGATTGTAAAATATTCCCGGGCCCTCGTGAAGATGGCGGGTTCCTTTTTAAACCTCTCGGTAGAAGCCTACACACCTACTAGATACTGTAGAGGGAATCCTTAGAGTGGACAGTCCGTTGATGAAATGTTCTCCACAAGAGCTGCCAATTCGAGGCTTTCTTTCACAGGGTGCACGCACCTATGTTAATATTGCCAAACGCCACCCAAAAGTTGCTTTGTGCAGAAATCTTTCATCTTGCAAAGGTAGTATCTTAATTGGGCTGGTATTCAAAAATAAGTAAGGGCAGCTTTCATAGTTTGAAAAGGCTTGCAAAGATACGAACTGTGAAGAAAATCTCATTGCATGCATTCAAAGCACTTGCCTACCTGGATAAAAAACAGTGTACTAAGTGACCGAGCATGGACTCTGTAAAGTGTAGTATTGCCCTCTATATGGAAATTACTGTGGTGCTTAGTACTGTGGGCAGGCTGTGCCACTAGCAAAATATGGGGAAAAGTGACGGGTGAAGTACCTGAGTTAATCTCCCCATGGTTCTCCTTCGGGTGCATTCTAGTCCATCTTTTGTGTTTTGCCCACCATGCCACTGTTGTCTCTTTTGTGCTACATAGCTAAACACTTAAGGTCCCAAAGGCGAGACCTATTGGCTATGCAAATGCTTGTTTTCATACTGCCAGTGCTCAGCACGGGCAGGTCCCGGCCCACTTAAAGCCCTGGATATAGTCTATTACAACTTAAAAAAAGTGTATTTATTTTGCATGTAGGACATATCACTGCATTGACGAATATTGAAAGTAGTTTTTAAACATGAACTCAGAAATGTTGTTGAACCTGCCGACAATGCTACTAGTGAATTAAGTCATTTCTCATGTGTAACCTATTTGAGGCCTTGATTCGGGATATAGATGGAGCAACACTGTAGTTGTACAAAATCAATTTTTGCTCAATTACATTTTGTTGGCCTTAGGACTCTGTGCACTTTACTACTACTAACCAGGGTCAAGGAGCTTGTGCTATCTGCATAAAACATTTTAACATAGGCTACCAAATGGCATATTTAATTTACTTGTGAGTCCCGAGTAAAGTGCACTACATCTGCCCAGGATCTGTAAATCAAATGCAGCTAGTGGGCCTGTAGCACTGACTGTGCCATCCACTTGAGTATCCCTTTAAACCTGTTTCAGGCCTGCCATCGCAGAGCCTCAGTGTGCAGTTTTAAACTGCCAGGTCAACCTAGCAAAAGAAACCTTTTTGCCAGGTCTAAACCTTCCATCTTTAGGCTGAGCCTGTCAGCGCGCATGCGCTGTCTGCAAGATCTGCGGGAATCAATAAAAACCACTCTATTCCCACCTCCTGCTTACCGTTGGTTCATTCCATTGTCACTCTTCATTGCAGCTGATACTTCACTTCCTTTCAAGGCTGAGGAGCACCCGCAAAGTACAGTGTACTTGTGCTTTCTTCTTTATCTCCTGTTTGGGAGAACTTTTAAAAAAATGTATTGATGCTTTCGGCCCGTCGCTGCATGTTTTGCCGTCTGCTTCTGTCGCTGCTTGTTAATTATTACAATCCTGGCTCAGCGCCCATTTCCCTTAAGTGTTTGTGCTTTTTAGTGTTCAGTAGTGCAGTATCCGTGGCCATGCTTCGCAAGCCTTTTTTTGGGGGGGGGGAGGGGGAGTTTTATATAGCTCTAACTCGACCCCAAGATATTGGATCGCTTTAAGTGAGCACCAGTTTGTATTGCAGACGGACACATGAGTTTTTAGGCACTGGGAGATTAAGTGATTTGCCCAAAATCACAGAATGTTTGAGCCTCTGGCCAGACTCGAACCTGGTTACCCAATTTCAAGTTCGACCGTCCTGGCTGTTAAGCCACACCCCCTCACTTTTGCAGCTCTTTGGGTTTAATAAGGACAGACTGACGTCGGTGCCGGAGAATAATAGGTCTATTGTGACTAGCTTGGCCTGCTGTGCAGGGAGACGTTTTGACATCTGATGAAATGTACACAGACTAGTGACACATATCTGTTCCAGTTAAGCATGTGCCGCTGGGTTAATGTAAATCTAATCTGCGTTGGCACAGCTGCATCTGAGCAGCGCAGCCCATTGTGCGGCTGCCAAATTTATCTCCACTGCAAAGCTTCAAAATTCAGTACAGAACAACTGTGCATCCTCCATGGCACATAGCATTACCTAAAAGGAACAAATCTCCTAGGGGGGGGGGGGGGGTTGCTTTCACAGGCAAACACCCCCTCCCCTTTAGTGTTCCTGCATGTAATATGTGTACTACTTGCAAAGCTTGATGTTATCTACACCTGCATTCTCTTGCAGTATTCTGTATTTCTGTATATAACCTGCTTTTATGTTATAGTTCTAATGCTTTGTATGTAAAGCAGTGTGATGCCCTCCTGGCCTAGTCTGAGTTTAATAAAACCATAGGTATGTAAATTGAAAGTTATGGCCAGAAAACGCCTTCATATCCATGTAGTTTTCCATGTGCCTCTCTTGTGTTTCACCTAGAAACCATATTATGTGATGGCTTTTCTGTTGCGGAGAAACTTTTTAGTTTTGGGTTTTGACAGTGAAGCAATCAAACAAGCCTAATTTAACAATATATACATAGTTGCTATGGGTCCGCCCCTTTAAACCATTGGCTTTCTTCTACTAGCGTCTTTCAGCCATATGCATGAGACTTTGTCAGTCCACATCTTGACTCAATCTAGTGGAGTAGTCCTCTCACACCTAATGCTATTGGCTAGATGGGTATATCCTTCCTCCTCCTCTGAAGCATTTGCATTGAGCTGGATGAGGGGCTAATTTACAACAATAACCCTATTTGTTCCCTTCTGCTGGTTCCTTCCGGAGTGTCTTTCTAATGTGTAAATGCTTCTTGTATTAGCAATTTACGCCCAGACCTGTGGGCTTTGCCAACGCTTGTTTCAGTTATGTTTCTTTGAGACCACATTTGCATAATAATTGTCCTCTCTGTTTAGCCAGGATAGGCTCATTCCAAGCAGGGTCCTGAACCAACATAAACAGGCACTCCTTCCCTAGCAAGCAATTATCGTGCTCCTGGCCAATTCCACACCCGAGCTTCCCACCCACTAAAGCTGTGATTAGATGTAGTTGGGGTGTAGCCGTCTGCATTCAGAGTGGGAGGTTGAAAGTTCTTTCGTTTCCCAGTCACATGCAAAACCATAATGTTCCTGGTTTGAAAAATGTTTTAGTTCACTTTGACACTGAAAGGGCGCCAAACAGTCTTTACCATTGTCCTTCAGTGTTCGCTGGATACGAAAAACGTACTTAAAGGAAGGAGAGAACGTGTGGTGGTATGGCTCTCCACTTAGATTTTATTCTACCTGCTTGAACTCCTGCTCAATCCAGAGATGTCCAGTACAGTGGGTGGTGCATTTTTTCTGACAAGATCAATTTGTCTAAAACCCAAATCTTCCACTCTGGGCAAACTTCAGACACGGTCGGAAAACTGACTTTTTAAATGCTGAATGTTCCACATACGCTTTTATGTCTTCCTAACCAATGTACTGAGATCTTAAAACCAGCAAAAGCAAATTGCTCTTCCTTCTTTCTTTTCCACATGTGACATGTCCCGTCATATAAAGTTTCCTCAGGGATTCTTTATTTGCATTGACTAGAATTTATTGCATTTACACTTTATGTGGTTGCGCTGTCTATGCTTTTTATGTGTAGAAATATTGTAAGAGCAGATGCGGAAACATACATCATTTATGCATACTAGTGCAATGCACAGAGAATTAAAACATGTGGGACATAAAACATAAATGTCCTTGATCTTTTTGCATTTGAAAACTGTTTTTCTGTAATTGAAGATAACTTTACATTGGTTGGGGTGAAATAAACTCTTTTAGAGATGGTCTGTAAACAATAGTCTGCTGCTACCTGTTCATTCACTCCTAGACACAAGTGAAGTGCTGAAAACCTGTATTTTGGTTGGAGTGTGCTACATCATGTACTATAACATAAGTACAACGAGGGATAGTACAATGCAGCTACTCGTGTATTCCGGACTATGTTGATTTACGTGTTACTACATAGATGGTATGAAGAAACAAGTATTTGCAATGCAATAGGTCTTGCATTTGTTAGCGTTAGAGCGGTTGCAGCTGAAAATGACAATATTTTTTTTGTTTTTTACTTTAGCTTTTCATACCATATTTAATTTCTCAAATGCAAATAAAGAACAATAGTAAAAAACAATGTAATTGTCAACGCCAACATCTCTAACTTTAACAAATGTGAGATGTATTGCATTGAAAAATGCTTGTTAAACACATTCCACCGCTAGGGTAGACCCTGGACCGCCCAGAGAGCAGGGTGCAATGTATTTAAAAGGTAGGACATGTACTGTTAAGTTTTACATGTCTTGGTAGTGAAAAACTCTTAAATTCGTTTTTCACTATTGCAAGGCCTAGTTCTCCCAAACGATAACATTTAAGTTACCTTATTACATTTTAGGACTGTAATTTCCAAATAGGAAGAGATGACCCCTTCATATTTGGTGACTCTGGAATCACAATTTAAAATCCTAGCTTAAGGTGTATTCGGATTTTAAATTGCAATCCTGGAAATGTCACTTTCGAAAGAAGGCCTTTTCTTGCCTTAGCCATTTGGTCTCTGCAGCCTGTCTCTGATCACATGACTGGGTGCAGTTGGGCTTTGTGTCAGCCACACACAATGGGAGATTATGTGTGACTGGATGGGCCTTCACTGGCAGGATGGGAGGTTGGAGCTGAGCTTAGCCTCACAATTTAAATAGGCTGTGTCATCCATAACCGGGCACCAGAGTATAAAAGAAGGACCTGAGTCACCCCCACTTCAGTGCACTTCTAGACCTGTGGATACTCTGCCAGGAAGAAAGACTGCTGTGCTGCTGAAAGGACTGCCACTCTGCTCCCTTGCTGTCCTGACCTGCTGACCTTTTGCCTTTAGAGGAAGAACTGGAACTGCAATTCATCTTGAACCTAGGACCCCAGAGTGTCTCAAAGGGATAGTCTCCTGGCCTCATGATCTGAACCTCAAGGACATAACCGGCTTCCCAACAACTCCTGGACTAGTCTTCAGCAGGTTTCTGACCCCTCAATAGGTGCCTCTCAGGTCCTGAACCCTTGGTGTGGCTCTTGACCTCTTTAATTCAAGCTTTTGGGCTCCTCGCTATCGCGAAGGGGCCAGTTCACTGTGGAACTGGCCACCTGCACCGAAAATCGTTGCGAGACGCAGCCAGCCCATCTCTTTGCACAGCAGCTTTGTCTGCCCACGGGGGACTGCCAGCACAAAGCACCTGTCTACGATGCCCAGCCTGGTCCTTGTGCCATGCCGATCACTGCCTTCAATGCTCTCCTTGCTCGCCTCTCCAATGCGAATGGGACTCTTGCGTCAAAACTTAAGAAGGTAAATCTTCAGCAGGACTTATCTGGGAGGGTATCCAACTCGCAGCCAGCTTGAACTTTTGAGTTGGACCTGGGCCAGTGCGACCAGATAGCCACAGTTGGCGCTTTATGTTTTTAGGTGCTACATTGCAGTTTCTTCTTTAAAAATTCATAACTCCAGTTCTTCTGATTGGATGTTTGTAGTTTTGGCCTTGTTTTATTTATTGCATTTTGCTCTATTTGTCTAATCTGGTGTGGGATCTTTTTGTGTGGTGTTTTCACTGTTTTACTGTTTTAAGTGTTGCACAAATACATTACACATTGCCTCTAAGTTGAGCCTGACTACTCTGTGCCAAGCTACCAGGGTGTGAGCACAGGTTAATTTGTAGTTTGCTGGTGCCTTATCCTGACTAGGATTGTGGTTGCTGCTTGACTAGGGCTAGCATCCCAGTCAACCAGTAACCGAATTTCTAACAGAGCTGAAGCAGGGTTTCAAACCTGGTTTCCAGTGGTCCATAGTCAGAAGCTCTTGCCACTAGGTGACCTCGCATCTTGTGAAAGCTGGGCTTATTTTGGCCTCAAGTTTCCAAGAGGACCTCGAGCTGAGCCAGAGCCACACATCTGTCTCAAACCTGGGTCGAGCGTTCAGTGGGTTTCTCACCTCTAGAAAAAAGGTTGGCTCTTATTGAGACAAATGTGGAATATAGAAAACTGTTGGAGGAGCAGGGAGATTCTGCCTAAGAGAAAGGCAGGAAGAATTGTGTGAGGTAGACACTGGGCGAAAGGACAAAACGTCTGATGGACTGGTGGATACACTGGAGAGGAAATAGAAAGAGAGAGAGGCACTTACGGGATATGATGGAGAAGAAGACTGAGGAACAGGTGATCTGAAAGAGATGGTGTAACACGGAGAGGCTCGTGGGAGATAGGGTGTGGTACACTGCATCGAGGAGATGGAGAAAGAACAAGATTAGTGAGGGAGCAAAAGGGGAGGGGGCCCCTGGCGAGGGAAGCAGAAGGGAGAGACAGGAAGATGGAGTAAGGGAACTAAGGAGTATGATGCAGAGCTCTATGTTTCTGAGGTCCATACATCAGTACTTTTATCCAGTCTAGGTTTTTGCGTTGCATTCTGCTACTTGTAGTTCTACATTTATAATGGGATAAACAGGAGTTTGAAAACATAAATGTGTACTGGATCACCTACTCCTGCATGAACATGGCGTACCTGAGAACACTGAGCGAGTAGACTGGAAGAACTATGAACCAAGACTGAAGGACAGGCAAGGGAAAGATGTAGACCAACGGAGATAGTGGGAGAGACGGTACTCTTTAGGAGAGAGAACAGAAGTGTAAGAAATTGAATTTTTGGGTGTGTGACTAGCCACCTCAAGGAATAATCACAGCCCTTGTCAGGGTGAACCCCCAAAGGGACTAAATTAATCCGAGCTCAGCCCCTTGGAAGCTATGGCACTCAGCAGACAGGCTTAACTTGGAACAGTGGATCCACAAGAATGGTCTTAGCCTCTACCCTTTTAAATTTCCCCCATGGGTTATATGTAAACCCAGAGACTGAAGGCTGGCAGGACAAAAACAGAGTCTTTTACCAACCGAGCAGTGGATACAGACGAGTTGTCTTGGACTCCTATTCTCTCCGCTTTTAAGTGTGCCCCATGTGTTGTATGTTAACCCGGCAGATCTGTCAAGCAGAATTTTACCCTCAAGCAGGATTTGACACTGTATTGTCAAAAAGGATGTATAGTCCCTCCCTCCCCCCCCCCACCCTCAATATTCGGTGGAGTTCACAGGAGTCTTCTTTGCCCATTGAGGTCCGCCTATTGTTTGCTTCTGGGAGATAGTTTCTGCGTATTTTATGCTAAATACTGGCCAGGAGAAGCTGGAGAGCCAATGCAAATGAGCCTTTAGGGCATTTGGTCTGAGAAAAGTTAACTTTCAAAACATTACCTTTTGCTTAATATTTAAAAAAATCTGACTTTACCGTTTCAAATTGATTTTTTATATTTATGACAAATAGTTGTTAAATTTGTATTCAAGCTGTTCCCATTCCGGATATACAATATTTAAATTTTAATCTGTGCACTACATAGAACAGCTATGTCTGTCTGGTGAAAATAGCTTTTGGGTGCAAGTCACTGTAAGGACATTTTAACATTAAACGTCATCATGTCCTACTTTGAAATACTATGCACCTGCCCTGTGGGCTACTTTGCCTACTTGAGAATGACGTATTGATATTTAAAAGAGAGCTTTTGCTCTGTCAAAAGGGTTTATTTTTGACAGGTTGAATTGCAGTTTTTACATGGAAATAGTCAAGCCACAGTGGTCTGAAGCCATGTATGTACTGCCACTGTTGTGGGTGGCAAAAAAGGTACAGCAGTCCACTAGTGGCATTTAACTTCCAAGCCCCTTGGCACACCTTGCACCATATATTAAGGAGATTTAGGCAGGTTAAATATGCCGGATAGCACTATGCCAATTCAACTATGTGAGAATTCTAAAGCCATCAAAATTATTGGGTCCAGCGGTGACCTCACAGAAAAAGGGGATTTCCTACAAAGTGTTTCTGAGGAAAAGGTTCCAAGAATTTCTAAGGTGACCCAGAAGACTTTGGGACTAAGAACGAAAAGGGAGAGTAGAGTAGTGTAGAGTAGAGAGCAAGAGAGATGGGAGTACTGCATGATAAAAAAGCAAGGAGGGCAAAAATAGGAAGAGAAAGGGGCAGCCCGTCTTAAGAACACTAAATTTGAATAGGATGGAGACTTGGATAACGGAGACTGAGGATGAAACAACAGGGCTGACGGAGAAACAGTATGAGATGTAAGACACTGAGATCCTGTAGATCGATGGAGGCTGTCGATGAGATGGAAACCCCAGGATGCATGCTGAGTGCAGTGGAGAATTTCTAACAGACCACCCACTGCCCTTGGCTTACTACATCTACATGATATGTTTTAGAGTTGTGTCAACTGTTGAGCATTTTCACCAAAAAAATAACTGATTCCCCATACTAGACACCCTTGGGTATTGGTGCCTCTAACAATTATAATTTCATTTCAATTTCATTTAATGCTCTTCTGGTTACTCCAATGTGTTGCAGCTGTCAGTCCGTATCATTCGAATATAAAGTTAGCTTACGTATCAACTAAAATGTTGAGGCACTGAGAATCCATTTGTGTACCTGAGACCATTGCATCTTCATGTAGGAGTGCTAAAAGTTCAAGTAATTGGCAGGCAAACTCTGCATAAGAAAGCATGCACATAGCATTCACAATGTCACACGTTACCCCAACATATTGGTTCACATATTAAAACATTTTTATGTTGAGACTTTAACTGAAGACAGTGAAGTAGTTGAGGACCAATAACTGTATAATATTATCCAAGCGGGAGTAGTTTTTAACCAGGAGTTTCACCTTAAGCCCTACGCCACCCCTTGTAATAAGTACGATGTACAAGTGTTGACAGGATTACTGGTTTTGGCAATGGATAGTGGTCCGTTGACCTCTTGAGAAGACCAGGATTCCAGATCAGTACCTCAGCGCAGACTGGACCAGACAGGAGCTGAGAAGGCAAGCAAGAGATGAATATCTGAGGATATAATCTATGCTAAAGCTAACATTAAGAAACACATCCTAAAGGGAAATCTAATGCTCGGAGAAAAGGGAGGGAACAAAAAACTTAAAGGGTTGATAACTGGGACTAATTGGTATGAAGCAAGAGTCTCAACAACTCATAGCAAGTTGTTAGGTGAATGTTGCATGTCAGGAATAGTCTTAAATATGGCTTTAGCCAGAATGCAGCAGAAGTGTACCCATAACCAGGAAAAGTGTGTGCAACAATGAGTGAGTCACTGAGTGTTCTAAAGGTTCCAACATTTTCAGTTTCCACTGTTTTCCCCAATCTTTAATCCCTGTGTGAACCATATCATTGGTTAGCCATCTGTTTCTGCTGGGGTTATGTGTCCTCCCTGGTTACGCTACTTTATTAAGTGTACACTGACTTCGATTTTGTCACAGATTTTCTTTTTTGCATTGCTTTACATGATCACATTAATAGTCCACCATTTCTTGTATAATTGTTTGAAAATGTATCCTTGGTTGTTTTGATAAAACATCAATTTTTGTTGCATCCTGATATTTTCAAACTATTGATCTGGTGCATTCAAAAGTTTCACTCCCCGATCCCCAATGCATTTTGGGGTTAAATCCCCAAAAGTCCTTCGTTAGGAGGTCCTATTCCATGTTCTATAGATCAAAGAAAAAATAGCAAAATTCAGCAATCTTTTTAAAACTGCTGTGTACAAGTTTATATCTGAAATACTACTTCTGGTTTATCATAAATTACAAATATCGCAAAAATGCAGCATAGAACAATTCCTACTTTTTATGATGTGAGTATTCTGGATTTTTAGGTCGAGCCTAGCGCAGCACGCATGCGCTGCTCTAGGAAATCGGCCTCTTGGAATCACTTTAGCTTTTGTAGAAGCTTGTGCATGTGGTGCTCACACGATATTGGCCTTTGCGTCTGGCTCCAGCACGCAATTGGCCAAAGGCATGTGGATGTCCCAGCTTTTCGGGAAATGTTTACTGCCAGAACGTTTTGCTCTCGGGAGCCAGTAGCGGCGTGCAAGGGCCATCTGTTTTGTTTCGGGTTTCCTTGCTGCTTTTATTAGAAGGCGCGTTCCCACATTTCTGTTTGCATCGGCTCTCGCTCTGAGACGCATGCACTCTGATCCTTGCACGAACAATGAGGCGCAGGCACACTGACCATGGCACTAAGCATCGGCGCCCTCCCCAACACAGAGGGGTTCAGAAACAGCTCTCTGCGCGCGGAACTATCAGGGCTCTTGGACCTGAACCACGGAGCTTGTTTTATTGACAGAGCGATTAAACCCTTCATCGGCCTTGAAGGAGTATGCATACCGACGGCTGCAACAAGCACATTATCCCACCGAGCTGCCCCACCTCACTCTGAACCAGTGGCCAACAGGTTGCATGGCCGGCTGCAGCAGGCACATGAACCCCCCCGTGATGTTTTCCTAGCAGGTATTTTACCGGTTGCTGAACACATTCAGAGCCGTGCTTCGCCTGCTGTGCACAGAGCTCACCCAGGCGCCCCCACTGGCCCCCGCCGGGCCCTTCATCTTTCTGCCGGATTTACATGAAAACACGGGATCTCTCACAGCGTCAGATTAACCATAAAAAACAGAATTGAAGATGAAAGATGCTGTTAATCCGAGGCACATGTTGGGCCTCAAGGGTTTACCGGATTGAGGCCGCGAATGGGGGGGCTCCGTGGGTCGCAGGACATGGCAGGGTGGATGTACTGGGCATGGTGGGCAGAGGGCACAGTGCCAGCAGAGGTTAGGGCACCAACCGAGCTGCTGGCTGAAGAAATCAGGATAGCTCGAGGGTTTTGTGCCCACTGCAGGGGTCTGAGGATCACCTGCAAGCATGACCTCTGGAATTATGTGAATGTGCGGGTGCGTCGTTTTCCGCATAATTATGTATCTACCCCATTTGCCACATAATACATAATTTGCTGCAAAATCTACAGATTTTTGCACAAAAATGTTGTTTCTAGCTCAATCAGTTCAAATATCACTAAAATCGGAGCAACATGTGTCAATGAAAGGTCCTTTGCAAAGGTTGACGGGTCCCTTTTCTGTTGCTTTTTGCTATGTTCGGGTGTTAAACTGAGGTGCAACCTATGCCCAGACAGTGTTAACCAGTTCAATAATTACAAAATTATGAGGTAATACTAACAGAAAACCTGCTGCATTATGCCGTATAATGTGCCTTTTCTTGAAGCATAATTTAGTCAATCCTGACTCATAATTCAACCCTTTCCTACCACATAATTCCAGTGGCCCCACCTGCAGGCTACATGTTTATATCCCAGGATAACAAACTGAGTGTTTAGTTTATTCAAGATCGATGAACAGAGAGACATTAACTTGGTTATTAGTAGCGCCTGCTGATAAAGCGCCAAGAGGCGCTTTAGTCTGTGCGCTGATAGTAAATATAGCCTCATGCTGTTTTTCGTGCACACTCATTTTGCTTTTCTCGTCTTTCTAGTCCATTCTCTCTTCATCTCTTCGTCTTCCTTTCTGTCCCCTCTCACTGTCTCTTCCGCCTCGCTCTCTCCAGCTGCCTGTGCCTCCGTCTTGTCTCTTGCATTCTGTTCTCTCTCTCCCTTCATCCTCTCTCTCTCTTTGCCAGCATGCATGGGAAACAAAACTAGAACACATTCTTTGTGTTAATTCTGTTTTTATTAGGGTAGTTCAGTTGTATATAAAGTTTTATTGGTTATATATACGGTGACAAAAAAAGGGTATAACACTTTTTTTATTATAACTTTTCAACATGCTGCACAACATTCAGAATGCTCTACAACACGGCTTAAAGAAATATACAAAGGCAATAGCTCTGTCTAAACACTTTGCAAGGTCTCAAAGGTGACCTGTTGGCTATGCCAATGCTTGTTTAGTGTTTGCTATATGTAAATTGATGCGTTTCCACTATTGTCTAAGGCATTATTTCTCTAATTGTCATGAATCACATCTAAGGTATAAGCAGCATGAAACAAGATCTACCACAGCTAACTAATTTGATTAACACTGTTTTAGTGTCTGCAAATGTTCTGTAAATGTAGTTTGTTAAGCTGCTCTTTATCTTAAATACAAACACACCTCCATGATCTGTGTGAAGTATGAACTCATGGATGTTGCCTAGAAGAGAGCATGTTGAAAAGGCCAGGAAGGTTGTCGTGTAACTCCAAACGTTGCCTCTCTATAATGTTTTCAGCCACTATTCCTGTCTTGTAAGTGCACTAACATCTATTGCGTACAAGACGTACTCTTAAGAAGAAATTCTGGTACTAGGGATGTACTCAACCTGCTGTATTGCATGTGTAACGATGCTAAGGACTTGTTATCCAGGCCTGTATCTCAAGTAAATAGCCAGAGAAAATCCTTTAGTGGAACAACAATATATGTGCTTAGACCAGCCAATAGGCTGCCATAAACCTATCAGATATTGCCTTGGCAACCACCCATGGAGGCTAATGAGTATGCTTACGCCCAAATTGTAATTCTCCATTAAGCATATTTTTCCCATTTAGTGGAAATGAAGTATCTTGGAATGGCAAATGTAGCTTTTGAAAGTGTTCTGCCATTGTGACAGACTGACACCATGCAGTGTACATTCCTGTTTTTATGTAAGTACTAATATAAGTTTCAATGGTAAATGAAATGTTAAGTATTTCAAAACAAGGATATGCAGTTCCTTCTGCTGCAAATAACAGAGCAAATATATGGTCAGTTATAAACTGAAGGATCGGAAAGGAGGTCAGATTCCTCAGGAACAGGAACCCTCACACATCCAGATGGGTGTCCTGCTTAATCATAGGGCATGTTACTCGTCGGGCCGGTGCTGCAATGCCCGACAGGTACCCACGAGGGGGCTCTTTATCTGAGATCTTTTGTTCAAGTGCCCAATGTGAAGTATACTTGTCTAATTAAAAACGTGTTGGCTATCAAGAGAGACAATTATCTTTTCGATAGCTCAGAGGGTCAACATCTTTTTTGCCTATCTTGAAAGTCACTACTGATCTGTTGGCAATTTTTCAGTGCCTATAAACCTGCGATTATAAAGTATGTCCACAATTGTTTAGAAAAATGCATAAACAAACAAATGCGGCCCGCAACCATACTTAAATTGAAAGGGCGCGGCGCCGTGCCACACACATGTATGTAATTAAATAAACAAGTAGTCCCCCAAAAACGTAGGAGTGTAAGAAAACTGTAATTGACCGGTGCTCCTAGTGTTAAATCGGAAATGTTGTATCCAAACGCTAAACAGTAAGGAGCCATGAAATGAAAGGGACGCAGGAGTGAAACAATTGCAAACAGCAGGCGGGATTACACTCGGTAAAGTGATTAAAGCGGGTCTTGCAGACAGCGTATGCGCGCTAATGCTCGACCTTATAAGGGGCCTATAAGGGACAACCCTGCCTTGTTCTCTGTTGAAGAAGAATTTGTCGGAGCCAATTCCATTGTGTTTGATACGGACTGTAGTTAGCCCGAATCAATTTATTTATGGCTGGACCTAGTCCCCCCTTATCTGTTACCATTTTGAAGAACTCCAAGCTAACCTATCAAATGCTTTTTCAGCACCTAGAGGTAGTAGGAGAGCTGTGGTCCCTTTACTTCTACATTTTTCAACCATATGAGCCACCTTCCCAACAATGCCAGAACCATGTCTCTCTAACAAAGCTACCTGCTCTGGCTCCACAAGAATCTTCTGAACCAGTGATACTCAAAGTACAGCCTGGGGGCCGCATGTGGCCCTGCTGACCTTTATGTGTGGCCCCATTGTCTACCCCAATACTGGGTTGCTGTTTATTGGAATCAGCACTAACATTAAAATATGTTATATAAAAGGGGTAGCATTTATTTAAATGTTAATTGAGGTTCTCCATAGTATTGCTGGGGCAGAGAACACGGGTTTTATACAGAGTCACCTGTGCACTTCCTCGAGATTGTTACCGGCCTGCAATTTGCTGGTTAAATTTATGATATGCACGGTGAATAAAGATTGTGATTCAATGGCGCAATGATTGACTCCCAATCTGTTCCACTCTGACCTCAATTTTAATCTGCGCTGGGCAAGCAATGCAGGGCAGAGGCATACAAAATGCTCCAAGGACTCCACTAAGTCCCCGCAGCCCCTGCACTGTAGCTCATCTGATGTGCGATGCCAAAGAGGTAAATGTTTCAGAAAATGCCACTCGCCCAATCTTAGTGTCATAAACCGCAATTTTAAGTACTGGGGGTATGTGCAGGGCAGGTATGATGGAAGAGAAGTCAGCTGGTAAGAGTTGATTACTGCCCATGCATGCTTGCATTTGGCAAAAAGAGCTTTGTCGGTATTATGAGACCACATACGGATACGCTTTTTGATACTTATTTTAAAGACTATGTTACTAGGGTAAAGATTCCAGAGCTCACTTGCAAATAGTTGCTGTACACATTCATCGAAGAACTGACTATAGGACCCACCTGGGTTATTAAGGGTAATATCAGACCACAACAGTGACTCCAGGGACCAGCTCCAGCCTGCCTTAACTTACGGCACAATTTTAGATAAGCACCTGCACTTATAATTTCGTAATTTAAAAGGCCCAGTTATAATCTTATCTGTGAAGCCGAGGCAGATTTTGGCATATGAAAAACTATTTTATAGATCTTAGTCACGTGTTGATTTAATATTGCGCTCAGTTTGCCCCGGGAAATTTCAATGCCATAGGACAACGTGGGGCCAATTTTGGCTTTCATTACTTCCAACACTGTCAGTTTTTTTTAGAGTTTTGAAAGGTTCACTCGGAGAGCCATAGCTTTCATTGAGATGTCGCTGCGGTGTTTGGCAATGGTACCCCTGGAGTTGAAATTAACCCCCAGGTATTCGTAAGATTTTCCTACCACAAGTCCAGAGTTGTTATACGTCCAATCACCGCCTCCGTACTGTTTTCTGCTGAATATGACTGCTTGAGTTTTCTTTAAGTTAACCTCTTAATTGTTTGTTACAGTATAACTATGTAGTTTATTTATCAGCCGTTGCAGCCCTACTCGAGTGAGACTGAAAAGGGCGAGGTCGTTGGCATACAGAAGGTTGCTTAACTGGACACCACCACTCTTAGGGGGATGGCTGTTTATCATATCTAGTTCTGCTGAAAGGTCGGCAATGAACAAGTTAAAGAGCAATGGAGCAAGCACACATCCCTGTTTGACTCCTCTTGTCATCGTGATTTTTTCGTGACAGATGTGAGCCGGTGCCAAGCTTAACTTGTATCCAGGTATTAGTATGTAGTTGGACAATGGCCTCCAGAAGTTTGACCGGGATTCCCCATTTCATTAGCTTTGCCCAGAGTGCTGCCCTAGGGACCCGGTCAAAAGCAGCTTTATAATCAATGAAGCAGCAAAAGACTACCTTGGATGAGATAAGTGCTTTATCGATGAGTATTGATAGTGCCAATAAGTTAGACATATTGCCCGAGTTTGCGGTAAAACCGATTTGATATTTTTGGGATCAGACCTTTCAGGTTAGCCCAGGAGCTCAGTTCTTTGAGTAAAATGCTCGCAAAGTACTTTGCCTCATTGTCCAGTAAGGCTATTAATCTGTAGTTATTTGGGGACGAGTGGGAGCCAGATTTATAAATTGGGTGGATTATTGCACCTCACCAAGAGTCGGGTATAGATGAACTCCTCAGGGTGAAATTGAAGAGGGTTACTAGTTGTTGTGACCAGAGAGGGATATTTTTTTTAAACAGGACCTGCGGCAGGCTGTTTGGGCCTGGCGCTCCATCTGGTCGCGCCTTTGATAATATTTTAGCCAGCCTTGCTTGAGTGATAGAGATTTTCTCACATTGAGGTTGCGTCAACTCGAGTGAACAGTCCTGGCACTCCGTATGGCTGTCTTTGATCAATGTAGGGTTGTTTATTGCTGTTGGATCTACTCCTCCATTGGCCCTAAAATGGTCAGTCAAAAATTTGACCCATTCTCCCTCTGCGATGTTTGCACTCCCCTGGCTAATTGTTCAGTTGATTTGTCTATTCATTAGCGCCCAAAATTTTCTTGAATTGCGATATTTACTTTCCCAAATAAATTTACACTAAAATTGTTCAAGGAAAGATTGTTTATCCTTTTGGTGTGCCTGTCTGAAGTTTTTTTGTGCAATTTTATAGTCATTCAGTCGTTCATTAGAATCTGGATGCTTCCTAGTTGCCTGTAGGGCGGTATTTCTGATCTTCTTTAGCACCATGGTTTGGCTTGAAATGGGAAACTGGGTGCTACGAGAAACCGTATGAGAGAGCGAATGAGATGGAAAAAGACTTAACAACTGAGAACCGTCAACAAACAGCTGGCCACCTTCCTCGAGACGAATGGATCCCTCGACCCATCGCAGTCCGGATTCCGGGCCAACCACAGCACCGAGACCGCCCTCATCGCCGCCACTGACGACATCCGAACCCTGATGGACAACGGGGAAACAGCGGCCCTCATCCTCCTAGACCTCTCCGCGGCTTTCGACACGGTCTGCCACCGCACCCTAGTGCAGCGCCTCAGCAACGTCGGAATCCAGGAGAAGGCGCTGGAATGGATCGTCTCCTTTCTCGACGGAAGAACACAAAGAGTCCGCCTACCACCGTACAAGTCAGAGGCCACCAAAGTCATCTGCGGCGTCCCTCAAGGATCCTCACTGAGCCCGACTCTCTTCAACGTCTACATGAGCCCCCTCGCGGCCATCGCACGCCAACACAACCTCAACATAATCTCCTACGCCGACGACACCCAGCTGATCCTCTCCCTGACCAACGACCCCGCCGCCGCCAGAGCCAACCTGCACGAAGGGATGAGAGAGGTAGCCGAGTGGATGACGACGAGCCGCCTGAAGCTGAACACAGATAAGACGGAGGTCCTCATCCTGGGCTCCTCGCCCTCCGCCTGGGACGACTCCTGGTGGCCCCCTGCCCTGGGCACCGCACCCAAACCGACAGACCACGCACGCAACCTGGGTTTCATCTTGGACTCCTCCCTCTCCATGACCAGGCAAGTCAACGCCGTCTCCTCGTCGTGCTTCAACATCCTGCGCATGCTTCGGAAGATCTTCTGGTGGATCCCCACAGAGACCAGGAAGACCGTCACCCAGGCCCTCGTCACCAGCCGAATGGACTACGGCAACGCACTCTATGCCGGAACCACCGCCAAGATCCAGAAGAGACTCCAGCGCATCCAGAACGCCTCAGCCAGACTCATCCTCGACATCCCACGACACAGCCACATCTCCGGACACCTAAGAGACCTGCACTGGCTCCCGGTCAACAAGAGAATCACCTTCCGCCTCCTTACCCATGCACACAAAGCTCTCCACGACCAAGGCCCGAGCTACCTCAACAACCGAATCAACTTCTACGCCCCCAAACGCCACCTCCGATCCGCCAGCCACGCCCTCGCCGCCATCCCACGCATCCGCAGAGCCACTACAGGAGGAAGGTCCTTCTCCTACCTGGCCGCCAAGACCTGGAACTCCCTCCCGGCCGAAATGCGCCTGACCCAAGACCACCTCTCCTTCAGGAAGAAGCTCAAGACCTGGCTGTTCGAGCAGTAGCGGCACCCCCCCCCCCCCCCCCCCAAGCGCCTCGAGACCCTACGGGTAGGTAGTGCGCTCTATAAATGTCTTTGATTGATTGATTGATTGAGAACAGAAATTTGACCATTCAACGATGGGAGAGGCTGTCGAAGGAGGGCCACCTAATGTAAGTGACAGACATTCCTTCATGATGTTAATGCTGATGTTGTCGTTCCATCTTAAACATTTTAAGTTTTCAGAGTGAACTCCCTTCTAGTTTGTGATAAGCTGGGTTTAGGGTGACAGTGACTATTTGTGGGGGGTGGTCACTCTCAGGTCGAGCCATAATACTATAGTTTTCCAAGTATGAGAACAGGGCTGAGATGCAGAGGGTGTAATCTAAGTTAGAATACTTTCGACCATTTGTCCATGACCAATTTGGGGGAATATCCTGTGTGGACTGTCCATTCATTACGATGAAACCGGCACTGTAAAGTTGCAACACGCAGAGCTCCCTGAAGCCGCAATGTGATTGATTTGGTGGTTTAAACTGGTCCCTCAGTGCCGGCAGAGGAAGTGGTAGAAGATCTCCAAAATCCGACAGATTTCCCTAAAGAGATTTGTGTTAAAATCCCCTGTAAGTAGGCAATCTGCATGAGGGATGTCCCCAGCCAAATCACACAGAGTTTTAAGCAAACGGTTTAAGTGAGCCCTTTTTGTTTGTGCACTTGGATTAATATAGACATTAAGAAGCAGAAGGGATTGCTGTTGTCTCCACAAACTGATTTTAACTCTAAGCAACCAGTCTTCATCGAAGTTTAGTAACTCTGTTGGGGCCCTTTAGACTGCAAGAGATGTAACTGGACAAGCCCCCCGTGGGATGTCCATAGTTACAATCTCTAACGGCTGGTTTCCAATATTCGATGAATCCCACAATGGGGCAGTTGTTGGGAAGCCCATGTTTCCCGGAGGGCAATTAAGTCATGACTAAAAATAAAGTTTCGGGTCTCCAATGAGGTAATTTTATGTTGAAGGCCTCTAATGTTCCACGAACACAGAGACAGGCAAGGCTGCAGCTGGAGATTTGTAGGGTTTGTAGGTTGAAGCTGAAGAACACTAGGTTTAGCAGCCTCCAGTAAATTCAGTTTTGGGGAGTGTTGGCCAAGTGGTCAAGCTGGGTTTTTACGGGACAGAGCGGCTGGCAGCCACCCATAGGATTGGGTTTATGGAGATTCGAAGGTGTGATCCATGAGCTTTCTGTTGAAGATGCATCACCTACTGCATTTTTTAAGATTGAATACAGCTTGCTTCTATCACCATTCAGGGTCCGACGATCACGTGTCTCGATAGCTGATTGCTTGGCTAGCGCTATAGGGTAGTCTTGATTGTGGTGTGGGTAGATTTTAATTCCCCATGACCGGAAAATGTCTTTACAAGCTAGAAGAGCGAGCCCAGGTAGTGGATTTGAATGTCACCAAGGTTACTTCAGAGGGTTGCGACCCTCTTGGAGGGAGAAATTCTATGTATTCGATATCTTCAGATGCCAGTGTGTCAAATCCCGGTACTCCTTTCAGTAGTTTGATGATATTAGCTCTGTTAAGGATGTCATAATGACCTTTTGATTTATATTCAGGAGCAAGAAGAATTTTGGAGAACTGGAGGTCACTGGCGGCTCTCTGATGGCGATGGCCCGAGTCAAGTAGGAAATTTGTTTCGGGTAGTGAGCCAGGAACTATTCCTAATTTAGGCAAAGGATTTTCTCGGGACTCTTGCAAACTTGTCAAAAAGACCTCAGATGGCATTGGGGCATGCTTGAAGGTTACTTTTAGATGGTTATCTCTGGTGCTTGATAGAACAGGCTGAAAGCAAAAATGAGGAGAAGGTTGAGTTTGAATAGTCGTTTCTGTTGGCAGGTTTGTTTTCACTACTTGTAATGGACCAGTTACTTTGTCTGTGCCAATTAAAGACTGTATTGGTTTTTCAGCAGCTGCGACTTCATGAAGATTTAGTAAGGGACTTCTTAAACAAGAGGGAGAAGCGTGTTGAACCTGATGGTGTGATGGAATGGGCTGCTGCGCATTTGATGTTGGAAGAGCAGTAATGATTTGTTGATCCAGTTTTAGTGGAGTAAAACTTGAAACTTGTTTATTGTCCAAAGTTTTAAACAGTGGGAACAATTTAAGGGGTTCAACTGTAGATTTCACTGTTAACTTGTTTATCTGTTTATGTTGGAGTTTTCTCTCTCTCTTACTAAGAGGGTGGAGTGATTGAGGGTTTGTCTTTAAGTGGAGTGGGGCAGGTATGGGTAGCTAAGGGTCCAACTCAGTATGAGCAGAGTCAACTAAAGATGTTAAGTCACACACAATTTGAGGGCTCAACGGCAGGGATGATATGGGCTTGACTGGCGGTATCAACCCTTGATTCTTAAAATGCAAATTTGGTGCTACAGAAGATTTTGCCTCGATACTCTCTGACATCCCGTAAACCACTGATGTAGGGGTGTTGTCGTTTGTTTTGACGGGACTTGAATCTGTACACTTTAAGTAGTCCTGGTACTGGCGCTTGCTGATACTACCTCCAGACAGTTGTCTGACTTCATCTAGGCCACAGTTTCAGAAAGCTTGAAGCGCTGAAAGACTGTCAATGATGGGTGAACAACAGCAAACTGACTCAACCAAGTATGAAGATGATTGAGCCCCTATTATTAGGTTATGTAGATTCTCTAACATGTTATGGATAACTGCTGTGAACAGGGCTAAGGTGTTCAAAAGGTCAACTTGCATGTCCAGTTTCTCTGAATGATAGCTTAATGCCGTGACTGTAGTTTCAAAGGTTTGCAGCAGTTGTGGCCATACGTTTGACATAAATGTTGGGGGGTGGGCCGTGAGTTGGGTTCTGATTTCAGATTAAATAGTTTGTCTGAATCTTTGAGAAAGAAAGATACATCCAATAGTAATTGGTCATTTGGGTCGGTTCCTTGTTGTTGCTTTATAAGGGCTGTAGCTGTTACTGTAGCTGAGTTTGAAGGGGTTTGCGGCATAAGCGGTTTAATATTCCACTTCGGTGGTTTATCCCATTGAGCTGCAAAGGGACTAAAAACGTCAAAGCTTGGTGTTTGATATTTTTGTGCAAGAAAAAGGCTTGGAGACGAGTGTTGTGGTAACGTGGTCATAGGAATGTCTGTTTGTTGTGACGAAACATTAAGTTTTGGCTTGATGGTTTTGATCCAGGAGTGATTATTTAAGGTGTGTGATACATGACTTTCCTGGGGGGGAGATGGGTAACGAAGTGGAAAATGCTCGAAGGCCTAGAGAGCCCCCAAAGGGTGCACTGGAGGCGTTTTCTGATCGTCCACAGGTGCTCTTACGCTGGGCACGACCAACGGTGATGTGGTTTTGTTAGTTGACGGCATGTGGACAGTTACCTTTGTTATTTGTTGGAGGTTGCTAGCATTGGGCGCCTCCAAAACTTGGGAAGGAGGGGAGGCTTAACCCCTCCAGGTACTTTTTTGAAGTAGTCGAAGATAGAAGACAATTGCATATTCTTAAGGCTGGACCGAGGAAGACGATCCCTGTTACTGACAGGGTCCGGGTCTGATCCATGGAGAAAAGGACTCCTTGAGTGTGGCGAGGACGTGGGCGCTTATTGTTTGGTGATGGTTGCTGCAGCTCCTTTACCACTGCTGCCAGCCGTTTTAGTTTTTTTTGCTTCGGTGACGAGAACACCTTCCTTGTTCTTCCAGATCTCATCCCTCTGCTTTGTTAGGCTGCGCTGCCGATAGGGAACTGCTTCTGCTAAGTCCTGGGTTCACAATGGGATCACTCTCACCAGCTGGTGACTACAAGCGCTGCGGGTTGGACACCCCCCCCCCCCATTCTTCCCCCTCCTCTTCCCTGCCCACAATGACCTGCCTTATGACCCTTGTGACCCTGCCACCACAACCAGGACCAGATCTAAAATGGAACTGGTGCAGAGTATGATTTACTCCGTGCTGTATATGCAAGGCCTCAGCAAGAGGTCAGTATAAAAGTGTGGACAGGGATAACGAAGGGGAAGTGGTGCTGGGGGGAGCGAAACCGGGCAGGACAGGGCAGGTCAACGCTGGAGCAGAGCAGGGCAGAACTAGGATGGGTATGGCTAGAGCCAGAGCTAGAGGTGACCAGGCAGACCAGCAAGTACAGCAGCTGCAGTCTGCAGCTCGATACCAAGACTGTCCTCGGTCCATTGGTGTGAGCAGCACAGTCAAAAGGAAGCAGGCGCAACAGGCACAACCAGGTGAGGGTGAGGGAGGTGGTACTATGCTGGGGCGTTGAACACCATAGTCCAGCGAGGGACTATACCTGCGGAAGAGGAAATTACTATCTTGTGTGGCTGAAGGGGTCAGTACTCATCTCGACAGGCTTCACCGACTGCCGTCCCCCTCCGCAGGAGTCCACAGGAATCACGGGAGTCCCCGCAATGTCCCCCACAACGTCCCCGCAAGGTCTCAACTCCCAACTCCTTTCCTCCACACCACCTCACGCCTTGCCATGGCCACCGCAGACTGTAAACGCCACCGGCAGCAGCACTGGCCAGACCACCGCTGCTGCTGCTGCTGTCAGGAGCACTGCTCCCACGCTCTACGTTCTACGCACCACCACTACGCCGCTCGCTCTGCTTCTCACCGCCCTGCTCTCTCGGATCGTGTGTCTCGTTGCACTAGTGCAGTGTGCAGTCAAAAGTGGGTTGTTTAGCGAGTACCCATTGCACATCGTAAATTCATGTATTTCGAGTTCCTTTTATATATGGGGATGAAGAAAATGGAAGGAAAGTGAAATAAAACAATTGCCCGGGATCACACAATTTGATCAAGTGGGGAACTCAGGATTGATCCCAGGTTTTCCGATTCCACATTCTGCATTTCAATTCAGCCACTATGTACATGCTTTGATTCCCCTACACCCATCTTAATAACCCCCTACCATCCCCCTGACCACCACCCTGCTGGCAACAGTGCGGCCCTCAGTCCCACCAGCCACCTAACATTTTGGCCGCTGGGAAAATGTTTGCGAGTACCCATGGTCTGAACCTTGTCTAGTCTACGAACTAGAATCTTACTCAGCATCTTAATGTTGGTGTTGAATAAGGCTATAGATAGGCTGTCCTGTTTTCTGTGTGTTATTTTGATTATGGATTTCAGCGGTGTTTCCAAACCTTTTACAAACCGTTATTATCTGTGTTTATTCAGCTGCCTAACATCCAAATTTGGCAACTGTTTTTTTCGGTGTTTACCAAACAAGTTGGTATAAAGCACCTATTTAATTTAAAGGAGAAGTAAGGGTATGTAATGTTTGCCATTTTTGTGTTCAGTCGACTTATGTTAGACTGTTTTAAGAATAGAAAGCCTTCCTTTCTTTCACATTCACATCTTCTTACCCTCTTACTCATCTCATTACCTCCTACACTCCCTCTGTCAGAACTCTGTCTTGTTTATAAGACTATTAATGGAATAATAAAATAAGAGTGCCATGTTGAAATGCTTTAATGAATTCCTGGACATAGGGGTCAATCACCTACTCCTTACTGAACATTAAGCCATTGTAGGGGGGGTCAACCCTGCAAACAGCGTAGTTCCTTCTGAAAACTTAAAAATGTTGAACTGCACCAGATTAATTTGTAGCACTGCATTCATTCTAAGGCACCTGAAACGTGATGCTTTAAGCATGCTCGCCTCTGCTTTTCTGCACTCTTTGGCTGACTATATTTAGATGGTACAGCTGTTAAGTAGATGTTTATTGCTGCTAAGTGCCCTGAATTTTGCTTCTGACATTGTAACTATGCCCAGGCTTAGCTGGGGGTATCACACATACAATTGGGGTATCATGCAGCTATGCATTTTGTTGGTATCTGGAAAGACTTGTCATGTTTTCTCCACCATCCCATGTGCATTTTGACAGCACTCTTTTTTTCACAGATACCTGTCATTGTACCTTGTGCAGAATGTTTAATTTTAAACACACAACGGGGTCTTGCTGAAGCATTAACCCTCCCAAAAATGTACTGCTCCAATATCGATACTAACTCGCAATATGTACGTCTTAGTGGTCTGAGTGTAAATGAGAAAAGAGACATAAAAGGAGTGATCCGATAAAGCAAGAGAGCACTTCGCTGTTAGGACGAGAACCCTCACTCACCCAAATGTGGCACGCTTCATCGTTGGGTTCCCTCCTCACACTGGGACCACAAGGTACTTAGTTTGGGCTACAACTCCCCAAAAGGGGTGGAGCGCAGGTGTTTTTTTTTTTTTTAAGATCAGCAATGTAGATGTACTAAAGTGAGGGCTGAGTGCAAAAATAGTTTAAAGTGTAGATCAAACCATCTCGTAGTGGGCGAAAATTGTCCTTTATTCTAGTGCCCTTTTGGCTAGAGTTAAAATTATGGGTGGACAGGGGGCACCGATACTACCCTATCTTATGTGGTCAACATGTTTCTGCTAAGAAAGACTCAAAATTCAAATGCATTCGTCAGGACAGGAAGATATATGTCACTCTGCTATTGTATTTTTATAAAAAACAATTGACCAGCCATGGATTCAACTTGGTAGTTTGAGTGGCCCCATCACTGCAGTAGGGTCCATGTATAACGCTGAATGATAAATAAATAGCAATTACGTATGTAACAATCTTTCCCTACAGGGGTGTATCACTGTCAACAATGCCCACCCACTTCTTTTCGGGTACTTTTTTCCTTTATAGTCAGACCACCAAGACGTACATATTGTGCGTTAGTATTGAACGGTTAATGCCTGGGGTGTTTGGCATTTCACCTGCTATCAATACTGACTTGTTAGAAAACAGGGCAGCTGTATCTAATGGTTTTTCCCACTCTGTGGATAAATGTGATACTACGTATTGGCCAGATTCTTATGAGCCAGTCTTTTCTCCAGTCAGTGAAAGACTGAAACCTTTCCAAAAGATCAAATATGATTGTAATATTTCCCACTAATCTACAGTGTATAAAATAATTAGAAAAGACCTAGAACATGCTTCTGCACCCATAATCCAGGCACACAACACTGGAAAAAAGAAAGGGGAAAAAAACAATCGTTTAGTGACATCCTCAAACCAAACAAGCAGCATAATTTAATTTTAGACCAGTCTTTCTTGCTGCTACCTTGTGCAACAGGTTACATGTGGTGCCACTTTCAGCATGAGATAAAAGCAACGTATTTTCCAACACTTTTTTTTCTTTGAATGGTTTAGTTTGCTGTTGTGCAGATGTGTATTGGTGTGTATATATATTTACACTGATGAGGGCTGTTTCCTTCTAGTGGTGTTTCATCAGTTATAATAGGTTTAAACCTAAAACAGGATAGCCTTGCAGGGCTACAAACACTTTTCCTCTCTTATAGTTGGGAGTGTTGCATGGCTCATCTTAAAAGGAGGTGAACAGTTTTTAGGAAGGGGCCCCATGAGAAGAGGACTATGAAATCTTGGTTTAAGGTCATTTTAAGCCCATGAATGGCTAAAGCTTTGTTAGGGTGTGTAGACGTGATAGCTTGTAGAGTCTGTGTTGAGATAGGCTTATCCAGTTCTTCTCTGTATTAGGCTGAGATAGATCGGAGTTGAACCCTGCTCTTGAAGGCTTGGATGTCCTCCCTACTCATCTGCCCTGAGGTATATACAGACTTGCAGCTCTCCCACCTCCTCATCTGTTATATCTTTCCCATCCTGGACCTCAGCTTTGCTGTATGCTCCCTCAACCTCTCGGCTCTCAGTCTATTAGCCAAGAGTTTATCTGCTTTATTACCCTTCTCATAAAACAGTTGTTTCAACTGTAGTCTTTTTTTTCTGCTTTGTTCATCATCTTTAAGACTCTCAGTTGACCCCTCAAGCATACCCTTTCTCTAGTATTGTTAGGTTAAGGTTTGTATTATCTTTCCACTATGTCCAACTCTTGAACGCGTTTATGTTCAAGTAGGCATTCTTCCCTTCATAGACATGCCATCCCAGAGATACCCTTTCTCTGCTTTGTGCTAATTCTTCTTTTTTAACCACATCCTTTGCTATATATCGCTGATTTTTCATTACACAACTCCATAAAGCTGTGGGGCCACTCTGCTTCAACCTCCACCCTTGCATTATCTAAGATTATACCCCCACTTCATGTTTGCCCTTTACTGTCTGTAGAATAGATATTTGGAGATAATGAGCATGTCGCGCTAACTGTGAGATATGTGGACATGTGAGAAAAATGAGACTTCCTCACATTTGGTTTTAATTCCACCAACTGTCCACAAGCATCGTTTTTCTAAGTTTAGTTTCAAGTGCTTAGACATGGCTTTTGTTGGTTCTGCAAATAGTGTTGTCCTATATATGTTCTGATCACAGATCACGTTACAATATCACCCTATAATGCTCCAGCCTTCTGCTGTTCCTACCCCTTCCTTCACTTGGTTGGAAATTTGAGTGTAACTATTGATTACCGTGTAAGCAGTACATCCATATCATTCTATGGAGTTTAAGGTATCTACTCTCTGGGTCTTGATTAGTGTCCTGTATCTGGGTGTCAAGGTCTCTTATGCTGAGTCTTACCAACCCTGCTACTTTTTGTCTTCCCTGTGGCTCATGTTTGTACTCTATACCTCTTATTCTTCATTCTAAATTCGTTTTTGCTCAGCCTGTGAGTTTCCTGAATGAATATCTCTGCATCCTGCTGTCTGAATAGATGGAGGGCATTCATCTGCAAGACCTTTTACAGGAACGAGCTCGGTTGGTGGGGATCGACCTGAAGGATGAGTATTTGTTGATTCCTATTTTTTCTCCACACTTTCGATTCCTTCAATTTTGTTGGTGCCATTGGTAGTACGAGTTAACCGTGCTGCTCTTCAGCCTGTCCTCTGCCCCTTGGTGCTTCATCAAGATTTTTCATCCGGTGATACAGTTCCTCGGGGAATAGGGGTTACTTCTGATCATATATCTAGATGATCTTCTCATCATGGCACAAAGCACAGAGACTGCCTTAGTTTATCTTTCGTAGGCGGTGCAACTCGTCCAAGATTCGTATTTCATAATCAATGGGGAAAAATCTCTCATAGTCCCAACTCTGTCTGGTGTTCTTAGGGTTTCAAGTCCACTTGGTTCTAGCGCAGCTCAACATGTGAACATTTCATCTATCAAGAAGGAGTAAATGAAGGACCTTGCTTCGCAGACTATATCATTGAGTATTTTGGGAAGGTTGGTGGGCCTTCTGGCGTCGTCATTTCAGGCCATATTTCCCGGTCCCCTACATTATTAGTCGTTACCACACCTCACATTTTACATCTACTGAAGGGTTTATCTTACTCGGAACACAGTGTTGGAGGAAGCCAGGACGGGAATCTCCAGGTGGTTGGTTCATATGGATACCTTGAATGGCAAGGCAATTTTTGCCTCTCTTCCGGAGATGATCATACAGTCGGATGCCAGCAGATAAGGCAGGTAGGTAGACGAGATGCGGCCAGGTAGAGACGGGGGCAGATGGTCCCCAGAGGAACTGAATCTACATATTAATTGCCACGTGCTGTTGGCTGGGGCGTTTGCTGTATGGGCTTTATCTATGCACAAGGTGAAATATTGCACCCTGCTTCGGATGGACAATGTTTCAGCGGTTCGGTACATAAACTGGCTGGTCACGTATCCTAGTGGAGATTGGCAACGATTTCTGGCATTGTTGCCTACAGCATCAGATATCGGTGACTGCGGAGTACAATCCAGGTCAAGCAAATGTGGTGGCAGACTGCAACTCTGTTTTTCAGGGATTCCAGCTATTTGAGGCTTCATCCTCATGTCTTCAGAGCCCTCAACAGATTATGGGGCATCTGCAAGGTGGATTTGTTTGCCATTCGCCTGAATACTCCGCTTCTGATGTTTTACAGTTGGAGGCCGGATCCTTGAGCAGTGAGTTCCAATGCCTTTCTTCAGTCTTAGTCGTGGAAGTTGCATTATGCGTTCCCACCTTTCTCAATGATCCAGAGGGTTTTGTCTCATATGTGCTGGCAATGTGTGGAACTGATTTGGTGCCCCTCTTTTGGAAGGCTCAGTTGTGGTTTCCAGAGGTGATGGCACAGTCTTGTACTTTGCTGTTTCAGATTTTGCCATTCCAGTACCTTCTAGTGTGTCCACTAATGCTTCGGGCCACATGTCACTTATGGCATGGAGGATTTTTAGGAGACCATGCTAGATGGCCGGAGTTTTGGACCAGGCTGTGTTCTTCTTGTCCCAATCTTGCCCCTAGTACTCACAAGCGATATGCTGCCTCCTTGCGCCGACATCTTCATAGGTGTGGTGAATTGGAAATTGATCTTCGGGGGCCCACTGTTCCGTTGATCACTAATTTCCTTTCTGAACCGGCTTTTCATGGTTTAGCCTATCGCACGGTTAACAATTTTCACTCTGTTATTTCAGCGGGTCATCCTCGTGTTGATAGCAGACCTGCAGATGAGCACCTGTTAATCTGTAAACTTTTCTTGAGTATCAGGCTTGTTTGATCCCTCAACAGAAATATTCAGTTTTGTAGGATGTGAATCAGGTTCTTCAGTTCTTATGGGCTTGTCCAGCGAAAGAAGATCTTTCGCGCAAACAGTTATCAGCAAAGTTGACTCTACTTGTATGCCTCCTTTCTTGTAGGGGAGTATCTGACGTAAGGCCTTTGGATATAACAGGTAGAGTATTTACTCCTACAGGGGTTTCCTTTCGGATATTTAAGCGCTCTAAGATGAATTTACGTTGTGTGTCTTATCCGACTTTTCTGGACAATCAGAAGTTATGTGTGGTATGGTGCCTCAGGGCCTATGGAGATTGTACCCGTGAGTTTCGTAGACGCCCTGGATGTCATTTGCTTATTTCATTGCAAAAGCCCTTTCGCCTGGTGGCTTCCGCGATGTTGCGTCACACGGTTGTTGGCTGAAGAGGGCATTGATGTGACCACTTTTGGGTCCCATGCGGTCTGTGGTGCTTCGGCATCTAAAGCTTTTTGCTCTGGTTCTCAGTTAAAGGACATCATGGCAACAGCTGATTGATCGTCTGAGTCCACTTTTAAGATTCTTTTTATGACAAGCCAATTGTGGATGTAGCTTCATTGGTGGTGGCTCAGCTTCAAACTAGCATAATCTGAAGCCTCCGGTCCTGACATAAAATAATTTTTTTCCTAGCTAATGCATCAAGAATTTTCAATTCTATTAAAGATACGGAGCGACGATTATCCCACCCGATGCTATGATTTACATTATGTTGTATAGACAGAATTGTTAATGTTGTTAGCATACTATTTGGATTTGATACTATATTGTATAACCTTTACTTTGATTTCAGATTCCTCTTTTGGAGAGTTTGGATGTTACGATCCTTTTTTCTTTTTGGCAGGTGCGGATAATAAACCAGCATTGACGCTGTTTGAGTGCACGGTTGGAGGTCTGCTGCCAATGTTTTGGGGGTATTTTCATCTTTTAAAAGCATCTAAAGAGAAGCAGGAAATCCTCTCTTTGCAGCGGTTCCCATCTTGTTTTCTCTGCCACAGTGTGATACATGCTTCTCACCATGTGACACTGTGAAGGGAACCAATATGGTGTGACACAGGTCTGCCACTGTACCATCTCACTCCCTCATTAGGCAGCTGCGCTCACCTTCTTTCTTCGCAACAAAATTTGCACCTGGACCCTGACAGTCCAGGCATCGGACAGGAAGACTAGCCTTCTAAGAGTGTCCAGTGTTTCTACTGTGCTTAAGCTCTAGTTGCTGCCAGTGCTGACTGCCAAGCCTGGCCTCAGCACGACCTCTCAGCTGAATATGCCATTTCATCTGGAGATCTCAGGACTGTTTCAATGCTGCATGGATCCAGCAGTGCAAGTTGTAACCCTGTTTTGAATAATCAGCTAGTAAAGTAAAGTAACAGCTTCAGCCCAGCAGAAAATATTAAGTTTAGATTTCCGTTGGCATTTCCATTATTTTAAAAACAGAAAATGTGTTTTTCTTATCATGTTTCCTGGGGGTGGTTCTGCAAAGCTCATGGCTGGCACATTGAAACACCCCAATTAATTGCTTCAACCTGCACACCTTAGTTATGAATTTCTACTAAAGTACTTTGTTAATACAATGAGACAGTGTGTGCTGCTTCATTCATTGGGTCTGCCACTGTCCCTAGAGAAATACTCGCTAAGCTTGGTGCGCAGAAAACTACGTACCCTGGTGAAGCGCACTACCTAATGACCCCGAGGGGTTCGACAAAAACTGATCAATTAATCAAAAGTAAACATTTACTTGTCTTATTCGCATTCAAGTATATATTTATTTAATTGGATATATCAAAAGAAAATCATGATATCATTGTAAGTCCATTTACAAATCAAACACTTGTGTTATCTACAGAACATTTGTATACAAGTCAAATGGAATCGACAGATATGCATCATTTAATGACCCCAGTGCATTTCGGGTTCCTTGAACCCTTCTTGACGGGGATGTGGTTCATCAATCAAATGAAATGATCATAGTTCCACCTGCCGGAACACAAAAGGTAATGTATGTTCAAAGATTGTACAACTGTACGTAAAATTACGTAAATTTATCATTGCATGCTAGCATTCATGCCAACCCAAAGTAATGTCCTGATTCAAACGTCCATGAGAAAGTGACCACAAATTCCCAACTTAAAATAGGAAACGTGTAGAAACCGATTGTGAAATCTCTGAAAATCACTGCCTGTGCTAAACCATGCCGTGATGAGTGTTAAACTGTATCGTGACTGAAACCATTACATAAAAAGTATTCACAACGTGTATTGTGCTACCTCGTGATTTAGACAAGGCCACTCAGTGCTATAACGTGTAAAAACCCAACAACAACACATACCTCCTTAAAATGCCTCAAGCGTTTGAAAATCTGCCATGTAACGACCGAACCGTGGTTCGACTCAGCTTCCAATGTAAAATAAGCGCTTGAACATGCATCTACATCATAGGAAACCCACTGTTACTGCACAATCCGCTATTCATGTTGCACCAACTGAAGTTGGTGCAAAACAAAGTTTCTCTTGGTTTTTCATTAGAAGGACAGCATGTTAGTCGGTCTCTTACATCGGGGTGCAATAAAGTTTAATTTGATCCTCCCTCCATGGGCGTGCCCGGGAATTTAAAAGCAAGTCTCTTGCGGTCTAACGTTTTGATGGCGTAATCGCGTAGGTGTCGAGGATAATGGTCTGACGGGTAAGCTGTTACACAGTGAAAATTACGGTGCAAGCATTAATTGGCTCGCGCCTAGACTACGCCAACATCCTTTACTTAGGTCTTCCTGAGTATCTGCTGACTCGTCTGCAGATAGTTCAAAATTCTGCAGCCAGGGCAATCTTCGGTTTAACTAGAAGATCTAGGGCCAGCAATCTCCTTGTCTCTCTGCATTGGTTGCCGATTCGTAAGCGTATCTTCTTCAAGACCCTAACTACAGCTTTTAGGGCGCTTCATAATTTCGGCGCTGAATATCTGCAGAGAAGGGTCAATTTCTATCTTCCATCTAGACCTCTGAGATCTGCTGCCCAGGCCAAGGCTATTGTTCCAACAGTGAAGCGTGCTCGCTGTGGAGGTCGCTCCTTTAGTTACCTTGCACCCCGCCTCTGGAACACATTGCCCTTGACGTTGCGGGAGTGCACCAATCTCTCGGTTTTTAGGAAAGGACTTAAAACCTATCTGTTTGCTTTGTAATGCTGTTATGGTTAATTCTGGTTGTGTTTTCTGTTATGGCTGTTTGTTTGCTGCTGGTATTTGGTGTGATGATCTTTAGCGCCGGGACGCTCTTTGGAGCAGCTGAGCGCTCTACAAAACAAACAGTAACATAACATAACATAACAGTGAGCGAGGAACGTATAAGCCGTCCTTGGGAACTTTCAGTAGTTAACCGTAATCTTTACATTTATTTAGATACACACAACGAGGGATTTACAATTATCATCAAGGGAGCGCTAAGATTTTGGTGAGTCACACTGTTTAAACTTCAGTTGGTGCAACATGAATAGAGGATTATGCAGTAACAGTGGGTTTCCTATGATGTAGATGCATGCTCAAGCGTTTTTCTTTTTTTTTTTTTTTTTTTTTTTTAATATTGGAAACTGAGTCGAACCACGGTTCTGTCTTTACATGGCAGATTTTCAAACGCTTGAGGCATTTTAAGGAGGTATGTGTTGTCGGGTGATTCCACGTTCTAGCCCTGAGTGGCCTTGTCTAAATCAAGAGGTAGCACAATACTTTTTAACATATTTTTTATGTAATTGTTTCAGTCAAGATACAGTTTAACACCCATCACGGCATGGTTTAGCACAGGCAGTGTTTTTCAGAGATTTCGCTATCGGTTTCTACACATTTCCTATTTCAAGTTGGGAATTTTTGATCACTTTCTCATGCACGTTTGAATCCGGACATTACCTTGGGTTGGCATGAATACTAGCATGCAATGATACATTTACGTAATTTTACGTACAGTTGTACAATCTTTGAACATACATTACCTTTTGTGTTCCGGCAGGTTGACTATGATTATTTCATTTGATTGATGACCACATCCCCCTGAAGAAGTGTTCAAAGAACCCGAAACACATTGGGGTTGTTAAATGATGCATATCCGTGGATACCGTTTGACTTGTATACAAATGTTCTGTATATAACACACGTGTTTGATTTGTAAATGTGCTTGCAATGACATAATGATTTTCTTTTAATAGATCCAATTTAAAAAATATGTACTTGAATGCGAATAAGACATTTGCCTCGAGTTGTGTATGTAAATGTTTATTTTTGATTAATTGATCCGTTTTTGTTGAACCCCTCATTAGGTAGTGCGCTTCACCAGGGTACGTAGTTTTCTGCGCACCAAGCTTAACGTTGAAACAACCGCCATGGTACCCAAACAGAGTTATTATTTACTAGGTTTTCATATGGATTTGCTCACAATCCCAATGACTGGCATCACTGAAAAAAAGACCTTCATGGCAATAAAATATTAACAGTGTATCACCAACCTGCAAAGTTCAGGTTCTCTGAATTACTGCGACCAGAAAGACGAGGGTATCTATGTGTTCAAGCAGTGTTGCTTTTTGTAAATTTGGTAGCTCCTGTCACCAAGGTAACTTACACTCTTGAGTAATTTGAGTAAGTTTACTATTTGTCATAGTCTAGCAGTACACATGGCCAACCACTGGTACTTCAACCCCCCTCCTTTAGAAAATAATGAAGGTAGGGACTTAAAATAAAACCTTTTACTAAATATTGTTGAATCAAAATATTTAAAATAGTTCATTATATAAATATATTTAAAATTAATGTGAAAAATATAGGAAAGTACCCATGTAGTATTATGACATTTAAATATTTTATCAATCAAATATATATTTTAAAAAGTACATATTTAATACATGTTTAGATCTTGTATAATCATATAATAGGTATGTACTATTTTTTTATATATTTTTAAACGTGTTTATATTGATTTGATCCATAGTTGTCATCTACTTCCACACTGTCAGCCCTAGACCATGTGGGGCATTACTTTTCTTTCCTCCACACCATGAAGTGGCTGCCAAGATATTGCCCATTGAGTAGCGGCTTTGATACTTAAGTGTGATTGTTTCTTTTTTTCCCTGCTCACATTTGTTTGGAATTTATGCTTGTGGGATGATGCACTAAAAAAACAGCCCTTCCTTCCTGTTTCATAGCTCTGCCACTGAGTTACCTTTCTTAACCAGTCTTGCTCTTTGCAAATCGAGTTGTTTTGTTGTTGCTTTTCAATTTCCTTTTTCAACTATAATGCATTTCTGACCTTGGTTTCTTTTTGCCCACAGAATCCGTTCCTTCTGGGCAAGATCTGCTCCATCCTACAGACATTTCCGGTGATTCTGTTCGGCCTAGCCACTTTCCACAGGAAAGGAGCTGTATCCTGCAGTAGTGCCAATATTTGATGTGCTCAAGACTGTCTGTGACTCCAGTGTTTTAGGTGTCACTCACGGAAACCATACACATGTGAGCGGCTACTTGATAAATTGCACTGAGTGGAGTGTGGTGTACACTTGGGGTACAAAGTAAGAAAGGGATTATCTACTGGAGATGTAGAGGGTGGAGCAGGGTTACCCAAGAGGCTCTATAGAATGTCCTGCTGATATATAATGAGAAATAAGGTGTCTACTGGAGTATGGAGGATGGCGTGTAGTATACCGCTTCTCTTGTAGGGGATTTCCGTGATAGTCATAATCATGTGAATAGTCCCGCCCATGTCCGTGGACCCTGGAGCATTTCATTAGATATATATATCTTCTTAAGTTGCCATCTTCTGCCTTTCTTCAGGAAGGACTGCAAATACATTTAAGAGATAAAAAGACAATAATGCAGCCTAACCAACTAGGCTACACTGGCCATTACTTCATCCTAAAGTGAAAAAAGATAGCCAGTTTAACTTTCAAATTTAGCAATTTTACCGAGTTTCACACATAGAAAACTCCCCTTCACAAAACTCCTTTTTTCATGATAGAGATGAGAGGGATTGGACAGAGAAGCCCCCATAGGCTGCCATTATGTGTCTGCAAATGGATACTGTGCCTTTAAGAGTCTCCAGAGACCCCCGGTATCCCATGATGCACAGCCAGAGGCAGTTACTTTCAGTTCTTTTTTCCGGCTCCTGCTAGCAAGACCCTGGAGCATTGAGCTCTACCTTTTTTGGTATTCTATTACAAATTAATTAAGTATTTGGAGTTTTTGCAGCGTCACTCTACGTCTTTGGCCTTTATCTACCTTCTGCTGTGCTTTTTTGGCAGAATTGCTACAGTTTTTCTTGTTAAAATGCCTTCTCTGTTTGACAAGTGTCCTGACTGTGGTAGGAAGAAGGCAAAGTCTGATGCACACGGAGTCTGTGTTCTGTGTTGGCCTGTCTCTCATGTCCCTGACACCTGCTCTATTTGCAAGACCTTTTTTAGGCTCACCCTGTGTGACAGAGAGAAGATCCGGTTCCAAGGGTTGGAGCAGAGAAGACAGAAGGCAGCATCTAGAGCCTCTGGGCAAGGAGAGGGTAGGTCCTCTACCAAAACCCATGCTTCGACTTCTGGGGGCTCCCCAGTCGAAAAACAGCAGAAAAACGATGCCGGTCCCGATCAAGAGCAGGTATGACTACTATATGCTCTCCGTCAACTCGGGGCTCTGGGTCGAAGCGACGTCGAAGATCAATGTCGAGGAGAAGAACAGTTCGGTCTTGGACGAGATCGCTGTCGAGGGTGGCCCCACGTTCAATGTCGACTCAACGAAGATCGGCGTCGAGACATCATAGTCATCGATGAGAGTCACACAGGCAACGGCGGTCGCCGTCGATGCGTCACTGCCGATCGCCGTAGACGAGAAGGCCGACATCGAGGAGAAGGTCGAAGTCACATAGAAGGTCGACATCGAGGGGACAACACCGGCGTCGAGGTACCGTTCTGGGACCCGCCCCGTAGTGAGCCTGTCAACGTCGACGGGGAGTTCATGTACCAGACTACGTCAACGCTTGCCGTCGAGCAGTAGATCGACATCGAGGGGGAGGTCTGACGTTGAGTCCAGGATGCATTATTTGCGACCAGCTCGAAAATGGAGGAGGTTGGTCTTTTCTTCTGGTTCGGAATACTTGCGTACCTATTCACCATCAAAGAGGCCTCCTGCTGCTCGTGAACCGGTGGCCCTGACAGTGACACCGCCACCACCGCCAAGTCCTGCTCCTCCACCTCCGCCGCCGCGGCCTCCTCCTCCACCGCCTTCTCCATAGTGTCATAGTGGTGGCGGCAAGGAAACAGCATGCTACTGCTCCGACTTTCACTGTACCACCGGATAAGGAAAGCCGTAAGCTGGATTCGGCGGGGAGAAAAGTTCGCAACACCGCGGCAACATCCATGAAGGCGGCTAGCTCTACTGCCTTGCTGGACCGCTATGACAAATTCCTGTGGGAGTCGCTTCAACAATTTGTGTACCTCCTACCCAGGGACAAGCAGGAAGATTTTCAGGAGATAGTGAACGAGGGCCTGATGGTTTCAAATCAAGTCATCAGCGCCGCAGTGGATACTTCTCTCCTGCCAGCCCACAGGTATTTTACCACGGAATTGCTCAATGGAGACATGCTTGGCTTCGTCTTACTTCGCTGAAACCAGAGACGCAACAGCGCATTTCAAATCTACCGTTCTCTGGCACGACTCTTTGGCTCCCATGCGGATGACGAGATGGCCCGCATGAAGAATGAAATGGAGTCTTTGAAGGCTGTAGGTCTAGAGAAACCTAAAGAACAGCGAAAAACCTTCCAACGGCGTTATTCCTTCCAGACGTTCCAATGCTCTCGGGGCCGCCAGTCCAACCACCAGCAGTGTCAGCGGTCTTTTCAGCCGTTTCAGAAACACCAGTCGCTAGGACAGTCCAACCAGCAGTCTGGACAAGGGAACAAGGCCCCTGCTGGTTCCAAGCCCTGAAGGAATCCTTCCCCCTTGTCCATTACCCACTACCTATTTCAGAAATCTGTAAGGCTGCCACTTGGAAGTCAGTCCATACATTTACTGAGCACTACTGCCTAGACACTGATGCTAGGGCAGATGCTCAGGTTGGGCAGGCTTCACTTCGGAATCTCTTTGCCCAATAGTGCGGTTGTTCTCTGTTTCTTCCACCGCTATGAAGTTGTTTTGGGATGGGCTTGCTAGTCTATTCACATGATTATGACTATACACGGAAATCCCCTGTAAGGAGCAGTTTCTTACCTGTAACTCCAGTTCTCTTGTAGGGGTATTTCCGTGATAGTCATGAGCAACCCGCCCGCTTCCCCGGTGGCAGACATAGACGTATCCCAGACTCAGCAGACTCTACTTCTTTACGCCTTCAAAAAGAACTGAAAGTAACTGCCTCTGGCTGTGCATCATGGGATACCGGGGTTCTCTGGAGACTCTTAAAGGCACGTTATCCATTTGCAGACACATAATGGCAGCCTATGGGGGCTTCTCTGTCCAATCCCTCATCTCTATCATGAAAAAAGGAATTTTGTGAAGGGGAGTTTACTATGTGTGAAACTCAGTAAAATTGCTAAATTTGAAAGTTGAACTTGCTATCTTTTTTTCACTTCAAGATGAAGTAATGGACAGTGTAGCCTAGTTGGTTAGGCTGCATTATTGTCTTTTTATCTCTTAAGTGTCTATGCAGGCCTACCTGAAGAAAGGCAGAAGATAACAACTTAAGAAGATATATATATCTAATGCACATGGGCGGGACTATTCACATGATTATATGACTCACGGAAATACCCCTACAAGAGAATTGGAGTTACAGGTAAGAAACTACTCCTTCCTCTTTCTCCAAAGGCCCCCCCTATCCCCATTGCGCCTCCTCATCGTTGAACATCTCAGCAACCACATTTGGAGTGACAGGGGTCAGAACAAAGACGTATTGTACTGATAGTGGCAAACACATAAAGCTTCAGATTTGAACAAGGTAGCTCTGAGGAAAATATTCTGTTGCCAAACCACAACACATAACAATTGCATTACAACAGGATTGGCTGGGAAGCACTGTATCGCTAGCAATTAACGTTAGTGAATACTATTGTTATTATTGGCAATTGTTTATAGTCCTTCCTGGCATTAGTTATATTTCTTTATAAGTGCACATTAGTTTATCCATACTACTATCCTCATTTCTTTTAGCAAACTTTGGACACCAAAGTCTTCCATTTCATTCAAGAAGTGTAAGATCTTTAGTGAGCAGGGCAGTGGAATTAAATATAATATGACAAAGCACATCCACTGTCACCTCCAAGCATTCCTTAGTCTGCACTGCAAAGGTCTTTCCAGCCCTCTCACCACGGGATCACCCCAAACTTATAGAGTCTCTGAAAAATTCATTCATGAACAGCTATTACCAGCTTTTGATTGAAGTAGATAACATTTGCCTGATAAGTGGTTATTTGTATGTAATAAATGAGAAGGAGCTACCATCATGTGCTTCTAGGTGGTAGTGGCGTATCCCAGACACTTTAAGGCTTCTATTCAGAAAGTTATCACAAAGAATGTCCTTAAATTCCGAGTCTGCAAAATCCTAGGTTGCTGTACCAGACATTCAAGAGTCCAGCAGATCTCAATATGGGTGAAGCAAAACCCCTCATTATTAAGATTGTGTTCCACTTTAGTTTCCCGGACCAAACTCTGGTTTTGAATGCCACACCCTCATTTCAAACACATCCTGGTTGTAAACACTACTCCCTAATTTCCAGGTGGTTTACCTTTATTATGGCAAGCAGAGGAGTTTATTCACAGCTCTTTGATATCAGTCACAGCTCCATGACCTACTTTGAACTTCTAAATCCTGTGTTCAAACATCACACTGTGCCCTGACGAAAATCATGGTGTGACATTTCAAATACACGTGATGCACATTCACACACCCCGAACTGCCAAGTTTTTGATATGGACCTCTGTGACCAGAATGAACTCTGAAATGTTGCTGAGTACATACTGATAACGACTCTTATCTCCAACAGGAAACCTCCAACTGTAACTAAGCCATCAAAATGTGTGGTGGCCCGACGATCTGCATCATACCGATTAATCCCTCTCCGCCGGAAGCAGAGACGCCGGACATATGGCTTGTTTGTGAAGCAGTGGAAGACATCCACCTACCTGTCTTCTGGCTGGTGGGCAGGCCATGGAGTTGATTCTGGTGGCGAGACATCTGTTGACCAACATGCGTTGCCTCAGTCAGAGATAGGCTTTTCAGTTGATACCGTGGAAGACGGCTGCCACTTCCATGAGCAGGATAAAATTTTGATCTGTGATCGTTTTCTTCTTGGGGAGTGTCCTGCAGGCCTTTCGTGTATCCGTCATCATGTCCCATGGCCGTACCACTGGCAGCTCAGACTGAAGACTTCTAAGAAATGGGTCAGCCTTGGCCCAATAGCACAGGAACATCTAGAACGCCACTACTGCAATGTCAACACAGAACATGTCACACTTGTGGACAGGTAAGTGGCTATAAAGTGTGTAGTAACCTCTATATTGCAATCCTTCCTTTGTGTCCATTATTTTGTATCCGGTAGTTAGCGTTCCAAGTCCTGGATGCAGTGTGAGGAAGAAGAGATGAGGTTGGGGCTGTACTGAAGGAGCAATAGAGCTCTTGGTGAGGTTCATGTGTAGCCAAGTGCTTATGCTTTCATGTTTACCTAAGGATAAATAAAGGAGATGTAAATGTTGCCTCCTATCAGCCTTCCAGCGAGCTGCAAATAGACATTTCCATTGCACAGTTTTGCTGTTTGGAGGCGGAACTGAGTCCAGTAGCACTAGCTGAAAATGTGGGTGCATTTTCCTGCAAAACCTTTCTCTTGGCAGGAACTTATTTGGCTGGAGGCTTTCACAACCGGAATAGTGTCCGATGTACCTCATACATTGGTTCATACCTAGCATGTGTTTGGACTGCAACTACCTATGCACCTTTTCATTGCTTGTCTACTCTTTGCCGAGTCCCACCTCACTCTGTAGTATCCAAGTGGCAACACATGGCACTGATCAAAATTCCTAAATAAAAGTGTGGTGTACTGTCTTTTGATGAGGCAATGTAGCGGATAGTGGGCCAGATGCAGTCATGTGATGGACATTGGACCAGTATTTTTATTTGCAGATGTGGTCCAGAGCATTCGAGTAAGCTGCTTTTTAGATGTTAGAACTTTCATGGTCCTGTGGCAGAAGTGTATGTGATTGCCCCAGTTAATTAACCTGATGTGTGAACCTCTTCCTTGGAGACTGTTTCCAGGTTGATATTTGCTATATCTCTTAAAGAACCATGTGTGTTACTGGAGTCCTTGGTTGTAAGATGCTGGCTGTCATTGCAGTCCTAAATATATTTCTACTTTGGCAATTTGTTTGAGTGAATTCTGATGCTGTCCAGGTGACTTGCTTCACTTTAGTCACTCGCATACAGGTTTATGATGTGGGACTTCTGTTTGATGCTTTGATACTAACAGCAAGACTTTAGCCACCTGGTTGTCCTTTGAATGGTGACTTTGGGAAATCCTACCTTCTGATGGAAACTTCTAAATGCAGATTCCTCAACTTTTAAATTCCCCCACCTGCCACACTGAATTGGGACCTTTTGTTTATCACTTGCTCTCCTACGCCAAAAGGTGGTGCCATCAGACACATTGGTGACCGTGCACGTCCACCAGAAGTAGCGACGTTAGTCATACATACCACTATCCCTGTGTGCTGATGCCAGTTCCTTTCTTTCCCTTCCCTTCAACGTGGATCCGGAGCTCTGCTCCTATACTTGGTTGGTGTTTCACCAAATCTAAATTTGTTTTTGGATAGGTCCAGGTCCCACTTCAAGTCACCTTCTTCGTATCAGTTAAAGACAAAGCTGAGAGATTTTTGCACAAAAGAACGGGGTTTGGGGCAAGACGGAATTGCACCTATCTCTAGTAAGCAGTTTTATCCAAAAGGGTAAGGTGCTATGGACTGGAGTTTCAAAGCCCCTAAAACTCCTAAGACACAGATGTCTCAATTTACTAAAAACAGCACACAGTGGTCCAGCACTCTTAATGCAAATTAGTATTCACTATAAATAACACAGTTCCTCCAAATAATGGCAATTCAGCAGGGTTGTTTCTATCATATTCTTTATTCTTAACTTCTTTTTCAAATTGATTAAAGGACCGTAGCCAACGCGTTTCGTCCTCTCGGACTTCTTCAGGGCTACAAATAACACATATATTTACAAAACATTAATACGTAATATTTACACACCCTAAACAATACAACACAGAATAACATTATGTACTCGTCCCCAAAACTTAGGAGCATTGAATTATTAAAAACTCAGACATTGTAGGTCTCATAACTTTTTTTTTTTAATTGCATTCTTATTTATCCAGAAATCGATTTCTATTAATATATTTTTAAACAGATCACAATAAAAGTTTCGGTGGGTTTGATAATTTTACAGTTTATACAGTCGTTTAACCAGATATATAGAAAGTTAGCATTTCTTACCAAAAAACACAATTACTTGCGGTCTGTACTGTAATTTTGATAGTACTGCGTCCCTTTTTAGGATCTCATGTAATCAGAGTATCTCTGGCAACATTTTGAAAGAAAGGATTATATGTATAAAACTATCTTATTTTAAAAGGAAAATGTATTTAACATTTTAAAAAGATTTTTTTATATGATTCGGTGGCTACACGTAACTTTAGGCATACAATTGTGTCCATACCTTAGATTGATGTACGTTTATTGCAATCCCCACTATGTACTAGATTGCTTCATTTGGTAGGTGGTCAGTAAGTCACAGCCATCCTCCGTTTTATTCCACAAGAAGCTGGTTTAAAAGAAAAAAGCCAGTGATGTTTCTAAATATCAGGAAATTATTTGACATACGGATTGCACCGTTCTTCTAACTAAAAGGCTATAGAATTTTATCTAGCATTTGCACAAGAATCTATGTTTACTGCTGCTTATCCCACTGTGAGCAGAGCCCCATATTTAATATTGATGTTCTCATTATAACGAGCTAAACAACTTCCTTATTTAATTTTTGAAGTGCTACCAAGTTGAACCATTGAAGATACATATCAGTACCCCAGCAGAAGGTATATCAACATAAAGTTGTTTACACAGATCTTCTAATTGAACCTACGAGGGACGAAAGCTCCTATCACGGACATTATACTTATAAACCCTCGTAATGTAAACCTCTCTTTAGTCTATTCGCCATTAGTCTATTACTGCCATTCTTAGTGAGGCAGCCATATCAGCAATCGAAAACCAAAGTGTAGGTTAGACCTGGATCCCGCGTTCCCGCTTAAAGTCATGGTGGTGGGATTTAAATCGCACTATGTACCGCATTTGATAATCGAAACGGACGCCACGCTACCGTGCGGTATGACCGATGCGCTGGAAGTAAGTTCTTCAACCGGTTGTTATATTGGCGGTTTAAGTAAGGGACCATTATGTTGTTTGTACCTTATGCCCCCCATTTCTCACTTTTTATCTTTCCACTTTATCCTTTTATTCTGAGCTATTAGATACAATATAGCTGTTTGTAAGTTTTACAACTGTTAGGTGGGCTTCTAAATCTCAGGTTTTTAAAGCTCAGAGAGACACCATGACTTTTTTTAAGAACAAGCAAAGCCCTGCAGAGTGATGAAGGGTCTTTGCTAACTATGCATAATCTTAGCCGCGGGAAGGCGGGATCCAGGTCTAACCTACACTTTGGTTTTCGATTGCTGATATGGCTGCCTCACTAAGAATGGCAGTAATAGACTAATAGCTAATAGACTAAAGAGAGGTTTACATTACGAGGGTTTATAAGTATAATGTCCGTGACAGGAGCGTTCGTCCCTCGTAGGTTCACTTGGAAGATCTGTGTAAACACCTTTATGTTGATATACCTTCTGCTGGGGTACTGATATGTATTAATATCACAATGGGGTAACCTGGGCAGATTATCAAAATGATACAAACGGTTCTGTCGGGTAAACAATATTACTTCTAGCAAAAAACCCTCATTTGTTTGCTTATACGAACACACATAGAGACCATAAATAGTATTCAAAACAGCTTTATGAATTGCATCATTCATGGATAACTACTTACAATGGCTGTCTCAAAATAAACGTGAAACATATTTGTGACAAAGTGACATATAGTGCTCAGTGCTGTGCTGAACGGTGCGTAATATATACAGTGTGACTTATGGAGGTATTGATAATTTACAAAGGCCAGTCAAGCGAATATTTGAAACAGTCTGCAGATGAATTGAATGAGTCTTTTATGCAGAGTATTTTCAACTGATCCTTGAAAGAATGTTGACGTTTCAACCCAAGGTAGCGTTACTAGCTAGTCAATACGGGTCTTCATCAGGACAGGGAGTGACAGCCTATGAAATAGTAAGGAATATGGTCAAGTGTGTTCAAGAATCTGAATGCCGTGTAAATTCGACGCATGCAAGGTGAAAACTCACCAAAAAAGAGAGCCCAATGTGACTCTTGGGGCGGAGTGGAAGGATGGACAGACAGGAGCAACTGTATCCTGTAAGACGTGGCTAGGAGTCTATTTGAGAGAATAAGACTTTGTAAGACATGGCCCTAAAATGGCTGTCAAATAAAGGCATTGCCGAAGATACGCTGGTGAACTCACCGGGTATGTGGATGTATTCTCTCTCCAAATTGGTTCAAAGGAGGAGATTCATGGAGTTGGGTAACCTCTAAATCGAATTAGTGATCCCTCTGCGGTTCTGTATGGACAAGGGAAATCAATCAGAACCGTGCCATACCAAAAGGTTTATTTGGTGTTGAAATAATGCTAATAAGAAACTCACCCGCACAAGGGAATGAATCTAATCCAGGGCGACAGAGGTGCACGAATGGCAAAAGTCTAGTGTCCTCAGGAGGAACGAATCACTGTGAAGATAAGTAAAGGGAACTTAGTCTTGTATAATAAAATCAAGCCGGGCGAGGTGTCTAATTCGAGTGGGGCAGGGTTTCTAGATCGTAAAAATCTCAGCTCACCTTGAATGTCGGCCCGGCAGGGAGCAACTACTGCATACTTGAGCGAGCGCAGGCAAACGTCCTGTCTCAGGAGGAATCTTTCGGCGAGTGTTTGACAGACGCTGTCAATTAAATGAGGCGCGTGTACGTGGCGTGAGCGGCCGCGTCATGCATTAGTTGCTAAGGGAAACTGACATGGAAGGAATGAATGCTGATTGGCTATAGTGAAAGATCCTGATTGGTTATGGTGTACGTGGCTTGGGCATCGACGTCAGACGTTCGTTGCTAGGAGACACCTAGCATACGCGGACCAACTACGGAGTGAGAGATTGGCTATGGTGTACGTGGCTTAGGCAACGACGTCAAGCGTTCGTTGCTAGGAGACGCCTAGCATGCGCGGACCAACTCCGGAGAGGGAGAATAATTAACACAAATTACTGAACAACTATGTGTTAAAGGCGGTCTCTTAATGGATCGCACAATCTTAAATGATCAAGAGAATTGCAAGGCTGGTGTGAGTACGGCGCGGTATACGAAAGTGGAATACCGCTTGTAATTATGATGTTTGGCTCAACAGAATTGAGCAGTGTGTTCCCCCACAGTGTCCACTATCTGTATGAGAATGCAATATCTACAATTACGGTTGATGTGAAACTTATACTTATAGTTCATGAATTAAAATTAGGTTAATCCAATATTGTCTCTGTTACATGTGTCTTGAGTAGACATGTGCCACGAACGTAAAATCTAAATGATTTTGATTGATGTTAAAACATGCCTATTAATACGGCAACGACTTTTCTGCAAGCATTTTAGTATCATGCATACAATTCATGTATTAAAAGCATTACAAATAAATGTATTAAGGCGTTAAAACATTGCCTATTAATGCGGCCGACATTCAAGGTGAGCTGAGATTTTTACGATCTAGAAACCCTGCCCCACTCGAATTAGACACCTCGCCCGGCTTGATTTTATTATACAAGACTAAGTTCCCTTTACTTATCTTCACAGTGATTCATTCCTCCTGAGGACACTAGACTTTTGCCATTCGTGCATCTCTGCCGCCCTGGATTAGATTCATTCCCTTGTGCGGGTGAGTTTCTTATTAGCATTATTTCAACACCAAATAAACCTTTTGGTATGGCACGGTTCTGATTGATTTCCCTTGTCCATACAGAACCGCAGAGGGATCACTAATTCGATTTAGAGGTTACCCAACTCCATGAATCTCCTCCTTTGAACCAATTTGGAGAGAGAATACATCCACATACCCGGTGAGTTCACCAGCGTATCTTCGGCAATGCCTTTATTTGACAGCCATTTTAGGGCCATGTCTTACAAAGTCTTATTCTCTCACATAGACTCCTAGCCACGTCTTACAGGATACAGTTGCTCCTGTCTGTCCATCCTTCCACTCCGCCCCAAGAGTCACATTGGGCTCTCTTTTTTGGTGAGTTTTCACCTTGCATGCGTCGAATTTACACGGCATTCAGATTCTTGAACACACTTGACCATATTCCTTACTATTTCATAGGCTGTCACTCCCTGTCCTGATGAAGACCCGTATTGACTAGCTAGTAACGCTACCTTGGGTTGAAACGTCGACATTCTTTCAAGGATCAGTTGAAAATACTCTGCATAAAAGACTCATTCAATTCACCTGCAGACTGTTTCAAATATTCGCTTGACTGGCCTTTGTAAATTATCAATACCTCCATAAGTCACACTGTATATATTACGCACCGTTCACCACAGCACTGAGCACTATATGTCACTTTGTCACAAATATGTTTCACGTTTATTTTTCGACAGCCATTGTAAGTAGTTATCCATGAATGATGCAATTCATAAAGCTGTTTTGAATACTATTTATGGTCTCTATGTGTGTTCGTATAAGCAAACAAATGAGGGTTTTTTGCTAGAAGTAATATTGTTTACCCGACAGAACCGTTTGTATCATTGGGGTACTGATATGTGTCCTCAATGGTTCAACTTGGTAGCACTTCAAAAATGAAATAAGGAGGTTGTTTAGCTCGTTGTAACAAGAGCATCAAAATTAAATATGGGGCTCTGCTCACAGTGGGATAAGCAGCAGTAAACGTAGATTCTTATGCAAATGCTAGATAACATTACATAGCCTTTTAGTTAGAAGAACGATGCACTCTCTTATAGGGTAAGTTCTTGACAGTACCACCTCCAGTCCTTCCCTTATCTACCCGTCCTGGTTCAAGTTTTTGGCCAATAGGGGTAGCGATTATAAAATTAAGTCACCAACTTCAGGGTATGCACAAATAATACAGACACCCAGGAACTTTCAGATGGAGCATATCCATGCAAAGACACCAAATATTGTAATTGTCCCTTAACTCAACGGGAATCAGAGATTGAATCTTCTTCAAACTCAGAAGATGCATACACAAAGACTGGAGGACTGGGTAAGCTTGGACAAGATAATGTCTTTTTAATGTAAAGTATATGAAAAACTGTATATGTACACAAATGATGTGGGACTCTCCAAACTCTCCAACCTTTTCTCTGTTAAACCGATAATAGAGAATGGGCCAAAACATCTGGGAATAAACCTTGAATTCCAGCGTTCTATATGCTGATTCAGGGTGATCACCAGATGACTCTAGTTCCAAATTTTTCTTAATAGTGCAGTTCAGAATCTTGAAACAAACTTGAGATGCTCTAGCTGTAATTATCACTGTGTGGTCCTTGCAATTGGACAATTTCTCAGTAAAAAAAATAAAAAAAATTCCAACTGTGCAAATGAATGGGTTCTGTGCTTTTATTTAAGAGAATGAAATGTGGATACTTAGTTTAAAAAAAAAAAAAGTAAATCCATAGGGAATTTCTCCATGGTAGACCTGGTGTAGATAGAGAGGATAGGCCTCCAATTAAAAAACAAATCATTTGGGTACACACTAAACGTTGTGTAACATAATCACGAACATCTGAATTTACTTAAGGTCACCAAGAATTTCTCTTTAACCAACTTTACCCCAGAATGTCCAGAAACAGAAGCATCATGGCACCAAGACACAATCTTTTTCTTCAACGTGACTATCACTTTATAGTCTTCCCTTACGATATAATAACCCCTCACCTGTTTCCTGGTCTAAAAGTGATCAAATACTGCAAATATCACCCACTTTCAGGTCTAGCATTACTGCATTTATTTTTTATTTTTTTCACATTCCAGATGCTTATTTTCCGACCAAACTGTTACTAGAAATGCAGCCTCTTGCAATGATTAGTGTGAAAATGTATCCCTAATGGCTAACACTTCTTGATCATATATTGTGTAATTTTGTTCAGCCATATTTAGTGTACAGGAGAAAAAAGACACCGGATGTAATGGATTAGTTACAGTGTACCTTTGTGTTAAAATGGTGCTTATGACAAAAAGCCAAGCATTAGGTTTAACAATATAGAAGTTCAAGAGCGTTTAGCGTGTCTTAACATGGGTGATGATGTAAAAGCAGAATTCCTTTATCAAAGGCTTCTTGTTGTTCACTTCCCCACCAGAAAGGTTCTTGAGCATTAGAGAGTTGTACAGTGGGTGCAACAGTGATGGAAAAACCTGCAATTAAATACCTGTAAAAATTAGCAAAACTAAGAAATTATTTTGTGTACAGTACTGGGTTGAGGTAATTGTCAAACTACTGTTACCTTTTGAGGACGCATACTAACCCCTTTATGTGAAATATTGAACCATAGCCTAGTAATTTAGAAATATTTAGAAATGAATTGTTCCCATTTAGCAATAGAATTGTGAGTTGCTAGAACCGTAAGATATCTCTGACATAGATTTTATGTACATTAATGTTCTTTAAGAATGGTAAAGAAAATCAGTGTCATCCAAGTAAATAATTTATACAAGTACCTAGAATATCTCAAAAGATTTCGTTAACAGTATATTGAAAAGTGGCAGTGCATTTCCCATCTTGAAAAGCATTATGAGATATTCATAATGACCATATTGAGTATTGAAGGCCATCTTTCGCTCATCCCCTGCCTTAATTTGCACTAGATTATAAGCATCACTCAAGTGTAATTTTGTAAAGCTCTACACAGATTTAATTTGTTCTAGCTGTCCATTAGAACAAACAAATTGTGACTCCTGTAAACAAACTTGAATGCCGATAAGTTTTCTTTTTTCTAAATAGTCTTTAAGATATTGTTGTAATACATTGTTTTCTTGAACAGTTAAAGGATATATTCTGCCATTGGAAATCACAGCTTCAGGAATTAAATCTGTTACACAATACCTGTGCTCCCTTTTCCCTATATACATGACAAAAGCCTTGTAGGCAAAGGGTAATACATTATACCAGGCTTTCATGAATTTCTTAGTGCAACAGACTAAGGATTGCAAAATCTTATTGTAATTTCCCTAAAAAAGTATTTTGAGTATTTCGGTGTAGCGATGTGGGTCCTATTTACTACAGGAACACTGTGTCTTGTTAATGTTGCCAGAGAGACCAGTTCAGTTTCAGAACACATTTCCTGATGTTAAAGGGCCACAATCAATCCCACTAATGCTCAGTGATTCTGCTTTTTCTCTGAAGGGAATTGAATGACCTTTAGCAAATGTTTGGTCTACATAACATCCTGTTACTCTGCAGGCTGATAAGGCTAGTACTGACGAGAGGCCCACAATACTAGCCAGAGTGATGCTAAAGAGAAAGTGAGAAAGACTGCAGACCCTTTAACAAGAGAACCGTTCTACCTAGGTCTGCTCTTTGGACGGAACTTCTGTATTTTGCTCCAGGTGTGGATAGTCTGATAAACTGTTCATTTTTTCCACAATAAAATCATAATCCACTTTGTCAAGGTCTGTCTCTTTCTTCATAACTTGATGATTTCTTAATCTTCCTATCTGCAGGGGTTCTTTTCCAAATGAAGCTACAGTGGTCTGTGGAAGTATAGTGTGATCGGGAATCAGAAATGTTATTTCTAATCCCCTGTGTCAGAGATGATGACCTGTTGGAAGTGTGAAATCAATTAGGGTGTTTGTAGTAGGGTGGCTTGTTACCATGGTAAGGGGTCCCTGATAAAAAGCTGCAGCCGCTGCTTCATTAGTTCATTCGTCCTCCGGTTTGAGCTGAGGAAAATGGCTACTGTAGGAAGTCAAATTTCATTATCCCAGGCATAGAGTTATTATCCAGTGTGGGATGCTTGTATAGTTTGTCATTTATCAAAGATTGCTTGTAAATCTTTCAGAAACGTGTTGTAGTCTGGGAACCATGGGCTGTGTTTAGGATCAGTGGAGTGGCCCAACTAATTGTGTGTTTGGTTAAATAAGACAAGGGGTGAGCGTGGAAAAAGGTAAAGCGCATTGTGCCAGGAAGTGTTCAACCCCCTAAGGATCCCCTGAAAATCTCTCTGGGGGTATTGTTGGGCCTGGTACATAGGGACTTCACAAATGTTGTACTTCTTTCTCTGGCATAGCAGGAGTACACTGCACTTTTTATGCTTCAGGTAACTGATCTATTCAATCTAATAAATATCCCATTTTGTTTTGGGCTGTCTTGAGTTTCTGCATGGCTGGTTTCTGCCTGGTAACAATAGTATCTGCACTCCTATTTTTGAGCCTGATAAACTCTCAGGATTTTTCCACTAGTTGAGTTTGTCGTTAACCCACCCTGTTCCAGTAGACTTCTGCCTTCACTGAAGAGAGGAAGCATGACTAGATCACAAACATACCCCAAAGAAAGTAGGCCATTCATGCAGCAATAGCTTGGCACAGAGCATATCACAGAAATACTGGCAAGGTGTACTTGGAAAATAAAGCACCATAATAAATTAACTGATTAAAAACAGCAATACTTTTAAGTACCCTAGCCATGTTGAGAGAGCAGCTTACTAGCCCACTGGCAAGGAAAACGGTGGTACACCCAGTCTACCACCTGGTGAATCATCAGGTCACTGAAATGTGATGAAGATCACTCCAAAACAATTATACTAGCAGGGAACAGACAATCATCCAGAAACCGTCCATGAATGAAGGAAAGACCTGTTGGAAGAAAAAACAAAAGGGCAAGCCAAACAAAGCCCCGACTTGAGCCGCAGAAACCAGAGAAATGGATAGGGGAAACCACATAAGTGGTGCACTGAACAGAAGACCGTAACAAACTGCAAACAGCAGCAGGAACTCAATGCAACATGAAACATTGCAAAGCACCCACTATGTCTTATATTCCACACTGCTCCTCTCAACCCGGAGAGTACCACCTCAGCGACCGAATTGTGGTGACAATGTGAACTGGCTGTCCAACCACCTTGTGCAGGTCTGCTCAAATTTGTATGACGTGAGACCTCCGTGGCTCCGTCCCAAACCTGTACCCAAGGAAATTCCTGACAATCCCTTAACTTCTTTCTTACTTGCAGACACTAGTTTTTGCTAAGTATTCACTATAATTTTCCTATATTGCAACAGTAAAACAACTATGGAGGAAATTTAGTCGGCTCCAGTAGTAAGTCTTCCAGTGGGCGAGGGACATGTGCTATTGGGGCATAAATGCAAACAATAAGCTATATGTGACCACTCCTTATCTGTAGAATGAACCATCTTCCAAACCTATCTTGATTTATGTGTTCCACCACCCATGATCTTTTTATTCTCATAACTAATGCAGATCCTCATACTGCAGCAAATGCGTATAAATACTTAACTTATTGTTCCCAATATAAAATATGTATGTCTGAGTGGCCCATTGCTAGATGAGTTTTTGAACTTAACCGATTTATACCTTTTATTTGTTCTAACAAATACATAAACCCTTTAATTACCCCGGCCTATTTGCTTTTACTGGTAATCATTGTGTTGGTCATTATAACTACTTCAAATCTTGTTCAGAGAAGCACAGCTACACATTGCATGCTATTTCATATTCACCATTCATACGGGTAACAGAGAGAACTCCGAGGGAAACTGAGAGAACCCCGATTCCGGTAAGAGAGAGAACTCTCATTCACAGCAGAAACCATACTCGGTGCTCAAATGTGCAAAGCAATTAACTAGCAATGATCTTGCAGACAACATGGAGGCCAACAAAACATTTTTTCGAATCTGCTCCTGTAACCTCAACGGGGTTGGCAGGCAAACTAGAAGATATATAGCTACTAAATTACTTACAAACTTTTGAGATGATATTACTTCAAGAAACATGGACCCTCAAATCTTTCCCCATTGCTGGAGTCTCGCACAATTCCGTCCCAGCAACCAAGGAAGCAAAACACGGCCACAGCAAAGGCAGCCTTGCTATCTCCTCCCTATCTCCTTATCAACGCCAATCAACACCAGTACTGAGTTCAAAATTGATTCTGAGTAAATGCAAGTATTACAAATAATGCTGGAAACACAGGCGGAAGCTACAGTGGTAACACTAATAAATGTATACATTCACCCAAACAGCAAATTTAGAACAGAGAGATCAAATTATTCAGAGTGTGTGCGCCAGCACCCAGTTAATCGTCACAGGAGACTTCAACATGAAGTTGCTAGACTCACTAGGACAAAAGGAAATCCTTGCATTACATGAACAGCAATGGGCCATTCCCACACAAAACGAGATAGACTTAGGCCAGAAAGGCATCAAAGTCCTTCACCGACTAGGCAACCTGGGGCCAGAGGCCTATGGGTCCTCAACTGCCAATTCAGGTTCGTAGGGGACTATCATTCCACTCCACCAACGGTGACTCCCTGATCGACTATACCCTGGTAACCCTCCCACTCCTAAAAGGCATTTACTCATTCAGAATAGGTGCAAGACCTTACAGCGACCATCTAACCCAGGAGCAATTGACTCTCCCTCCAAGAAAGCACAAGCGTGCAGTGGAAGCTGGTGGCACAGTGTGCAAAACTCACCTAAGGAGAATTAAGTGGTCACAGGCTACCCTGTAAGACCTGGCCCAAGACGCAGAGCACCTCCTACAAACAACAAAGTCAAAAGGTAAATTGGGAGTTCTTCACAGAAGCCTTTGCGAAACATTACACTACTAGAGTTAAACCATCATGGGAGCCCTCCAACGTCCTTCAATCCAACACTTGCAACTGGCACCCCAGTGGGTCAGTCAGAGATTCTACATTTAAAGTCAACAAGGCCCTGAGGGCTGTGAGAAAATTCCCTAATAATACGTCCCTAATACTAGGCCTAAAAAAAGCAAAAATGATCTACACTGGAAGGAAGGGAACAAAGCCAGAAACGCTTTCTGGGTCAAACTAATCTGGGATGCCAAACACCACAATTTAAACTCATTCTGGACAACGTTGAACAACATAAACCCTTGAAATGCTCGCTAGTCTCCAAACTCTCCGAGCAAACCTGATCCTACCTTCTACACACTCACTTCAATACAGACTGTGTCCGCATCCAAGAGAACTCTAGCTCAAAGCGAGTATCCAACCTAGTCAGGGAGAACTCAGCCAAGCTTGAAGACAGCACAACAATTGCACAAGTTGCAGAAAACTCCCATTATTTAAGGATATACCAAATATCTGTGCTAATTCCATCCAAAGGCAGATCAGTAATGGTCGCAGGGCAGGGGCCCCGGGCCCAAACGGCATTCCGCCAGTCATCTATAAAGAGGACTCAACACAATGGGCAGATCACATGGTCCCCCTGTTTAAGTATGACCTAATAGAAAATGGAGTTCCATCGCCCTGGAAAGGCTCAATTACATCGCCAATCTTCAAAGGAGGAGACCAAGCCTGTCCAGAGAACAACAGGCTAGTTGCCCTCATCGACAACCAGGCAAAGTACTATGCTGGTGTACTACTGGAACATCTGATGGACTGGGCAACCACAAACTCCATAATCCCTATTAACCAAACCGGTTTCGCAACAAAATTGGGACATTAACTAACGTCATGGAACTGTTGTTTCTAATTGGCTCTTCTAAGGCCTACCATCTCACCCTAATATAGATTCCAAAGCTGCATTCAATTTTGTTGATCAGAAAGGGTTGTGGCACAAACTATCCGACTGGAATATTCCATTACCACTCTTAAAAGCAATTGAAAACCTGCACAACAACACATGGGTTAGAATAAAATTGGTAAATGGCTCCGACTTGCCAAGGGCAATACCCACAATGTTGGGACTCAAACATGGGTGCGTCCTTGTACCTACCCGTTTCAACTTGTTTCTTGTCGATCTATCGCTGGCCCTAAACAAGATCAATTCTCACACTCAGAATATTGGAGCAATGCAATTATATATTCTTTGATTACCTGACAACTTAATACTGATTAGCAGGACCAAGATCTGTCTGCATCGTCTGTTGTACATAATCCTGGACTACTCGAGGAAAAGTGGCATAACAATAAACATGACGAAAAGAAATACCGTGTCCATTATGAGAAGGGGCATATCGCAAGACCGTTGGTTCCTCGATGCCGCAAGACTCATGACAGCCAGAGACTACAAATATTTGAACCTACTTTTTGACTGTAAAGGAACCTTCCAGTGTCACAAATAGGAAATAGAAATGGGATCACACTGGCAATGGCCCTCAGGACCGTATTAAAAAAACTAAAAGAACCCTTGTACACCCCCATATTGGACGTTGCCCATTCAAAGATAACCCCCACCACGGGGGCGAAACGGGAAGACCCTTGACCAAGCCACAGTGAGGATTTATAGGCAAACTTTAGGTATCCAATCACACATCTCTAGCATAGACCAGAATGGAAATTGGCCTAGTTAAAAAAGCGGCATTCACCATCTGCTGCTACAAATTCTAAACTTTTGATAAAAACACTATAAATTATAACATATGGCTAGAGATAAAAGACATTCCATTCACCCGCCAGATAATATCTCAATACAATAATCTCCATGTTTGGTCTAAAAGAACTCCTCTGCCAGGTACGACTCCTTCAGAAAAGTGGCAAACAAAACAGCAAATAAAAGATTGCTACTGAAAGACAAAGCCCATTAGCCAAAAGACAGCACGATTGGATGGTCCTGAACTGCTATAGGACCTTGAAGCTGCTAAAATATTTGGGAGACCTCTTCAATAGCGTACTTAAAACAAAATACCTGAAACATCAACTGGGCCTCGTACCATCAATACTCAATACTGAATGCGTATCCATGCCTAAGAAGGGGCTACAAAGGTAGCTGCAGGTTGTGTGGAGAACATAATTCTCGACCTGTGCTTCGGTAAAGGGACTCTTAGCCTACGCCGAGTCTTGCTGCGACCAATCGTGAACCAGCAGTAATGACTTGTCTTAGCTTGGTAGATCCACAACTAATATTCCGGACTGTGAAATCCTTCCAGGGGGTGGAAAACAAATTAACAAAAGTGATCAGCCACACTGATAAAAGATTTCTAACCTAGCAGGCTGCTATGAATTACGCCAAGCATGATGTTTTGGGCACAACTGATCATGATCCTCGTTAAAAGACTTTTATTCAACTGGCTGCTGCAAACTGCATTGTGCACTTTATTCAGCACTCCTTCTGCACTTTAACCACCTTAATGCCCCCTGACCCAAAGCATCGGTCACCTGGCCAACATCGTAGCATTTTTTTGTTGCTGTGCGTTACAGCACAATGTCATAGTCCTGTAAACACACCAAGGGCATCAACCAGGTTTGTGCACTTACCTCCAGTAGCTGTTTGCACTTTACACTCCAGATGCCAATGCTCTCACGGTCTGTAATCTGTCTCGATCTGTATTTTAGCCCTTTTTCTAATTCGTTTTTTATGAATATGTACGTCTTGTATGTGTTAAAGGTTTTTATTAATCATGCATAATAAACTTATTATTATGATATTCTTTATTCCATAATAGCACTTAGCATTTTCCTTTCCTGTACCTCTTTCACCACACACTCCTTAAGCCTCCCCTCACCCTTCAAATGACATTGCCTCTTTTTTCCGAGTTCAGAAGAGTGGGAACTCTCCAATTCACCTAAGTTAACATGTTTACCTTAGTACTGGCGAAGATATGTTGCCGCCAGGGTAGCTTTCCCTATCGGTTTTATGGCTTACATTTTAGCAATTTGATATCACATCTTTCCACCTTGTCCCCTAGTTCATACTCCTTTTTTGAATTCCCACTTGATTTTGGTAGAGTAACTTAATAACCCTTGCATTATCTCATAGTTGAAAACCTACTTCAATCCCTTCTTCCTAAGCCCCTACTGTCAAGTATACTGCACACATTCAGTGCTAGTAACTTGTTTTATTCTTATCTTTGATTACATTTTCGAAGTAACCCTTGAACAGCTGATACTTCCTTATACATCAGAAATTCTGCATTCCACAAGACCTCAGCTTTGATTATTCAATTATTTGAGCTTAAACTCCCAATGCTTTTATCTCTGAGATAGATAGATAGATAGATAATACTTTATTCGAGTTCAAGATTCATGAAATCATAAAAGTAACATGTTCATATAGACAAAAGTAAACCACAATAAAAATATTGTTACACAGAACATACATAAATTACCTAAAAATTAATTAAACATTTCCTTTTTCTTAAAATACTTTTTAAAAAGCCCAACATTATTGACACACAGTATTCATCTTGTAAGGACACTAAAAACAATAAGGCGGGCTGACAGTGTCTCCATGAACCATGTTTTTTTTAAAATGGCTTAATCCATCTAGATCTTTCCATCGAATAAAATTTGCAAAAACAGATTACATGCAGGGTTGACTGGGTAGACATATCTCTGAGATAATATTTATGATTTTTTTCCGCTTTGTCAGCAGCATCTAATTATCAATCGAGAACACCATATAAGAGAAGCCTGAGAAGGCCCGAGTTGACTTTACAGCCCTTACCTTTTCGAAGACCTGCTCTTTAATTCTGTATGCAATAATAGTCTGTGCGGGACCATCTTTCTCTGACTTCTAAAATTGAATCCTGTACCTCTAGCAACTGTTCAATTGTTTGACATTTCTTTTGAATCAGCCTGGGATGTTTCTCTGAGGAACTTTGTGGATTACTGCTACACTAAAGGAAGACTCCACTTCTCCATCCTACGGGACTCATAAGCACCTGTTATTTGTTCTTCTAAATGTATTCTCCAGATCGCTCGGTTTCCGCTGTAATTTCCTTAAATCAGAATCGGTGTTGTTTTTTCCTTATCTGGCAGCAGCCTTCCATGTTGTAAATATCTTTTCTACAGTAAAGATATAACTGAAGACCCTCTGTAACTTCCCATTAGTACAGTTGCTGTCCTTTTAAACTCTGCTAAATATTTTTTCTAAATTCTTTAGCATCATTTAGTTGTTTTTTTTTAGCCCTTTTTTCTAAAACTTCAGCGATTATCCGCGAAGACCGAATTATCTTTTCTAAATTCTCTTGCATCATTTGTCTGATCCCGTTCTCCAATCACTACTGTTACTATGGCTAAGAATGTAGGAGCCTGGCACAGAGTCAAAGAAACATCTTCTCTCTGTACATTAATGTTAGCCATTTAAAAAAAGCGAAATAAATAAATGAACCTTCTTTCCTTTGTTTTCTGTATTTTAAGCTTGTTTCCATTTTTTACGGAGAACCCCTTTTTACTGACGAAGGGAGACTTTTTTTCATTTGGCTGTAATCTTCTTTCTTTTCCTTATTGTCTTCCTTATTTCTAATCAGGGTATGACTAACTGGAAAGGTTTCCAGAGGAGGACCGCCCTCTTCTGCTTAGGGTACTTGTTCCAACATCTCCCTTTCCGTCTGTTCCTCGGGTCTTCCTAGATTTTGAATATGCAAGGTAGACTCAGATTCTTGTCATGGAGTAATGCATTTCATTGTTAAAAACCTGGAACTCCAGTTTGATTTCCAAAACAAAAAGCGATCACTGGGTTTATATCCCTTGTACAACCTTTTTGATGGATGAGAGGTTTAATTAACTCATTCATTACCTTGAATGCCTATTGATTTTACCTGGAGCTTCACCCTCACTTCTTTTCCCCAGACTACTCTTCCATCGTGCTTCCTAGCACTAAAGGGGTGGCATCTTTTCTTTACGACCTTATCCTTCTGCACATCAGCACGAAACGTTTCAGTCTAGTAACTGTGATGATTATGATTTAAAAATATTACAATTCATGTTTAGGTCTTGCGTGAGACAGCACATGATCTTGCAAGTTTCTTGTAAATAATAAAAAAATAAACCCCGTCCATTACTAACCATTGTTTGGCTTCGACATCCCTCTCATTCCCTTGCTTCTCATTGGGCAGAGCCTCTGCTTTCACTTTATCTTCATTTGTTTATCTGTTCAGTGAAGCAAGGACCTAGTAAAGCTTCCCATCTGTGGCCAGTGTCCTTCCACTGGTCGTGCGCTTCTGGAGGTACCTTTTTTAATTTTCTTTGTTGCACTCCACAGGAGTACATGTGGTTTTCTCCTCCCCCTAACTATGGTTTGTTGTGACACCTCCTGCCCTCCAGTGGTGCTTGCACTGTCCCCTTCCCATGCTCCTCCCACTGGCCGTGCTCTTACTTGCTTTCTCACTCCTCCACCCACCGTCCGTGGTGTAGCTTGCTCCCTCACACCCGGTCTCAGTCTGTGGTCTTTCTTGGCCCGCCTCTCTCCCTCATATTGCTTGCCCATCCCACCCTCCAACATTGTATTCCTTCCATACAAGCCCCCACCAGCCTTGTCCTGTGTTGCTTGTTTATATTTTGCAGTTTAAAATATTGGTTTCATTGCTCATTTTTACTTACTCTATGGGATTGTGCCTGACAGGGAGACTGAAGAAGCTAAGGCGGAAACACCAGCACTAGTTTTGGTTTTAGGGACAGTGGAAGTAGCGGAAAGATGGACAGGCCCCCACTTTTATGGTGTTTGTATGCAGTTTGCAGTGTTCTCTGGTGAAAGTGCTGATGATGACACTGGAAACCCCTATTCAGGAGAACGGACAGGGTGTATTACCTCCCACTGGTGAAGTATCTTCTAATTTCTTTCTTCTTATTCCTCCTTTCCTTTGATTTTGTTCCTGTTTTTAAAAAAAATCGTTTCCTCTTCATCTTACTACTCTGGGCTTCCATCTGATGTCGTCTAGGCAATAAAAGGTCTACGGTTACACTGTGGATAGAACCAAGCAAAGAGACACGCCTTTCATCTCTTCTCTGGTGGGGATATATCCACTACCCATGACACTATACAGTTACTCCCCCGACGTTCATTTGTATAAGTTGACCAAGAAAGTAGTATCAGCCATGCCATCTTTTGGTAACCCGTCTTTGTGGTCTCCAGAAATAGATCAGGACTAAGCCTCACTGTTTCATTGTACCACAGTTCAATCACTGGGTGTATGAAGTGGGACTTGGCTTTGGACACATACTCTGCGTGAAGTGCCATGTGAAGATAAAGATGTAGATTTTATGTTTCTGCTATTCCAAGGCCCTCCATCGTCTTGCTAGCTTCTTAGGATTGTATTGTATTGCACGCATTGCTTACTATCGCTTAAGCGCTTGCCTACATGGGAAGCACTTGCCTACATGTGTAGCACGCTACATTGTGTAGTGTGTATGGTTAGAACTGTGTTGACTTTAGTGCGATCTTGTGTAGGACATGTTTGTGTGTTGTGCGTGAGGACAGCTGAGGTGTTGCTATTGTGTAATGGAACAAAGCACTTGGCAGTGTTATGAATAAAGAAGTGTGAGGGTCAAGCATGAGGTTTATTGTTTTCAGTAAGCTGGCAGCAGTTAACAGCTCTACAGGTTTCCCATTGGGTATTTCTGAGGATCATATTCCACTTAGCTTGTTACTGCGCTGGATTTGTTTTGTTTTTTAAGTTCCTGCTCTTCCCTTACTATGGGGCTTGCCCCTTTCTTTCCCTTCATTCTTGACTTTATCTCCCTCAGTCTCCCCATTAGCCCAACCCTCTTTCTCCAGCCTTTACTTTAGTCCCACAAATGTTTGTCAGTGAGTCATCAGTACCCCCTTTTTGCTCCTGGTGCCACTCAATCCCCTTGGCAGCTCTGCTTTCCCTCTTGCCCTCGGCAGTTCCTATGTTCCTCTGCACCCCCTACAACATCCTCAGAATGCTTGTAGTCTTTTGTGTATTGCACAGTAACTCTAGACTCTTTAGCTTGTGATCTCCATCTGGCAGGCTCAGCCTATGGTCTCCTATGTCGCACTCTGCTGCTGCCTTCTCTCTAACCCTTCTGAGTTCCCTAAGTGTACAGTGGATCACGCATGGTGCACTGGTAGAACGTATGTTGACACCGATACTGGAACAGCAGGTGTTCTGTATGTACGGATTGAGATACATTCGCAGAGCATTCACTCTACCAAAAGTATGCTGTGAAAGACAACAGGCTTGACTTTTGGATAGTGCATGCATAAAGAGACACAACAGTACAAGAAGGGCTAAATGCAGACAGATAAACAGTTCGAACCTGTCAAGCTCAGCGAGGCCAATGCACAGACAGTATGTGTATGTACGTCACTGCTAATGGGTTAACACTCACATAGCATTGGTAATCAGTGCAGCCTTCACCCTGCACCAGGCAAATACATTGAAAATCTCTTGAGGGTGGGTTATCGCATTACAAGAATCCAGGACATCGCCATATTGGAAATGAAGAACTGCAAGAAATAAGTCTTCCCCACCTACGCGTCCACTGGATAGCAAAACTTCTCCTGCATTTCAGATGTGCCCATCATGTCTACTTTTCAGGAATGATTTCAAGAAACATCACTTCAATAGCCACTAATCAAGTCATGAGGGCCACCATTACCCTCAGATCTGTGGCAATTATGGACTCCTTTCTCTGCACCTCCTTGCTACTTATTCAGTGTTGACTAATCCCCACTGTTACTACTCTATAAAAAGGTTGTTCTTGCTGTTGCGTGGTGTCCGCCTGCGCAAGCTTCCTCCGTTGCCACTTAGTGACTGGCCACCCTCCATCCGATGATGCACAGTGCCCTCTCACCCTCCCTCCATTGCGTCCATTGATGCTTGGTATTCACCCACTCTACACTGCCGTTGTTGCTTTCCAATGCTTTCAGGTTTTTAAAGTGCTTTGGCGAAATTGGTATTGCTAATAGGTCTCAAAGGCAAGATCGATTGGCTTTTCAATGCTTTTTTAAACCTAGAGCAGTTCACCCGCTTGCCCATCTCCCAGGCCAGAATTACTGCATAGTTGTACCCCCAATTTGAGTGAATCTGCCCCTCACTGTTTCTCATCCATATTCAATCTTACTATATCTTACGTGGCACGAGGGTGGGGAGCATCACTGCCTCCCCAATTGGGGGATTGGAGGAGGGGGATGGATATGTATATGGCGGCGGAGAGGGTCACCTATAGAGCAAGAGGCTGTCCCCGAAAGTTTCGTAGAGTGTGGGGAAAGTGGAGAAGGTATTATGGCCTAGATGGAGGTCTGGGACCGGATTGATGCACTGAGAGTCTGTCGACCCAAGGCTATGTTCCAAGTTACTGGTGGGTGGCCCAGAGGCCCTAGATCTATGGGGAGCTGTTGGGGACTAAAAGAGTATAGTGGACTTATGTATGGTGGGAGGAGACTGGATTTGGATGAGCGGAGGCTCACAGTGCTGTCATTGTGGATGATGGATGGAGGGGTGGGGGGACGCCCGGGAATGCGGATAATCACCTGTGACTTGTTAGTGGTGTCAATGTTGGTTAAAATGCAAATAAAAAGATGTATTTAAAAAAAAAAATCTTACTATATCTTGCCTTTGTTTCAATGCTGTGGCTGGGTTCTTCATTTGTTGGTTTTGCTTGTGCATACTGGTTCTGCTGCAAGCACTCTCAATGTTTATACAGTACAGCATTTTAGATGTTATCACTGATGTCACTGAAAATGTAATTGGTATGTGAGGTCAAAAGCAGTGCATGGCAGCAGTACACATTATAGTTAGCTCAATAAGCTGTAACTGGTGAATTTCAGTGCTTTTTTAGTTTAAAATTCTATCTTTAACTGTCATTCTCACCTAACTATAATGTCACTTTATCCTTTGTTATTTTAAGTGAATTTCAAGGGTTTTTAAATAAAAGATAGTCAAGTAAAAAGTCCACGTCCTCTCCTTCCTAGGACTGAAGTTCCCCATTGTTGCACTTGACTCTCTTAGGGCAAATGTACTACATTTTGATATTCACAAACCACAAGTGTAATTTTACTACTAGCGAAATTGCACTTGTAGTTTGTGAATACCAAAAAAGTAGTAAAGTTACTACAGCAAGAGTATACTTACACAAAAGTGTAAGTTTACCTTTGTTACTCAAATTACTAATGTTTAAATCCTGGTACATTTAAACACCTTTAGTGAAACCCTCTAATCACGTTTGACCCATAGTAGGTGATGACTCGATAATAACACCCCCCTCGGCTATTCCAGATGCAACATCACAATATAAAGGGGTGTCATTTTAAATTAGCATGTCTACTAGATTTTTCAAGGGGGTCACCACATCAATATATAAAAGGCAGGCCTATTTGCTTTGTAAAGGGGTCACCACATCAATATATGAAGGCAAGCCTATAGGCTTTATCAAGGGTAGACCACACCCTATACAAGGCATACTTATTGGCTTTATCAAGAAGTCACCACCTTAAAACAGAAATCACATGTTTAAACCAATAGAATCCAAAACCATATTTAAAAGGTATTCATTATTTATAATAAGCATTTTTTTTTCAGCATTTGAATTCAAGGCACCACCAAGTATGTGTCAGTCTTTATTTTACGTACCTTAGACTACATAATGCAGCCCTATGAACGACCACAAAGAGTCCCAGCCACCCTCAGCTGAAGAGTAAACGCTCCAGCTCTAAGAATGCTTAGAAACATCATTACCCATTCCTGCGGTCACGTTCTGTAGGTTCATGGAAACATCGGATTACTAGTAATAAATAATATTTGGGAAGCTGCTGCACTCACTGCAGCCCCCACAACACTGAAAACATGTTGCTGGTGTCCCTGCGCAGAGTGGGGCATTACAAATCAGCAAAGACATATGCAAGTTAGTCCATTTTGGGAACCTCCTTGGGATCCCAAGGCCCCGTGGGTCCCTTGACACAGCCCTTGTCCCCTGGGGTCACGCTGGAGCTGGCTACATTTCCTTTGTGCTCCCGCCAAGCAGCAGCATTTCCTCTTGGCTCCTGTCAGTGGGAGCAAAACACTGTTTCCCCTGCCGGGTGAAGGGTGGGCATGATGTTGTGCAACTGATTCATTATGTCCCGGGGGATTGGCTTTCAGGGACAGCATTGTGTCAGGATGTAGTCCCTGAAGCGAAAAGTTAGCTCCGGCAGGGCAGCCCCACTCACGCCCTCTCCCCTGCTAAAACTGATGTAGTTGGATTCTATATTTAGGCTTGAATTAAGGTAGTTTAAGAGTCTCTGGCCTTGCATGTGTAAAGATTTGCTTGTGTGTCTCATCCTTTTGAAGGATTGTTGGCTGATTTGGTGATCAGATCTTGAATACGCTCCTCCGATGGATTTGCTGTAAGCGGTCAGGTTCTACAATCATTCTACACCTTTGTACCATACTTTGAATTTGGTCTATGAATTTACTGGGCTATTCTAAGGGCGGTTTGATATGGTCTGCTCAAGGAGATTGAGGCAGATTCTGTTTGACAGGTCTTTGGTTGTTAGAGTCTGGCAATGCATTTCTTCAGCAGATCATTTTAGACTGTGTTAGAGTAGTTGAGGCATGTCGGAGTGAGGGCTCACATCAGTTCAGTTTGATGGTCTTGACAGTGGTGGATGAACTTAGAACGACATTGGTTCAGGGAAACTCGGCGGCCTTACTCCTCCTGGACCTGAGTGCGGCTTTCGACACGGTGGACCACCACACTTTGCGAAGCAGACTCTCGACCATCGGAGTACGAGCCACATGTTACAATGGCTCACCTCGTTCCTGCAGGGAAGAACATTCCCAAGTCCAGGAAAACACCACTCTGTCGAAAATAAAGTCATTACAGTGCGGGGTGCCACAGGGCACCTCGCTGAGCCACACACTGTTAAATGTGTACATGGAGCCACTGTCCCAGATTGCCCTCGACTTTGATATCTCGATGACGTCCTATATCGATGACACGCAGCTGGTGATCTCTTTAGACCCTAAAACTAACAGGGATTCCGATAGGTTATCACCCTGCATGGAAAAAGTCATGGAATAGATGATGAAATGCGGCTTAAAGCTAAATGGGGACAAGACTGAGCTAAAGTTCCTCGGAAATAGGACAGTCCCTAGGCCATCCATAAGCTGGCCGGACTGACTAGGTAGCCCACCTATGCCTAAGGACCACATTAAGAATTTAGGCTCCTGGCTAGAACAGGACCTCTCAATGATGACCCAAGCTAAGAAAGTCGCTGGTACATGTTTTGGACTACTTAGAAGTATTCGGAAAATCCTAGATCGTATCTCAACACAGCTTAGAAAGACTGTAGTCCATTCCCTGGACACATTACGCCTGGATTATGGAAACTCGCTATTTCTGGGTGCCCAAAATATGTGACCAAAAGACTCCAGGTGGTCCAGAATGCAGCAGCCAGACTACTGTGCAAGGCCCCAGCTCGGGAATCTGCCAAAAAGCACCTTAAAGGGCTACATTGGCTCCGGGTGGAGGCCAGAATCAAGTTTAAGGCATTAATTATAATGCCCAGAGCTCTACACACCAAGGACCCCAGAAAAATCAGAAATCTGGCATCCCCATCTGTCCCAAATAGAAACCTGAGGTCGAGAGGAGAAGGAATTCTAAAACCAACATCCATCAAGAAAGTGAGGTGGGTAGGGGGATCCTTCTCTCACCTTGCTCCCAAATTCTGAAATTCCGTTCCGAGGAAATGTCGGACCCTGGACAAGGAACTAGAATTCTAGAAATCAATAAAAACCTGGCTGTTTTTGCAGCATTTCTAATCCTCCACTAGACTCGGTCTGCAAACCTGTCTCTTAGCGCTGGGAATCCCTAGGGCAGCTACGCGCTCTTCAAATCTAAAAATAATAATAATAACAAGTCTGGAGAAGTGAGAACAGCTTGGGATCGAGAATAACAAGCTTCTCTGTCATGGCACCATTCAGTGAATAGAAAGCTCTCCTTCATCCTGTGGAACTTCCAGTTCAAGCACAATGTAATGAAGGAAGTTGGTTTATATCTACCGTCTTCCTTATGGAAGTGCATTTGCATATCAACAGCGTACATATGGAAGTTCACCTGCAAATGTTCACTGAGGTATACCAGGTGGCATACATAAATCTTGAGAAGAAAACACCAGAGAGATGATCCTTGAGGAGCACTGTTCATCACTGGCAATTTGTGTGATCCAAATGATCAGGTTCTGAATGTTGGCTCTAGCTGGTCAGGGATGATAGCGCCCATTACCCTGCTTTTCTATAGATTCCTCACCTGTGTTTTAGCCATTGCTGGAATAGTGTATGGGTGTTGGTATTGTATTCCACGCACAGGTCAGGGATAATCGGGGCTGTTTTTCTGTTTGAGGCAATGGAGACGTTCTCTTGTCATGATTGCAAAGTTTTGGTTCCCCTTGCAAGTTGCAGTACAGGTTGGTGGCGCTAAAGAAGATGTTTCAATTCCATATATATTTGAAGGATATTTGTGGTTTCCTTTTACAAGATTCTTTTCAGAAAGAGGAGGTTGGAGATAGACTGGACAGTATTTTTGTGTCAGTCGACTTATTTTTTCTTTCAGAAGCGGTTGGCAATTATAGTGGGCTTCAGCATGTTAGTAGAGTTCCAAAAGATGAATTGCTTGAGGCAGGTGGTTGAACGAAGGTCAGTTGGCCTGTTAGAGACGTTTATTTTGAGAGCCCAGGACAGTTTTTAGGAGCCCTGGCTGTGGGGAATGGTATGATTATGAGCTGTAGGAGGCTGGTGTAGGGGTACTGGCGGTGGGGGAAGCGAATGTAGGTGCACCAGCTGCTTTGGGTAATGTAGAAATGCTAACTTTGGGAAATGCTGTAGGTGCACCACTTTGGGGAATGGTGTAGGAGCCGTGGTTATGGGGAATGGTGAAATTGCCTTTGTAGTGGGTTAGGTAAAGGTGTACTAGAGCTAGCTGTGGGAAATGGTATGAGAGACTTAGCTGCAAACCATTGTGTTTAAGAGCTGGTTGAGTAATACAGTGATGAATCCCCGGATACAGCTGTTGGTGTACACGAAATGGAGTATGGTAAAGTAGTGCTACATATATGGGATTATATTGGTTGTTTTCATGGGGTGGTGAGAAAGAGCTGGCTCTGAATGGTGATGTAGGAACTGTGAGTGAATGCAGGTTCCATTCACTGGCTTTGAGTGGTCAAAGAGGTGCAGTATATTTGGGGCAATATAGAAGTGTTTGGTGTTGGTAGTGTTCCAAAGAAAGTTCTTAAATGGAGCAATGTTACTCCATAATTTTGGAACATTAAGTACAATTATGTTTCAGGGAGTTAAGAAAATAATTCTTTTTTGTTTTTTTTTTTTGTTTTTTTTTAAAAACCTTTATTCGTGCATCTTAAAAGAACAAATACGGGCCTACAACCGTCAGGCCGGCCACGATACAGTAAAGCACTGATACCCACATTACATCCCCCGTGCGTCAACGGTCAAGATTAGCAACGAGTTATGAGTTACATACTGGAGATATCTTTGACACCCGGGGAAGGAGAAGTGAAGGTTAATTTTAAGTTTTTAAGATAATTTTATCAGGGAAAAAAAGGTCAGTGAAGGATAAGAACAAAGGAGATTCGAGTCCGCAAGATAGCTTCACCACACGGGAGAGCAGCAACATCAGTAAAAACAACAATGGAAGTAAAATCTCAAGCAGTGAGGCGGTGCAGAGATATAACAGGATAGTCACATGAGCAAGTACGCACCCCTCCAGAGCCGCCCCCACTCGATCCACCCCACACCCGGACCCCGAATCGAGGCAAGTAGAGCACAGAGACATAAAAGAAAAAGGCCCATAGAACTAATTAAGAACAGAGTATTACCCCCCCACCCTACACCAATGCGGAGGCTACGGCCTTCCCCCCCCCCGGCATAGTGCCTGTCGCCCAATGAACCCGAAATATAGACAAGAGAGAAAGTAGGAATAGAGTAAAGAAATTAAGAAAACAGAAAAGAAGGTGGGGAGGAGCCCACGGGACACCAGAGCGCCCCAAACCATCAGCCAGTTATGGCCTCCACAAACTGAGAGCCCACTACGCCAAAAAACTGCATGCGAAGATACCATGTCACCACAATTTAAGCGAAGGAAGACAAGTCGCGACGAGTGCGCACAAAACATACATACAGTTCCAGTCCCAGGCCAGCCCGTCCATGAACCCTGGCGATAGAAGTCAATCTAGCCCTGGCCCGATCGCGGGCTTGGGATTAAACCAGCCCCTACATGAAGGCCCTGTGTCCCGAGCAGACAAAGACAAGATGGCCGCTTGTGAGAAGATGGTGAAGTAGGATCACGAAATGGCCGCCGACCATCTATTGAGGTCCCTCTTTGCACCACATAAAATCCAAACCTGGCAAGTAAAGAACAGGAGTTCCACAAAAAGGAAGCAGTAGGCCACCGCGGACGGTTCCTCGAAGCCGTTAGGTGTCGCTCAGCAGGATACTCTTGCGGACGCGGTGAGGCAGGCAACAATGAAGCAGGCAGCCATGACCAGGGGGACAAAGTATCCGCAGTTGAGGTGGAGAGCGGTGGATCCCGGGTGCCGGGAACGCCGGATGAAGGCACCAGTGTAGCACAATCATACACCGCCGTTGTGTCCCCGCAAGAGGACAAAAGCACCGGGAGACCCACGCCCTGTGGATGACAAACAAAGCGCTCACGACCCGCAGCCGACAGTATTGGGTCAAACCGCTCACTCAGCGCCTGCAGGCCAGCGCACATTTGTAGTTGAAAGTCCCGCAGGACAGCCAGAACGGAGCCGCATGTCAGCGGAAGCCGGGCCCCCACATCGGCAGCAATCCGGGACGGCACTGTGGAGCTGGTGTCCGGAAGAGGGAGGGCGAAGTGGGCAGCGGGCGAGACCGGAGTATCACCCCCCAGCCGCGAGCAGGCACTCAACGCCATGTTTTGCCGCTGTACGTTGCAAAGGCCAGGGGGGGGGTCGTGGCAAGGAGTCAATTCCCCTCAGGTCTACGCCGCAGCAGGGAAGGCCGACAGTCGCTTCTCTTCTCGCAGGTTCTCTTTGCCGCCGGCTAGGCAATAGGTGAAGGGGGTCAGCAGCCTCCCACAGCGCGGTCCTCAGAGCGGGGCAGGAGACCCGCCGCACCGGGGCCCACCCCACAGCTCCAGCCCGTCAGGCACAGGGTGCAGAAGGTGTCCGGCCGTCTCTCCCCGGGCTCATCCGGCAACGATCCGTGGTGCGAGGTGAGATCAGGACCGCGGGGCTCAGGTTAGCGCTAGCTGGTCCGGTAACTGCGGAGCTTCCAGGGGGCCGGCAAAGGCCATAATGGCGCAGGGGTTTAGTGCAGAGGACAAAAGCACCCACAACTCGGGCATCCGGGCGGGCTGAGACTCCGGGAAAGCGGCAGCGCGGTCAGCGCGTCTTCGCATACGTTGCACCTCGAAATTCGGCGAGGATGGGCATCAGGATAGTAGTCCGAGGCCACGGGCCGACGGAGCCGGGCGCTCAAGCGTCTGCTCCGGTCGCCATCTTGGCTCCTCCCCCAAGAAAATAATTCTTACCAAACCTGTTTTATTTTTTAACTAATGCCTTTTCCATGTCACATAAATGAAAAAATATGGATTTTTCACTCTCTGTCCTTTTTTGCTCATCCGTGCTTGGAACATAATTAGAGAATTTGGTGCGAAGCTTGTGTAGGATTCTCAGTATACATTATTGCATAATTTTTCTGTTGGAAGTATTTACCCAATTGTATACACTTATGCAAGCCAACATTCTATTTCTCTGGCAATCTGCATATAAGGAGTTCTATATTAATGCTGACCATTGCATGGTGTAGCAGTGCCGTTGTTATAGGAAGGATGTCATTTGCTGGGGGGGGGGAGAATGATGTAGGACAAGTAGATGTGGATTCCTGGGTGACTAATCTTCAATGCTAGATGGTGTGGGAGGGAGGTCTGGTTGCTTTCAGGATGATGTAAGGAGAAGCGGATGTAGCAGAGGTATATAGCGTTTGGGGGTCTCGGTTGTATAGTAAATTTGTCTGTGGCGCATGATGTGGGAATGCTGATTTTGGTTGTTTTCTTAATGCTAGTTTTTGGGCATTCTGAACAGGGAAGGAGTAGTAGCTGTGTGGCAGACTGCAAGCTGTAGAAGGAAACCTTGCACTTGTAGGAGTTGGTGACAGAATGCTTTCTAGGTATTCTTCTTAGAGTAGGAACGCCAATCTTTTGGTTAAGTAACTCTTCAAGACAAAAAAGTCCTTTGAGTAATCAGTCCTCAAACAATGAAGTTCAGGTTTCTTCTTTATTTGGATTTCCAACACCAGTTCATAAGAAGTATAATCCAGTAGATTTAGAACAACCAAATTTTCAATTAAATTCACAGTCTAAACGTTTTTTTATATCAGCCAACGCGTTTCGTCCTAAACGGACATCATCAGGACTGAAATAAAACAAACAAAAAGTATATCAGCGAATGAAAGCAAATTGCAACTCAACTAACCCATTATAATTTGGTCTACTGTATCCTTCCTATATCCATTCTACAATACCAACTAGTAAGATGGAGAATCTTAATACATTATCTAATCTCAAGCTAATATAACAATTCAAGATTCAATTTGCTCTTTAGTGCTCAAATGAGACCACAGACGAAAAAATATACAAACTATTTATTTGTGTACCCAGGACCGCTTGTCCAAATTATATAGGTGCACACTACAAATATTGGTATCCTGTGGGGTTAATTTGCCCTAAAATAAAACAATTTAGATAAAAGAAATGTTCCTACCTATGATACTATACGTCACTTTATAGTATGAGTTTAAAAATGTATGGCTATCCTGTTTCCTGAAATTGGTTGCCCTATTTATAACCAAATGCTTCACTGAGAGTCACTCACCAGAGTTTGTGTTTAGTTTGCTAAAAAAGCACTGTGTTCCTTTGATACGTATCGTCTGCAGTGGTATTCTGGAGAAGCCAGAATAATAATCATTAGATTCTAAACTGATGTATTCAGCATTGAGTGTAAAAATACTAAGTGGTGCTTTGCTCACCAATCATTCAATTCCAATTTCTCTTAGTAAGTCCTTTAGTCCTTCTCTTAGTTTTAATCCAAAGACTGAAAATTAAGTACAATATTTATAAAAGGTATCCTGCCATTTGTGACAATTACAACCTTCCCTAAATTAACTAATAGAAAACGTGTCTGTTTCAAAATGGCACTCGCCACTAATTCATGTGTAGCGTGTGCTCTTCCTCAGCATGGCCCATAAATCCCGCTGATGAAACACATCATCGAAACCTTGCCTTAAAATGATTCATTCGACCAATAATGTGCCTCTTTTTAAATTGCACAAATCAGTGATGCATGTTTCAAGACTGCAGTTCATTAATCCTTAGACTGCCTCTCTGGTCCGCTATTCCGTTCCAACCAATCATGACGCTTTTTAAAACAATGTGAGGCAGCCGGTGTTGTATGTAACGCTGCTGCTCCATAAGTTAACCGCGCACCAATAAACATCCACGTTAGTCCCTAAACCAATCAGGGAACAGAAACTGTGTTTGTGCCGTACATATCTTCGTACCATATAAAAAGCATAATTTGCTACTACATCGTGCGTGTTAGTTCCAATATCATAGTTCCTCCAAAACTCGGAAAACATCAATCAAGTGTTATTAAAGTAAGCCTGGTTAATTATATATTACACTAAGGCTCGGTGAGTTTTTCTCCAATCAATGACCTACACTATTCGTCCCCTTAACCAATGGGGGAACTGATTCACTGGTCCCTTGTCGGTCCGCTGCCTTCTCCGCAAACGAAAAAACTTAAATTGTACAGATCATGTACATCCTTTACTGCACGAACGCCTGTTTAAATCATAAAGCTAGCTTCAATAAATTTGCTCTCACTGTTACACTCAAACCGCTAGTATTTTCTGCCTAGGTAAAGATCAATCGAATATTGTTGAATATAACATTTACTTAAAGTGTGATGCACTAGTGCTCCGTTAATTCAACGCGAGCCAGTAGAAAGTGTTGTGCTTCCCTATAGCCAATAGGAGAACAGCCATGATTTATTCTGAATTGCATTGTCATCTCCACATATGAAAAAGTGATCAACAATTCGTGATCATGAGAACATTTTCTACCTAAAATATCTCTCTGGCCAAAGGAACGTTCAAAAGAAAGTAATTTGACAATATTAAACCATATTCTTTGCTGCACTCGTCCCGTTAAAATAAAACCTCATGTTGTTATGTGAATATACTCTTACTCCTACCCCGCGCATGCTGATTGGTTGTTACTATGATATTGGAACCAACACGCACGATGTAGTAGCAAATTATGCTTTTTATATAGTACGAAGATACGTACGGCACAAACACAGTTTCTGTTCCCTGATTGGTTTAGGGGACTAACGTGGATGTTTATTGGTGCGTGGTTAACTTATGGAGCAGCAGCGTTAAATACGACACCGGCTGCCTCACATTGCTTTAAAAAGCGTCATGATTGGTTGTAACGGAATAGCGGACCAGAGAGGCAGCCTCAGGATTAATGAACTGCAGTCTTGAAATATGCATCACTGATTGGTGCAATTTAAAAAGAGGCACATTATTGGTCGAATGAATCGTTTTAAGGCAAGGTTTCGATGATGTGTTTCAGCGGCAGGATTTATCGGGCCACGCTGAGGAAGACCACACACGCCACACATGAATTAGTGGTGAGTGCCATTTTGAAACAGACACGGTTTTCTATTATTTAATTTAGGGAGCGTTGTAATTGGCACAAATGGCAGGATACCTTTTATAAATATTGTACTTAAATTTCAGTCTTTGGATTAAAACTAAGAGAAGGACTAAAGGACCTACTAAGAGAAATTGGAATTGAATGATTGGTGAGTAAAGCACCACTTATTATTTTACACTCAATGCTGAATACATCAGTTTAGAATCTAATGATTATTGTTCTGGCTTCTCCAGAATACCACTGCAGATGATGCGTATCAAAGGAACAGAGTGCTTTTTTAGCAAACAAAACACAAACTCTGGTGAGTGAAACATTTGGTTATAAATAGGGCAACCAATTTCAGGAAACGGGATAGCCATGCGTTTTTAAACTCAGACTATAAAGTGACGTATAGTATCATAGGCAGGAAAAATTATTTGATCTAAATTGTTTTCTTTTAGGGCAAATTAACCCCACAGGATACCAATATTTGTAGTGTGCACCTATATAATTTGGACAAGCGGTCCTGGGTACACAGATAAATAGTTTGTATATTTTTTCGTCTGTTGTCTCATTTGAGCACTAAAGAGTGCATTGAATCTTGAATTGTTATATTAGCTTGAGATTGGATAATGTATTAAGATTCTCCATCTTACTAGTTGGTATTGTAGAATGGATATAGGCAGGATACAATAGTCCAACTTTTAATGGGTTAGTTGAGTATTAATTTGTACACATTGTTTTCATTTGTTGATATACTTTTTGTTTGTTTTATTTCAGCCCTGATGATGTCCGTTTAGGACGAAACTCATCGGCTGATATAAAAAAATGTTTAGACTGTGAATTTAATTGAAATTTTGGTTGTTCTAAATCTACTGGATTATACTTCTTATGAATTGGTGTTGGAATTCCAAATAAAGAAGAAACCTGAACTTCATTGTTTGAGGACTGATTACTCGAAGAACTTTTTTGTCTTGAAGAGTTACTTAACCAAAACATTGGCGCTCCTCCTCTCACAAGAATATTTTGTAAAAGGGTGGTTATTTGCGGTGAACCACGAAGAGTGAGCACCATCGTTCGTTCCATGTACCATTTGAAAAGCAACTAGTGCGCCGTGGCATCAAACCCTCACCGCTGGAGCAGAATGCTTTCTAGGTATACTTGATAAATACACTAACTATGGCCAAGGACTGTCCACTAGGATGGTGTAACGGGGATGAAATGATAGACTTTGTAAAAGTCCTGTATTTTGGAGATAAGTTCCTTCTGATCTGCACTGATGTCTGCTTTTTATTTCTCACTTATAGTGATGGCAGCTCATCCCAGATGAATCTGCGGTATCTTTCACTTACCCTTGAGAAGTATGACCTTGCCCGACGGCTCTGCAACAGCAGTGACCCTAGTATTAATCCCTATTTCCCAACACAATGGCGGTTCTACTGGATGGAGCTTGGTCAATGGAAAGACTATGAAGAGGTAACTTAACGTAAACTGGATTTGGATGAATAAACCGGTATCAATAGGTTGGGTGTCAGCAATCCTCAGTGAAACGGCAGCTATACATTTTGGGGGGAAAAGGCATGTAAATGTAAATTGATACTTGTATAGCGCACTACTCACCCGCAAGGGTCTGATGCAATGTGATTGGGAAAATATAGAGACTTCACTTTGTTTGGTGAGATAAAAGGCCAATGCCTGGGCCATAGTGCATTTGTGGCTATTATTGGAAGTGGCTTAGACCCCAAAGATGGGGTTGCAAGTTCCAGATCAGTCTTGGAGCAACTATGCAAAGGCTTGATGATCACAGACATAGTACACTCAATACTTCTTGTGGTGCTTGCTGCTGTAGTACAGTACTCCTTAAGGGAATCAAAAGGAATATGATGGACCATAGTGAGGTATAGTACTGAGGGTGATGATGCTCTCACTATACTCCACAAGAACTTTGCCATTACTAGTCTCGCAGGCAATGCTATGAGCAGTGCCGGCAAGGTGAATGAAGGCAGGAGTAATTATTTGGGGATTTGGAGGTCACCACTGTAGAGGGTGATTTCAATAATTGCATTGTCACGTTCATCGAGGTGCTATATATGGAAGAACAGATCAAGACAGGTAACTTTTCACTGAGAGAAACAGGAATCATGGGTACAGCTCCTTGCGCATTAGTGGCCAAGTGAGTGCAGATGGAGTGTGAAGAAAGATTCAAGCCCTGCCTGTATCCTTCCAGCAAGTTCAGGTAAGTGTTTGCTTTGTAAAGCGAGTTGCAGCTTCTCTGTTGGAAAAAGGGCAGTGTGCAGTTACCTTTGATACAAATGCCACTCCTTATTACAAGGAGGTCCCACATAGATTAACAAACGATTAGGCTTGCAGCAAAGATTGATGGTCAGACCCACAGTGGGATCTAGTAACGGGTGCCCAACTGGTCACCGCAGATGAAGCGGTGGAAGGAGTGGCATCCTGAGAAAACTGAGGCTGTGGAGTCGCAGATACTGGGCCCTCTCCTTGTCACCTTGGAGCTTGTTGGTTTACTGGAGTTGGTCTGGAGGCAGATGGATAGGCTGGGGCTGGAGAAGCGTGGGGTCAGGAGGTGCAGGTGTTCATTTGAAATGAGCAGTATGCACCCCATGGGAATTCCATAGCACTTCACAGCAGTATTGGAGAGGAGCATCATTTAGTAGGGGCCCTTCCGGCAGGGTTGAACAGCTGACTTTTGTTAATGAACCTTCATGAAAACCATCTTCCAGGTTCCAAGTCGTAGAGCAGTCATCCAGGAGAGCTTGAAGATGAGATTGATTTTTCCAGAAATAGTGACTCAGTTGCCTACAATATTGCAAGACCATGTCACCATTCAAATCAAAGTTTAGAATTACAGATGAAGTAGGAGCATTGGAAGGGAGCATCATTGGTCAGCACGTTAATATTTCATAGGAGCTCAATCTAGTTCTTTGGAAGGGAATGGCTCAGATTGGCCAGAGGGCCAAGTGCATGGCATTGGGCTATTTAATTTGGGTCTCTGAACATATTTTAGCTACCTTATTCCTTACCTTTCATGGGAATTCTGTGTGATAGAGAGAGTAAAAATTTTGTCTGATTCCTAGAGCTTTGAAAACACATATTGGACTATGAAATAAATGAAGTGAGAAACCCTGTCACTAGCAAAACCTTTGAGGAACTCCAAACTAGGGGATGAATTATTTCAACAACTTCTTGGATACTGTCTGCTTGATTGCAGGGGTAAACCTCCACCCACCCTGAAAACATACATTCAGTCACACGTAGGAGCTGTATATAGGCATCTGAATAAAGTCAATCTGCAAACGGACAAGGGCCCCCAGGAAGTGGATGTCCGCGGGGTGGTCATGATTCTTTTCCTAATAATGTTGCCTTGACATATAGCACAAGCGTGACAATACATTTGGGAAATTGAAGGCAAGAAAGGTTCATACCATTCCATCCGATAAGGGCAGTACCATGATACAGGAGATGCATGCTGGAGAATAAATATTTTAGGGTTACACTCCCCGGTTGCTGTCTCTCCACACACCATTGGAGTCCCTTTTACATTTCTGCTTAATCCAGGTCTGTATTACAGTGTCCGGTGCCCGTTCCTGTAACACAGACAGGTCCTTGAGAAGAGAAACAAGAAATACATCAGTTTGTATTATGTACATTATGATTTCATCTTCAGAAGACAGAGCAGCTTTCTTAGCAGCTTGATCTGCTATGGCATTTCCCTATGATACCTCATCTTGCAAACATTGATGAGCAGCACATTTGACACCCACAATTTGAAAGGCTAACATAAATGCTTCTAATAGATTTTGAACATACATGTCATGGAAGGTCCTTGCAGAAGTTAGGAACCTTTCTTGCATCCACATAAAACCCCCAAATCATGAGCCACTCCAAAAGGATACTTGAAGTCAGTAAACACCATGAAAGATGTGTGTCCCCAGTGCACAGGCATGGCTCCCAGTACACAGGCATAGCTAAGGGCAACATGTATAGCCACTTGGGCAGAGTAAACTTGGGGTAAATGTCAACTTTCAACAAGTTTATCTAGGGTACACACATGATGTGCCGCTACTTGGTGTCCTGCATTATATTTGAGACTTGAACCATCTTCAAAATAAATTGATTTGCTGTGGGGTATTGATGCATCAGACACAATGCAAGGTTAGTTACAGATGTTTTCTGGCTCACATGAATTCATAGGGCTCATGCTCCTGAAAGGTGGGCATCAAAGTGGCTGGGTTCAAAGCAGGACAAGTCAGGGTGCTGTGAGAAGCTGACAGCAACAATATTTTTCAAATTATTTCTTATTTCCATAAAGGTTATTAATTGTATTTGGTTTCATACTGATTGATTATGCAATTTGTGATGGTTTTTATCAACCGAAAGCAAGGTAAATAAACTGAACTAAACATTTCTTATCTGGTCAATCAGGCAGTAGATAGGTGTTGCTTCTTTGTAGTGAGTAGACGAGCAGATACGGAATGTGGAGTGGCTGCAGTGAGTGTGGATACTTCTACAGTTGCACTACACTGGCAACAGAGTACAGGCAAGACAGAAGCCTTGTAGTCCCGTGGTCAAGAATAGAGGAATAATAAGTAATACTCTTTTCCAAGGGTGTACCAGTTACGAATGCGCCTGTACCTACGAGGGCAAGTGAGGATCTGGACTCAGACAATAATCCACCAATATTCCTGTTTAGACTTTAAGAAAGGTGGCGAAGTAAAACCACTTCTTCAGTCAGTCTGGAGCAGCGACAGCCTAGTACAGGGTTAATGGAATACAAGAGTGAAACACACCACACACGCGAGGACTCTTCAGAGGAGAACACCTCTGCATGTCCATAGTGGATGGGATTGTAATAAGTTATCTCAAAGTCTGGGGTTAGGGGCCCTGTAAGAAAAAGTGGCAAGGTGACATTCAATAAATTTACAAGGATCACACAAGAAGGCAGTGGGACTCACTGGGTTCTTCAGGGACGATAGCAGTAAAGAGCCACGAAGGCCTCCGGAAACAAGGGGAGGCACAGGACCGCCCAGAAGACAGTCGGGCAAAGCAGCTGTAGCAGTGGAACCAAATCGACTAAGGATCATAAAGCACAGGGATTTGGCAGAAAAAGGATTAAGACAAACGGGAACGAGGGAAAACATGAAAGAGGTAAAGGAGCAAAACCACAAATGTGGAGGAAACTCCATACGGTGACAAATTAAGCGAGAGCAGCAAGTGAAAAGTTGTCATGCCCCATCTTGCTAGTTTTTGGCCTTTTCATTGTTACCAGGAGGTGCTTCGCCCCTCTACTGGTCCCGACCTGGAACTGTAGGTTCTTGACCCTCTGTGTGTTGGCTGTGCACCAACAGCTGGTAGTCCACGGCCTCAAATCCTTCTCTGTCGTTTTGATAATCTCACCACAATTACAAACCGGCTTGCACTTATGTCTCCTACCCAGTATGACCCTCGATGAAATCATGACAAAACCCCTTTCGTTCATCACAACAAAACGTGAAAGGTTTACTTCAGTAGCCCCAGTGCAGGCGCAGAAGTAGGTGCTTTTTTTACATGCATGAAGACTTGTTCCACCTCCTCAGGCTCCTCCTGGCTATACAAGGGTTCCGGGGTGTCCTTTTTGACAAACGCTTGAAGTGGTCATACCATGGTAGCAAATCCCCTAATTCATTGTGTACAATATCCGCCAATCCCCAAAAAGGTGTGTGCCTTGGAGGTGGTCAGGAGGTGAGGCAGTTTACAGATTGCTTCAATCCGGTCAACCGACAAATGGCTCTCCCCAGCCAAAATATCATGACTTAAATATCACATGTGGGGTAGACACAAATTGTGATTTCTTTTTGGAAGTCGTGTGCCCCTTCTTTGCCTATTCAGTGAGCAATTACAGGGAGTCAACCTTGCTTTTTTCTAAGGTGGCAGAAGCAAATAGCATATCTGCAACACACAGGACGTATGTAGACTCCTTGGGGAAAGATCGGGGTGTGGAGATCTCATTTTAAAGCTTTTAAGAAGATGTGAAGTTGATAAACCCATGTGGGAGTCTGCTGAACTAGAAAGCAAAGAGGCGGTGGCTTTCCCCGTGTATTGGGATGGAAAAGGAAGTGGAGTACTGGTCCACAACCGTGAACAACCACGCAGCGGCTGAGATATATGAAAGGATAATAGTGGGGTTGGGTACCAATTGGAAGTTAAGGTAAGCATGATCTCCAGGAGGTCTTTGGCAAGCGGTACATGTCTTTCCTTGCCTTTTTCATCAGTGGAAATGTTACAGATACTCACAGTGGGCCTAGGCTTCTTGCTTGATTAAATCTGCAATAACTAAATGAATCCCAGTTTGTACCTTCAGACGTTAAAGGGTCTTGTGGGTTACAGGGTAGTTTTCACTTGGTGTTCTCCCTCATCATTATGTTGTCAATACAAAGATTACACCTCACATCATTTGCAAGTTCAGACCGCAAAGTAGAAGAAACTTGTTAAAGCAACTTGTTCAAGGATTCTTACATTTGTGTTGTACATTTAACAATTTATCGGATTCAAACAATAAAACTAAATCATCATTTTCATTAGTATGGAATCTTGCGAAACACTCAATCAGAAGACTGTACAGATCAGATCCCGCCTCAACAAATTTGCATGTGACATTTAGTTTCACAAAAAGTCATTTTTGTCAGTTATAGGAACCAAAAGTAACATAACCAGGAGCAGTAATATAGCAAGGAACTCTTGTATTTGATTTGCCAATTGCATTTCTGGACAAGTTAAAGAGAGGTCTAGGAGGAAACTAGAATGTTCTGAGGACAGATCAGCTTGTGCCAGTGTATTGATCATCATGATCGTTCTGTCTTCCCTGGTTATAAGCTCTACAGTGTGCTCTGAAGCTATCTTGTTTAATATTACAAAAAAAACTAAGAGGGTTGCCCAATATTGGAGGCCTTGCGCTGCTACCGTTAACTGTGCCAGTAACCCATTTGGCCTCCACATTAAATCATTAAACATAATTTGTGGGGAGCAATTGCTATGTTTATCAAATAGTCAGAACATTAAATATTTCTGTCCCTCACTTTATTTTTATACAAAATACTATTTGTTTTCCTTAAAAACCTTGTTTACTTTGGTATTAAGCTCATCATTTAACATTAGTTCAATTATCTAAAAGAATTCATTAGAATCACAGGGAAGTTGTCACTACAAAAACTCATCAGACTCAGTTAAAGCAACTGTGTCCGTAAATGACTTGATCCTTACAGCAAAGAAAATCAATCCTCAAAGATCATAGGACAGGGGAGCAGAGATCTTTGCCAGTGGTATTTTATCATTCCAGGATTATGCCCATTCATGAGTCACCGCCAACGCGTGTTTTCATAGTGTGCTACCTCTTCATCAGGGCTGTACAATATCAGTCCTATACTATCTTCTAAAATCACGATTGTCGCCTCCCAGGAACTTGAGCATATAATGCTAGCACTCCCTAAATTTCCTCAACCTTTTTCTTCCCATAGTCAGTCAGAGGAGAATACAAGTGACATAAACTTTAGATAGTTGTGTTAGCAGGTAAATGACTTTCTCGTGAGGAGAGTGCAGAATAAGAAAAGATACTACGATGGGAGATGCACACACTGACCTACCTCGATTGAGAGTTGGCATGAAAACGAGTCCTGTGTCTGTCAGTAGGGATAGAGTTCTAACAGTTCATGTAACATGCACATTCAAAAACACACAGATGTATAAGAGTCTAGAGAATATTTTTGGTGTCTGCAGTTGGTGATAACTTACTATTAATTACTAGTAATTAATTTGCTTCAATGTGTGGTTACTTAACACCTTATCTAGATTAGAATGTTGTTGTAATGAGCTTTGGTCTCATGTCTGGATTATGGAGCATTGTGCTTAGTGCGTTCCATGTTCCACTCGTAAGTCCAAAGTTTCAGAACAGGCAGTTCATTTACAGCTGGCCAGGGATGAGCTGTCGTTACCTCCGCAGGCTGTACCTTGGGACATAAAATCTACTTACCCTACTGCATCGTTTTCTGTGTAATGCTTCTGGAGCTTCCATGAAATTTCTATTCTGTACCTTCTCAACAGATGATTTGTTACAAATCTAAGTAACATATTTTTGCAGTAAAGAGACATTCTGGAAAGAAAAGACAAGAAAATCACTTATTTAAATTCGTCTAATAAAATTTTAATGTTCTGTCTTTTAAAAAAAAAAAAGAAAACATTCTCACTATCCCATACAAATGCCCACCGCTTAACACACATTTGAAAACTAAGCTGTCCTGGTTGTGTTGAATCCCTTTTTGTGTCAACCTCTGTAATGCTCCTGTTGACCTCATGTGGTGACATGGTACTCTCACACACTTTGACTTGGATCACATGCCTGGCTGGCTGCCGTGGCATATGGCTAAATTCTGCCTGCAGTATATGGTTCTCCAGTGTGAATGATGCCTTTAAGTATCTTCTCCTGCTTATTTATACACCGGTTTTCTAATTTCTGTCCGCAGTCCCTCTCTGAGCAGCTGAACCTAGCTTTTGAGCTGGGGGCCTGGACCCATGCCTTTGAGATCTACAGCCGCCTTTACTGTGTATGTTTGAAGAGTCTTATGCAGCGCAACGTGAAAACAGGCTTCAGGCGTAAGGTGAGGCGCCGGCCCATATACCGTTCCTACGAGAGCATGGCCCCCTATTTAAGGTGAGCAACCAACAGGGACAAAGTTAACCTGTTTGACGACAAATAAAAGAAATAAAACATATTTTCTTTAAGTCCTTTTTTCTAGCTGGCCCCTGTCTTCCTTTTCTTTCATTAGCCCCACGTCCCTCGTCTTAGAAGCTGTTATTACTCATGCGGTGGTCCCATCTCGAGACAGTAATAAAACTCAGAAGAATGCTAGAGTGTAAACCTAGCCCAGCCTGCTGTCTGTTGTCATTCTTCCTGGGTTTTTCTTCCTATCTATGACTGCGACGAGGACTTGGCATTTGATGGGTCCTCTACCTGGCTTGGGCCTCCATCTTTACGCGTCATTATCCGCCACTTCCTATCATGGGCTCTGAGGGCATGCTACGTGAGGTTGTGGGAGGAAGAAAAGGGCTTCTAGGAATAAGTGAGGTTTTAGCTGGAATATTGGGTATTTTTTCTGAGCCCCTCTCTTACTTTCAGAAGAACAATACTTAATCCTCTTTTGTCTGTCATGGAGGAAGTCTCTTTGTAACAGAAGCCATGCTACCAAGGAAGGGGCAACAAGTAGCTGTTATCATACGCTAATACTTTAACAGTGAGCTATTTGAAATGTGTAAATATTCTGCTTGCTGGAGGTGCCATTTAGAGGACTCTTCCCTTTTCAATCTCCTGCACTCCCTCTACTAGTCCAGGAGGTTAAGGGTGCATCAGAGCGAAGCCTGGCATTGAACTGATGCTAGATTTTACCATGTGTTTGCAGGGCTTATTTCTGCCTTTCTGCAGGATGGATACTAACCAGAGCTCACCTCTTGAGCCTTCTGTGTCAGAGGATGGGTTGAAGAAGTGGCTGTGACGGATAAGAAGGGCAAATATATTGACAGAGAGCTCCTTTCTGGGATTCTGAGAAGAATACATGAGGTTATGGGTTTTCAAGTGATTGAGGCATCGGCTCATTCTCTGATCCTGCTCTTTGTCAATTCAATCAGGCTCATTTTCTGACATTACCATTTTATTAGCATGTTCATGATGTTTTGCTGAGGAAGTGGAGGGATCCTGACAGTATCAACCTACCCAGAGATTTGACATGGCGGTACACCATTGAAGATGTGGAAAGAACCATTCCTAAGCCTGGCCTCTCTTGTAGATAGGTTGACTGTCCTTTAATAAAAGTCCTGTTTTGATTCCTCTCTAGCAGTTTGTACCAGGAATCATGATGTCTGCACTTTCCAGTTCAGTTCATAAGCATTCATATAATATTATGCCTGTATTTGTCCCTTTCTCTTCTTCCACAGAAGCAGATGGGGACAATGAATAGCCTGCTTCGGGAAAGGTCATTTGAATCTTCCCCAAATAGGACATTTACCTCACCGATTCTCAACAGCTTGGGTTATCAGATGGGCTACTCTACTAACTGAACCTTCAGAATAGTGAGATAGAGACGTACAAACACATAATATTACTTCTCTGCTATCTGTGTCACTGCTATTGACTGTGGCTATCTAGCTTCAACTATTAAAAATTAGAAAATTCTACACCTGAATTCTCTGATGCATACGCTCGTTTTCTGTATTGCAGTCTGAGATGGTAGTAACTAAAATTTAATTCACTCCTACAATTCAATATACTTAGACAACTACAGATCTGGTCCTTAACCTATATACATAACAATATTCAAGTCTACAAATGTTGAGTACTTCTGAATTCATTAAGACTTTTTCCTCCTTCTTTCTTCCTAGAGCAGTAACTCTAAGGGTTCAATATCTTTTTATGAAGGAAAAAGTTTGGCTCCATTCTTCACTGACTCTTATTTCCTTTTAGAGCACTAAGTATCTCCGTGCTCTTCCTCAATGCTGCGCTGACTTCATGAATTTCAAAATCTTTAACAGAAGTTCCCATTCAAAAAACTTGGAATACCCTAATAATGTGCACACGAGAAAATCACAATGAATGCGTCAAAATGAGTATTTGCATGACTTGAAATTTCCTCAAGGTAGTTCCATGTAGGTTCTGGCTGCTTCGTGGGCAGGGTTTCACTGAGTCCATCATGTTTAAATTTGTGAGGCAGCAACTTGAGCTTTTCTTAAAGCGTTTGTACAATCTTCAGAGTCTGTAGTTGGAATGGTTTTCTTTTGGACAGTACTGTTTTATCTTAAATTCTGTTTTTGTCTCTGATAAAATTACTGGGTGTTGCAGCAAAAGTGATTTAAGGCGTTCTTTTTTCATAGTAGAAGGCCCAGTTCTTGCTGTTGTACTCCTTATAAGTAATGACTGGGAGGAGGGCGAAGGGGGCTCTGGGATAACATCTCAGTTACCAGATAATAATTATTACTTTTAGCCCTATATGTTCTCTTCACAATCTTTATGACCCTCCCACTCTCCCTTGACTGGCTGCTTTCAGACCAGCTCTCTCTCCAGATAGGTCAGAAGGAATGTTAGGAATGCTAGTCTATTACAGCTCCCAGCAGGATGGGCGAAGCCTGTATTCTTGCATGGTGTACTGAGCTTTTATTTCCTGCCTTGTGGAGGGGCCACCTCATGAGTAATGGCTGTGACGAAGATGAGTAGGACGAAGTGAAATGAAGATTACATGTAAGTAATAGAGTCTCCTCTCTCCTGTTACTTACTGTCTTCAGGACACCTAGGAAGAATGGTTGTCAGGGTGAAGTCTTCACTAGAACACACCATTGGCTCAAACGTGCCTTATTAATGCAACCAATGATGTCATTTGAGATGTCATCAATGATGTCATAGGACATGTCATGAGTAATATCATATGTATTTTGTTTTTGTTCTAAATGTTAATGTTGTCACTTACAATTTCACCAAACGATAACATTACTTTAACCTTTTTTTCAGTAAATCTTTAAGGTTTTGTTTTTAGAATAAAAACAGATCTTTTTATCACACCTAACTATAATGCTACTTTAACTATATATTCAGGGCAAAAAAATGGTGAATTTGGTTCATTTGAAACTTATGGCAATGTGTACATTAAAGCCCATTCAGGGCATAATACTAACTGATTGCTGTACGAATGCTAAATGCCTATGTACACACATTCGCACTGATACACATTTGCTATGCTGTAACAAATAACATGTTTAGTAATGGCCGACACCGCTGACCTAAGTAAGGTTGGTGTCCTTTGTTTGTGTTTAACAATGTACACAGATTTAAGTGTGTGTCTCATACCGGCGCCGGCCACCATTGACAAAGGCGACATCCAAAATGCGTCTGGTCGTGTGAGAGAACCCATAATAAATCTTGGGAAGCCCGTTCCTGTGAGTGCTTGGTCCATTCATTTGTGCCGCGAGCTGAGGATTTTGTCGATCCGTGTCGATTGAGCACCCGATCGTAAGTGAAGGGGGGGAAAGACGGGAATTGAGCGTGATATATATATATATATTTTTTTTTTTCGTTTTTGACTGAAAAAACCTTAGGTTTCAGGAACGTTATAGTTAGTTGGACATTTAACTCCTACAAACCCATTGAACTTCCGGTGTTATGGTTAGTTCAGCTAACTATAACTCGTGCCCCCGCAATGCACTGCTGATGACGTCACATATTACATCGTTCATGACATGGTCAGTGACATCACTGATGACATCTCAAATGACATCACTGATGACATCATCCAGTGACTGTGTTTCCGTAAAGTTTAATTTTTTTATATATATATGCCAAGCTGTATTGAAGAATGAGTGGGTCTGTGTGGAGGATTTAGTAGGTACATGACTGTATAAGTGAGTGATGAAACGTGTCTTTCTGAATGCATGGGTTAGTGACTAAACTGTGTGAAAGTCTGTATCAGTCAGTCTGTTATAGTGTAAGCTGCTGCATGGGTTGGTGAGTAGCTGCAGGAGTGGCTATATGGGTTATTGATTGCTTGCCTGAGTATCTCTATGGCTGCCTGAGTGTGTGTGTAGGTGGGTGGGAGGTGTGTGACTGTGCATAGATGTGTGAGTAGTTGATTTACTGGGTGTATGGGTTCAAGAGTGCATGTGGCAACAGCTGTATGGGTGGGTGAGTATGTGTATGGGTGTGTTGATGAGTGAATGGATGCCTCAGTGGTACATGTGCAAGTAAGTACATATGTAAAAGGCAGTTTATGTGAGTGATGGTGTATATAAATAACAATATGTGAGAGTCAGTAGTTGTGAGAGTGGCTGCATGGATGAGTGTGTATTTGTATAGTGATTCTAAAAGAGAGTAATTATGTGTTAGTATCTGTATGAATAAGAGAGGTGGTGTCTGTATAACTGCATAGGTGAGTAAATGGAAGTATGATTGATTCTTTGCATGACTGACTAGGTGTGTGAGTAACTCTGGATATGTGGCAGTGTGTGAGTGTCTGTATAGGTGTATGAGTGCATATGATAGTGTTGTATTGATGAGTGACTGCATGTAAGAGTGACTATGGGTGAATGAGTTGATGCATGTGTAGACCTAGGAATCAGTCAGCGCGTATTTAGTAACTGGTATTGATGTGTCTATTTTTTCGAAAATGGTAGTCTGTATTTTAGAGTGGGTGTATCAAAGGTTATATTCAGGTGTGAGGAGGTGCATCAGATTTTCACATGGATGATGTCATCAGTGATGTCATCAGTGATGTCACGGACTATGTCATGAATGATGTAATATGTGACGTCATCAGCAGTGCATTGCGGTGGCGTGGGTTATAGTTAGCTGAACTAACTATAACACCGGAATTTTCTATGGTTTTGTACGAGTGAAATGTCCAACTAACTATAACGTTCCTGAAACCTAAGGTTTTTTCAGTGAATTTCTATGATTTTTTAAATGCTAATTTCTAACTATAATGTGCCTGAAACCTATGGTTTTTTCAGTGAATTTCAAAGGTTTTTTAAAATGAAAATTTGTAAGTCTAATGTACCTCAATCCTAGGTTTTTTTTATTTTCTATACACATTTAAAAAAATTGTGAATAATTTTTAGTTAGGAAAACTATGTTCATTCTTTTTTTTGTGTAATATTATACAGAAGTCGCGCACCCTTCGCGCATCCTACACAATGGCTGCGCACATTCCGGTAGCCATTTTGAAAAGTCGCGCTGGAGTCGCGACTTTGGCGTACTTTGTAAAGTATGAAAAATCTTTAAATTAATTATAAATAAAAGTTTTCCTTTAAGTGTTGGTCTAAATGTATTAATGAAAGTATTTTTAAAGTATTATTTTCAATATAATTTCGACGAAAGTAAAGTTACAAAGTGCGTGGTGTAGCCGCTTAATAAGAGCAACATCTCCCCACGCGTATTTCCGGGGTCGTGCCGTGATCGTGCTGAGATCGAGCCGAAGTCGAGACTTCGGCGTACTTTTAAAGTTGAAAAAATGACTATAGAAAGTTTGAATATATTAGACTGAACAGTTTTGCTAATATACTTATTAAAATTTTATAGAAATTTTTATTTATAGTGTATAATGATATATATGATTTTCGCGGGTGCATGACGAGTGCGTGCACCCTATGCGACTTCATGTCAGCAAAAGAAAAAAGGAATCTGATTGGTTGAAATCAATTTCATTGTGAAAGAGGGAGGATCCATCCTTGTGATATTTCCCTTACTTTTTGTCCTTGATAGAGAGAAGACCTGTTTCTTGCTTCTCTTTATATTGATATACCTTTTTTGTGTGTTTATTTTTAATACAACTATGGCTTCTAGTTTTGCCAAAGTTGATCCACTTGCAGTAGAGGAGGAAGAACAGATGGTGCAGCAGAAGAAGAAAAGAAAGGAAAGCATCGTTTGGTCCTTTTTTAGTGTACAAGAGGACCTGCGATGGATGCCGCTTCTGCATCCCGTAACCTAGAACGTCACAGTATGGTCAAACTGCGGTGGGACGCACACTCGTTGACCTCTCATGGCACTGCTCCACACTTCGGGGAGGACGCTTTCCATTAGCTGTGTTTTCTGATGACATGTTGCGCCAGCCCCGTCCAACAACGGAACTCCTTTAGATCGAAACTGACTCTTCCACTCTCTCACCGGAAGTGAAACCAGGCCACGCGGACACTTTCACAATACAACAGCCGAGAATGCACTTTTCGATAAAAAACACATATTCCTTCCTCCTTATCAAATAAAAGACTCCCTGAAGAACAGGGGCCAGCTTCGATCGGTAAACAGCTGTTACAACACATTTTTTACTTCCCAATACCATTACAACGCATGCGTTACCATGCATGCGTTGTACATCACAAAGTCATTACTACGCATTTTTTTTTTAGAACGCATGGTCATTTACCACGCATGTCTTTACAATGAATTTCGTTGTAAAGGTATGTATGGTAAATGACCATGCGTTCTAAAAAAAATGTAGACGATCCACGTCGTTGTAAGGAAACCTAGGCTGTTCAATTTCCTCACAACGACGTGCACCGCCCCTCAGAGACGACATGAAGCAAGAGCCATGAGGAGTGACAGGTAAGGGGGATTGGGCATGGGGTGGGGGTTACTTTTCTAGGGTTTAGGATAGTGCAGTGGTGTTTGGGTAGTGTACGGGTCGTGGTGGGGGTTGTGTTTTAGGGGTTAGGGTAGTGCAGTGTTGTTTGGGTAGTGTAGGAGGTCATGCTGGGGGTATTGTTTTAGGGTTTAGGGTAGTACAGTGGTTTGGTAGTGTAGGGGGTCGTGCTGGGGGTAGATTTAGGGTTTAGGGTAGTGCAGTGGTGTTTGTGTAGTGTAGGGGGTAGAGCTGGGGGTAGTGGTTTAGGGTAGTGTAGTGGTGTTGGTGTAGTGTAGGGGGTCGTGTTTTAGGATAGAGGGTAGTGCGGTGGTGTTTGGGTAGTGTAGGCAATCGTGCTGGGGATAGTGTTTTAGGGTTTAGGGTAGCGCAGTGGTGTATGGGTAGTGTAGGGGGTCGTGCTGGGGTAGTGTTTTAGGGTTTAGGGTGGCGCAGCGGTGTTTGGGTAGTGTAGGGGTTCCTGCTGGGGGTAGATTTAGGTTTTAGGGTTGCGCAGTGGTGTTTGGGTAGTGTAGGGGGTCCTGCTGGTGGTAGTGTTTTAGGTTTAGGGTAGTGCAGTGGTGTTTTGGTAGTGTAGGGGGTCATGCTGGGTGTAGTGTTTTAGGGTTTAGGGTAGTGCAGTGGTGTTTCGGTAGTGTAGGGGGTCGTGCTGGGGGTAGATTTAGGGTTTAGGGTAGTGCAGTGGTGTTTGTGTAGTGGGTCATGCTGGGAGTAGAGTTAGGGTTTAGGGTAGTGCAGTGGTGTTTATGTAGTGTAGGGGGTAGTGCTTTAGGGTTTAGGGTAGTGCAGAGGTGTGTGTAGTGTAGGGGGGTGTGTTTTGGGGTTTAGGGTAGTGCAGTGGTGTTTGGGTAGTGTAGGGGTCGTGTTTTAGGGATGAGGGCAGTGCAGTGGTGTTTGGGTAGTGTAGGGGGTCGTGCTGGGGTAGATTTAGGGTTTTGTGCGGTGGTGTTTGTGTAGTGTAGGGGGTTGTGCTGCTGGTAGTGTTTTAGGGTTTAGGGTAGCACAGTGGTGTTTGGGTAGTGTAGGAGGTCATGCTGGGGGTAGTGTTTTAGGGTTTAGGGTAGTGCAGTGGTGTTTTGGTAGTGTAGGGAGTTGTGCTGGGGGTAGATTTAGGGTTTAGGGTAGCGCAGTGGTATTTTGGTAGTGTAGGGGTTGTGCTGGGGGTAGTATTTTAGAGTTTAGGGTAGCACAGTGGTGTTTGGGTAGCATAGGGGGTCGTGCTGGGGGTAGTGTTTTAGGGTTTAGGGTTGCACAGTGGTGTTTGGGTAGCATAGGGGGTCGTGCTGGGGTAGTGTTTTAGGGCTCAGGGTAGCGCAGTAGTGTTTGGGTACCGTAGGGGGTCGTGCTGGGGGTAGTGTTTTAGAGTAGCGCAGAGGTGTTTGGGTAGAGTAGGGTGTCTTGCAGGGGGTAGATTTAGGGTTTAGGGTAGCGCACAAGTGTTTGGGTAGCGTAGGGGGTCGTGCTGGGGGTAGTGTTTTAGGGTAGCACAGAGGTGTTTGGGTAGCGTAGGGGGTAGTGCTGGGGGTAGTGTTTTAGGGGTTAGGGTAGTGCAGTGGTGTTTGTGTAGTGTAGGGGGTCGTGTTTTAGGGTTTAAGGTAGTGCTCTGGTGTTTGGTAGTGTAGGGGGTCGTGCTGGGGGTAGATTTATGGTTTAGGGTAGTGCAGTGGTGTTTGGGTAGTGTAGGGGTCGTGTTTTAGGGATGAGGGCAGTGCAGTGGTGTTTGGGTAGTGTAGGGGTCGTGCTCGGGTAGATTTAGGGTTTTGTGCAGTGGTGTTTGTGTAGTGTAGGGGGTTGTGCTGCTGGTAGTGTTTTAGGGTTTAGGGTAGCACAGTGGTGTTTGGGTAGTGTAGGAGGTCATGCTGGGGGTAGTGTTTTAGGGTTTAGGGTAGTGCAGTGGTGTTTTGGTAGTGTAGGGGGTCGTGCTGGGGTAGATTTAGGGTTTAGGGTAGCGCAGTGGTGTTTTGGTAGTGTAGGGGGTCGTGCTGGGGTAGTGTTTTAGGGCTCAGGGTAGCGCAGTAGTGTTTGGGTACCGTAGGGGGTCGTGCTGGGGGTAGTGTTTTAGAGTAGCGCAGAGGTGTTTGGATAGAGTAGGGTGTCTTGCAGGGGGTAGATTTAGGGTTTAGGGTAGCGCAGAAGTGTTTGGGTAGCGTAGGGGGTATGCTGGGGGTAGTGTTTTAGGGTAGCGCAGAGGTGTTTGGGTAGAGTAGGGTGTCTTGCAGGGGGTAGATTTAGGGTTTAGGGTAGCGCAGAAGTGTTTGGGTAGCGTAGGGGGTCATGCTGGGGGTAGTGTTTTAGGGTAGCGCAGAGGTGTTTGGGTAGCGTAGGGGGTAGTGCTGGGGGTAGTGTTTTAGGGTAGCGCAGAGGTGTTTGGGTAGAGTAGGGTGTCTTGCAGGGGGTAGATTTAGGGTTTAGGGTAGCGCAGTGGTGTTCGGGTAGTGTAGGGGGTCATGCTGGGGGTAGTGTTTTAGGGGTTAGGGTAGTGCAGTGGTGTTTGTGTAGTGTAGGGGGTCGTGTTTTAGGGTTTAAGGTAGTGCTCTGTTGTTTGGTAGTGTAGGGGGTCGTGCTGGGGGTAGATTTATGGTTTAGGGTAGTGCAGTGGTGTTTGTGTAGTGTAGGGGTAGTGTTTTAGGGTTTAGGGTAGTGCAGTGGTGTTTGTGTAGTGTAGGGGGTCGTGTTTTAGGGTTTAGGGGGGTGTAGTGGTGTTTGGGTAGTGTAGGGGTCGTAATTTTGGGTTGAGGGTTGTGCAGTGGTGTTCGGGTAGTGTAGGGGTTCGTGCTGGGGGTAGTGTTTTAGGGTTTAGGGTAGCGCTGTCGTTTTTGAGTAGTGTAGGCGGTCATGCTGGGGGTAGTGTTGTAGGTTTTAGGGTAGCGCAGTGGTGTTTGTGTAGTGTAGGGGGTCATGCTGGGGCTAGTGTTTTAAGGTTTAGGATAGCGCAGTGGTGTTTGGGTAGTATACAGGGTCATGCTGGTGGTAGTGTTTTAGGGTAGCGCAGTGATGTTTGGGTAGCATAGGGGGTCGTGCTGGGGGTAGTGTTTTAGGTTTTAGGGTAGTGCAGTGGTGTTTGTGTAGTGTAGGGGGTCGTGTTTTAGGGTTTAGGGTAGTGCAGTGGTGTTTGGTAGTGTAGGGGGTCGTGCTGGGGGTAGATTTAGGGTTTACGGTAGTGCAGTTGTGTTTGTGTAGTGTAAGGGGTAGTGCTGAGGGTAGTGTTTTAGGGTTTAGGGTAGTGCAGTAGTGTTTGTGTAGTGGGTAGTGTTTTAGGGTTTCGGGTAGTGCAGTTGTGTTTTTGTAGTGTAGGGGGTCGTGCTGGGGGTAGTGTTTTAGATTTTAGGGTAGTGCAGTGGTGTTTTTGTAGTGTAGGGGGTCGTGTTTTAGGGTTTAGGGTAGTGCAGTGGTGTGTGTGTAGTGTAGAGGGTCGTGCTGGTGGTAGTGTTTTAGGGTTTAGGGTAGTGCAGTGGTGTTTGGGTAGTGTAGGGGGTCATACTGGGGGTAGAGTTAATGTTTAGGATAGTGCAGTTGTGTTTGGGTAGTGTAGTGGGTCATGCTGGGGGTAGTGTTTTAGGGTTTAGGGTAGTGCAGTGGTGTTTGGGTAGTTTAGGGGGTCGTGCTGGGGTAGTATTTTAGTTTTTAGGATAGTGCAGTGGTGTTTGTGTAGTGAGCAGCGCATGGGTTGCGTCGCTAGGCGAGACCTAAAAAGCGTTGCACGAAGATGGCTGCCAACATTTCCTGGATTGAAGTGTTGGCAGCCAATTAGAGCCAAGCTTGAGCTTGTGTAGTTAGGTCCTGCCCAGATTTATAAATATTTTTTCCCTTTAATATCTCAAAAACCACTGAACGGATTTACACCATTTGAAAAAAGGACGCTTTCGGAACCAAGCACTACCTTTTTGCCAAATTTGGTGTAATTCCGTTCAGGAGTTCGAGCTGTAGCCGTGTCTAAAGTTTGCTAAGGGAAATGCATTTTTCGAACTCTTTTTAAAAAAAAAAAAAAATTATTTCTCTCTCAGGAACTACTTAACAGATTTACACCATTTAACAGAAAGGTCTCTTTCTGAAACAAGGGCTACCTTTTTGCCAAATTTGGGGTAATTCCGTTTAGCAGTTCGAGCTGTAGCCGTGTCTAAAGTTTCCTATGGAAAATAACATGGAAAAAACACGTTTTGGGACCCCCCTTTTTTTTCTCGGCCCCTGCAAAGCAAATCACCCCAAAACTTTCAGGATAGGAGCTGACCGGAACGGGCCATAAGGTTTGACAATTTCGCAAAGATTCGTCAACCGACGCCATAGTTTTTGGGAAAACAAAAAACGCTTTTCCTATGGAAACTAGGTCCTAACTATAACTATCTACTGGCGACCGCCAGTAGCTAATACTGGAGACCGCCAGTAGATAATATATATAGTGTAGGGGGTCGTGCTGGGGTAGTGGTTTAGGGTAGTGCAGTGGTGTTTGTGTAGTGTTGGGGGTAGTGTTTTAGGATTTAGGGTAGTGCAGTGGTGTTTGGTAGTGTAGGGGGTCGTGCTGGGGGTAGATTTAGGGTTTAGGGTAGTGCAGTGGTGTTTTTGTAGTGTAGGGGTCGTGTTTTAGGGTAGTGCAGTTGTGTTTCGGTAGTGTAGGGGTGGTGCTGGTTGTAGTGTTTTAGGGTTTAGGGTAGTGCAGTGGTGTTTGTGTTTTAGGGTTTGGTGTAGTGCAGTGGTGTTTGTGTATTATAGGGGGTCGTGTTTTAGGGTTTTGGGTAGTGCAGTTGTGTTTGGGTAGTGTAGGGGATCGTCTTGCTGAGGGTAGTGTGTTAGGTTTTAGGGTAGTGCAGTGATGTTTGGGTAGTGTAGGGGGTCGTGCTGGGGTAGTATTTTAGTTTTTAGGATAGTGCAGTGGTGTTTGTGTAGTGAGCAGCGCATGGGTTGCGTCGCTAGGCGAGACCTAAAAAGCGTTGCACGATGATGGCTGCCAATATTTCCTGGATTGAAGTGTTGGCAGCCAATTAGAGCCAAGCTTGAGCTTGTGTAGTTAGGTCCTGCCCAAATTTATAAAGATTTTTTCCCTTTAATATCTCAAAAACCACTGAACGGATTTACACCATTTGAAAAAAGGACGCTTTCGGAACCAAGCACTACCTTTTTGGCAAATTTGGTGTAATTCCGTTCAGCAGTTCGAGCTGTAGCCGTGTCTAAAGTTTCCTAAGGGAAATGCATTTTTCGACCTTTTTTTTTTTTTTTTTTTATTTCTCAGGAACTACTTAACAGATTTACACCATTTAACAGAAAGGTCTCTTTCTGAAACAAGGGCTACCTTTTTGCCAAATTTGGTGTAATTCCGTTCAGCAGTTCGAGCTGTAGCCGTGTCTAAAGTTTCCTATGGAAAATAACATGGAAAAAACACGTTTTGGGATCCCCCTTTTTTTCTCGGCCCCTGCAAAGCAAATCACCCCGAAACTTTCAGGGTAGGAGCTGACCGGAGCGGGCCATACGTTTTGAAAATTTCGTTAAGATTCGTCAACTGGCACCATAGTTTTTGGGAAAACAAAAAACGCTTTTCCTATTGAAACTATGTCCTCACTATAACTATCTACTGGCGACCGCCAGTAGATAATACTGGAGACCGTCAGTAGATAATATATATATATAGTGTAGGGGGTCATGCTGGGGTAGTGTTTTAGGGTTTAGGGTGCAGTGGTGTTTGGGTAGTGTAGGGGGTCGTGCTGGGGGTAGATTTGGGTTTAGGCTAGTGCAGTGGTTTTTGTGTAGTGTAGGGGGTCATGTTTAAGGGTTTAGGTTTAGTGCAGTGGTATTTAGGTAGTGTAGGGGGTCGTGATTTAGGGTTGAGGGTAGTGCAGTGGTGTTTGGGTAGTGTAGGGGTCGTGCTGGCGGATTTAGAGTTTAGGGTAATGCAGTGGTGTTTGTGTAGTGTAGGGGGAGGTGCTGGGGGTAGTGTTTTAGGGTTTAATGTAGCGCAGTGGTGTTTGTGTAGTGTAGGGGGTAGTGTTTTAGGGTAGTGCAGTGGTGTTTGTGTAGTGTAGGTGGTCATGCTGGGGGTAGTGTTTTACATATTAGGGTAGTGCAGTGGTGTTTTTGTAGTGTAGGGGGTCGTGTTTTAGGGTTGAGGGTAGTGCAGTGGTGTTTGGGTAGTGTAGGGGGTCATGCTGGGGGTAGTGTTTTAGGGTAGATCGATGGTGTTTGGGTAGTGTTGGGGTTCGTGCTAGTGGTAGTGGTTTAGGGTTTAGAGTAGTGCAGTGGTGTTTGTGTAGGGGTTGGTGCTGGTGCTGGTGGTAGTGTCTTAGGGTCGTGCAGTTGTGTTTGGGTAGTGTAGGCAATTGTCGTGCTGGGGGTAGTGTGTTAGGGTTTAGGGTAGTGCAGTGATGTTTGGGTAGTGTAGGAGGTCATGCTGGGGGTAGTGTGTTAGGGTTTAGTGCAGTGGTGTTTGGGTAGTGTAGGGGGTCATGCTGGGGGTAGTGTGTTAGGGTTTAGGGTAGTGCAGTGGTGTTTGGATAGTGTAGGAGGTCGTGCTGGGGTGTGTGTTAGGGTTTAGGGTAGTGCAGTGATGTTTGGGTAGTGTAGGCGATTGTCGTGCTTGGGGTAGTGTGTTAGGGTTTAGGGTAGTGCACTGATGTTTGGGTAGTTTAGGGGGTCGTGCTGGGGTAGTGCTTTAGGGTTTAGAGTAGTACAGTAGTGTTTGGGTCGTGTAGGGTGTCATGCTGGGGTATTGTTTTAGTGTTAAGGGTAGTGCAGTGGTGGTTGTGTAGTGAGCAGAACATGCGCTGCGTCGCTAGGCGAGACCTAAAAAGCATTGCACAAAGATGACTTCCAACACTTCCTGAATTGAAGTGTTGGCAGCCAATTAGAGCCAAGCTTGTGTAGTTATGTCCCGCCCAGATATATAAAGATTTTTTTCCTTTAATATCTCAAAAACTACTGAACGGATTTAGAACATTTAAAAAAAGGACACTTTCTGATCCAAGCACTACCTTTTTGCCAAAATTGGTGTAATTCCGTTCAGCAGTTCGAGCTGTAGCCGTGTCTAAAGTTTCCTACGGAAAATAACATGGAAACAACACGTTTTGGGACCCCCCTTTTTTCTCGGCCCCTGCTTGGCAAATCACTCCGAAACTTTCAGGCTAGGAGCTGACCGGAACGGGCCATAAGGTTTGACAATTTCGCTAAGATTCGTCAACCGCCGCCATAGTTTTTGGGAAAACAAAAAACGCTTTTCCTATGGAAACTAGGTCCTAACTATAACAATCTACTGGCGACTGCCAGTAGATAATACTGGAGACCGCCAGTAGATAATATATATAGTGTAGGGGGTAGTGGTTTAGGGTAGTGCAGTGGTGTTTGTGTAGTGTAGGGGGTCGTGTTTTAGGGTTTACGGTAGTGCAGTGGTGTTTGGTAGTGTAGGGGGTCGTGCTGGGGTAGATTTAGGGTTTAGGGTAGTGCAGTGGTGTTTTTGTAGTGTAGGGTTCGTGTTTTAGGGTAGTGCAGTTGTGTTTCGGTAGTGTAGGGGTGGTGCTGGTTGTAGTGTTTTAGGGTTTAGGGTAGTGCAGTGGTGTTTGTGTTTTAGGGTTTAGGGTAGTGCAGTGTTGTTTGGTAGTGTAGGGAGTTCTGCTGGGGTAGTTTTTTAGGGTTTGGTGTAGTGCAGTCGTGTTTGTGTATTATAGGGGGTCGTGTTTTAGGGTTTTGGGTAGTGCAGTTGTGTTTGGGTAGTGTAGGGGGTCGTACTGGGGGTAGTTTTTTTAGGTTTTATTGTAGTGCAGTGGTGTTTGGGTAGTTTAGGGGGTCATGCTGGTGGTAGGGTTTAGGGTAGTGCAGTGGTGTTTGTAGTGTAGGGGGTCATGCTGGGGGTGGATTTACGGTTTAGGGTAGTGCAGTTGTGTTTGGGTAGTGTAAGGGGTCATGCTGGCTTAGTGTGTTAGGGTTTAGAGTAGTGCAGTGCTGTTTGGTTAGTGTAGGGGGTTCGTGCTGGGGGTAGTGTTTTACGGTTTAGGGTAGTGCAGTGGTGTTTGGGTATTGTAGGGGATCGTCGTGCTGGGGGGAGTGTTTTAGGGTAGTGCAGTGATGTTTGGGTAGTGTAGGGGGTCGTGCTGGGGTAGTGTTTTAGGGTTTAGTGTAGTACAGTAGTGTTTGTGTAGTGACAGCGCATGCGCTGCGTCGCTAGGTGAGACTTAAAAAGCATTGCACCAAGATGGCTGCCAACACTTCCTGGATTGAAGTGTTGGCAGCCAATTAGAGCCAAGCTTGTGCTTGTGTAGTTAGGACCCGCCCAGATATATAAAGATTTTTTTCCTTTAATATCTCAAAAACTACTGAATGGATTTACACCATTTAAAAAGAAGATCTCTTTCTGAACCAAGGGCTTCCTTTTTGCCAAATTTGGTGTAATTCCGTTCAGCAGTTCGATCTGTAGCCTTGTCTAAAGTTCCTCTCGGAAATTAATTTTTCGACCTCCCTTTTTTTTTTTTTTGTTTTTTTTTTTTTTGTTTAATTTCTCAGGAACTACTGAACGGATTTACACCATTTAACAAAAAGGTCTCTTTCTGAACCAAATGCTACCTTTTTACCAAATTTGGCGTAATTCCATTCAGCGGTTCGAGTTGTAGTCGTGTCTAAAGTTTCCTATGGAAAATAACATAGAAAAAACACGTTTTGGGATCCCCCTGTTCGAGGCATATGAGCTGCAGATTACACACTTTTGCATAGATCGCCATCTGGTGTTGGGGCCGGATGTTAGCAGTTTGTTTTTCCTCTTGGAAAGTCTTTGGAAGTCACGAGGTCGGTGACTCCTCCCTTGGTTCGTATTGCGCATGGGCTTCGGCTCCATCCTCAGATTGTTTTTTTTCCGCCATCGGGCTCGGATGTAATTCTTCGCGCTCTGGTTCCGAACATTCCAGTTCGACGATCGAAGCGGAATCCTCGCTCTCCGCGGTATTGTTTAGATACTGATCTCCTCAATCACCTTCTTCTTCGACGCACCTTCGATTCCAGTCATCGACGGCGGCCTTCGGGCCTATCCAGGCTCCGGTCCCGGCTGATGGAAAGAACTCCATTCAAGAAGTGCCCTCGATGTGGGTCCAAATTCCCCCACACCGATCTTCATGAGGTGTGCAACCTCTGCCTCTCCCCTGAACACGAGGCTCGAGACTGTCCCGCCTGCAAGTCTTTTAGATCTAAAAAGAGTATTCGAGATCGAAGGGCCCGACGAAAAATGGCGCACTCCTCGACCTCCGTTCCAGTCGACATCTTCGGGGACGACGTTGAAGCTCCGGGACACCAGCACACCGAAGAGGACCTCGTCAGTGCTTCCGAAGCCCACGACTTGGATGTGGAGGACATCACCCCGGCGCAGAGGGTCGTGAGTAAAATACCCCCTCCCACACCCGCGCCGACACCCAAAAAGGCTTCGGTCACTCCTTCGGGCCTAGGCAAGACCAAAGACACTGCTTCGAACACCCCACCTTTGGGCCCGGTGGCGAAGCCAAGTAAGCCTTCCGGCGGCTCGGGCTCGAGCCATCCTGCCAGCGGTGCCGAAAAACACCCTTCGGCACCGAAGAAAAGATCGGCCTCTACCTCGACACCGAGCTCCACACCAAAACCCTCGGTATCCAAACCCAGCCTCTCGGTGCCGACCAAACATCATAAGGCCCTCGGCACGACACTCCCGCGCCGAAGCCTGTCTCGGCACCGAACAAAAAATCAGAAGTTCCCAAAAAGCACGGCACAGACAAGCCTAAGAAGCCGTCGGCCCCGACAACGTCGGCGCCGACCGAACAACCAGTGTTGCAAGAACTTTTTACACCGGATCCTTTGCAAAAGACACTTACCAAGGATCCAAAAACTGGACATTTGGCACTGTCTTCTAAAAAGACATTTGGTCAAACCAGCTCCACCTCCAAAGAGGAAGGACTGTGCTACCTCCCCTTTCAGAGTGCCTTCCCCACCTCCTCCACCCTCTCCACCTCTTCCACCTTCTCCACCCCTGCTTCATCGCTCTCCGACCCAGTCTCCAGACTATGATGATCAGGGGGACCCATACTATGACCCAGCAGATGTTCCACAAGACCCCACCCCTACAGGATCCCCAGACCCCTGGGATGATTATTATAATCCAGACATTCCAGATGTCCCACAAGATGGCCTCTATCCATCCAGGCCATCTCCACCAGAAGACTCACTAGGTTTTCACCACCTACTTCAGAGGGCGGCACATTATCACGGGGTAGAGCTACACACTGACCCAGTAGAGGAAGATTTCCTCCTAGACACCTTTGATACTGCGCATAGGTCTACTGCTATACTACCTATGCTCAAAGGGGTAATAAAACATGCGCCAGAGGTTTTTAAAGACCCAGTCGGGGCTAGGGTCCTAAACCCACGCATAGAAAAAAAGTATAAAGCTGCCCCTACAGATCCTGCCTACATCAAAGGGCCAGCGCCACTGGATTCCCTAGTGGTATCCACCGCAAGAAAGAGATCAAATTCCCAGGCGTCAGGCGAAGCACCACCACCCGACAAAGAATCAAAGCTCCTGGACGCGTCAGGAAAACGCACTGCGTCACAGGCAGCTAATATTTGGCGTATCGCCAAAACTTAAGCGCTAATGGCCAGATACGACAGAGCGCATTATGATGAACTAGAAACCATCATGCACCATCTCCCAGAAAAATATAAAAATAGGGCCAATGAATTAATCCAAGAGGGTAAGACCATAACTAATACCTCTATACGCTGTGCGTTAGACGCAGCAGACACAGCCTCCAGGGCCATCAACACCAGTGTCCTACTCCATCGACACGCTTGGCAGAGAGTTTCGGGCTTTAAACCCGAGGTACAAGCCTCCATATTAAACCATCCGTTCGATCAGGAACATTTATTCGGTCCAAAGATAGATGAGGCCCTCGAGAAGATGAAAAAAGACACAGATACGGGGAAATCTATGGAAGTCCTACAGTCACACCCTTCTAAACGCTCCGTTCGCCGCTCTTCCTTTCGGGGCACAGGCAGAGGCTACTCCTCAGACAGAGCGTCCACGTCCTACAAATCCCCTCCTCAGTCCACCTTCACAAAAGGTTATCAAAGAGGCGGCTATAGAGGAAAATAACAATAAAGGTAGAGGCAAAACAAATACCGCCCGCTCTGCCACACCACCTACCCAATGACTTTCCCCTGCTCCCCCCAGACCATCCCACTCCGGTCGTGGGCAGACTACAAAATGTCCTTCACGTCTGGGAGTCCATCACATCAGACAAGTGGGTGACCCAAATAATTTGTTCAGGGTACTGCCTAGAACTCACATCTACCCCCCCCAACATTCCACCCAGGCAACGCCCAATGTCACTAGAACATTCCACGTTACTAAAACAGGAGGTAATCTCACTCCTACAAAAACGCGCAATAGAACAGATCAACCCACGATCAGCAAAATGTAGGGGTCTACTCCCCATATTTTCTGATACCAAAAAGAGACGAGACTCTACGACCTATCTTAGATCTCCGGCCTCTAAACGCATACATACATTCGGACCATTTTCACATGGTAACACTTCAGCAGGTACTTCCGCTCCTCTCCCAGAACAACTTTCTTACCACACTGGACTTGAAAGACGCGTACTTTCACATTCCAGTACACCATGCCCACAGAAAGTACCTCAGATTCGAAGTGGACGGGCAACACTACCAGTTCAAGGTGCTCCCATTCGGGGTCACAACAGCACCACGGGTATTTACCAAGTGCCTAGCGGTAGTGGCGGCACACCTCAGAAGACAGCACATTCACGTCTTCCCGTATCTGGACGACTGGCTGATAAAAGCCGCGTCCTACAACCAATGTGTACACCATACCACCGCTACAATCCAGCTACTTCACCAACTAGGCTTCACGGTGAACCACCAAAAGTCCCAGGTAACACCATCCCACATAAAGCACCTCGGTGCCACCATAGACACCTCAAAAGCCATTGCCTACCCCAATCCGGCAAGGATCGCAAGCATTCAGGCTTTGCGTCAAAAATTCATACTTCAACACTCCCTCCCAGCAAGAGTGTTTATGCAACTGATAGGGATGATGGCCTCTTGCATTTTCATAGTACCTCATGCAAGACTCCAGATGCGTCCACTCCAAGAGTGCTTAGCGCGCCAATGGAACCAGGCCCAGGGGCAACTGACAGATCTGGTGTTGGTAGACGGTCGCACTAATCGCTCTCTGCAGTGGTGGAACACCACAAATCCTTCCAAAGGTCGACCGTTCCTGGACCGGGTTCCACAAATAATCCTGACAACAGACGCATCGCTCTCCGGCTGGGGAGCTCATCTACTACACCTCACAGTGCAGGGCACATGGACGCCGCAACAGAAGTTACTCCACATCAATCATCTGGAGTTACTGGCAATCTTTCTAGCCCTAAAATCCTTTCACACACAGTATCCGCACAGACAACATGACTGCCATGTACTACATCCAGAAACAAGGCGGCACACACACTCCACAGCTCTCTCAACTAGCACAGAGCATATGGAGATGGGCAATTCCACACAAAATCTTTCTCCTGGCCCAGCACGTCCCAGGAGTCCAAAACACCATGGCAGATCTGCTCAGCAGACAGACGCAACAGATCCACGAGTGGGAACTTCACCCGCAGGTTCTTCACCCATTCTTTCAGATGTGGGGGCATCCACAGGTAGACCTATTCGCCTCCCACGAAAACAAAAAATGCCCAAGCTTCGCAGCCAGATAACCACACCCATTGTCCAAAGGCAATGCGATATGGATGAACTGGTCAGGCAAATTTGCATACGCCTTTCCACCTCTCCCACTAATTCCATTAGTGGTGCGAAAGCTACAACAGCACTCCCTCACACTGATTCTAGTAGCTCCAACATGGGCCAGACAACCGTGGTACACCACGCTGCTGGAACTCTCAGTAGTGCCACACAAAAAATTACACCTCTCACCATGCCTCCTAACCCAGAACCATCGAGAGATCAGACACCCGGACCCAGCTCAGCTCAACCTTGCGATCTGGCTCCTGAGATCCTAGAATTCGGATACCTTAACCTTCCCCCCCCCCCGACTGTATGAATTTTATCAGAGAAGCTAGACGTCCTACCACTAGAGCCTGCTACGCTGCCAAGTGGAAAAGATTTGTTGTTTATTGCCATAACAACACAATCAACCCTCTAGACGCATCCATACAGCACATCATATGCTACTTACTACATCTGAAAAGATGTAACCTAGCATATACATCCATTCGGCTACACCTCGCAGCAATTGCCGCTTACCTACAAAACAGACAGCACCTATCACTTTTCAGAGTGCCTGCCATTAAAGCCTTCATGGAAGGCCTAAAACGAATAATTCCCCCCAGAGTACCACCCTCACCAGTGTGGAACTTAAATATAGTGCTCACAAGGCTAATGGGTCCGCCTTTTGAACCCTTGCATAAATGCGAACTGCAATTCCTCACATGGAAAACAGCTTTCCTTGTAGCTATCACCTCCCTTAGAAGGGTCAGTGAAATACAAGCACTTACTATACAAGAACCTTTTCTCTAACTGCACCCGAACAAGGTTGTCCTACGTACCAACCCAAAATTCCTTCCCAAAGTCATCTCACCCTTTCATCTAAACCAATCGGTAGAATTACTGTTTTTTTTCTCGCAACCTCAAACGGTTGCAGAAAGGGCTCTACACACACTGGATGTTAAAAGGGCCTTGCTTTACTACATCCAGAGAACACAACCTTTCAGGAAGACAAAGCAACTGTTTGTCTCTTTCTCTCCACCTCATAAAGGCAACCCCATCTCTAAATCAGGGATAGCTAGGTGGATTGTAAAATGCGTACAGATTTGCTACCACAAAGCAAAACGCACGCTATCTGTTCCCCCTAAAGCCCACTCTACAAGAAAGATAGGGGCTTCTATGGCTTTTGTAGGGAACATCCCATTAGATGATATCTGCAAGGCAGCTACATGGTCAACACCGCACACTTTCACTAAACATTACTGTGTAGATGTGCAAACCAAGCAATAAGCTAGTGTGGGCCAGGCTGTACTAAAAACACTATTTCAAACCACTGCAACAGATACCGGTGGTCGCCGCTAAGGTTGGGAACTGCTATATAGTCTATGCAAAAGTGTGTAATCTGCAGCTCATATGCCTCGAACGGAATATGCTACTTACCAGTGTGCATCTGTTCTTAGCATGTAGAGCTGCAGATCTACACACGCCCACCCGCCTCCCCGGCTACCTGTATCTGTTTCAGTCTATCCTATTTAGATATAACACACATGGGTTTCTTCACTGTTATTACTACGCTCCATCTTTCCCTGTTGCCGAAAAACAATCTGAGGATGGAGCCGAAGCCCATGCGCAATACGAACCAAGGGAGGAGTCACCGATCTCGTGACTTCCAAAGACTTTCCAAGAGGAAAAACAAACTGCAAACATCCGGGCCCAACACCAGATGGCGATCTATGCAAAAGTGTGTAGATCTGCAGCTCTACATGCCAAGAACAGATGCACACTGGTAAGTAGCATATTCCTTTTTCTCGGCCCCTGCTTGGCAAATCACCCCGAAACTTTCAGGATAGGAGCGGGCCATAAGTTTTGAGGATTTTGCGAAGATTCGTCAACCGGCGGCAAAGTTATTGGGAAAACAAAAAACGCTTTTCCAATGGAAACTAGGTCCTAACGATAACTATCTACTGGCGACTGCCAGTAGATTATTTATATATATATATTATATTCACTGAAAAAACCATAGGTTTCACACATGTTATAGTTAGCGGAAATTTTACTGATAAAAAACCAATGAAATTCCCCCGTTATAGTTAGTGCAGGCAACTATAACTCACGCGACCGCAATCCTCTGCTGATGCTAATACTGTATTTAGACACTTATTTGCCCATGTCTTCTTCCATACATTTTTAGCTATACATATATTACAAATATTTTTTTTTCATAAAGACACATATGTCATCAGCAGAAGATTGCGGTCGCGTGAGTTATAGTTGCCTGCACTAACTATAACGGGGGAATTTCATTGGTTTTTTATCAGTAAAATTTCCGCTAACTATAACATGTGTGAAACCTATGGTTTTTTCAGTGAATTTGCAAGGTTTTTTAAATGCTAATTCCTAACTATAACGTGTGTGAAACCTATGGTTTTTTCAGTGAATTTGTACGTTTTTTTAAATGCTAAGTTACTTTACGCCATTCGTGGCGTGCGCGCCCACTTAACGCAGTTCGTTCCGTGCGCGCACGGTGCGCTTCGCGCACCGTGCGCGCACAGTGAGCACGCGGTGCGCTTCGCGCACCGCGCGCCCACTTTACGCAGTTAGTGCCGTGCACGCACGGTGGGCACGCGGTGCGATGACAAAGCAAGAAAGCACGTCAACAAATCTGTTTCTGCTTTCCTCCGTGACTATGGTATGGGTGCCATTTACCACAACAACTTGCGTTATGACATGCAAGACATTTATAGAGGAGATGGTGTGCACTTCAATGATGAAGGGAACAGAGTCTTCCTCTTGAACCTTAGACTCTGCATCGGTACTTACTTGTAGGTACCACTAAAAAATCATTTCATAAACACAACGGCTCTTTTTAGAGCCCCCTAATATCTAAACACTTAAATCTGAATTTCATTTATTTTTTTATTTTTTTTTCTACCGTACGCTTACCGTAAGCTTACCGTACGCGTACCCCGTGATTTTTTTTAAAATCAATAAATGTTTTCTTTGTACTTTACAGTCCTTCTTTGACCCCCTCACAAATGTAAGGGGGTCTGTAACTCTCCTCATTGCCCCCTTTTCTTGTTTTCACTCTTTTTTTTCTGAGTGAAACACACAAAATGGCGGCCGCCGCTTCCTGGTTTCGGCCGATTCGAATGTTTACTAAGATCTAACAGCCAATCAGAATCGCGCACGCCACCGTACGCGTACCGTAAGCTTACCGTAAGCGTACCGTAAGCGGGCTCAGATATATATATTGATTTAAAGGCTATTTTCTCAGAATCTACTGAACAGATTTACACCAAACCTACAAAAGGCACTTCCTTGACATAGGGACTACCTCTCTGCCAAATTTCTAGTAATTCTGTTCAGCCGTTCGGGCTGTAGCTCGTTCTAAAGGTCCTATGGAAAAATGCATGGGAAAAACGCGTTTTGGGACCCCCCTTTTATCTCAGCCCCCGCTTGACGTATCCCCCCCGAGACTTTCAGGGTAGGAGCGGAGCGTAGCGCCCCACCTATTTTGAGAAATTCGCGAGGATTCATCGACCGGCGCCAAAGTTATTCAAAATAGAATGTTGCGGATTTCCTATGGAAAAGGGGTCCTAACTATAACTACCTACTGGCGACCGCCAGTAGGTAATATATATTCACTGAAAAAACCATAGGTTTCAGGGGCGTTATAGTTAGCTGGACATTTCCCTTGTACAAGACCCTAGAAATTCCTCCGTTATAGTTAGTTCAGCTAACTATAGCTCGCGCCCCCGCATTGCACTGCTGATGGTGTCACATATTACATCACTCATGACATGGTCAGTGACATCACTCATGACATCATCCAGTGTCTGTGTGTTTCTATAAACTTTAAATATGTTTATTATACATAGGGAAAGGCATATTGAAGAATGAGTGAGTGTATAAGTGTGTGAATGGATGATTTTGTAGGTGCGTGACTGACTCTATAAGTGAGTCATTAAACGTATCTTACTGAATGCATGGGTTAATGACTAAACTGTGTGAATGACTGTATGCGTCTATCTGGTGTGTAAGCGGATGCATGGTTTTGTGAATAGGTACATGAATGTCTATAAAAGTTCACTGGGTGCATGGTTTCAACACTAGGTCTGTAATGGACTGTATGGGTGGGTGAATATCTGTATGGTTGTGTTAGTGTGTGAATATATATTTCATTAGTACATGTGTAATTTACCACATATGTGAACGGCAGTATATATGTATGTTGGAGTACAGAAATGACTATAACTGAGAGTGTGTGATAGTGTGGGTGGCTGTATGGATGAGTGTGTGCCTGTATCATTGATTGTATAAGACCATAAGAATGTACTAGTATTTGTATGAGTAATTGAGCTTGTGTGTGTATAACTGTATAGGTGAGTAAATGGCAGTGTGATTAATTATTTGCATGACTGAGTATGTGTGTGAGTAACTATGGATGAATAGCGGTGTGGGAGTGTCTATATAGGTGTATGAGTGCATATGAAAGTCCTGTACTGAGTGACCATAAATATGAGTGACTGTACGGGTTAGTGAGTGGATGGGTGTTTAGACGTAAGACTCTGTGATGGGGTATGTACTTATTGGTGTTGGAGTGTCTATGGTTTTGAGTGTGGCAGTATGTAATTTAGAGTGGGTGTATCAAAGGTTATATTGGGGTGTGACAAGAAGCATCAAATGATCACATGAATGACGTCATCAGTGATGTCATTTGAGATGTCATCAGTGATGTCATCAGTGATGTCACTGACCATGTCATGAGTGATGTAATATGTGACGTCATCAGCAGTGCATTGCGTAGGCACGAGTTATAGTTAGCTCAACTAACTATAACGGGGGATTTTCTAGGGTTGTGTACGAGGGAAATGTCCAGCTAACTATAACGCCCCTGAAACCTATGTTTTTTTCAGTGAATTTCTAAGGTTTTTTAAATGCTAATTCCTAACTATAACGTGCCTGAAACCTATGGTTTTTTCAGTGAATTTCAAAGGTTTTTTAAATGCTATTTCCTAACTATAACATACCTGAAACCTATGGTTTTTTAAGTGAATTTCAAAGGCTTTATAAATGCTAATTCCTATCTATAACTTATCTCTAAAGCTATGATGTTTAATGTTTTTCATAGGATTTCTAAATCTTTATATTTTAGTGTATCAATTCCATTAATTCTTTTTTATATTGTTTTTCACCATTTTTGTATGTATTTTTTCAATTAATTCTTTTAAAAATGTAAAAATATTCTGTTTTTCATGATTTTGTAAAAAAAATATTTGTACATTTTTTAAAACTATTTTTTATATATTTTAAACTAGATTTGTAATACTTTTTTTTTTTTTAACTATTTTTTTTTTTAATTCGCGCACCCTTCTCGATCCCTGTGCGGAACATAGTTGCCATTTTACGATCGTAGTGTAGGATCCGTGTACGGTATGCGTTGGGTACGTATTTTCGTGCGCGATTGCTATGCGACCACTACGCGACTCCAAGCCCATACGCGACGCGTACGAAGAACGTTGCGCGAAGCTCGCGTTCTTCCGCGAAACGTCATTTGCGTGCTTGACGCGGTGGGTGCGCAAATCCCGCGAAACATTTTAAATTTCAAATATATATATATATAATATATATTCACCAAAAGTTGCCCGCACTCCAAAACAGGTAGGTTGCAATCCACAACTTTTATTTGCAATTTGATTAAGTAGGCATTTTAGTCTGTGTTTCTCCTTTACAATCCTGCCTGACGCGTTTCAAAGATACCAATCTTCTTTCTCAAAGGCAGATTGAGAATGCAAGGTCTTTTCAGCCACAATTCCGCTTCTGTTATGTTAAAGTTTTCAAAAACGCTCCTGCTGGCTTTCACTTCGACAATTAATCAAGCTCCGGTGTGTTTATGCAGGGCAGCACGGTATTTGTAGTTTGAAATCACTTTCTGACCTTCAAATGAGTTTCATGCAACTTCGTAGGTTCTTAAAAGAAAGGAGCACTTCCCAAATACACAGAGACTAAAAGTCCAACTCCCATCAGTATTAAATACCTGTATTTGCCCATGTCGATCTGGCATAGTTCCAAAACCGGGGTCCCTTCATTTTAGGGAGGTGCGTCGACTTCACGGCTGGACCTGCCGTGTAAATATTCACCAAAAGTTGCCCGCGCAATAAGCCCGCACTCCAAAACAGGTAGGTTGCAATCCACAACTTTTATTTGCAATTTGATTAAGTAGGCATTTTAGTCTGTATTTCTCCTTTACAATCCTGCCTGACGCGTTTCAAAGATACCAATCTTCTTTCTCAAAGGCAGATTGAGAATGCAAGGTCTTTTCAGCCACAATTCCGCTTCTGTTATGTTAAAGTTTTCAAAAACGCTCCTGCTGGCTTTCACTTCGACAATTAATCAAGCTCCGGTGTGTTTATGCAGGGCAGCACGGTATTTGTAGTTTGAAATCACTTTCTGACCTTCAAATGAGTTTCATGCAACTTCGTAGGTTCTTAAAAGAAAGGAGCACTTCCCAAATACACAGAGACTAAAAGTCCAACTCCCATCAGTATTAAATACCTGTATTTGCCCATGTCGATCTGGCATAGTTCCAAAACCGGGGTCCCTTCATTTTAGGGAGGTGCGTCGACTTCACGGCTGGACCTGCCGTGTAAATATTCACCAAAAGTTGCCCGCGCAATAAGCCCGCACTCCAAAACAGGTAGGTTGCAATCCACAACTTTTATTTGCAATTTGATTAAGTAGGCATTTTAGTCTGTGTTTCTCCTTTACAATCCTGCCTGACGCGTTTCAAAGATACCAATCTTCTTTCTCAAAGGCAGATTGAGAATGCAAGGTCTTTTCAGCCACAATTCCGCTTCTGTTATGTTAAAGTTTTCAAAAACGCTCCTGCTGGCTTTCACTTCGACAATTAATCAAGCTCCGGTGTGTTTATGCAGGGCAGCACGGTATTTGTAGTTTGAAATCACTTTCTGACCTTCAAATGAGTTTCATGCAACTTCGTAGGTTCTTAAAAGAAAGGAGCACTTCCCAAATACACAGAGACGTGAAGTCGACGCACCTCCCTAAAATGAAGGGACCCCGGTTTTGGAACTATGCCAGATCGACATGGGCAAATACAGGTATTTAATACTGATGGGATTTGGACTTTTAGTCTCTGTGTATTTGGGAAGTGCTCCTTTCTTTTAAGAACCTACGAAGTTGCATGAAACTCATTTGAAGGTCAGAAAGTGATTTCAAACTACAAATACCGTGCTGCCCTGCATAAACACACCGGAGCTTGATTAATTGTCGAAGTGAAAGCCAGCAGGAGCGTTTTTGAAAACTTTAACATAACAGAAGCGGAATTGTGGCTGAAAAGACCTTGCATTCTCAATCTGCCTTTGAGAAAGAAGATTGGTATCTTTGAAACGCGTCAGTCAGGATTGTAAAGGAGAAACACAGACTAAAATGCCTACTTAATCAAATTGCAAATAAAAGTTGTGGATTGCAACCTACCTGTTTTGGAGTGCGGGCTTATTGCGCGGGCAACTTTTGGTGAATATATATATATATATATATATATATATATTTCATGTAAATATTAATTGAAGACATAATCTAAACACTCATAAAATTTATATATTTTTACTTCTAATCCTATATTCCTTTTAAATGCAATTTCGCGGATTCGCGCTCAGTGCGTGCTGCCTATGCGCACGGTGCGCGGATCCCATGTGACCTGAAAAAAAGAGATTTGATTGGTTCATTACACTTCCTATTCTAACTATTGAAAGACCCCACCCATTTCAATCATTCTTCTTTGACCTTCTTTGGAGGAGCATCTCTCTGCTGAGAAGAACTTTTTTGGGCTAAGTTTACACTTAGTTCAAACTTTTTTGAAAAATAATGGCTTCAGGGCAGCAGGCATCACCAGCATCTGAGGATGAATTTTTGGAAGAACCACCACACCAACCAAGATACACATCTGTGGTTTGGAAAATGTTCACTTTTCCTGAGGAGCAAACCAAAACCAATGCCACCTTAGTGACATGTAAGATCTGCCAGCGAGTGCTCTCCCGTGGGGATCCCGCCTAAAAATATTCCTGTGGTACAGCCAGCATGATGAAGCATCTGAAGACCCTGCATCCGGTGAACCTTGCTCGAGAGGAATGCTGAAGAATGCGAGTTCTTCCAGCTCCATCAAACGCATCGCAGTCGAGTATTTCAAGGGTGGATCCATCTGTGCAAAACTTGGACATCTGTCCACAGTTTGCAAGCTTAAAAGTCCTCTGCATAAAATGCAACGCTGTACTTTGTTATGGAGAGCAGTCGATTGACCTTATTTGTCGAAAGCATGAGAACCATCATTGCTAGTTTGTTTTTTGTTTTTTTCCCTGAAGTTCATTGTTTTGTTCCTCCAGTTCTGTTTTTTCCTTTTTTTTTTCAGAAAAACCAAAAAAAATAAAAAATTGTTCAAAAAACCAAGAAAAAAATATAAAAGAAAAAAGAAGAAAAAAAAGGTTGTTCTTTGAACTAACTTTCCTGATTTAAAATGGTGAATGTATAAGTGCAGAACTATGAGGAAGTGCTGCTGCATCACACATAACCTCTTTAACTGCAGTGTGCTGTAGTACTTCCGAAGCACAGGGATGCAACATATGTACATATATATGTTGCAAATCTATGCTTCTCTCTGCACGGCTACTTAAACTACAGCCATATGGTGACACAGGCACCCTTGCACCATGGTGCAAGGATATCTGTGTCATGTGATGTTTGTTTTTGTGCAGGAAGACACACCTTCCTGCACAAAAACAATCAGTGAATAGGCGTTTGAATCAATCCATGTGCTAAGGCCTGCCTCACTCCATTACTACTTGGAAATTAACTGAATGTTTACAGTATTGCAAGGAGAGTGCAAGGGTGAATTTATAAGTGTTTGGGTTTTGGGTGCTGAATGAGTCACTGGAGGAGTGCAAGGGGAGTGACAGGGTGTTTGCTGGAAGTACATGGATACTGACTGGGGAATTCAAGCTGTTAAAGACAAGTGTATAGTAGGTTAGAAGCCTGCATGCATACTGGATAGACATTTGAAGCAGTCCATGTGGTAATGCATGGTTCACTGCATGAGTACCTGTGTACTGACTGAATCATTAGACTACTGCTAGGAGACTGCCTGGGTGAAACTTTTAAGTTTTTTGGTTTTGGCGCAGTGAATAGATTAGTACATGGTACTGGATCAGTCACTGGAGGAGTGCAAGATGAGTGACAGGGTGTTTATTGAAGTATATAGATACTGACTAGTTAATTGAAGAAGTGAAAGACAAGTGTGTAGGTGACTAGAGGCCTGCATGCATAGTGGATAGACGTTTAAACAGTCCATGAGCTAAGACCTCGGACACTGCATGATTACCTGGGTACTGACTGAATCATTACAGTACTGCAAGGAGAGTGCCTGGGTTAATCTTTTTAAGTATTTGTGTTTTGGTGCAGTGAATAGATTACTATATAGTGCCAGATGAGTCACTAGAGGTGTGCAAGTGGACTGAAAGAGTGTTTACTGGAGTTTATAGATACTGCTGGGAAATTGAAGGTCTGAAAGACAATTGTGTAGGTGGTTAGAGGCCTCCATGCATAGTAGATAAGCATTTGAATCAATCCATGTGCGAAGGCCTGCCTAACTCCATTACTACTTGCATATTAACTAAATGTATACAGTATTGCACGGAGAGTTCCTGGGTGAATTTATAAGTGTTTAGGTTTTGGCGCAGTAAATGGATTACTACATGATGCTGAATGAGTCACTAAAAGAGTGTAAGAGGAGTGGCAGGGTGTTTGTAGGAACTGTATGAATTATGTCTGGGGTATTGAAGATGTGAAAGACAAATGTGTAGGTGGTTAGTGGACTGCATGCATAGTGGATTTGCGTTTGAATCAATCCATATGCTAAAGCCTGCCTCACTCCATTACTACTTGGATATTAACTAAATGTGATTCTAGACAAGCAACACTATCTCTTGGAGTTTACCAAAACTCATTCATTACTCTGGAAGGGGTAAGGGGACTGCACACAATCTACATATTTCAGTACTGCACTTTAGTGTCAAAGCCTGACTCATTTTATGAATGCATAAGCAATGACTGGCTTCTAATGCTACTAAAACTTGACAACTTGACAGGTTTTAAAACAGTTATCTGTCAGCAAATACACGATGTTATCTAATGCTTCTCTCACAATGGTTACCCAAATGCACACAGACTCAGTGTGATTCTAGACAAGCAACACTATCCCTTGGAGTTTACCAAAACACATTCACTACTCTGAAAGGAGTAAGGGGACTGCACACAATCTACATATTTCAGTACTACACTTTAGTGTCAAAGCCTGACTCATTTTATCAATGCATAAGCAAAGACTGGCTTCTAATGCTACTAAAACTTGACAACATGACAGGTTTTAAAACAGTTCTCTGTCAGCAAATACACAATGTTACCAAATGCTTCTCTCACAATGGTTACCCTATTGCACACAGACTCACAGTGTGATTCTAGACAAGCAACACTATCCCTAGGAGTTTACCAAAACTCATTCACTACTGTGGAAGGGGTAAGGGGACTGCACACAATCTACATATTTCAGTACTGCACTTTAGTGTCAAAGCCTGACTCATTTTATGAATGCATAAGCAAAGACTGGCTTCTAATGCTGACATGCAGCTCCCCGTGTGGAAAAGCAATATGGTTTGGATTTTGAAAGAGAGAGCAGGTTTCCCTGCTCTCTCTTTCAAAATCCAAACGAAGTTTGCTATGGGAGGGTGGGAGACATCCCAACAGTGTCCTGGGGGTGGGCACCCCAGGACACTCTAGGAGCCGGCCCTGGGGGGTGGCGGTCCCCAGGGCACTCGAGGGCTCCAGGAGGGGGGCCACGCAGCCCCTCTCCCTCTATAAATAAAGCCCTGGGGGCTGGTGGTCCCCGGGGCTTGGGGGGGCCGTTCAGCCCCCCCCACCCTGTTTATTTTCTAGCCCCGGGGGGTAGCAGTCCCCGGGGCTGGGGGGGGCCCCCAATAATTTTTTATGCATTTTGCCCCCAGGATTTGGCACCTCAGGGGCTAATTATTAAGGAAGCGCGAAAGCCCACGCTTCGTTTTTTTGGTTTTTTTACGGCCGGATCTGCTCACCCTACGCGCATTTTGCAGTTTAAAAAAGAAAAAAAAGGGGGCCCTGGGAGTCCTTCTGGGACTCCCTAAGCAACTCTAGAGGTTCAGAGTATTTCTACCCTGCCCCCTTTATATCTTTCACACACTTTTTTCCCTTACTTCTTCAGCCTCGCTTCTACCAAGGCACAAAATGGCTGCCAACAGTTCCTGGTTTCGAATGTTGGCAGACACTTGACAGCCAATTAGCATTCAGCGCGTGATCGTGCGCGCACAGTTCGCAGAGGGTGCGCTCAGGGTGCTCATAGGGTGCGCGGATCCTCCGAGGCCATAGATATATATGTACTTTTAACTCTAATTTTCTCAGGAACTACTGAACGGATTTACACCATTTAAGCAAAAGGCACGAGTCTGAACTGAGGGCTACCTTTTTGCCGTTCAGCAGTTCGGGCTGTAGCTGCGTCAAAAGGTCCTATGGGAAATTGCATGGGGAAAACGCGTTTTGGGACCCCCCTTTATTCTCAGCCCTCGCTTGACGAATCCCCCCGAAACTTTCAGGATAGGAGCGGACCGGAGCGGACCAAAAGTTTGGAAAATTTTGTGAAGATTTGTCAACCGGCGCCAGACTTATTGGGAATAGAATGTTGCGGATTTCCTATGGAAAATAGGTCCTAACTACAACTACCTACTGGCGACCGCCAGTAGGTAATATATATATATATATATATCAAAGCTCCAAGGTTCCCACCTGTGGAGACGCACTCTGACATCCACTGCAGCAACCTTCATGAGGTAAAAGCCGGATTGGGAGGAGGAGGAGCCTAGCGCGCAACCAAGATGGCCGCATAGGCTTACGGCTCTCGAGGGCCTCCGCAACCTCCCACGTCTATCCTGACTAAATCCTGGTAAATCTGACGGGCTTTTGCTGATGCATTCGCGCTGAGGTGCCACCCGTTTTCCAAATTCAGATCGGACGCCGGGAACCCGAATGGTTGCCCTCCGAAGTTTGCGGCCTGCTATTGCCTAGGTCCCGATCTCGAGTTGGTGAGGTGCCCGGGTACGAAGTGAACAACAGCAGCATGCTGGGCTTGACTTGCTGCGTACCCTGCACTTTCACTTTCGTTTTCAAGTCTGTTTTTTGAGATCGGCTGAGGGACCTTGGTGTTTCAGAGGAGCGCGGACGGCGGAGTGTCTGGTCTGATTTTCGGGCTATACACGGACTTCCTGTCTGCGATTGCAGTGTTCGATTGAATTAGCCAACTGGTCCCTGTCCCTGGCGCTGGCGGGTGCCAACCTTGGTGGCCTCCGGACGATGGCGGCGAGACTAGACGGAGACAAGTCGAAACCCAAGTCAACCCGGAGGGGATCCTATGCTCAGGCCAACAACATGGATCGTTATGCGCAGCTAAAGGGATCCCCCAGTGGCTTGCATAAATCGCCTGAGAGGTCTAAAGAGGTCTCGGGCCCATCGTCAGAATTGACCCTGCAGGACGTCATGGGCGCCATTGAGGAGATGAAGGCTGCTGTGGGTCAGCGGTTTGATACCCTGGCACATAAATTGGACGCGGTCCTGATCGATGTGAATTTAGTCAGGGCAGACCTGTCCAAAACCAACGAGCGGGTCGACTCCTTGTCTCAAGCGGCGTCGAGCCTAACTGTGGATGTGGCCGCCCTGCAGACGGAGGTCCGTAGGTTGCGGCTTGCCAGTGACCAGACGGATCGTCGACTTGAGGACTCTGAAAGCAGGGCTAGATGGAACAATGTTCGTATCATCGGAGTGCCGGAAAGATCGGAGGAATCTGCTGCTGATCTTTTTGTGGAGGATCTGGTGATCAATCGTCTCGCGCCCAAGGGATTGAGCAAGTTCTTTGCGGTGGAGCGGGCCCACAGGATTCCGGGTGGTGCGCCCAAAGTGGGTGCTCCCCGCGGCCTCTAATCGCCCGACTTTTTAACTTTCGGGATAGAGATGCTATCCTTCAGGCGTCGAGGGTGGCCGGGCCGCTGAAGTTTGAGAACTCCAATGTCAGCTTTTATCCGGACTTCACGCAAGCGGTCCAGAAACAGCGGCTGGGATTTTTGGGTGTCAAACGGCGCTTGAGGGACATGGAGCTGAAATATGCGATTTTATTCCCGGCGAGGTTGCGGGTTGAGTTCCAGGGTCGTTCCCACTTTTTTGACCGGCCGGAAGCGGTTGGAGACTGGTTGGATGCCCTGCCGCGGGGACAGGATCGAGACAGTCGGACGGCGGAGAGCGGACGGGATGTGGTGGAGCAGGACTAGAACTTGGTTCCTGGCGATGGACTAGACTGGCGATGTTTTGTACCTTGGCTCAATTGCACTCTAATCTGGCACACCATGCCCTTTAAATGCCTGGGGGTTGTGGGGAGCTTATTGGGGTCTTTTCCTCCTTCTGGGGTTCTTTTTGTGGTATATGTTAGGGCGACAGGCACACTGCAAGTTGGGGGGGCTGTTTGGGCTCAAGCAGGGGTGCAGGGAGGGGGGAGTTGTGGTTCTGGGAATGTGGGGGAGGGGGGTTGTTGGGGATTGTTGTTTTTTCGTTTTGCAAGGCAATGTGAAGTTTTCTGCTGACTTCTCCGGGTTGTGCTCTCAGGGATGTGGGTATCATGTGCGGGAGTGGGATGGTGGGTAGGGGATTGAGAATCCTTTCGTGGAATGTGAATGGACTGGGGGACAGGATCAAGCGCGGGGTGGTGTTGCAGTTCTTGAAGCGGATCTCGCCCGACATTGTTTTCCTGCAGGAGACACATTTGATTGGGAACTCCTTCCAGGCCCTAAATAGGAGGGGCTATCGCCTTGCCGCTCACTCTGGTTTCACTTCTGGCTCTAGGGGAGTGGGCATTCTGGTTAGGGCCTCTCTCCCATTGGAAGTGGACGAGGTGCTTCACGATGATAGGGGGCGATATGTGGCACTGGTGGGGAGATGGGAGGGCAGGACTATTTCGCTCGTGGCTGTGTATTTGCCTCCGGGGTTACAGACAGCTACATTTGCTGATTTGTGGCGTTTGGTCCTGGGACTCCCTGGGGGGGTTCTGGTGTTGGGTGGTGACTTTAATGCCGTTGTCTCCGGGTTGGAGGACCGTCACCCCCCCAGGGATCTCCCTAGGGCTCAGGCCTGGTTGGGGTTTTTTTTGGAGACTTTGGGACTTGTAGATTGCTGGAGATTGATGCACCCGGGACAGGCGCAATATACCTTTCACTCGGGGGCCCATGGGAGTCTCTCGAGACTTGACTACATGCTTATGCCGGCGATCCAAGCTGGGATGATTGGGGAGGTGCGTCATTTAGCCCGAGGTATTTCTGACCATTCCCCTATATGGTTGCAACTGAGGGTTGTCCCTGGGGCAGAGGGGAGAGTGGCACCCATTAGCCCCTGGTATCTTTGTAACCCTAAGATCCGCGCGGAGCTGGTCAAGTCCACTGATCACTACTTCACTGATAATGTGGGGTCGGTGTCGTCGGCCGTCTCCCTATGGGAGGCTTATAAAGTGGTGGTCAGGGGGCAGGCCTTGACCCTTATCTCCCATACTAAGAGGTGCGAGAGAGCAGAGGTGGTTCGCCTGGAAGCCGAAATAGCTGTAATGGAGGAGGACTTGGAGCGTGGAGTTACTGATGAGAAATTGCATGTTCTCAGCCTCAAACAATCAGATTATAGAGCGCTAGTTACGGAAGCTGCTAAAGGGATGAGTAGAGAGCAGCAAGGGCGACTGTATGATGTGGGGGATAAGGCCGGAAAGCTGATTGCTTGGTTGGATAAGAGGGAGAGAGCTAGCAGGGTGGTGCCCGTCGTGGAGAGGAGGGATGGAGTGCGTGTGACTGACCCGGTTGAGATCGTTGACTGCTTCGCGGCTCATTTCCGCGGAGTATACTCTCCGGTCTCTGTGCGATCTGAGGAGGATTCTCGTCGGTTGCTTAGAGACATTGCATTGCCAACCCTATCGGAGGCTGATGCAGTATTGATGGAGGCGAAGTTGTCGTCAGATGAGATCGCTTTGGCCACTCGCTCGATTGCATCGGGTAAAGTGGTGGGTCCTAATGGTCTTCCCATCGAACTATATAAGTTGCGTCCCGATAAGATAGCGCCGTATCTCCGAGACATGTTTTTGGCGGCACGTGCGGCGGGCTTCCTCCCCCCTGACCAACGCCTCGCCACCATAGTTGTGATACACAAAGAGGGGAAGCCGCGAGATTGCTGCGCCTCCTATAGGCCCATTTCGCTGTTGAACACAGAACCCAAAATTCTGGCTAAGGTGTTGGCTAACCGACTGGTTCGGGTCGTGGGCGACTTAATTCATCAGGATCAGTCCGGTTTTATACCCCATCGGAATACCGCTCTAAATTTGAGGCGGTTGCACGGCGTGCTTGCTAGAGCGGAATTTATACGTGAGCCGGCCATCTTGGCATCTTTAGATGCTACTATGGCGTTCGACACTTTGGAGTGGCCATATATTTGGGCCGTGTTGGCGAAATTTGGGTTCGGCCCTGAGTTTATTTGTTGGGTAAAATTACTATACGCTGACCCACTGGCTCAGGTGGTGGTGAATGGTAGGGTGTCGGCTCCCTTCGCACTGGGGAGAGGTACGCGGCAGGGATGTCCGCTATCACCCCTTCTCTTTGCACTTTCTTTGGAGCCTCTCGCCGCCTGGTTGCGTTGGGAGCCGTCGTTGCGAGGCATTAGATGGACGCCGGAGTTCGAAGACCGTGTCTCCCTTTACGCGGACGTCATCCTTCTGTATCTCACTTCTCCCCGACAGTCGCTAATTGTATTGGTGGACGTACTGAATTCCTTTGGCCGCAACTCCGGCCTGGTCATCAACTGGGCCAAGTCGTGCGTCTACGTCCTCTCGGGGGATGCCCCCCTTCTGCCGCGGGATTGCCCAGTTCAGATTGCTACCCTGGGGTTCACATATTTGGGAATCTTTATCTCACTGGATCCCGCGGTCCGCTATGAGCGAAACCTTCTCCCTCCCCTCCAGCGATTGAAGGCCGACGTCGCGAGATGGCGACGACTTCCGCTTTCGCCGCTCGGACGGGCGGCATTGTTTAAAATGATGTCGCTGCCTCGCTTTTTGTACGCTTTGCAAAATACTCTTGATGTCGTGCCGGCCCGTTATTTCCGGGAGGTGGAGGGTCTTCAGCGCCAACTGTTTTGGGATGGGCGGCCGTGGATTGCTCTCGCCAAGTTGACGCTCCCTTGGTACGATGGGGGGGTCGCCCTCCCCGATATTAACCCCTTCGCTGCTAGGCCTTTTCCCTTCCTGTGCTAAGCCTTTTTTGGGCTATTTGGGGTAGTGCGCGCTTAGGCCCCTGTAACTTTTTGACCCCATTAGGTATCCACGCCAAATTTGCGTCCTTTTCTTCCAACATCTTGGGGATTCTAAAGGTACCCAGGGTTTGTGGATTCTCCTATAGGGTTCTCAGAAATTAGTCAAAATACAGCAAAATTTTTTTTTTTTTGTGAAAAATGGGAAAAACGGGCTGCAAATGAAAGCTTCTGTGTTTTTCTCTGCAAATGGTATCAAAAAAGGGTTTGTGGGGCTGAAATCACCATTTTGCCAGCTTTTAGGGAATGACAGAATTTTGTCAGAAAACCAACAGTTTTTACACAGTTTTGGCATTTTTCTGGGACATACCCTATTTTTGCTATTTTTTGTGCTTTCAACCTCCTTCCAGTTAATGGTAGAAATGGGTACAAAAACAATAATGGATCCTGGAAAGCTATACATTTTTAAAAAGTAGACAAAATTCTGAATTCAGCAAGGGGTCATTTGTGTAGATCCATCAAGGTTTCTTTATAGAAACTACCAGTTAAATATAGGAAAAATTAAAAATTAGTTGAAAAAGCAGCCTTTTGAGTCAACGTTTTCACCTGTAACTTCTTCTAATTATGACATCTCTTAGAAAGCAATGTACCGTTACATCCACTGGACCTTCCTGGTTGTGGGGATATATAGGACTTGTAGGTTCACCAAGAGCCCAACGAACCCAGAGTAAAAAACTGAGCAGCATTTTGTAATGGTTTTTTTTTTAGTTCTGGGTATATAGCAATTATAGTGTGAAAATGTATACATGGAAAAATTGGTATGAAAGACACCTTTGTATTTCTGAAATGGGAACAAACTACAGAGTTTAGAAACAGTGTATATTTGCACTTTTTCGAAATTGGGAATACTCATACTTGCATGACAATTATTGGTCATTTTTCAAAATGACTTTTTTTTTACACAATGTCTTTCATTTGGAAGGGAGAAATGCATCAAAAATCAATAGGTAATAACAGTTGCTTTACAAATCTGAACTACCCTAAGTCTCCCGATAAAAACGGTACCTCACTTGTGTGGGTAGGCATAGTGCCCACGACAGGAAGTGGCTCAAAACCTAAGGTGAACACACCACATTTTCACACTGAAAATTTACACATTTTTTGCGAAGAGTCTAGCTGTAGTTTTTGAACCCTAGCCCTGCCGGCACCTAGGGAAACCTAGCAAACCTATACATTTTTGAAAACTAGACACCCAGGGGAATCCAGGATGGGGTGACTTGAGTGCGTCCCACCATGGTCTGTTACCCAGAATTCCTTGCAAACGTAAAAAATTTACCAAAAAAACACATTTTCCCCACATTTCTGTGGTGGAAAGTTCTGGAATCTGCGTGGATCCACAAATTTCCACCCACCCCGCGTTCCCCAAAGTCCTACGAGAAAAATGGTACCTCACTTGTGCGGGTCGGCCTAGTGCCCGCGACAGGAAACGGCGCAAAACGCAACGTGGTCACACCTCAATTTTGCAGTGAAAAATGACCCTTTTTTGGCAAAGTGACTAGCTGTAGTTTTTGAACCCTAGCCCTGCCGGCACCTAGGGAAACCTAGCAAACCTATACATTTTTGAAAACTAGACACCCAGGGGAATCCAGGATGGGGTGACTTGAGTGCCTCCCACCATGGTCTGTTACCCAGAATCCCTTGCAAACGTAAAAAATTGACCAAAAAAACACATTTTCCCCACATTTCTGTGGTGGAAAGTTCTGGAATCTGCGTGGATCCACAAATTTCCACCCACCCCGCGTTCCCCAAAGTCCTACGAGAAAAATGGTACCTCACTTGTGCGGGTCGGCCTAGTGCCCGCGACAGGAAACGGCGCAAAACGCAACATGGTCACACCTCAATTTTGCAGTGAAAAATGACCCTTTTTTGGCAAAGTGACTAGCTGTAGTTTTTGAACCCTAGCCCTGCCGGCACCTAGGGAAACCTAGCAAACCTATACATTTTTGAAAACTAGACACCCAGGGGAATCCAGGATGGGGTGACTTGAGTGCCTCCCACCATGGTCTGTTACCCAGAATCCCTTGCAAACGTAAAAAATTGACCAAAAAAGCACATTTTCCCCACATTTCTGTGGTGGAAAGTTCTGGAATCTGCGTGGATCCACAAATTTCCACCCACCCCGCGTTCCCCAAAGTCCTACGAGAAAAATGGTACCTCACTTGTGCGGGTCGGCCTAGTGCCCGCGACAGGAAACGGCGCAAAACGCAACGTGGTCACACCTCAATTTTGCAGTGAAAAATGACCCTTTTTTGGCAAAGTGACTAGCTGTAGTTTTTGAACCCTAGCCCTGCCGGCACCTAGGGAAACCTAGCAAACCTATACATTTTTGAAAACTAGACACCCAGGGGAATCCAGGATGGGGTGACTTGAGTGCCTCCCTCCATGGTCTGTTACCCAGAATCCCTTGCAAACGTAAAAAATTGACAAAAAAAACACATTTTCCCCACATTTCTGTGGTGGAATGTTCTGGAATCTGCGTAGATCCACAAATTTCCACCCACCCCGCGTTCCCCAAAGTCCTACGAGAAAAATGGTACCTCACTTGTGCGGGTCGGCCTAGTGCCCGCGACAGGAAACGGCGCAAAACGCAACGTGGTCACACCTCAATTTTGCAGTGAAAAATGACCCTTTTTTGGCAAAGTGACTAGCTGTAGTTTTTGAACCCTAGCCCTGCCGGCACCTAGGGAAACCTAGCAAACCTATACATTTTTGAAAACTAGACACCCAGGGGAATCCAGGATGGGGTGACTTGAGTGCCTCCCTCCATGGTCTGTTACCCAGAATCCCTTGCAAACGTAAAAAATTGACAAAAAAAACACATTTTCCCCACATTTCTGTGGTGGAAGGTTCTGGAATCTGCGTAGATCCACAAATTTCCACCCACCCCGCGTTCCCCAAAGTCCTACGAGAAAAATGGTACCTCACTTGTGCGGGTCGGCCTAGTGCCCGCGACAGGAAACGGCGCAAAACGCAACGTGGTCACACCTCAATTTTGCAGTGAAAAATGACCCTTTTTTGGCAAAGTGACTAGCTGTAGTTTTTGAACCCTAGCCCTGCCGGCACCTAGGGAAACCTAGCAAACCTATACATTTTTGAAAACTAGACACCCAGGGGAATCCAGGATGGGGTGACTTGAGTGCCTCCCACCATGGTCTGTTACCCAGAATCCCTTGCAAACGTAAAAAATTGACCAAAAAAGCACATTTTCCCCACATTTCTGTGGTGGAAAGTTCTGGAATCTGCGTGGATCCACAAATTTCCACCCACCCCGCGTTCCCCAAAGTCCTACGAGAAAAATGGTACCTCACTTGTGCGGGTCGGCCTAGTGCCCGCGACAGGAAACGGCGCAAAACGCAACGTGGTCACACCTCAATTTTGCAGTGAAAAATGACCCTTTTTTGGCAAAGAGACTAGCTGTAGTTTTTTAACCCTAGCCCTGCCGGCACCTAGGGAAACCTAGCAAACCTATACATTTTTGAAAACTAGACACCCAGGGGAATCCAGGATGGGGTGACTTGAGTGCCTCCCTCCATGGTCTGTTACCCAGAATCCCTTGCAAACGTAAAAAATTGACAAAAAAAAAACATTTTCCCCACATTTCTGTGGTGGAATGTTCTGGAATCTGCGTAGATCCACAAATTTCCACCCACCCCGCGTTCCCCAAAGTCCTACGAGAAAAATGGTACCTCACTTGTGCGGGTCGGCCTAGTGCCCGCGACAGGAAACGGCGCAAAACGCAACGTGGTCACACCTCAATTTTGCAGTGAAAAATGACCCTTTTTTGGCAAAGTGACTAGCTGTAGTTTTTTAACCCTAGCCCTACCGGCACCTAGGGAAACCTAGCAAACCTATACATTTTTGAAAACTAGACACCCAGGGGAATCCAGGATGGGGTGACTTGAGTGCCTCCCTCCATGGTCTGTTACCCAGAATCCCTTGCAAACGTAAAAAATTGACAAAAAAAACACATTTTTCCCACATTTCTGTGGTGGAATGTTCTGGAATCTGCGTAGATCCACAAATTTCCACCCACCCCGCGTACCCCAAAGTCCTACGAGAAAAATGGTACCTCACTTGTGCGGGTCGGCCTAGTGCCCGCGACAGGAAACGGCGCAAAACGCAACGTGGTCACACCTCAATTTTGCAGTGAAAAATGACCCTTTTTTGGCAAAGTGACTAGCTGTAGTTTTTGAACCCTAGCCCTGCCGGCACCTAGGGAAACCTAGCAAACCTATACATTTTTGAAAACTAGACACCCAGGGGAATCCAGGATGGGGTGACTTGAGTGCCTCCTACCATGGTCTGTTACCCAGAATCCCTTGCAAACGTAAAAAATTGACAAAAAAAATACATTTTCCCCACATTTCTGTATTGGAAAGTTCTGGAATCTGCGTGGATCCACAAATTTCCACCCACCCCGCGTTCCCCAAAGTCCTACGAGAAAAATGGTACCTCACTTGTGTGGGTCGGCCTAGTGCCCGCGACAGGAAACGGCGCAAAACGCAACATGGTCACACCTCAATTTTGCAGTGAAAAATGACCCTTTTTTGGCAAAGTGACTAGCTGTTGTTTTTGAACCCTAGTTCTGCCGGCACATAGGGAAACCTACCAAACCCTCGCATTTCTGAAAACTAGACACCCGGTGGCTTCCAGGGAGGTATGGCTTGCGTGGATTCCCCCAACGTTTCCTTACCCAGAATCCCCTGCAAACCTAAATTTTTGCTGAAAAAAATCACTTTTTTCACACATTTTGGGGTGGGAAAGTTGTGGCATCACCGGGCTCACACAAATTTACCACCACCCAGCGTTCCCCCAGGTCTCCCGGTAAAAATAGTGCCTCACTTGTGTGGGAGGCCTAAGTACCCGCGGCAGGCAAGGGCCCAAAACGTAGTGAGGCGACATCAAAATGGCCTATCGCAAAACCACCTGGTTTTGCAAGGGGGGTCACTTTGGTTTTTGACCCGGTGCTCGGCGGCTATCTAGGGAAACCTACCAAACCCATGCATTTCTGAAAACTAGACACCCGGCGGCTTCCAGGGAGGTATGGCTTGCGTGGATCTCCCAACGTTTCCTTACCCAGAATCCCCTGCAAACCTCAATTTTAGCTAAAAAAATCACTTTTTTCACACATTTTGGTGTGAGAAAGTTGTGGCATCACCGGGCTCACACAAATTTTGCACCACCCAGAGTTCCCCCAGGTCTCCCGGTAAAAATGGTGCCTCACTTGTGTGGGAGGCTCAAGTACCCGCAGCAGGCAAGGGCCTAAAACGTAGTGAGGCGACATCAAAATGGCCTATCGCAAAACCACCTGGTTTTGCAAGGGGGGTCACTTGGGTTTTTGGCCAGGTGCTCGGTGGCCATCTAGGGAAACCTACCAAACCCACGCATTTCTGAAAACTAGACACCCGGCGGCTTCCAGGGAGGTATGGCTTGCATGGATCCCCCAACGTTTCCTTACCCAGAATCCCCTGCAAACCTCAATTTTTGCTGAAAAAATCACTTTTTTCACACATTTTGGGGTGGGAAAGTTGTGGCATCACCGGGCTCACACAAATTTACCACCACCCAGCATTCCCCCAGGTCTCCCGGTAAAAATGGTGCCTCACTTGTGTGGGAGGCCCAAGTACCCGCGGCAAGCAAGTGCCCAAAACGTAGTGAGGCGACATTTGGGGTAGGCAATGTTGATGTCGCATCCCTACGTTTTGGGCCCTTGCCTGCCGCGGGTACTTGGGCCTCCCACACAAGTGAGGCACCATTTTTACCGGGAGACCTGGGGGAACGCTGGGTGGTGGTAAATTTGTGTGAGCCCGGTGATGCCACAACTTTCCCACCCCAAAATGTCTGAAAAAAGTGATTTTTTCAGCAAAAATTGAGGTTTGCAGGGGATTCTGGGTAAGGAAACGTTGGGGGATCCACGCAAGCCATACCTCCCTGGAAGCCGACGGGTGTCTAGTTTTCAGAAATGCATAGGTTTGGTAGGTTTCCCTAGATGGCCGCCGAGCACCGGGTCAAAAACCAAAGTGACCCCCCTTGCAAAACCAGGTGGTTTTGCGATAGGCCATTTTGATGTTGCCTCACTGCGTTTTGGGCCCCTGCCTGCCGCGGGTACTTGGGCCTCCCACACAAGTGAGGCACCATTTTTACCGGGAGACCTGGGGGAATGCTGGGTGGTGGTAAATTTGTGTGAGCCCGGTGATGCCACAACTTTCCCACCCCAAAATGTGTGAAAAAAGTGATTTTTTCAGCAAAAATTGAGGTTTGCAGGGGATTCTGGGTAAGGAAACGTTGGGGGATCCACGCAAGCCATACCTCCCTGGAAGCCGCCGGGTGTCTAGTTTTCAGAAATGCATGGGTTTGGTAGGTTTCCCTAGATGGCCGCCGAGCACCGGGTCAAAAACCAAAGTGACCCCCCTTGCAAAACCAGGTGGTTTTGCAAAAGGCCATTTTGATGTCGCCTCACTACGTTTTGGGCCCTTGCCTGCCGCGGGTACTTGGGCCTCCCACACAAGTGAGGCACCATTTTTACCGGGAGACCTGGGGGAAGCTGGGTGGTGGTAAATTTGTGTGAGCCCGGTGATGCCACAACTTTCCCACCCCAAAATGTGTGAAAAAAGTGATTTTTTCAGCAAAAATTGAGGTTTGCAGGGGATTCTGGGTAAGGAAACGTTGGGGGATCCATGCAAGCCATACCTCCCTGGAAGCCGCCGGGTGTCTAGTTTTCAGAAATGCATAGGTTTGGTAGGTTTCCCTAGATGGCCGCCGAGCACCGGGTCAAAAACCAAAGTGACCCCCTTGCAAAACCAGGTGGTTTCGCGATAGGCCATTTTGATGTCGCCTCACTACGTTTTGGGCCCCTGCCTGCCGCGGGTACTTGGGCCTCCCACACAAGTGAGGCACCATTTTTACCGGGAGACCTGGGGGAACGCTGGGTGGTGGTAAATTTGTGTGAGCCCGGTGATGCCACAACTTTCCCACCCCAAAATGTGTGAAAAAAGTGATTTTTTCAGCAAAAATTTAGGTTTGCAGGGGATTCTGGGTAAGGAAACGTTGGGGGATCCACGCAAGCCATACCTCCTTGGAAGCCGCCGGGTGTCTAGTTTTCAGAAATGCATAGGTTTGGTAGGTTTCCCTAGATGGCCGCCGAGCACCGGGTCAAAAACCAAAGTGACCCCCCTTGCAAAACCAGGTGGTTTTGCGATAGGCCATTTTGATGTCGCCTCACTAAGTTTTGGGCCCCTGCCTGCCGCGGGTACTTGGGCCTCCCACACAAGTGAGGCACCATTTTTACCGGGAGACCTGGGGGAACGCTGGGTGGTGGTAAATTTGTGTGAGACCGGTGATGCCACAACTTTCCCACCCCAAAATGTGTGAAAAAAGTGATTTTTTCAGCAAAAATTGAGGTTTGCAGGGGATTCTGGGTAAGGAAACGTTGGGGGATCCACGCAAGCCATACCTCCCTGGAAGCCGACGGGTGTCTAGTTTTCAGAAATGCATAGGTTTGGTAGGTTTCCATAGATGGCCGTCGAGCACCGGGTCAAAAACCAAAGTGACCCCCCTTGCAAAACCAGGTGGTTTTGCGATAGGCCATTTTGATGTCGCCTCACTACGTTTTGGGCCCCTGCCTGCCGCGGGTACTTGGGCCTCCCACACAAGTGAGGCACCATTATTATCGGGAGACCTGGGAGAACGCTGGGTGATGGTAAATTTGTGTGAGCCCGGTGATGCCACAACTTTCCCACCCCAAAATGTGTGAAAAAAGTGATTTTTTCAGCAAAAATTGAGGTTTGCAGGGGATTCTGGGTAAAGAAACGTTGGGGGATCAACGCAAGCCATACCTCCCTGGAAGCCGCCAGGTGTCTAGTTTTCAGAAACGCATGGGTTCGGTAGGTTTCCCTAGATGGCCGCCGAGCACCGGGTCAAAAACCAAAGTGACCCCCCTTGCAAAACCAGGTGGTTTTGCGATAGGCCATTTTGATGTCGCCTCACTACGTTTTGGGCCCTTGCCTGCCGCGGGTACTTGGGCCTCCCACACAAGTGAGGCACCATTTTTACCGGGAGACCTGGGGGAACGCTGGGTGGTGGTAAATTTGTATGAGCCTGGTGATGCCACAACTTTCCCACCCCAAAATGTGTGAAAAAAGTGATTTTTTTCAGCAAAAATTTAGGTTTGCAGGGGATTCTGGGTAAGGAAACGTTGGGGGATCCACGCAAGCCATACCTCCCTGGAAGCCCCCGGGTGTCTAGTTTTCAGAAATGTGTGGGTTTGGTAGGTTTCCCTATGTGCCGGCTGCGCTAGGGCCCAAAATCCACAGGTAGCCATATTGCTAAAAACAACTCTGTGCCCAGTTGGCTTTCTGCCACCCGGGGGGGCATCGGGGGGGAGGGGGTTGCCCCGATATTCCCCCAAGGGGGGCAGAAACACTGTGGCTATTTTTTGGGGGGTGTGGGCATTGGTATGCCCATTCTGGGCAGCCCCCACCCCCACACATAAAAAAGCCAGCTTAATCGTTGGCGTCTAGTGGGCTTTTTGCCCCCCAAGGTGGGCAGATTGAGGACTACTGCCCCATCAGCCCCCCCCGGGGGGCAGAAGGTCCACTAGATGCCAGGGATTTTCTTGGGCAAATTTTAATTAGGGTGGGGGCTGTTCAAAACGGGCATGCCAATGCCCCCACCCTAATTAAAATTTGCCTAAAGAAATCCCTGGTGTCTAGTGGGCTTTTTGCCCCAGGAGGGGCAGACAGGGGACTACTGCCCCATCTGTCACCCGGGGGGGCAGGAAGGCTGTAATTTTTTCGGGGAGGGGGTGGGGGCATGGGCATGCCAGTTTTGGGCAACCCCCACCCCAATTCAAATTTTCTTCAAAACACTCCCTGGCATCTAGTGGGCTTTTTGCCCCCCCGGTGGGGCAGATTGGGGGCTAATGCCCCCATCTGCCCCCCAGGGGAGGCAGAAAGTCCACTAGGCGCCAGAGAGTTTTTTTGGGTAAATTTTAATTAGGGTGGGGGTTGCCCAAAACGGGCATGCCAATGCCCCCACCCTAATTAAAATTTGCCCTGAAAAATCCCTGGCATCTAGTGGGCTTTTTGCCCCCCAGGGGGGCAGATTGGGGGCTACTGCCCCATCTGTCCCCCACGGGGGGCAGAAAGGCTGTAATTTTTGCAGGGAGGGGGTGGGGGCCTGAGCATGTCCGTTTTAGGCAATCCCCAACCCAATTCAAATTTGCCCCAAAATAATCCCTGGTGTCTAGTGGGCTTTTTACCCCCCCCCAACAGGGCAGATTGGGGGCTGATGCCCCAATCTGCCCCCCAGGGGAGGTAGAAAGTCCACTAGACGCCAGGGAGTTTTTGGGGCAAATTTTAATTAGGGTGGGGGCTGCCCAAAATGGGCATGCCAATGCCCCCACCCTAATTAAATTTTGCCCAAAAAAATCCCTGGCATCTAGTGGGCTTTTTGCCACCCGGGGGGGGCAGATTGGGGGCTACTGCCCCATCTGTCCCCCACGGGGGGCAGAAAGGCTGTAATTTTTGCAGGGAGGGGGTGGGGGCCTGAGCATGTCCGTTTTAGGCAACCCCCAACCTAATTCAAATTTGCCCCAAAATAATCCCTGGCATCTACTGGGCTTTTTGCCCACCTGGCAGGGCAGATTGGGGGCTGACACCCCCATCTGTCCCCCACGGGAGGCAGAAAGTCCACTAGACGCCAGGGAGTTTTTGGGGCAAATTTTAATTAGGGTGGGGGCTGCCCGAAACGGGTATGCCAATGCCCCCACCCTAATTAAAATTTGCCCCAAAAAATCTCTGGTGTCTACTGGGCTTTTTGCCCCCCCGGGGGGGCAGATTTGGGGCTAATGCCCCCATCTGCCCCCCAGGGGGGGCAGAAAGGCTGTCATTTTTGCGGAGGGTGGGTGGGGGCATGGGCATGCCCATATTGGGCAGCCCCCACCCCAATTTACAAAAAAAAAAAATCCCTGGCGTATAGTGGGCTTTCTGCCCCCCGGGGGGAGGCAGATTTGGGGCTAATGCCCCCATCTGCCCTCCAGGGGAGGCAGAAAGGCTGTCATTTTTGCGGAGGGTGGGTGGGGGCATGGGCATGCCCATATTGGGCTGCCCCCACCCCAATTTACATGAAAAAATAAATCCCTGGTACCTAGTGGGCTTTCTGCCCCCCAGGGGGGGCAGATTTTGGGCTAATGCCCCCATCTGCCCTCCAGGGGGGGCAGAAAGGCTGTCATTTTTGCGGAGGGTGGGTGGGGGCATGGGCATGCCCATATTGGGCAGCCCCCACCCCAATTTACATGAAGAAATACATCCCTGGTGTCTAGTGGGCTTTTTGCCCCCCGGGGGGTCAGATTGGGGGCTACTGCACTCATCTGCACCCCAGGGAAGACAAAAAGTCTAAATGGCACAAAAAATATTTTGGGGGAGCAAAAGCCCTTGCCTAAGGGGCTGCTCCCCCCTCCCTGGTGTCTAGTGGGTGGATCCCTGCTTGGGGATCGCCCTCCTGGGGCGATCCCCAAGCAGGGATCCACTGGGGACGGGTACCATTGGAAAGGGGAGATTTTCCCCTTTCCAATGATACCTCTCCCGTCTTTCTATGTGCCCGGGGGGCTGAGATAGCCCCCTGAGCACATACAAAGTGAAACTGAAATGAGCCTAAGGGCTCATTTCAGTTTCGGTTTCTATGCAATGAAGACAGCGCGACGTGCGCGCTGATCTTCATTGCACAGAAACCAGGGAGGGGGCCTCGGGAGCTGGGGAAGCTCTTCCCCGGCTCCCAAGGTCAAAGCCATGAAATAGAAATCCCTCTGCTGTCTGCAGCAGAGGGATTTCGTGCCCCTGGCCTCATGACGGAATGGTTCCGTCATGAGCACAGGGGCACCGATGCTCATGACGGAACCATTCCGTCATGAGCATCGAAGGGGTTAAACGATACTATTGGGCGTCTCAGTGGGCGGCGGTGAACCACGGGATATATGGTCCTGCCTTAAACCCGGCCTTCGAGATGGATAAATTCCTGCTCCCGGGTGGGGACTATAATAGGGCGCTGTACTCGGTGACCCCGGACACGCGGTTGACGGGACCCACGCGGGTGGCGGTACGTGTGTGGCACGCGGCGAATGCTGCGATGGGGTGGAGGGATCGCTTGACTCTGGCGACGCCGTTGTATGCCTCTGGGCGGTTGGGCTGTTTGTGGAGATCGAAAGGCTTTGAGAAATGGGATATGATTGGTATATGTAAGGTGGGTGATCTGTGGGCGAAGGGATCTTTCAAAACGTTTGAAATGCTCAAAATTGAATATAAATTAAACGATAGAGAGTACTTCGGGTATGCTCAAGTCTACCATGCGCTGTGTGTTCGGTTTTCCCGGACGCTGCTGCTATCCCCGAGTATTCCCCACTGGAGGATAGAGTGTTGGATGGCTACGTGCCCGACAGCACTATTTCCCTGATTTATAAGAAACTCATTAATGATCGTGCGGACTTGCTGCTCCGTCTGAGGGAGGCGTGGACGGGCGATGGCTTGGAACTGGATGATGAGGACTGGGTATCGGCGGTGGCCTCCCCGAAAGAGGTGGCGATCCCGGCCCGCTTACGGTTTGTACAGCTGAAGATCCTTCATAGAGTGTATGTTACGGGGCCCGGTTTGCTGCGTATGGGTTATTCGATGGATGGACTGTGTAAGCGTGGATGTGGCCTGCCGGGCACGTTTCTTCATATCTTGTGGGAATGTTCGGAGGTTGTGCGATTCTGGAACGGTATCCACACCGTAATGGAGGAGGTCACGCACGTTGCCCTGTTGCCAGAGGCTAGGAGGTGTTTGTTGAATGTCTGGGAACCGAATGATTGTAATGCGGCACAGACGCAGTGGGTGACCTTGGAGTACATGGTGGCTAAGCGTAACATTGCACAGTTATGGGGCTCCCGAGGCCGCCCACGATCGAGGTATGGAAGGAGAATATGGACTGGTGTATGTTTAGGGAAAAGACGGTGTATGTGGCGAGAGGCAAGCCAGGGAAATGGACTAGGGTATGGGGTCCGTGGAATTTATATCGAGGACGTATCTGCACCCCTCCTCTGCCATTAGAGGTCGATATTGCTTTGACCCCCTAGCCACGCATTCTGCGGGAGGGTGTGAGGTGTGTTCCATGCTTTGTTTTCCCATTGCCCCCCTCTACCGCTTCCGGACAAGAACTGCTTTGGACACTGTATGTTATTCCCCGTCCTGGGAAGAGCACGCTGCTATTTCGGACTCTCATTGCCTTGAGTGTGTTTTATATTTAATAAAAAATGAAACTGTTGTTTTCAATTGCTCCTGGCCTATGGCCACGGCCTGTTATATGTGCTTACGAACTGCCGGGCGCTTTGCCTCTGGTTCATTTGAATGTGTGGCGTTACACTGCGGGCCCTCGGGCTCTATAGCGGCCGGCCCTGGTGGTTGTAGGCCCTTGTCTGTCTTTTATTGTGTGCTAACGGTTTCTAATAAAAAATTTATTAAAAAAAAAAAGCCGGATTGGCAGGCGGATCCAGTTTACAGCATGCCTGTCGATTCACGCCTGATGCGTTTTGTGTTCATTGCACTCTTCAGAGGCGCGACAATCATTTTGGCATAGAGGCTACACCTCCCACTTTGAAATATGAGCCCTCCAATGGGCGACTCGAATGAGTTTGCGTTGGTTTGTGGGTCTAGTGGTGTGTGCCTCAGTTATGTGCTGCTGTCTGAGACATTTCAAGCCCACCAATGGGCCTCCACTCGCACATCCGGCTTGTCAATCCTTCATGGATGCCTCCACATTGAGACTCCGTGATACAGAGCTCTGTGGCCCCAAATTTCCGGGTGGTGCATCTCCTGCGGCCGGGACTCATTCGAGTCGCCCATTTGAGGGCTCATATTTTTAAGTGGGAGGTGTGGCCTCTATGCCCAAATGAAATGTCGCGCCTCTGAAGAGTGCAATGAGCACAAAACGCGTCAGGCGTGAATCGACAGGCATGCTGTAAACTGGATCCGCCTGCCGATCTGGCTTTTACCTCATGAAGGTTGCTGCAGTGGATGTCAGAGTGCGTCTCCACAGGTGGGAACCTTGGAGCTTTGATTTTTACGCAGCCTCCCAGCCGCGGGAGATGGACCACCCGGAAATTTGGGGTCACGGAACTCCGAATCACGGAGTCTCAATGTGGAGGCATCCATGGAGGATTGACAAGCCGGATGTGCGAGTGGAGGCCCATTGGTGGTCTTTGAAACGTCTCAGACAGCGGCACACACTACAAGACCCACAAACCAACGCGGACTCATTCGAGTCGCCCATTTGAGGGCTCATATTTTTAAGTGGGAGATGTGACCTCTATGCCAAAATGACTGTTGCGCCTCTGAAGAGTGCAATGAGCACGAAACGTGTCAGGCGTGAATCAACAGGCATGCTGTAAACTGGATCCGCCCGCCGATCTGGCTTTTACCTCATGAAGGTTGCTGCAGTGGATGTCAGAGTGCGTCTCCACAGGTGGGAACCTTGGAGCATATATATATAAATATATATATATCTCCCAAATACCTCAACATCTCCTTCTGAGTTGAAAGGAAAAGCACACAGGTCTCCGTTTTCAAAGTGGTTTTTATTACAGACCCCCCTACCCCGCTAACAAACGTGTTTCGCCTCACGGCTTTGTCAGTCAAAAAAATATATGTATATACACAAACACTGTGGAAAAAACAATAGTTATAGTGACGTCATAGTTAGGAGACAAAGTCCGTTGCAACATAAACTAAAAAAAAATTAAATTGACCACATTCATGATGGAGCCGCAAGTTAAAGTTAGTTCACTGGTGAATCTCAGGGTATTTTAGTTTATAAATGTTATTATTTAACCCATTGTTTTTTTAGCGAATATGAATATATATATATACACTGAAAAAACCATAGGTTTCAGGGGTGTTCTAGTTAGCTGGACTTTTCACTTGTACAAAACCATTGAAATTCCCCCGTTATAGTTAGTTCAGCTAACTATAACTCTCGCGCCCGCAATGCACTGCTGATGACGTCACATATTACATCACTCATGACATGGTCAGTGACATCACTCATGACATCACTGATGACATCTCAAATGACATCAGTGATGACATCATCCAGTGAATGTGTGTTTTTCTGAAAATTAAATATGTTTTATATATGTATATCTCCAGGTCGTTGGAAGAATAAATGGGTATAGAAGTGTCTAAATGGATGATTTGTTTTTGAAAAATTGATTGTGTAACTGACTGATTAAGTGTATCATAGTGAATACATGGCTTAGTGAGTAATGTTTAAATATGTAAATAACTGTATCAGTCTCTCACTTTGCGTATACGTGGCTGCATGGGTTGGTGAGTAGCTACATGGGTGTCTATATAGGTTATTAGTTGGTTTTTTGAGTATCAGTCTGAGTGTCTGCATGGTTCGGTGGGGGGTATTACGTAGTGCATAGGTGCATGAATGAGTGACTCACTCTTTGTATGTGTTGAAGACAGCATGTGTGCAGGACTGTATGGGTGGATGAGTGTGTGTATGGGTGTGTTAGTGAGTGAATGACCGTCTCAATAGTGTCTTTATGAGTAACTACATATGTTTTAAACTAGTATATGTGACTATTGGTGTATATAAGTGAGTATATGTGAGAGTGAGAGATTGAAAGAGTTCCTGTATGAATACGTATGTGTTTCTATAAGTGATTGTTTAAAAGACTAAGTATGTGTAAGTTTCCGTAGAAGTAAGTGTGGTGGTGTGTGTATAACTGTATATGCGAATAAATGTATGTTTGATTCTTTATTAGCATGAGTGACTATGTGTGTGAGTAACTCTATGGATGAGTGGCATTGTGTAACAGGATGTATAGGTGTATGAGTACATATGATGAGTGAATACATGTATGAGTGACTGTATAGGACTGTTGGTGAATGAGTGGATGTGTATGTGGATCTTAGAATTACTGAAGAGGTTGTTGTAACTGGTATTGGTATGTCCATTGTTTTGAAAAGTTTAGTCTCTATTTTTGAATGTGTGTATCAAAGGTTATATTAGGGTGAGAGGAGGTCTGCCACTCTATCACAAGGATGATGTCATCAGTGATGTAATTTGAGATGTCATCAGTGATGTCATGAGTGATGTCACTGACCATGTCATATGTGACGTCATCAGCAGTGCATTGCGGGCGCGCGAGTTATAGTTAGCTGAACTAACTATAACGGGGGAATTTCAATGGTTTTGTACAAGTGAAAAGTCCAACTAACTATAACACCCCTGAAACCTATGGTTTTTTCTGTGAATTTCGGAGGTTTTTTAAATGCTAATTTCTAACTATGCCTACAGAGATAGGACATGTGAAGAAAGAAGAAAAAATGCACAGAAAGAAAAAAAAGAAGTGCAGAAAGAAGCAACAGAATTCCTCAAAGACGAAGAAAAGTGCAGGAAGAAGGATAACGTGCAGAAAGAACAAAAAAGAAGAGCAGAAAGAAGCCTTGTTGCAAAATCATCCTGTACCCTCAACTTTTTCAGACGGATACTGGTGGTAACTGAGTCTGACTAACCAGTCCTAGAGCCAGTGCTATGTTAAAAGACACTTAGAATACAGTGAAAACACCTACATACACTAGGGAACATTATGCGTTGGGGTCCCCCTGTGATTAGCATGACCTCCTCTGTAAGCCCCTAGTATATAATAGGGCAGGGGGATTAAAACTACCTCTTAAAACAGGCCACAGGGCGTTTTTGCACACGTTAACTCAGGCCCCGTCCCCTCCCTTCACCACTGTGTAAACACGCCCTGTGTCCGTTTTTAGTTGGGAGATTAAGTTCATTTGAATCCTGAGGGTCCCTAGGGTCCAACTAGCCCACTAGGTACCTCCAGTAAGTGCCACAGAGCTGCGTTGCAGAGAGGTGTAAAAAGTGGCACAGCCTGGACCACCTCTCTGCAATGCAGCTCAGTGGCGCTTACTGGAAGCACTTGGTGGGCTAGTTAGCCCCCAGGGGCCCTCAGTATTGAAGGAAAATTATATCCCCAATTTAAAACGTGCCATAGTGCGTGTTTGCACACGTCACCTCAGGCCCCGTCCCCTCCCTTCACCACTGTGTAAACGCGCCCTGTGGCTGTTCTAAGTTGAGAGATTAAGTCCCCTTGAATCCTAAGGGTCCCTAGGGTCAAACTAGACCACTAGGTACCTCCAGTAAGCGACACAGAGCTGCGTTGCAGAGAGGTGTAAAAAGGGGCTTGGCCTCAGAACACCTGTCTGCTGCGCAGCTCCCTGGTGCATACTGGAGATGCCTGTTGGGCAAGTTGGCCCTCAGGGACCCTCAGTATTGAAGAAGAATTAATTCCCCAACTTACAACTCGCCAGGGGGTGCGTTTGCAGAGTGCTGCAAGGAGGGGGCGTGGCCTCCGACACGATGCCAGTCTTTTATTTATTTTAATTTTTTAAGAAGGGGGGCTGTGTGGTTTCCCTTCTTATTCTAATTTATTGGCCCTGATGACCCCATCCCCCAGGGCCTGTCTCCTAATTATATTTTTTTGACTCCAATCCCCAGGGCCGGCCACTGTTTTTTATTATTTTTAAAATATATATATTTATAGACACACCTAGGACATGCTGGACAAACCGTACGTACCTATCACCATGACGATTTCCGTGATATTCATTAAAAGGTGACTATGCATACAATGAATCCACGTGGAATGTATTTACACCACTAGTGAAGCTCTGACATGTCTGATGCCCTACCGTGCCTAATCCCGGTAGACACCCTTGTCGTTTATTTATACAAACATGGGTAGCTATTGACGGGCACATTTAATACACGTGCACAGCAAGCCATTCAAAGGGGATTCGACAAAAATTCGACCAAAACTATGCAAGAAACCCCCCTCACGGTTAATAAAACACACTTCCACTGCCGGATGTGTAATACTTTTTATTTTACTCTCTGGAAAGGGGACGAACATCACTTGAGAGTCACAGCGCGCTCCTGGCAGAGCCCAATGCTGTGTTACACCCACCATTGCCTGCTGAGTGCCACACACCTCTGTGTTGTATTCCACTAGCTAGTGCATATGCTATGACACTCTCTAGCCCATGTGCACTGTAACATCACCCCGTGAATATGTCATGCCACACTTGTCTTCGCACGGGTTATATTGCCCCATCTAACGTGCCTTCCTCGATGCCTATGTTATAACGCACAGTGCTATGCCATACATATTACAATCTGGGATCCATATCTTTGTCACAGTGCATATGCAACGTTACACTCCCCAGCACATATTTTATATTACAACTTTAGAGACTAGTTAGGTTACACAACACTGCCCTGTGCATATTACACTCCAAGGCGCATATCGCATAGCACGCACTAGTGCCTGTGCTATCTCACGCTCTCCAATGAATCTGTCATTGCACACAATGTATTGCATATTATATTTCACGCCCGGTTCATCTTATATCACACTTTTTGGTGCATAGTTTATACCATACACTATATCTAGTTTTCATTTTCAATCGTGCTCTCAGGACTATGTTCTATATAACACTGTGTTCACCTACCCTTTTCACGGGCATTACATTTTGCGATAGGGTGTGGAGGGTCAGGGGGTGTTTCTGCCAAGTGAGCCCGGAGTCACAGTCACAGACGTCCTCTTCTTCCTGAATAAAAGTGAGATTATGCTGCATACTTGTTCCTATTTTAAGTAGTTCGCACAGACACACGTTTTAAAAGCAATAAAGTTCCTAATACCCGCCTTCTCTGAACAGTTAGCTTGCTGCCCCATCCCCCTCCTCCCTATCCTCTGTTGTGTGAATCCATGGACTAGCCTCCTCCCTCCTGCCATGCATGGTCTGATGTGCTGCCACTGCCCTCAATTTAGTATGATGTACCAGTCCACTCCTCCTGCCCTCCATTGCCCCATTCTATGCCTCATCATTGACCTCCTGCTTAAACTCTGTGCTTAGCTTTCTGCCCCTATTCTCCTTCCCCCTGCTCTCCGATGTCTTTGTGTATGCCCCTGCTCCATCCTTTTTGCCCACCATGTTCCATGGACCTGCCACTCCTATCTACTCTGAGTGTTCTGTTGAGCTGCCACTCCCCTCCCACCTGCCTAGCATTGTCAGATGACTGTAACCTGTCCCTGCCACCTCCACCCTGCCTGTCCACATGCCATGCCCCTATCCTCTGCCTCCTGTCCTACATGGTCCATTGTACTGCTACACCCTTCTGCCCTCCCAGGTCTGTTGTGCTGCAACTGCTCCTCCTGCCTGCCCCGTGTGGTCTGTTGTGAGGCCCCTTCCCCTGAACTTTCTTGTCTGTGAACAGGTCCTGACCCTCCCTTCTATCCTCCATCGTCCTTTGTGCATGCCCCTGCACCCTCCTTCTTGCCCATCATAGCCATTGTGCTACCACTAACCCTCCCACTTGCCATGCATGGTCTTCTGTGCTGCCATGGCCCCTCCCACCTTCCCTGTGTGGTCAGTTAGCTGCCCCTGAACCCCTCCCACCTTCCCTCCATGGTCTGTGTGTATGCCATCACAGTCTCACTGTTGCTCTTCATGGTGTGTCTTGCTTCTAGTGCCCATCCTGCCTGACCTCCATGGCTATCTTGCTGCTCCTGCCCTGCTTCCTTGCCCCCAGCCCTCTGTTTACATGTGCAGACCCCTACTCCCTCCCTCCTGGCTTGTCTGTTCCATTGTAATGCCCCTGATCCATCCCTCCGGCCCTTTATGGTCTGTTATGCTGCAGCTTTCTCTCCTGTCTGTCCATTATGGTCCTGCTTCTTGCCCCTCTGTTCTCTGTTGTCCATGTGCATGGTCCTGTCCCCTCCCTCTTGCTTTCTATGGATTGTTGTGCTGCACTCCCGTCCCGCATGCCCTGTGTGGTGTATTGTGCTGCTTCAAACCCTGATGCCTGCCCTGCAGGGTCAGTTTGGTGCACCTCTCCATGTCCCTTCTGTCCTCTGTTATCCAAGTCCATGTCCCTACCCCATTTCCTTCCATGATCCAATGTACCATACTTGCGAACATTTTGAACTTGGTATTGATTTTCCCCTTTGAGTTACATTGAAAAAGAGGAGATTGTAGACAGGAGACAGATAAAATAAAGCCCATTTGAGCTTAAAAACATTGGACGTTTCCTGGCTGAATCGGGTCTGTTGGCATGTATGGTTGTACTACCATTGCCTCTTCCTTCTGCCCACAATGGTCTATTACATTGCCACAGCCTCTCTTGCAAGTCCTGTATTGTTGGTTTGTTCCCCCTGCCCCCCTTTCCACTGCCCTCCATAGTCTGCTGTGCTGCCACGGCCCTTCCTGCCTGCTCAGTGTGGTTAAATTGTTGCCTTTGCACCCTCCTACCTGCCTTCAATTTTCAGAGTCCGTGCCCTGGCCTCTGCCGCTCAACAGTATCCTAATGAACAACTAGATTGCTAACATTCTATATTTATTACAAAAGTGTGGAACGCCTGACGTCATCTTGATGTAATCAAAACTGTAATACCTAGAGCATTTCCTTTAGAAATTACATATATGAGAGGGTCTTATTGGCATCAAAATTATGGTTAGTGCTCTAAAAGACTAAAATAAGGACATAATTTCTGAGTTTTCAAATAGCGAGAAAGCACTTTTAAATTATTTGTTACCTTTATGTTTTTTTTTATCCAGTTGACCACTTGATTAAATGTTGCACTTAGGGGAGAGGATGTGGTGTTACTTCCAGAACTGCAGACTTTGCAACTGGGGAACCAGGTTGGAGTTTCTGCTTCAGCTCGACATTCTGTGATTCTGGTCAAATCACTTAGTCTCCCCATGTCTACAACCAAAATGAATTTGTTCTTGTGTGATGTAACCAATGCTCATGTAAAGCACTCCAATACCTGACAAGTCTACACTATATAACACTGCAAAAACACAAAATAATAAGTGTTTTGCACACTTCTGTCATTGGGCTATATTTGGGCTACATCTGGGTGAATTTGGGCTACATTTGTGCTCTTTTGTCTCCGGTGGCCATCTTGGGAGATTTATTTGTTATGAAGTTTCCTAATTTCCTCATGTACTGCAGTCTCCTCAGTAGGAAATGCTTTCAGTTTTTTACTTTGATTCCATCATGAAGGTATTCAGATATGTCACACATTTGCCATAAATTCTGAATGTTAGCACTCTAGTTGCTCATTAGATCACTGTAGTAAAACTACTGTTCACCATGGAAGTCTGATCCTGGTATTAAAAGTGCATGTTTCAGTCTGCATGTCAGAATTTTTTAATGAAATAGAAGAGGATTTGAGAAGTCACTCAAAATGTGCCCTCGTTTTCTTTCTTCAGCATTAATCATAATTTCTATGGCAAAATGAACCCCCTCATTGTGTTCCTTTTTAAATTAAATGTTTTAAGTGTTACCAGTTTATTCCAATCAAGATGGCTTCAGGTGTGCCATACTTTTGTCATAATGAAGACAGTAAGCGCTCTAGTTGTTTTTAAGAACACTCTGGGACATTCTGTCATTGGGCTATACTTGGGCTACATCTGGGTGATATTTGGGCTACATTTGGGCTCTTTTGTCTCTGGTGGCCATCTTGGCAGACTTATTTGTTATGAAGTTTCCTAATTTCCTCATTTACTGCAGTCTCCTCAGTAGGAAATACTTTCAGTTTTTTACTTTGATTCCAAAGGCATTCAGATGTGTCACACATTTGCCATAAATTCAGAATGTTAGCACTCTTTTTGCTCATTAGATCACTGTAGTAAAGCTACTGCTCACCAGGGAAAACTGCTGCTGGTATTGAAAGTGCATGTTTCAGTCTGCATGTCAGAATTTTTTAATGAAATAGAAGAGGATTTGAGAAGTCACTCAAAATGTGCCCTCGTTTTCTTTCTTCAGCATTAATCATAATTTCTATGGCAAAATGAACCCCCTCATTGTGTTCCTTTTTAAATTAAATGTTTTAAGTGTTACCAGTTTATTCCAATCAAGATGGCTTCAGGTGTGCCATACTTTTGTCATAATGAAGACAGTAAGCGCTCTAGTTGTTTTTAAGAACACTCTGGGACATTCTGTCATTGGGCTATACTTGGGCTACATTTGGGTGATATTTGGGCTACATTTGGGCTCTTTTGTCTCTGGTGGCCATCTTGGCAGACTTATTTGTTATGAAGTTTCCTAATTTCCTCATTTACTGCAGTCTCCTCAGTAGGAAATACTTTCAGTTTTTTACTTTGATTCCAAAGGCATTCAGATGTGTCACACATTTGCCATAAATTCAGAATGTTAGCACTCTTTTTGCTCATTAGATCACTGTAGTAAAGCTACTGCTCACCAGGGAAAACTGCTGCTGGTATTGAAAGTGCATGTTTCAGTCTGCATGTCAGAATTTTTTAATGAAATAGAAGAGGATTTGAGAATTCACTCAAAATGTGCCCTAATTTTTCTTTCTGCAGCACTAATCATACTTTTTATGGAAAAATGAACCCCCTCATTTTGTTCCTTTTTAAATTAAATGTTTTAAGAGTTACCACTTTAATCCAAGCAAGATGGCTTCAGGTGTGCCATACGTTTGTCATAAGTAGGACTGTTAGCGCTCTAGTTGTTCTTTGGAACACTCTGGGAAGCTGCAGTAGAACACAAAGGAATCAACTGATAGTCTCTGCCCTTGTTGGATGTACATGTTTTACTGAGAATGTCAGACTTCATTCTCACATGACTGAGAAAGATAATGTGAATTTACAGAAGATATGCTCTCAGTTTAGCTTATAGATCACCTTCCAAACCTCTGTGGGAAAAGCATGAGAAAATATTTTTCTCTCAATCATGATATCCCAGCAGAAGGCTTTTTCACATGGTGAAATCACCTTAGAACATACCACAATTCCTAAAATGAGTATGGTACCATCAACAAATGATTTATAATGTAACTAAAGTCTTAAAACCTTCTATTAACTGCAATGCTTTTTAATGAGGTACTATCATGTATATTGGTCCCAAGATGGCTGCCAACACTTCTTGGATGAAGTGCTGACAGACAATCAGATCTCAGAATGAGATGTGTGGTTAGGCTCCGCCCACATATATATATGATTTTACTTTTGATTTTCTCAGGAACTACTGAACAGATTGACACCAGACCTGCAAAAGGCACATCCCTGACCTGAGGACTACCTCTCTGCCAAATTTCAAGTAATTCTGTTCAGCCGTTCGGGCTGTACCTTGGACTAAAGTTCCCTATGGAAAATTGCATGGGGAAAACGCGTTTTGGGACCCCCCTTTTTTCTCAGCCCCCGCTTGACGAATCCCCCCGAGACTTTCAGGGTAGGAGCGGAGCGGAGCGCCCCACCTATTTTGCAAATTTCGCGAGGATTCGTCAACCGGTGCCAAAGTTATTCCAAATAGAATGTTGCGGATTTCCTATGGAAACACGGTCCTAACTGTTGTAAATTGAAACAACGATGTGATTAAGCATTTACTAAAGACATTAATTCCCTTCTCTAGATCGTGTTTTTTCTGTTATGTTGACTGAAGCTCGGACTCCATTTTGTATTGTCATGCTTCCACGTGTTCCCCACGAGAAGAGTCCAACCTCTGTGTTAGTTGCTCTTGTAATCTGCCTAGTAACAGTCTATAAATAGCTCCTTTGTCCATCTGGCGCATGCCCAGACTTGACCACATCTGTTATCAGTTAGCCTTGCTTGACCATGTTTTCGCGGGCTCAAGGAGTGCGTTAGCTCCGCCCACGTATTGATTCAGTATCGAAAATGACCATAAATGGTAATGTTCTTCGGCCTCATGTTGTATCCACCCACTTATGAGCCCCTCTATTGTGTATAAAAGGGGACCATGTACGTAAGTTCTTTGTGCTACTCTATGCAATACTGAAGAGTGTTGTGTGGATTGTAGGACCACCCTTAAGGGTTAATAAATGCTGTCTTTGTACTTTGCAGTTTCCGTGCCAACTTCCTTGTAGATTCCATTACAGGAGAGCGAACCCTTGTGTCCTGCGGGCCTAGCTGGGGCCTGTATTCATCAATTGGCGCCCGTCACGTGGGGCTCATCGGCGACTCGGATGCTCGAAGGACTGGTCGCGACGAAGGTGAGGAATTTGGCCGGGGACGTGATCACTGCCAGCGGCGTCTTAGCCCTGGCATCCCGAGGTTTTTCTTCCTTCCCTTCCGAGCTGACCGTCTGGGTGGCGCCGGTCCTCGACTGAGACCTCTTCTGTCGGTCTTGCCGTGAAAGCCGTTTGGGCGATTGTGGAGCTTGGCAGTTGGAATCTGGACTCTTGATTGGTAAGAACCGGTGTACGGTACTTGCTCCGAGTTTTTGAAGCCTGATCTGGCTATTTGAGTTTGATTTGTGATGACTAGTCATATTTTGTATTTGTCTTTGTGAAAATAAATGCGTTGCAACACATATAGGCAGGTAATGTGGAGAGATTTCTCCGGAGCTGTGTAACTTTGAACGGCGCAACGATTAAGTGCCATTTTTCTATAATATTGCATATTTTGCATTATTTCTGAGCATGCCTGCTTTCAGCGCACTCCGTAAGTGGTGTTGCTGTTTCGGAAACCGGTTGAACCTCGAGGAATCTGCTCCAGCTCCCCCAGAGGGGACTCCTAATAGGGATATGTATGTGAAGCATGGTCTTTCTTCCATAATGTACAGCACTGTATGGAGGAAATATACTAAAAAAGATCCTGAGTTACGATGGCCTTTGTATGGATCGTTTGATATACGTAAGATTGAGTATGTGGAACAGTGTATGTGTAAGCGACGTGCTCGTCAGGATATGTTTGAGTGTGTGCGGTTGTGGGTGAAGGAGGTGCGTGAGCGAGAGAAGCGTGAGAAAGCGCTGTTTGATAAAGAACAACGGAAGAATGATCATGTGCGAGCCCAGGAAGCGAAGCGTCGGGAAGACAGAGAACAGACAGAGAGACAAGAGAAAGAGCGTAGGCTGCAAGTTTCGGGTCAATATGCTGTTCGGCAGCCACTTTATCCTGTCCTTAATAATCTTGATGATGATTTTTATTTACTAGATCGCTCTCCGCCCCCTTATGTCGGCGCATCTGCTCCGAGGCCGCAAGATTCTGTCCCGGGTCCGGGTAAGGTAGATACGCGGTCCATGTTATCGGCTGAGCATATGGCTGAGCTTCGGCAAATTTCCTTCCGTGCACTTAAGGGTAAGGTGTCCGTGGATGAATTGTTCCATACTTGGGGGTCGTGGCAGGATAGAGAGAGATTGTATTTTTTGAGTCATTTCGCTGAGGAAGTGATTGCTGCTTTTCGGAAATATTCTAGTGTCTTTGAGCCTGAAGAAGTGACATCGGATGCTAAAGCATTGCATGATGGTGTTTTTTCTCCCTCTAAGGCTCCTGATACGGCTCGGCGGCTATTCGCCTTGCGGGACGCGGTGCTGGCCCATAAAGAAAAAGCGCGCCCACGAGCAGGGGAGGAGACGCAGTCGGATTCGTGTACCGCAGAAGGCCACTCATCCACCTCTCAATCAGATAAGAGTGATCTAGTGCATGCTAAGCCAATGCGCGAGGCGGCGCCTTTGTATGTTCCTCCTAAAGGAGCGGGGACTAGCTCGGACATTACCTCCGCCGATGCTAAGGGATATTTTGTGTATAATTGGGTTTACACTCCGTGGCATAGAGCTGATGTTATGGCATTAAAGAATGCGCTGCCCGACCCCCGCAAGAATCCAGCGGCCTTCTACGAAGAAGTTGAGGGGGCCTTGAATTCTTGCGTTATGACTTTAGCAGATATAGATTTGTTCTTTGGGCTTATTCTACCACCAGATATGTGGCGATCCGTGCGAAAGGTAGATGATGTTGCCACTTTTAAGGCTCGATGGTCTGAACTGGAGGATGAGGATAGGGAGAGGAAGCCTGCGCAGAAACCGCCCCAGAGTATTTTAGATCTCCCTGCTGCTATTGTGGCTAAGTTGAAGACAATTATCCCCCCTAAAAAGATTGACTGGAATATGTTGGCTGCATGTAAACAGAAAGTTGACGAGTCAGTTGCGGACTTCTTTACGCGCTTTGAGGAGACGTTTCACGATTTTAGTGGCCAGTCGCTTACCGACGATACGGGACGCCACCTTTTTGCGGATAAATATGTGGCTAATCTGCTGCCGGCAGTTGCGGCCCGTCTAAAAGCGAGTGAAAGTTCTTGGTCCTCCGCTACACCGACGGCCCTCCTGACTATCGCCCAGTATTATGAGCGTCAGGAGCAAGAAGCAAAGGGCCAGGAGGAAAAGAAATCGAAAGATTTGAAAACAAAGGTGATGTTGGCACAAGTCTATGGCCCGCCCCGACGGGGTAGTAATAGAAGTAGGGGAGGCTCTTATGGTCCTCCCTCGGGCCGCTCTGATTTGAATAGGAACCAATGTGCGTATTGTAAGCAATCGGGTCATTGGGCTAGGGACTGCCCGGTGTTGCATGCATCGCGTCAGGGGCATACCCATGGTGGCCCACGAGGTAGAGGGGGTTTCTCGAACTTTCGAGGGAATTCTAACGAACAGGCTCGTTTTGACTCTGCTGGGCAGCACCGCGATAGATCAAACGTTTTTGATCGCCAGCATCAGTACCAAGCGTCGGGGATTGACCGGTCGGGGTACCATGACTCTCAGCATGCATAGGAATGCGTTGGATGGGGGTTAGAATCAGTTGAGGTGCCGGTCGATCAGAAGGGTCCTTATGTATCGGCTGAGGTTTTGGGCTCTACTGATCAGTTCCTAGTGGATACAGGAGCGACACGTAGTGCGCTGTCTAAGCAATTGGTTCCGGGGGCTCCCCCATCCGGCTTAATGGTCACATCGGTAGGGTTTGACGGTACACTCTCCCGAAGCCCTCTTTCACAGCCCCTCATGTTTAAGGTTGATTCTTTTTCTGCACCCTGTCCGTTTCTGCTTGCCCCGTACACACCGGACAACATTATGGGTCTTGATATGTTAAAGCATTTTAGGGCTACGATCCGCTGCTCCCCTGCTGGTGTACGGGTAATATTGAATGACAATTACCCCCGATCAGAACGGATGTGTGCGATGTCAGAGGATGCGCTGTTAGCTACCCTCCCTCGTGCTTTGTGGGCAACTTCGGATACTGATGTGGGACAAATGGTGATTCCACTGGTCCACATTAGCGTCCAGGAGGGGGCGGTGTTACCACGCCTCCCACAGTACCGTATTTCCCAGGAGGGTGAGGAGGCTCTCATACAGATAGTGCAGGATTTAATGGCGGTAGGAGTAGTGGAGGAAGTCCCCTACATTTGTAACAGTCCGATTCTTCCCATACTGAAAAAGGATACGGTTGCTAGAGTTTATCGGTTTATAATTGATTTGAGAGAAGTGAACAAGATCGTGATCCCTCAGTACCCAGTGGTTTCCGATATCACGACGTTGCTTACTTTGGTACCACCTACGGCGACTATGTTCTCCGTGATCGATTTGAAGAATGCCTTCTTTTCCATTCCCATTCACCCTGATAGCCGATATCTCTTTGGGTTTACATTAAATAATAGATCTTATCGTTTTTGTAGGATCCCCCAGGCCTACACAGAAAGCCCTAGCATTTACAGTCAGGCTTTGAAAAGACAATTGGATTCCTTTGTTCTGCTCGAGGGGGTCGCCCTCATTCAATATGTCGATGACATCTTGCTGGCGGCTGACACCCTGGAGTTGTGTGAAAAAAGTACGTTATCTTTACTTTCCTTTTTAGCGTCCCACAATCATAAGGTATCTAGGAAGAAATTGCAATTCTGTAGACCAAAGGTGACTTATTTGGGTCACCTTTTGTCTAAGGAGGGACGTGCACTCACACCGGATCGTATCCAAGTAATTTTGGATACACCGAGACCGTCCACACAGAAGGATGTGCGTGCATTTTTGGGCCTTGTTTCTTTTTGTAGACAGTGGATATTGGGGTTTTCGCACATAGCTAAGCCATTGTTAGCCCTCTTGACAAAGGACACGCCTATCCCAATCCCTTGGTCAGATGAGTGTGATACTGCTTTTCAGCAACTACGACAGGCCCTTTGTTCAGCACCAGTGTTAGGGACCCCTGATTATGCAAAACCCTTTTCGTTGTATGTGCATGAGAAAGATGGATGTGCATTGTCAGTTTTAGTGCAGATGCACGGCGATAAGCAGCGCCCTTGTGCATATTTTTCGGCTGTACTTGATCCTGTCGCCCGAGCATTACCAGGGTGTTTTCGCTCGGTTGCGGCGACAGCTGTGTCAATACGGCAAAGTGAGGGAATTGTGTTATCTCATAAGCTGTTGGTATTAGTCCCCCATGCTGTCGATGCCCTGCTCAATCAAACGAAGACGCAGCATTTGACCAGCGCCCGTTTAACGGGATATGAGTTGACGCTTTTGGCTCCTCATATTACGTTAAAAAGGTGCGTAACGTTAAACCCGGCAACATTGTTGCCATACCCCGAAACCCAGCCTGAGGCGCGGAAAGCGCATGATTGTATTCTCGTGACTGAGGAACAAACAAAGGGTCGTATTGATCTCCAGGATACGCCCTTTCCAGATGTAGATGGAGAACTGTGGGTGGATGGATCCTGTCTGAAGCTACCAGATGGTACGACTTCAGCAGCGTATGCGATTACCACATTGCAAACGATAGTGGAGACAGCACGCATACCACAGAAATCAGCTCAAGCAGCGGAACTGATAGCATTAACACGAGCATGTGAGCTCAGTGCAGGACTATGTGTGAATGTTTATACAGATAGCCGCTATGCCTTCGGAGTAGCGCATGATTTCGGCCTACTCTGGAAGGAGAGAGGGTTTTTAACGTCACATGGGGTACAGATAATGCATGGAGAGTTAGTTCATAATCTTTTAACTGCCCTGACATACCCAAAGAAAATTGCCATCGTTAAGTGTAGCGCCCATAGGAAAGTAGTTGATAAAGTTGGAGAAGGGAATGCGTTAGCAGATCGAGTAGCACGGGAGACTGCGATGCAGCCCGGTACTACTGCCATGTATGTAGTAAAGTCACAGGTGGAAAGATGGCATGATGCGAAGGAGGAAGTGCGGGAAATGCAAAGGACCGCTTCTGACAAGGAGCGGGAACAATGGGCCAGCGAGGGAGAATTGGATGATGAGGGCTGCTGGAGAAATAAGCAGATGGATAGATGGAAATTACCCACGGCCTTTGTACAACCTATGGTTCAGATGGCACATGGGCTAGCACATGTTGGAGCTTCCGCAATTGTGAAATTGCTTACCCAAGTCTGGGAGCATCCAGAGATTGCTAGCACAGCGAAGAGGGTGGTGCAGACCTGTATGATCTGCCTGAGGTATAACCCAGGAAAGGGTACTCGAACTCCAGCAGGAGGATTTGTGACACCCACTGCACCCTTCGAGGTTTTGCAGATGGATTACATCCAGCTTGAGCGCTGTAATAATCTGAAGTATGTTCTAGTAGTGGTCTGCGCTTTCAGCAAATGGGTTGAAGCGTACCCTACGAAAGACAATACTGCAATGACTACTGCGAAGTTGCTGCTGAAGGAGTTCTTCCCTCGATATGGCGTTTGTAGACTTCTGTGGAGTGATAATGGGCCTCACTTTGTAGCGGATGTTATAAAGTACGTCTTGAAGGGCCTGGGCATCACCCAGAAGTTTCACGCGGTATTCCACCCTCAGTCTGCAGGACTAGTCGAGAAGTATAACGGTACACTGAAGCTCAAGATCGCTAAAATTCAAGCTTCAACGTCCTTGACTTGGCCAGACGCTCTGCCACTGGCGTTATTGTCAATTAGATCGGTACCGCACTCTCCAACGGGCCTTACACCGTATGAGATTGTTTTCGGACGCCCAATGAATATTTGGGGTCCACCAAAACCTAAGGCTGTGTATGATGTACCTTGTGTAATGATGAACGATTATCTAGCACAGTTAACGGATAACTTGGTTTCCATTCATCAACAGGTCCGGGAGGCGCTCCCTGATCGGTCCACCGGCGAAGGACATAGTCTCCGGCCTGGAGACTATGTCATGCTGAAAATCTTCGACAGGACGAATAGCCTGGAGCCGAGATGGGTGGGCCCTGAGCAAGTCTTGCTGGCAACAAGGACGGCTGTGCGAGTTTCCAACAGAAAGAATTGGATCCATTCCCTGCACTGCCGCAAAGTACCGCCCGGATTGGTGGAGCCCGCTGTACTGACCGATCAACGAGAGATTCTGACCACAGAGAAAGGCCGTGCTGTGGAATCGAACGACGCTGAGGAGCTCTTTCCGGACCACGCGATTCCTGGAGGAAGGCGATATCATCTGAGGCCAAGAAAGTGAATCCTTCAGTACCGGGACATACTGTCAGAACGGCCCTTGGGTTAGTGAAACGGAGAGCCGATGAGGCAAGGGGGGGGGGGGATCAGCCCTGCATTAGTGTAGCGACACCCGTCTTGGCCCGCTGGTGAAGAAATCAACCGCTGCCCAAGGGGAAGAGTTCTGACAGACTTTTAGTTTCAGGAAGATATTGGGTTTTATTCTTTTTTTACTTTGACATGGAGAAAAAGAAAATCCTTTGTGCATTAGGGTTCATGTTGACAGTAGCCATTGTTGGGATAACAACATGGTTCGTGGAGGATGTAACTCCTGCTCGGAAGATTCTTGTGTTGACAACTCCGGTGCCTGAGGAGCACTACTTTTATACATTACCGTATCAAGAGTTGAAGCATCGACAGTCTTACTTGAATAACACTTTCATCCAGATGCTGCATCATACCCACGTTGCTACGAATGCTACGAACTGTTGGATATGTGGGATGATGCCAGCTCATCAGAAGAAAGGAGGAACGCCATTTATACCACTTCCTTTCTCTCATAATGGCTCTTGTAGAGCATGGTATACTTTGCTTTTTGCCACTCGGAAACCGACAGTGGGACGATTGCTTTTTAGACTTAATAAAGAATGCCATCAAGACAAAAATGGGTATCCACAAGCGAATGGGACAATTTGGGAGTGGGAAGAGTACCGACCAGACAATGAATCCATTCCCTACATCTTCACGAACACAAGAGACACTGTGGGAAAGGACAAATTTGTGATTCAAGTAGCACAAGCTCAAGCGGACCTGTGTGTCCAGAGTGTGGGTTTTATCCCTGTTGGTGTTAGTGATTGTATTACTGTTCTGAATATTGATGGGTTGAACAATAGTACCTTCTTAGCCTCCCATAATACGTACTTTGTGTGTGGAAATAAAGGTTATTACCGTCTGCCGGCTGGGTGGTCTGGGGTATGCTATGTATCATTTCTATTACCTCCTGTATTCCTAGCTCCCGCATCTTATCATAAGGATCTGAAATTATTGAATAATGTGACTGTAAATAGGTATAAACGTACTCTATCAATTGACGATGTAGATCAGACTGATACCAGTCTGCAGCAGTATATTGATTTTAACTTAGGACTGTTTTTCTTTGTTGGAGCTGCCCTGAACAGTAGGAAGATCCGAAGATTAACAAGAGTGGTAGAAGCTGTGACAAATCAGACTGCTGCTGCTCTTGGGAATCTTACGGAGGAATTGCAAATTACTAGAATTGTTGCATTGCAGAATCGTATGGTATTAGACGTTATGCTAGCTGACAGAGGAGGAGCATGTAAAATTATTGGAAGTAGCTGTTGTGTGTTTATCCCTGATCATACGCCATCAGTTTATAATGCCATCAATAAACTGCATAAAATCGCAGCTGAGATCCATACCGAAAATGGCACTTGGTCCTTTTCTGGATGGTTTCGGGCGTTAATTACTGCCTGGGGATGGAAGGTCCTAACTGGTCTCTGCATTATTGTAGCGGTTATGTTTTCGTGCTGTATCTGTATTCAATGTGGTCCCTTGCTCTGCTCATTATGTGTATCATTTTGTATCCCTGATAAGAAAGCTATTGCCGATGTTGCTCACCAGAAACGTTTAGCTAAAGAAGTTGAAGAAATGATGACAATTGACATATATGATGATTATCCTAACAAACCGGATGTCTTCAGTAAATGCTGAAAGGGTCGTCTGTTGTAAATTGAAACAACGATGTGATTAAGCATTTACTAAAGACATTAATTCCCTTCTCTAGATCGTGTTTTTTCTGTTATGTTGACTGAAGCTCGGACTCCATTTTGTATTGTCATGCTTCCACGTGTTCCCCACGAGAAGAGTCCAACCTCTGTGTTAGTTGCTCTTGTAATCTGCCTAGTAACAGTCTATAAATAGCTCCTTTGTCCATCTGGCGCATGCCCAGACTTGACCACATCTGTTATCAGTTAGCCTTGCTTGACCATGTTTTCGCGGGCTCAAGGAGTGCGTTAGCTCCGCCCACGTATTGATTCAGTATCGAAAATGACCATAAATGGTAATGTTCTTCGGCCTCATGTTGTATCCACCCACTTATGAGCCCCTCTATTGTGTATAAAAGGGGACCATGTACGTAAGTTCTTTGTGCTACTCTATGCAATACTGAAGAGTGTTGTGTGGATTGTAGGACCACCCTTAAGGGTTAATAAATGCTGTCTTTGTACTTTGCAGTTTCCGTGCCAACTTCCTTGTAGATTCCATTACAGGAGAGCGAACCCTTGTGTCCTGCGGGCCTAGCTGGGGCCTGTATTCATCACTAACTATAACTATCTACTGGCGACCGCCAGTAGATAATGAGTGTGTGTGTGTATATATATATATGTATATATATATATATATATTACAAGAGTCCCATCACGAGGAATGAGCAGAGACCACAACAGGGGGAGATCGTAGAAGCATTTAATGGAACCAAGATGACAAGGCGAATGCATTTCGGCATAATGCTGCCTTCCTCAGCGCCCAAGATTCCAGGTAGCCTCCATCGTTGCCAGGTAAGTAGTCCTGCCGCCTTTATTGATCTAGAGAAAAGGCTCCGCCCTCCTGGAACGTGACTCCTCCTGTATGTAGTTGACGGGATGGTCAATGAAACTACATATCCCAGAATTCAGAGCTCTGATCCCAGGTAAGTGGTATGTGGAGAGAAAGTCACCAAATTGACGGGCGGAATGCAGGGTCCTGGTGCAAACTTCAGCCAAAATATCCTGCTTGCGGTTACAACAATGCCTCAGCGAGTCCCCATACTGCTTCAGCCCCGAGTTCCAGGAGCAATGTCGCAGGGGCAGCTGTGTAAATACACGCCACCCAAATGGGGCCAAATGGCTCCACACTGCTTTAAAGCTCACAGTTCCCAGGGCGGGCATGAACCTTTTCACTACCGTGAAATGTCTCCGAACAGCCGTAGCAGCGCCAGAAGGGTCCGGCCCAAAACGAAGCAGGGGTCTCTGAAATGCGTCTCTGGCCGACGCAGCACAAATTACAAGAGTCCCATCACGAGGAATGAGCAGAGACCACAACAGGGGGAGATCGTAGAAGCATTTAATGGAACCAAGATGACAAGGCGAATGCATTTCGGCATAATGCTGCCTTCCTCAGCGCCCAAGATTCCAGGTGGCCTCCATCGTTGCCAGGTAAGTAGTCCTGCCGCCTTTATTGATCTAGAGAAAAGGCTCCGCCCTCCTGGAACGTGACTCCTCCTGTATTTAGTTGACGGGATGGTCAATGAAACTACATATCCCAGAATTCAGAGCTCTGATCCCAGGTAAGTGGTATGTGGAGAGAAAGTCACCAAATTGACGGGCGGAATTCAGGGTCCTGGTGCAAACTTCAGCCAAAATATCCTGCTTGCGGTTACAACAATGCCTCAGCGAGTCCCCATACTGCTTCAGCCCCGAGTTCCAGGAGCAATGTCGCAGGGGCAGCTGTGTAAATACACGCCGCCCAAATGGGGCCAAATGGCTCCACACTGCTTTAAAGCTCACAGTTCCCAATTTTTGTATATATATATATATATTTTTTTTTATATATATAGGCAGCGTAATGGTGCAATAAAGACTTAATTTCCAGAAACCTCCCCGTGTCGGTGTTTTCGGTATATATATATATTTTTATTTTCCACTGAAAAAACCATAGGTTTCAGGGGCGTTCTAGTTAGCTGGACATTTCCCTTGTACAAAACCCTAGAAATTCCCCTGTTATAGTTAGTTCAGCTAACTATAACTCGCAACCCCGCAATGCACTGCTGATGACGTCACATATTACATCACTCATGACATGGTCAGTGACATCTCAAATGACATCACTGATCACATCACTGATGACATCATCCATGTGATAAATTAGTGCATCTTCTCACACCCTAATATAACCTTTGATACACCGACTCAAAATTTCAGACGGCCATTTTGAAAACCATAGATACTCCAATACCAATAACTACATACCCACTCATTAACTCTTAGGTCTACATACACCTCCACTCACTCACGTGTACAGTCACTCATCGTTACAGTCACTCCATACAAGACTATCATATGCATTTATACACCTATATAGACACTCACACACCGCCAATCATCCATTGAGGTACTGACACACCTAGTCAGTCGTGCAAGTAATTAAACACAGTCCAATTTACTCACCTATACAGTTAAACACACTCAAGTTCACTTACTCATAAAAATAGTACCACATTTTTTTTTTTTTTTTGAAAAACCTTTATTTAAAAATCAGGACACAGCTATTCAGCCGACAACCCGGAGGTTCGGCAGCATCGATGATTAGAAACAGTGATGCGTCCCCAGTAAAGTACAAAGAGAAGTGCAAAGGTTCTATTTTAAACAAACACAAAAAGCACAGCAAACCCCAGCAAGGCAAGAACACTAAAAAACCATGGTGAGAGCCCTCAGGGGAGGCCGGACCCCACTCATCTACCAGTCACAAGATAGTGTAAGGAGGAAGAGGGGGGACAGCAGAGGCCCAAATAGTTCACAAACCAGTCTGTGCTGGAAAGAAGGTCAGGGGGAAAGCTGTTCCTCGGGCGGTTCCAGATCAGGGGCAAGATATATTCCCCCCCTGTATTGATTCCACCGCCCCCAGATGGCGTGCCACTTCCGGGGGCGGCCTCTAGAGCAGTAGACTGTCTTCTCCCTAAACATGCTCCAGTCCATGTTCTCTTTCCACGCAGTCAGTGTGGGGGGCCCCGAGGAGCCCCACAATCGCGCGATATCCCTCTTAGCGACCATGTTACCCAGTGTCACCCATTGGGTCCGCGCCTCATCGAGGTCAGTGGGCCCCCAGATATTCAGGAGACAGCACCGCGCCTCCGGCTGCAGAGCAATGCCTGTCACCTCCCCCATTACTGCATGGACTCCCCTCCAGAATTCCACAATGACACCACACTCCCAAATGATGTGCAGGAAAGTACCCACCATACCACAGGCCGTCCTCCGAGAACCCCATGTGGACCAGCCTTGGCCCCGTCACATACACTCGGTGCAGTATTTTAAGCTGCACCAGCCTCGGGCGCGACGGGATCGCGACCTCCTTAGGGGAAGAAACAGCTGACTGCCAATCCTCATCATCTAACTCGAGGCCATCCCTAGTCCACTGGTCCCTCAGCCCCAGAAGCATGTCCGCCCGGACGTTTATAAGTTTCTTATATATGAGCGAGATCGTGCTTTCGGGCATATGGCCATCAAGGACCCGGTCCTCCAAGGGAGAGGACTCAGGCACCTTCTCACCCTCCACGAGGACTGATCGGAGGGCGTGGCGCATCTGAATATATCTGAAATACTCGGAGGGCCCCAGCTCATACTCAGTCTGCAACTCCTCAAAGGACTTCACCTTCCCCTTATGCAGCACATCACCCACCCTGGAGATGCCAATCAGGTCCCACTTATCAAAGCCTTTGGAATGCCAAAGCCTTCCCAATCTCTCCGATTCAAACAACGGGGTAGCGAGGGTGAGCTTATCCTTCCAGCCCAGCGAGTCAGTTGCCATCTTCCACACCCGCACTGCCACAGCGGTGGGCCCCGTGAGGGACGAGTCTAGGGATCGCGAGTACAACGCCCTGTAATAGTTACCACCACGCAGCAACCACCTGTCCATGGCGTACCCAGGGCTGAGAGCAGGGCCATAAAGCCCATGATTGATCGCGCTCAGCTGTGTGGCCCAATAGTACCGACGGATATCTGGGAGCGCAATGCCCCCGTCGTACCATGGAAGCGTCAGCTTTGCAATAGCAATTCGCGGCCGCCCATCCCACAGCAACGTCCGTTGGAGGCCTTCGACCTCCCGAAAGTATTTGGCCGGCACCCAATCCAAGGTATTCTGTAAGGCGTAGAGAAAGCGGGGGAGAGACATCATTTTGAACAGGGCCGCACGCCCAACGAGGGAGAGCGGCAGCCTCCGCCAACCTTCAACATCGCGCCTCAGGCGTGCCAGGGGGGGGAGCAGATTCTTCTCATAGCGCACAGCCGAGTCCATGGAGATAAAGATCCCCAAGTATACGAAACCCTGCTGGGCGATCTGTATCGAACATGTTCTAGGGATCGGTGGAACCTCGCCACTAAGAACATACAAGTACGATTTGCTCCAATTGATGACGAGACCCGAGTTCCTACCAAAAGATGTGAGTACGTCACAGACCACTATAAGTGACTTCTTGGGTGAGGCAAGATACAACAGGATATCATCGGCATAGAGCGAGATACGGTCCTCGTGTTCAGGCGACCACCGAAGGCCCCGTATATCCGGGTGCCAACGTATCCACGCAGCCAGCGGCTCAAGGGCGACAGGGGGCAACCCTGCCGAGTACCCCTTCCAAGCTGAAACGGAGTCGACGCCCGACCATTCACCACAACACTAGCTAGCGGCCCCTCGTACAGCAACCTCACCCAGCTCACAAAACCGCTGCCAAAACCGAACTTGGCCAGCACGGCCCACAAGTATGCCCACTCCACCGTGTCAAAGGCCATCGTGGCATCAAGAGACGCCACAATAGCCGGTTCACGCAACGTGCCCGCCCTGGCGATTACGCCATGAAGACGCCTAAGATTCAGCGCTGTGTTTCGGTGCGGGATGAAGCCGGATTGATCCGGATGGACTAAGTCGCCAAGTACCCTAATCAAACGGGTCGCCAGGAGTTTAGCCAGAATTTTCGGCTCCGCGTTAAGAAGTGAAATAGGCCGATATGAGGCGCACTTATCGCGGGGTTTACCCTCTTTGTGTATGACCACAATCGACGCCAGTCGCTGATCCAACGGGAGGGCCCCACCCCCCCGCGCCTCCAAAAACATGGCGCGCAGGTGAGGGGCGACCCTATCCGGGAACAGCTTGTACAGGTCGATCGGCAAGCCGTTCGGTCCCGAAGCCTTACCAGAGTTTAACGCGCGGATAGCCCCCGCCACCTCGTCGACCGTTATGTCACCATCTAGATCGTCCCTATCTATAGCAGAGAGGCAGGGCAACTCGATATCACGGAGGAGGTCACACGAGTCCTCGGTTGGCCTATCCGACGCAGAGGCATAAACCTTACAGAAATAGTCCGAGAAGCTCTTTACAATCCCCTCAGGTTCCACAATCGCCTCTCCCCTCTCTCCCGTCAACTCTGGCACCACTCTATTGACCCGTTCTTTTTTGTCCAGCCACGCCAGGAGTTTCCCTGCCTTATCACCAACATCATACAGTCGGCCCTGCTGTTCCATACTGAGGGTCTTAGCGGCGTTCGTCACCAGGTCTTTATACTCAGTTTGCTTCAAACAAAGCTCATGCAGTGAGGACTCTGTAACCTCCTCCTCCATCGCTCCCTCCAGAGCCGCGATCTCCTCCTCCACCTGCAGAATCTCACCATCTCTACGCCTCTTGGCAGCCACTACTAGGGAGAGGGCCTCCCCCCGAAGCACGGTCTTAAAAACTTCCCACAGCGACACTGCCGAGTCAACGGTTCCCTGATTGTCCTTGAAAAATTTTTCTACCTTCTTTACCAGGGCGCTGCGCATCTTGGGGTCTCGGAAATACCAAGAGTTGATAGGGGCCACCCTTCCTCCTCCCTCCCGACCTAGATCCAGCCGGATCCACACTGGCGAGTGGTCAGATATACCGCGCGCCATGTGCCTCGCCTCGGATACCAACGAGGCATGCGCAGCCAGAGTGAGCAGGTAATCAATCCTGGAGAGGCTACCATGTGCCCCGGAGTGGAACGTGTACTGGCTCTGTGTGGGGTGCCGGAGCCGCCAGCAGTCTATCAGACCAAGCGTGTCTAGGAAGTCTGGAAGCCATTTCTGAGCCCCCCCTGTGTCTCTGGGCGGGTGTCTATCCAGCAGGCCGGAGCAAACAGCGTTGAAATCCCCTCCCACCACAAGCATTCCCCCCGGGAGATCCAGCAGGGCCCTACCCAGATCTGCAAAAGTGGAGGCCTGCAGGGCCGGCGGGACATAAACCGAAACTAAAACCACAGTCCGTCCTTCCCACCGCCCCGCCACCGCCACAAACCTCCCCCTATCATCAACAATGGTGGAGTCCACCTCAAATGGCAACGAAGCTCTAACTAGGATGCCCACACCCCTGGACCCAGATGAGAATCCTGAATGTGCAATGAATTTATACCCCTTCCTATTCAGGGCATAGCACGTATTTCCTATTAGATGCGTCTCCTGCAGCAGGGCAACATCCGGCATTGATCGTTTCAAAAATTGCAAAACAATCCCCCGCTTAATGCGATCCCCCAACCCATTAACATTCCAGCTTATAACACTTAAGCCCCTACCCCCCATCCTCAAACGGAAAGAGGCCCACCCCACACCCGAGGAGCCACCATGGAACAGCCCTGGATATAAGCATCATGCCTTGCAGAAATAAACCCCCCAACAACAACCCCAAAATCCCTAAAACTCCCCCCACCCTGCACCCCTGCTGCAGCTTACAAAGCCCCCCCAACTTGCAGTGTGCCTGTCGCCCTACAAAAACAAAAAGTCTACAAAAAGTACCCTAAGGGAGGAAAAGAGCAACCCTCGTCCTCCCGCAACCCTCCACAGTTACTGCACTCTATGCAAGTCTTCAAGTATAGTCAAATCAAGTCAGACCGGCTCCGAGATGTCAGCCCTGCCCATCCCGGCCACTGTCTCCATCCTCGGCTGTGTCGTCCCCCGTCCGTCGCCGGGGCAAAGCGTCCAGCCATTCGTCGGCCATAACAGGAGAGTCAAAAAAGAATGTCCGATCGTCGTGCACCACCCGCAGTCTGGCAGGGAAGAGCATGGCATACTTCAGGTCTCTTTCCCGGAGCCGCCGCTTCACCCCCAGGAAGCCCTGTCTCTGCCACTGCTGGGTGAAGTCCGGATAGAAATTCACAGACGCGTTCTGGAAGGGGACCGGGCCCGTCACCCTCGATGCTTGCAGAATAGCGTCCCGATCTCGAAAGTGAAAGAGCCGGGCCACGATCGGCCTCGGCGGGGCACCCGCCTTAGGCCTCCCGCCCGGCACTCTATGGGCCCTTTCCACCGCAAAGAACTTCCCAAGGCCCTTGGGCTTCAGATGGTTGAGGACCAAGTCTTCAACAAGCAGGTCAACCGAAGCCTCATCCGAGGACTCCGGGACCCCGATAACGCGCACATTGTTGCGCCTGGCCCGGCTCTCAAAGTCCTCCAGCCGGCGGGCGACGAGATCACTCTCGGACCTCAGCTTACGAACCTCGGTCTGCAGTTCCGTAACATCATCAGTGAGGCCCGTGGTCTTGAGGTCCAAGTTCTTAACCCGTTCATTCGTTTTGCCCAAGTCCGCACGGATCAGGTTGACATCCACCAAAATGGCATCCACCTTATGCGCCAGGGCCTCAAACTGCCTCCCAATCGAAGTCTACATCCCTTCGAGCGCACCCATGACATCCTGCAGGGAGAGCTCCGGGGCCACAGGCGAGTCCTCCTTCTGGGCATCCGGCACCTGGCTCGATCCACTCGGTGATCCCTTTTGCAGAGCATATCGGTCCATGCTGTTGACTTGGGTGTAGGTTCCCCGCCTGGTAGACTTAGGCTTCTGCCGATCCCCTTCTGCTTTGCCCGACATGGCTGACTCCAAGCAGGTCGGTTCAGTTAAGACGGGTCCCTCTCAAGGAGAGGAATAAGGAGTGATCAGTTCTACCGTGGACCGCCAGAGTAGCCTGAAGAGCGTCCCCGGGGTAATAAAGCCATCCTGAGCTCTCCAGTAACAGGGCTGACAAAGGGAGCGAAATCGAAAGTGAAAGTGCGGGGACCTCCGTCCGACAGTTCACACCTCGCCTGGCCGTTGTTGTTCAACTAGGAGTCGGGCATCCAGCCAACTCTAGCCCCTGGCTTCCCCGGGAGATAGGCCGCAATCTTCCGCCAGGTGTAAGTCCGGTTCCCGGTGGACGATCCGACCGCGGGTAGCATCAATCGCCTCCCTGACCAATCATCTACACGATGCCATGCATGCAGACAGGATTAGAGACAGGATAGTCGACGGAGGGCGCGAGGGTCTCGGGAGCTCTAAGCTCACGCGGCCATCTTGGTCAAGCGCTAGGCTCCTCCCCCAGTACCACATTCTTACGCTCTTATACAATCATTGATACAAGCACACACTCATCCATACAGCCACTCTCACAATCACACACTCTCACATATACCCACTTTTATACTCTTACACACATATATACTGCCTTTCACATATGTAGTTAGTCACACATGTACCACTGAGATATACATTCAATCCCTAACACACCCATACATACACTCACCCAACCATACAGTCCATCACAGATGCACTCTTAAAACCATGCACCCATAGAATCACCTACTCACACATCTATGTATAGAGTCACACACACCCTACCCACACAAACTCAGGCACCCATACAGATACTCAGACAACCAATCAATAACCCATATAGACACTCATATAGCTATACACAAAACCATGCAGCCACTTATACACCTACACACAGACACATACAGACATTCACACAGTTTAGTCACTAGTCTGCAGTAAGATACATTTAATGACTCACTTATAGAGTCAGTTACGCACCTAGAAAATCATCCATTCACACACTTGTACACCCACTCATTCTTCAACAGACCTTTCCCTATATAAATTAAACATATTAAAACTGTACAGAAACACATACTCACTGGATGATGTCATCAGTGATGTCACTGACCATGTCATGAGTGATGTAATATGTGACGTCATCAGCAGTGCATTGCGGGGGCGCGAGTTATAGTTAGCTGAACTAACTATAAAAGGGGAATTTCTAGGGTTTTGTACGGGGAAATGTCCAGCTAACTATAACGTCCCTGAAACCTATGTTTTTTTCAGTGAATTTCTAAGGTTTTTTAAATTCCAATTCCTAACTATAACGTGCATGAAACCTATGGTTTTTTCAGTGAATTTCAAAGGTTTTTTTATATGCTAATTCCTATCTATAACTTATCTCTAAAGATATCATGTTTAATGATTTTGATTGGATTTGTATATTTTTCAAATTCAGTGTCAATTTCATTAATTACATTTTTAAAAAAAATACTTTTTTATCACCATTTTTTAAACTTATTTTTTCAATTAATTCTTTTAAAAATTAAAAATTATTATTTGAACTTAATGGGTTTTTCAAATATATTTTTTTATATTTTTCAAAATATTTTTTTAACTATATGTTCAAAACTTTATTTTATATATTTTTTTCCATGTTTTTGGATCCGCGCACCCAACGCGAGAGGAACCGTGCACCCAACGTGATAGGATACGCGCACCTTGCGCGTATTTCGCCGTTTGAAAAAAAAATAAAAAAAGGGGGCCCCAGGGGGTCCTTCTGGGACCCCTAAGCACCTCTAGAGGACCAGAGTATATGTTTTACACACTTACTCCCCTTGCTTCTTCAGCCTCGCTTCTACCGAGGCAGAAAATGGCCGCCAACAGTTCCCTGTTTCAAATGTAGAGAGACACTCGACAGCCAATTGGCATTCAGCGCGCGATCGGGAGGGTGCGCGCTCGGTTCGGGGAGGGTGCGCTTACGGTGCGTGTAGGGTCCGCGGATCCTCCCCGGCCATAGATATTTATGTACTTTTAACTCTAATTTTCTCAGGAACTACTGAATGGATTCACATCATTTATGCAAAAGGCACGAGTCTGAACTGAGGATTACCTCTTTGCCAAATTTGGTGTCATTTCGTTCAGCGGTTCGGGCTGTAGTTGTGACAACAGATCCTATGGGAAATTGCATGGGGAAAACGAGTTTTGGGACCCCCCTTTTTTCTCGGCCCCCGCTTGACTAATCACCACAAAACTTTCAGGGTAGGAGCGGAGCGGATCTGGCCAAAAGTTTGGAACATTTCCCGAAGATTCGTCAACCGGCGCCAAAGTTATTCCCAATAGAATGGTGCGGATTTCCTATGGAAAATAGGTCCTAACTATAACTATCTACTGGCGACCGCCAGTAGATAATATATACACATATATATATAATATTACACACAAATGCATAGAGTATTTTGTGATCAGTTTCAAAGCTCATGTTTACAAAGTACAGTAATGACTCCATTTTGTGGTTTTTATTTTATCATGTTGGCCTGAACCTCTGAAAGGATGGTGTTATATTAAAAAAATAAAAGTATGAACTATTAACATTCTTGAGAAGTGGACAGAGAAGTGGACAGTCATTGGCATGTCATAGAGAGAGTACTAAAAAGAATTTTACACCCTGTCTTTCCACGGTCAAGGTAAATGAATATTAACTTCATTTGCCAGGAGGGTTTTTAGTTATTGCAGATATTACCAGTGAAAGATGATACCCTTTATGACCGTCCTATTTAAATCTATCCACTCTGTCAGAAGTGGTAGCAAATTTGAATATAAAAGAAGTTTCATAAAGGACCCCCTTTAATTTATCTTTAATCTCAACTCTAGAGCCAGCAAAGGATAATGTCACTGAATAGAATGGAAAGTGTTAGCAAAGTTGAACTAACATTGCAGTATCTTTTTCAATGATTTAATTAAAATAGATAAGATCACCGGTTTGTTTTAGGCATTCAGAAGCCTTATGCATCGTGAGAAGTCATTTGGTCAACCTGTGTATCCCTTCAGACCAGGTATTTTAATCTATTGGTCAGCAGTTTTGCAAATTGTCTATTGACTAGATGTATTACAGTCCTCGGATTATATCTGCAAGAGCTATTTTTAGAGACTCCTAGCCCATTCTGGGGAGAGAGCACCAGCTGGCAAAGAACAGGTGTTCTGTTTATTGAGAAATTGAACAAGCAATAGAGATGCCTTGAAATCTTGTTTTTATCTTGTTACGTTTGCTGTGTGTTCAAAGACAGAGGTCAAATCTCAGTTTGTCTTTTTACAAATTGGCGCCTTTTTTATCCTGCAGATTACTGTTTACTTTTCTTTCTCTGACAAAAAAGTTAGCCGATTTTGTAAAGTGAACTGTCTGACAATGATGCTATGGTACAGGGAGTGTGAAATGAAAAGCTGTTGGATGCCAGGTCTTTTTCTAACACACATTTTAATACTTTGTATATGAACTTTACACATATTTCAAAAAATGTCAACAATTTGGGAAGCACAATTGGTTTGTAAATCTGAATGGTGATGGAATCAAAGATTTTAATAACATGACCGCAATCAGAGGATTTTGCTTGGTGATGTGCAAATGACAAATGTTTGCTGAAACTTCATTTCCTCAAATTATCCTTTTTAGGCTATATAGTTTTTAAGCCTTGTGACGTAAGCAGCGCATGCGCTACTCTCGTCTTACGAGGCTTCTTGGAATCGATACGATTCCAAGAAGCCTCGTCCTAGCTCCGCCTTCAGCTTTCATTTGTGCGCGTCGTTTGGCGTCACGAATTATGCAGAAGGCAGTGCAATGATTGCATGCAAGGCATGTCAGTCACTGCTTGTTGCCACCCTGTCTCCTTTTAGCCATGCCCACCGGGATTTGATCTTTTACTGGTGGCGTGACACTCTCCCCTTTGTTACTCCCGACACTTTTTTGTTTGCATTCCGCTTTGGCAAAGTCAGCCGCGTGTTTACTTTCGCATCGCGCTTTCACTTAAAGTGAAATCGCGATGCGAAAATAAGCACAGAGAGCACTCTGCCACCTGCCATATTCCATGAAGATTCACCAAACGCTGCCGTTATTCGTGAATGAAACTACGCTCTCACCTCCCTGCGATGTCTGCTCATTAGTTTATTGTCAGTTATTCAGTTGAACAATTCTGCAAGATGTAAAGCTGCATTTGCAAATGCATCATTAATATCTTTCACCAAGCAGAAGCCCTTTCATGCGTAGTCCCGTTTAAACGTGCATGGATATGGATGGGCACCAGCTTTCAATTGTGCTAAGCACCTCAAGTACAGGTGCACGTCCACTGCTGACATGGGTCTTTGCTTTTCTAAAGGTAAACAGCAAAGTATTTGTGAATTCTCCAGTTTCCTAGAAGAGACAGTGAAGATTTATTGATATACGTAGTGAAATGAAAAAATATAAAAAAACTCAAAGATTCATGCTTCAACTCCTCAGTAAATGTTTCAAAGCACTGTTTGAGACGAAAACCGGTTTAGGGTGTTAGGCCATACGAGCATCTACGCAACGAATACTACACTAAGGTACCTGAATTGTGAATGTGCATATGAAAATGCTAAAATAATTGTTTAAACAACAAAAACTCCATGCCTCACACGTTCAAAATAGCTGCACAAGTTGTACAAAAGAATGTACAATGTGATTTCTGAGAAACAGCTGAGCCGTAGGCTTTTAACGGCTTGACATATTTACATTTATGGCAGCTGTAAAGAATGTCCCGCTCAACAAATGGGCCAGGAGCAAGACCCGTATATCCGATGCTCTGTAGCATGCTACGTGTTCGAACATCCGCTCAAAGCTTTCCACGAGGGCACTGCTTCCAGTTGGTGGACAATCAGCGATTGTTCGATGTAAACCTCCTAACCGGCCATTACCTCCTCGTTAGTCTTCCTCGCCACATGACTCCAAAGCAAAGCAAAAAAACAAAGTCAGCATCCCATGCCTCCCATCCCTTCCCAATATGGCCGACCCAGTCACCCCTGACCCCTATAAGAGGTGGGCCGGCCCAACCCAACAGCCATGTTTTTTTAGTTCTGCACTCTCTCCGGAGCGCTTCAGGTAAGTGGTGCCTGCTGTAGCAGGTGCCTGGGTCCATGGTTGGAGGTCCTGCTGTAGCGGACCCTAGGGGCTTGGACGTCATTTATTCCCCCTGCCTGTTGCCCCCGGTGTATTTGGAGGGTTATTTTCTTGTGCCGGTCAGGCTCTGCTTTAGCGAGCCGTGGGTGTACAGGAGGCGGGGCGAGGGGGTCTGGGGCTTTTCCTCTCTGCGTTCTCCTGTCCCCTCGTCCGTGTGGGCTGAGTGTTTGTTTCACTCTTGCCGGGGCCCCCCTCTTTCCCCCGAACCATGTGTTCCCGTTTCCCTGCTGGTCGTAGGTCAGCTAGGGTGTGTGGTGGGGTGCCGGCGGCCCGTTGTGCGGTCCCCGGGCGCACCTCTGCTTTGTTGTTTGGGGTCCTCACTGTGACTGGGACGCTGCAAGTCAGGGGGATTATTGGCGCCTCTGGCTCCTCTGTTGTTGTGCCTTGCTGTCCGATGCTGCACTGCTTGCGTCCGGCGAGGTTTGCCCTTTCCTGCCCCGGAAACCGCGCGGCATGTTTTACGCTGTTCAGCGCTGCGTTCCCTGGGGGCCGGCACTAGCAGCTGCGGGGCTCCGTTGATGCCTGTTTTGGACAGTGGGTCCGCCGCTGCGCTGTGCGATGCACGTGGAATACGACTTGCCTGGGGTTTCCGTTCGGCTTTCCCGGGACCGGGCGCTGCTGTCTTTGCCTTTGGCGTTCCCGGTTCCGATGTTGCTGCACGCTCGCCCGTTTCTCGGTCCCGCGCATGCGCGCTCCTGTTCTCTCTCGCACTGCAAGCCACTGGTTCGTGCTTTCCGGCTGTGTGCGTGTGTGCTGCCTGTCGCTTTCCGAGTGTCACGGGACCTGCGTCCTCTGGGTGAGTGTTCCTCGTTTTTTTTGCTTTCGGGCACATGTTGCTGGGGTATTTGCCTGGCGGCTTTCGTAGTTTCCCCCATTTGGCCCTATTGTGGTCGGTTCTGGCAGCTTGCATGTTTGTGCTTGATGTTTGTTGGGCTTTTGCGAGTCGGGCTGGCCTGCTGGTTGTACCCTTACTCTGCGTTTTGGTTGTTCTTCCGCTGGTCTTTCGGAGTCGCTGTCTGCTCGGTCTGAGGCGTGGGCAATGGTTTTCCCTTCTGTATTGTTGGGAATTATTTTATATTGCGGGTTGGACCTCCCTGCTGGTCCGTTCGGCCTTTCATCCTTCTGGGGGCGTTACGTGAATGTCTTTGACTTGGGTTGCAATGGACCTCGTGGTTTTGTGTCCTTTCCCATGGCTTCTGTTGTTCATCGCCTTGGTCTCCGACGGGCTCTCACGGTTCCCTCGGGTGGTGCTCCTCTGGGTGGCGCCGTTTGTTTTTGGGTTGTTTTCCAGCTGGGTCTGGTGGCTGGGTGGACTGCTGCATCCATTGCGGGGGCCTGGGTTCTTCCTCTTGGTCTCTGGTTCACTTCCCGGCGGGTCCACTCAGTTTTTCATCCATCTGTGGTCGACATAAAGAGGCCCATTGAGTTCGGTGACAATAAACGTCTGTTTTTCACATTTTCGCCGGTTCGGCTCCCGGAGGTCCGCTCGGCCCTTCGTCCTTCTGTGTACCATGAGCTGTAGCTCATTGGTTAGTCTTGTGCCTGTGGTTGTAAATGGTCGCACGGGTCCGGGGTTCGAGTCCCGCGAAGGCTGTCGAAGTGTCATATTTGGCTGTTTTCTTGCTCTTCTTTTACAGGTTGGGGAGTGGTAGCCTTTCATTTGTCCTGCTCCTGGGGTTTCCCGGTTTCCGTGGCTTGCTTCTCTTTGCTGATGAGCATGTTCTGTCCTGGTGGTTGGGGGTGCTGGCTGGATGCTTGCTCTTCCTCCTCCGGTTCTGTGTTGCTCCGCTGTCATCCTTCCTGCGCACAGGCAGTTTGTTTCCTTCTACTCTGCCCCGTTTGGTTGTGGGTGTCCCGGGTGGTGGCCCCGCCTTGTCGGGCTCACTTTCTCGTTCCCCCTCCTTCTGGCCCTCGCGGCCCTGCCCTGCGCTCCCCCCTCCCCCGCCGCCTTGTGCTTGATGCCCTGCTTTAGCAGGCTCTGGGGTTTGGGTTTTGGCGTTGGGCTCCCCCTCTCTGTGGGGGCGGCTGTGGGCTTCTCTGTACCTGTGTGCGTGTGGGTCTCTCGGCCCCCTCTGTTGTGGCTCCTTGCCCCCTCGCGGGCTTTAGTTGCCTTTCGGCTTGCCGACAGTGTCCGCTCTGTACCCCTGGTGCTTTCGTTCTGTGGGTTCCTGTTCCCGCAGTTGTTGTGCAGGATCTGTCCCTGTCTGTTGCTGGTTGGCTGTCCTCCGGGGTTTTCCTGGGGCTGTGGGGCGTTCGGCATTGCCTCCCTGGCTGCACCTGGCCTAGTCTGCTTTCTGCGGATGTGCTGGGTCGGGACGGGTTGGTGCCCGGTTGGGGTGCCGCCTGGGCCTTCCAGGTGCTGTGGACTTTGGCCTGCTCCGTGTCTCGGCGGGTGGCTCTTGCCCCCCTTTTCACCATGCTTCTCCTTGCCCCCTGGGGGTTGGGATTTTTATTTTTGTTGTGGTCCTTCTGCACGGTCCTGGTTTGTCGGGCCTGGGGTTCGGCGCCCTCCTCTGGTGGGGTGGGCGTTCTCTCCTTTTACGGCTGGGTCGCTTTTTGCGGTCTTGCGGGTCCTTCTCTGGTCGGCTCCTGTCATGGGGGTTGATTTCTCCCCTGGTTTTTCCTGTTGGGGTTGTCTGACTGGTTTGGGCCTTCCTCGTTTTGGATGCTCACTGCGGCTACACGTATTCTCCGCCTGGTGCGGGTCTGTAGCGTTTGGCATGGTCCCTGCGCTGGGATTACGCGCACTTTCGTGTGGCGTTCCATGCAGTCTTGTTGCCTGGCTGTTTTTCCCTTCCAGTTGTCTCTGGTCCTTCCTTGGGCCCTTCCCGCTTCTATCCTGGTACGGCTGGGGGGTTTGGGTACTGGTGGCTCCCTGGACTACTGCGTCTCCTGCAGGGGCCTATGTTCGACCTTTGGTCACTGGTTCTTTCCTGTTGAGTCCACTTTGCCTTTCATCCATTTGTGGTTGTTCTCTTGAGGGCCATTTTGTTGGTTGTCGTCATCCTTATGCTGTTCAGCTCTGCCTTACCCGTTTTGGTTGACGTGCACTTTCATGTTCTATGCTGGGTCTGTGGTTTTCCCTTTTCCCCTGCCTGGCTGGCTCTGCCTCGTGCTCCCGGGTGTTTGCTGGGTTTGGCCCTGTTTGTGGCTGCCTGTGTGGCGGGGTTCTTCTGGGTCCCTTGGTGCTGTTTGCTCCCTTTGGGTCTCCGTTGTTGGCTCTTCGGCCTTCTCGTTCCTTCTTCTGCCGGAGTTTCTGGCCCTTGTGGGCCGGACTTTTTGCCTGTTGGTGGTGCTCGCTTGGGCCTGCCCTTGATGTCTTTTTTCACTTGCGGGTTTTTGTTTCCGAAGGTGCTGTTGGGGGTCCGGGGGTGATGATGCCTCCGGTTCTCTGCTCCTTGGCGGGTCCGTGCGCTTCCGGTGTGCCTTGTTTCCTCGTCTTTTATCCCTGGGCTTAGGGTTCCGGGGCCTGTTGGCTCTGGTGGCTCTCTGGGGGTTTTGACGTGGCTCGGGTTCGGTTTTCGCCTGCCCTTCTGTCCTTCTCACCTTTGGTGGGTGCTCGCTTCGGCGGCTCGCTTGGTCCCTGTGGGGGCGGGCTCGGTCCGTGGCGCTGCCTTTTTCCCTGCCTTCTGTGCGTGGGTGATCTTTCGGGTTCTCCGCTTTCTGCGGTGGCCTGGTTGAGTTCCCTGGGTGGCCGGGTCTCTTCGGTCTCGCTGGACGAGGGTTCGTGTCTCACTTACGCTGTCGAAGTGTCATTGGTTGGCGTCCTGTCTCACTCATCTTTTATTGCGGCTCTTGCCGGTTTGCTTGCGACTGGTTCCGCTGCCCCATTCCTCTGGTGGTTTCGGCTCTCTCGTGGGTGGTGTTCTCCCTTGCGGGGTTGCTGTGTTTGTCGCACTGCGTCTCCCTTTCGGCTGTGCCTTTTCTGTTGGGTCGCTGTGGCGGGGTTGCCCTCGGTTCCTTCGGTTTTCCTTCTTTTTCTTGAGGGGGTTTGTTGCCCTCTTTTCGGGATCTCCGTTGGCAGGTCCTGGTGTGTTGGTCCGGCGTACTTTCTGGGCCCTGTTTTCTGTGGCTTCTGGCTCCGTGCGGTCTGGTCCGGAGCTTTTCTCTGTCCCCCTTTGGCCTTTGCTGCGGCTGCTTCCTGCCGGCGCCTCGTGTCTCTGGGGTCCGGGTTTGTTTCCCGGTGTCATTAGGTCCCGGGCTGGTTTTTCCTGCTCGTGGTTGCCTTTCCCCTGGGTGGTCCTTCCACTCGTTCTGGCCTGTTGGGTTTTGCCCTCTGGTCTGTTGGTGTCTTGTGAGTTCCATGAAGCCGTTTGGCTTTGGTATGTGCTCACTTTGTAAGTCATGTGGCGAGGAAGACTAACGAGGAGGTAATGCCCCGATTACTTACCGGTAATCTTCATTACTCCGAGTATAGTCTTCCTCGCCACATGACTTCCCATCCCTTCCTCCCTGTCTGGCTATCGGCTTCATGTTTTGCTTGGTAGTTTCAGGCTGTTGGGTTGGGCCGGCCCACCTCTTATAGGGGTCAGGGGTGACTGGGTCGGCCATATTGGGAAGGGATGGGAGGCATGGGATGCTGACTTTGTTTTTTTGCTTTGCTTTGGAGGGTTCTGTTGTGGAGCTGACGCTCACTTTGTAAGTCATGTGGCGAGGAAGACTATACTCGGAGTAATGAAGATTACCGGTAAGTAATCGGGGCATGACAGGTCATCTGGCATCGATAATGCAGATCGGATCTGATTGGCTGTTACTAATGTGCATCAAACAGCAAGGAAGATAGCAGGCTCTCGAAGAAAGGGGCAGCAGTGAAGGCCTCGCATGTCATGACCGGCGTATCCAGATGCCTGAAACAGCAGGCACATATAGTCATTACCAATTGACTTCTGTTCCCACAAAGCGCGTTGGACAGCTCGAGCTCAAAACCAGCAGGAAGAGAAACATGGACTGGAAGTGAGGTCGGCTACATTTGGCACTGATTTAGCCTATTATAGTATTTGCAGGGTCTGGTGGCTTGTTGGGACTAACGCAATCCACTACAGGAATCTGTATTTTTTCCTCATGGTTACAGTCTGGGGTGCAACTAAGCTCGAACTTCGGAGAGGGGATGCTAACAGGTCTGCGAATGGAGGCGAGGCTAATACTTCAAGAAATGCTTAGAGCAAATACAAGAAAGTAATTAATTATTTGTGCATTTGAAACATATTGTTACAAAAATGAATTGTATGAACTCCAGACGTAGCCATGAGGTATAAAATAAGTAAAGGTTTATTTAAGCTTGGACACACGGCCTCCTCCCAAATAGTTTGTAACATTGTTTCTTTTTTTGTAATTAACTTTTTTTTTTACATGTATTAAATGCTGCTTGGCGCCATTCTGCAAACTGAACGACCAGTTTCAGAAAAGGGGACGCTGTATTTGGCACTGACATCTGGCCGGACAGAAAAATACCCATCTGGCAACAAAGAGGGCAGCGCTTTCCATCTTAAACCTTGCATGTTTTTACGAGAATTGAAAGAGCCTTCCGTGGATTTCCAAAGCGGAGCGGTGGCAATCACTTCCCTTTAAACGTTGGGTTTGCAGTTCAAGGCTGGCCGGCAGGGCCCTGTGGTACCCGGCACATCGCATCTGCGCTAAAAGCGGTTCCCAGGAGTGAGGGGAATACACGCAAATCAAATAACCATACTGAGATGGACGTCCCTGGCTCGCATCTGGCAGGCATCTAATGCGATGTTACAAGAAAGTCTTTTACATGATGTTCGAACCTTCTGATATTGATGGTTTCACCCTCTCTTCCTCTAACTCTTACCACTCTTAAATGATTATGTAATTCACGCATTATTCTATTTAATTTTTGCCGACCGCGCTGTTCATCCTAAAGGGGTCTCTCAGCGCAAAAAGTGGATCGCACCAAGGCGCTTCTCGCTGTTTGGAGCGGGTGCAGGGATTTACAACAAGCAATGAAAATGCAATAGGTCTCACCTTTGATTAAGTTAAAGCCATTTGCTTTGGTAATGGTATTGTATAGCAAAGCAAATGGCTTTCACTTAATTAAAGGCAAGACCTATTGCATTTTCAATGCTTGTTTCATTTAGAGTGCACATCAGTAGGAACGTTTGTGGCCATCTCAATATAAAATGTGCGATCTGTAAATGAGTGTGCTACCACGTCATGCTTTAGTAGTATATTTATTAAAAGTGAAAGTTTTCATACATGAACTGAGAAACCTTATTGTTCCCATTGTGATGCCAATGCTATTAGTGAACTAAGACGGAAGACATGGGTCCGGTGTACCCTATTTGTGGGCTAGACTGTTACTATACATAGAGCAAAGTTAAGTCTATTAAATTAAAACAAAAGAGTTTTTGTAGACCAGACATTCTGAACTCAAATATTTGAGAGTTCTCTTACATGTGATATTGAAGAAATAGACGACTCAGCAAAATAAAATACTTGCCTAGGATCACAGTTTATGGGTCAAGCACATTACAGTTAGCTCATATAAATTAGGTCATTAGACCTGTAGGTCTGGCAACAATTTTATGGTTTTCTGAGGCTTGTAGTGTACAAGCCGCCTTCTGTGAGCATATCATTTTGGGAACAGGGACTATTCCTAATTGTATTCTTGTGGTGTTTGCCCGAGTTGGATAGTAAATATGTTTCTGACTCGGTTGGGAGTTATTTGTGTGACGTTATATGCTACAAGTCTCTTTCTTTAGTTGTCTGTTCGGAAACCTTTAATCTATTGAATTTGAGCTCTGTCTGATGCTTCATTAATGGTCACACACCTACCCAATGCAATAGTTGACCACGTGATAGTCATCTGTTCGAGTGATGTCAAACCTCTCGACACATATCTTCCTGCTTAGCAGTTTGCCATTCTCAAATAGTTCTCCTAGTAGGGGTAGATCATGGGATTTCCATATGCTGAAACCTGTCTTTTTTTTGTCAAGGCCTGAAATCAGGGTTCAGGACTAGTGATGTCAATGCTGAGGGAAATGTGGCTTTATTATATTTGTCTATTTGGTGCCAGTATTCAGCGTAACAGACATGCAGGAAAGCAGGTCCAGATAATGGTTCTGTGTAACAGCGGTTGGCCAAGTCTGGGGCTCATCGTAATTGTGATGCGGATTATTAGTGTGTGATATTGGGAAATTCCAAGCCTCCATTTATTGGACATATAAGAATTTCATTTTAATACTCATGAGCCTGTCTAGCCATGAGATTTGAAGCTTGCCCCATCTGAGTAATTTTTTTTATTAATCAGTCACACAAAGGTGAGGGGAGGAATGCTTGCAAAAAGTTTAACCACTGGCTCAGGGTAGCATTCCATAGTTTTTCACCCACGCTGCCACTTTAGACAAAGGCACACCTAATGCAAATGTGTACCGCTCAGACAGGTTTCAGCCTTCATAGGCCTCATCAGTGAAGTATAGCTTGGATTCTATGGTAGAGTGAGCAAGGGACCCATGTCTAGGCATATCCTTAGCCACTTAGGGCATAACATCAATCACACAAAATATGACGGTAGGGATGCTCGCAAAAAGAATAATCACTACCTGTCATTTGGGGTAGCATTTTAGTCCATCATTTTTTACCCACTGTCTCCACTTCCGGTGCGGTATGAAGTCAACTCGTAGCCACACAGCGTCTTCTAGCGCCACGCAGGAATATTGCTGAGTAAGCAATGTTTAGTAAGATAGAGTTCGCATTAGGAAGAGTGTTACTGACAGTGACTTGTTACGTAACCAGAAAATCTGGAATTTGTGCACTGATATCCAGAAAGACTAGAGTATCCACTATTACTTTTGTAGAGATCTCATCTTCTTTTGGGAATTTAAATGGCTGATGATGATGAAGAAACTTGCAGAACTTTGGCCGAATCATTTAAAAAATGTTTTAATTAATTTCTTTCTTGCATCTGTATAGCTAGACAATATTATACTTTTGCTACTGTTTATGGCGTGGTGGTTTGATATTAACCAGTTTAGAGATGCCCTTCGTTCTTTTACTTATTTCTACAGAAGCGAGCTATCAAAAATAGAGGTTACACCCTTTTCATACATGTCGGCAAGACTGCGTTTTTGTTAGTTCAAATTTACAAAATGAGGAGTTACTACATCTCCTTGTGATCTTTTCACATCTGGAATTAGTGGGTTGACCCATTTTTCTTAGCCAGTGGTTTGGCAACAGGGGTCACATTATTCCAAGGTCTGTCCATTCTTAATGGTGTGAGTAGTTATGTTCACCTCATTCCCAAATCTAGGTTGTGATCAGCAACATGAGTAGCATGGTGTAAATATAGCCTGGAGGACATTACTTTCTTCTTATAAAATGAAGCTCCCACCTCCTAACTGTATTTCCCCTCGTTGTCATTAATGCATACACCAGTTCTCCCAAGCCCTTTTCAAAAAGATCCTAATTGATTTTCAATGATTTCTATATGATTGTGAATTACAGTGAGAGGCATTGACCTATATATCTCATTAACGAACTAAGATTTCCATTTCATTAGGATTCTTTGGATATTAAAATAGTTCATATTCATTGATGCCTTCTTTCTCTGCTCTATGATAGTCTTTTAGTATTCCCCATGTTTCCTCCTCTTTATGGTCTTTTAGTTTTTCTCTTCTTCCTGCTATTCAGTTATTTCCCTCCATTTTCATGCTTTAAATTATTGTTAATTGTTTCCCTCTTCAGCTTCTGTTACTATGTTCATCTTGCAATTTTTACCTTTCATTTCTCCTGTCTTTTAATTTAAACCCTTTTTTGCCCTAATTCGGTCTTGCCTTCTTTCAGTTCTCTGTGGTTCTTTCACTGTTTGATCTTTCTTTCCACCATCGTTGTTCATTGCCTCCTCTTTCCAGTCATAATGGCCATCATTTAATATTTCATCCTCTTGTTTAACTTCGCTTTGTAGGACAGTGATGGAGAAAGATCCTGGCACCATTCCTTACTCCCACAACTACACAGGGCCTTACCCTTCTACGTGGGAGATGGAGATATGGAACCCAGAGTCTACTTTTCTGAAAGTTCCTGTGCGTCGGACGGAGAGGGATTTCATGGACATTGAGTCCCACTTTCACCAAACCATGTCCAAAGACTTGGTTTTGATCTGCAGAATATACAGAATCCAGAACCGATTCCTCTGGCGGAAATACAGCTGGTGAGAGGGAAACGGATGTGTTCTGGATGCTTGCACTAGTATGGAGACTATTCATCATTACCCTTGTATACCGGTGTGTGAACTATTGCATTGCACTAGCAAGCAACTATGTGAATAACTTTACTAGCATGCTGTTGCCTGAATGTTATCACAAGCAGCACTGTGATGGTCCTTATGCACTTGTGTGATTGCTTCCACTAATACAGTTACTTGCTGACACAGTGTTGGGGTATGAATGCTGGCAGTGATGTGTATATGAAAGCAAGTGCTTGTTTCCTGTTATGAGAATAAATAGCTTAGTGTACTGGTGTGAAAATGAAGGCATGTGCCTGTGTTCCTCCTGTCAATCACCCACACCATCAAGGACAACCTGTAAAACAAACTTCTTACACTTCCTTCCAGTGAGCTCTATGGTGGCAGCTCAAAGACAGGTTCTCCCTGATCAAACACATTCCCCATGTTTAGTGACTGTGCCACTCAAACCATACCCCTCTTTACATATGGGGATTCATTCCATTTACTCCATTGCTGCCTTATATTCATGGAAGAAGTTGACATTACCAGACCTTGTTTCCAGGTAGGTTGTGAATTCAGAGTATAGTACAATAAAGAAGTATATTATCTCAAAATAACAACACACTAAAACGCATTATAACAGAAGCAGAAGAAAAGCTAAATATAAAATTGGAACATTATCTGCAGTTACCTTGTGTAGCTGTTGTAGCATACCATGATGGTATTAGTTGAGTTGACTCTTGGTAAAGAATGGGGACTGGTGTTTCAAGCTGGTAAACATTTCATAGACATGTTTTTGTTGAGTCAAACCTACGGCCATATGTATCATTGCATTGGTCGCAAATTGTGACACGTGTGAAATTTTGCAAACCAACTTATGTACTGATAGGCTGGCCTGCAAAATTCTGAATCAGATTTGAGTTACAAATTGACCCACCTAATTGTCATTAGGAAGGTCACAAATTGGGCTCAGACCGATTGGCCACAATCACAGTGATGATGGTCTGCAAGGGTCATCAGACCGCAATATCTGTGATTTAAAAACAAAAACAAATCATTTTTCTTAGGTGATATGCGGCTACTTTAAACTTTTATTTTAAAAACAAATTTATTTAAAGTTTCTCTGTAATCTGGCAGCTGTCCAAAGGGGACCTCTTCCTTTTTGTGAAGGTGATACCACCCCCAACTTAGAGATGGTAACCTTTCAGTGGTTTGCCATTCAAATTCCAGCTGCAAACCATTGATACATATGATGCAGCTTTGTAGTTTGGCAGGGAGGCCAACAACACATCTGTTCCATTTTGGTATCCCCAATCCCATTTTAAAAGTTGTTAAAAGTTCACCAAGGCCTAAAATGGCATAAAATGGCTATCAACAACCTATTTTGCTGTTGCATTTGCTCAAAGTTTGCTAATCGGAGCATTTACAAAATTGGTTTGTACATCTGGCTTTTCTTTAGCAGTGCTATCAGAAGCTGCTAAGTTGTTTTAGCTGGGTACAGATGCTCTATAATGGTCACCTGTGATCCTGCGACCCGTGTTTGTATCTCGTGGTGAGACCTTGTAATGATGGCGTACTACCTTCACCTGAAAGTGCTACAGCTGGTTGGCGATTCTGCAATTAATGGTACCAGAATATTTGATTCACATCAGTAACAGGATCTGTTTTGGATGAGATGACCGTCCGTTGGAAAGTGCTATCATCCAGGCAGGCAAAGCCTAGATGATAGCACCGGTTAATATGGGTTTCACCTGCCTCAGAGTTAACCAGGGTGGCTTATTGATATTAAAGGGTGAAGGACACTAGTCTCGTATAAGAACCTTAATTAATCGTTGTTATACACACTGCGGGCAGTAACAGATGTTCAATTACTCCCTTTCATTCAGGCCCATAATAAGGGGAGGGTAATTAACAGCTGTTAACTCTTGCGGGTAAAGGTAATTATGCTGGCAGCACCTCTCCCTTGGTTGAAAAGCTAAGCTAAACGGCTTTTCAGTGTTGCTGCTTTAGCCCAGCTTTGATTATTTACATGAAGCTGTTCTCTCTGTTACAATGAGTTGACCCCTTCCTTAGCGGGAAAGTAGGCCCAAACAACCATTGTAAAGTAGAAATAAAAAACAGACTAGCATGTTTGATTTTTCTAATTATTATTATTAAGGGGGTAGAATAATCCTGCACGTCGCATCATCCAATCTTGTCTTGTGCTATGCCAGCTGCTCTAGTCCACTTTGCAGCTCACCAGAAAGAAACAAGCATTGACAAAGTCAATAGATCCGGCATTATGTGCCACCGTAGGTGTACGCAAAGTCGCAAACCCGATTTGCATGCTTTTGTACAGGTTTGCCAGTGCTTGCACAAATGCCTGGATGCAGTTATTGCTCCCAGTTCCTAGTTCAGTGCTGAACAGGTCAACGGAGTCCGCCACAGTCCTGTTCAGAAAACAATGGTATCCGATTCTACCAGCCTTGTCGATGCAATGTTATTTGACCCAAGAAGGCAGTCGGTACTCATGCACTCTGCAGTATTCAGCACAATCATTCACTGTTGTGCCTGAGAGAGCATCAAGGTCAAATTCCGCCTCATGCACATTCAGTGGAAAGGCTGTGTACTACTTACTCTGTACATTAGGTTTGCCAATCACCAGATTCATGAACATGGAATACACGACTCATGGTCATAAAGCTGTTCCTCCCAGAGTTGACGGATTATATATGTAATGCAGGCAATTCCCTTGCATCATATGCGCACTAGCCCAGGGGGGCCATGGCAAACTGGCACAGGCCAGTATAAAGAGCTGGAAAAATGATGAGCTGGACTTGTGTAGATGCAGTCAGCTACACCTCGTTGCCATTCGCCCTTCATTGCCTCATGAATGTGATTAATGTCTCCCTAATAGCAGTGTGGCAAATGAGGATGCAGGGTAGCCAGGTGTAAAGGCGAAACAAGTTTATTCTTTAGGCTAAAAGTATCAGAATACAGGTAGTAGATGTTGGTAGGGAAGCAGGTAGGCCACACCAGCAGTAGCATCCTTTCTGATCAGCCCACGCATTCCAACTGACACTCACTCAAACCATGCACACATCACCATTCTATTACCTCCCAGTCACTCTGGCTGAGCAGCAGGAGACCTATAACTAATGAGAGAATGCATGGCAAAGACATGCAGATACCACAAGCAGAACACTTTGAAACCCTTAAAATAAAGTACTGTTTACAACAGGTTAAGTCAGCAAGCAGTCAGTGAGGCATATTCAAAGACCCTGTTCTCCATTTCGGAAATAAATAAAAACTCCCCAATGAGAATTTAGATTACCCAAGGAAAGGAAGTGACTGCCGCAGAGACAATATAAATTGTTTTAGCACAGATATTACTTTGTGTCTTCTACACCAATGTCTCAACGCATGAATCTATCACGTTTTTCTAGGTGCTCCCAATGTAGGGAAATAAGGGTCAGGGCACGGGGATAGCACATGATTTTCCCAGATTTTCACGAGGTGGATCCTGAGCCTAGGTCTTCTTGATCTGCATTCAGCAGTTTGGGACTGCCTTGCCACAAGTCTTATTTCAGTTGCACTTTCCATTTCTGTCCTGTTAATTGGAACAATGCTGAATTCCCATGGGGTTTTAAAATAAGGATGTGGTTCACTGGAACCAATAAAACTGGATTCCATTGGGTTCAGAGCTATATAGCTGCATTCTTTCCCTGTGCAGTTCATTTGCAACTTAAAATCTGATGTCTTAAAAGTTAATTCCAGAAATGTAAATAACAAAGCCTAATAAAGTCACCAGCTTTGCCGAGAAAAATCACTTTAAGTATCAAAGTGTAAAAGGAGATGTTTGAAGAGGATGCAAGCGGTTCCAGAAAATATAGTAGGTGCAGCTAGGACAAACAAAAGAAGCGCCAAAGGTGAGTGACTGTAGGTTTTGACTTCTATGTTGCCATCAGTGGCGGGCACTAAGGTGGAGAAGCGTCGTCCCACTGCTTTTAAGCAGTGTCACTAATGGAAAAATAAAATGACAATAACTCTAATTTATTATCGTTTTATTTTTTCCTTGTTGTGAGAGGGACGGGGCAGGGCTAGTCTGCTGACAGGGGAGAGGAGGAGTGGTTTTCACTCTCTAAAGTGCTTAGAATGTTTGGCCGGCCCTCTGGGGCCGGCCAAACATTCATGCGCACTTTGCATGTTCTCCATGCAGGCTGCATTACAGACTGCATTGAGAACATGCACAGCCTCCCATTCTCTGGCTGAGCGCCGATCCACGGCACTCAAACTAATCACAATACTGCATTGCAGCATTTTGAATTGGCTATCAGGAGGCTAGGAGCCAGGTACATCCTGCTTCCTGCCCTGGAAGCGGGGAAGAGGTCCGAAAGGAGGAGACGGTGGGCAGCAGACGGATAAGTGTGATTTTTAAAAACAAAAATTAAATTTAATTCCCTCCCTCCGACCCTCGCGACCCGTGCCCCAGCGACCCGACCGCCCCACCACCTTCAAATACCAGCCCCCACTGGTTGCCATAGACACTCCGTTACCTGATTAAATAAAAGCTAGCCCAAGAGTCAGCATTGACTTAGGGGCCGATTAGGATGGCGGAAGGACCACCACCGCAGGGCCAGCGGTGGCGGTCCTTCCGCCATCTGACAGCAGTTTTCCCCTTCCATATTATGATGGCGGGGGAAACCTGAGAGAAGCGTGGCGGTCGTAAAGACTGTCCGCCCCGGTTCCGCAAGGCAGTCCGTTTCCGCATGCATTGCGGAATCAAAAGATAGGGCAACATTGCGGCGGTTTCTTGCAGGCACCGCCGTAGGGATTACGATATCCCCTTCCGCCTGTCTGTTCGCGGTGGTCATCCCACTGCGAACAGACAGGCAGAAAGGGATTCGGTGGCCTGTAGCGGGCCCCCTTGTTGTGGGGGGAGGTGTTGCTGCACTGGGTGTACCCCCCTGCATTCTTCAGCACTGCGTGGCAGGCACCGCGTGGTGCCTGCCACGTAGTGCAGGGAAATGCAGTGCATGCCATTTTAATATTGCGTACGGTGCTGCAGCCAGCCATACTGGCGGGCGCATCCTAATTGTAGTTGTGGGACCGCCGCATGTCTGGCGGACAGTCCGAAACAACGCAACGATGGCAGGTGTACTCAGATCCGCCCGCCATCATAATGAGCCCCTTAGTTCCCAGACCTGCTAATTGATACGGGGCCACCGCAAGTCCCGCCATATCGGCTTTGGAAACCGCTGCAGAGAGCAGGTTCTGAACCCATTGTGTGGGTGCTGAGCACAGCTGATATCCCTCAGTGTTTTGCAACCCTCAGGACATAGAGGTTTGCTTGGAAGCCTTTGTTTGTTTTTGGCCTGGTTTTAGCCAAGATCTTTTGATTTTATTAAACATTATATCTTTATTAAAGTTGATAATGCTTTCAGCCACAACTACACGTACTCTGTCTCACAGGCTTACAAAATAAAAGCTCTTAACCAAAAAGCTTGGTTCTACGGACATTGTTCAGAATTCACCCGACTTAAGTAAGTTACAAACTGAGCATCATTGTCTTAAACCTAAATAAGGAGGACTTTTTTAGTGGAGTGAGAAAAGGTCTTCCTGGAAGTATTTACAACCATGTTATTATGAAATTGGATACAACTGAAGTATAGAGTGCCTACAGGCACTCCCCATCAAAAGATGTTTGTTTCAGGTGAAAACTCCCACACAAGTGGTAACCGACATATGAGAACTTGTCTTTTAAGGACACTGGTTTACATATAAATTTCTCTTCTGGGGCATTTTAATATAAGAGACAAAAAGATCCTGAGTTTTATAGTACCGATGAAACGTATGTCCATTTGTGCGTCTTGTTTCATGTAGTAGGTCAACATGTGTTGAGGTTGTAGGTTTTTTAATTTCAGGAAAGAAATTATGTAGTTTATTCCTGAAGAAAGTGCACCCTATAAATCTTCTCTCAAAATGCGTCAAAGAAATATTGTGGTATGATCTATTGGCTCTGGTCTTTCTTGCATGGCAATTAAGCTTCATAATTGTTGAGTGACATACATTTAGTAGAAGTGTACATGATGAAAGATACATTGATTGGTCTGATATAATTCTTCCTTTCTGTGTTGTGTAATACATGTTTTAATATGATTATGTGTAATAGGTTCAGTAGTCACTACATATATTTATATTGTTTATCGGGTTAAAAACACATTTATATTTAGAATTTTGGTATTCATATTTGCTATCTTTTTGGTTAGAGGCTTTATTTTGTAAGTTTTTGTGATTGAGTGTATGTGTAATTGAGACTTCTGTTATTCTACACATTTTTACATTGAAGAGCGCATACAATGATCTGGTTTTGATAACCCCGGCCCCTTGGTCTGCGGAGTTCCTCACTTTTGTCTAATCATTCACTTTTTTCTCCCGGCCACTTAAGCATACAGCGTGGAGTAACAGGTCACCCCACTTCTGCTATTGGTTTACATCACTCCAATTGAGGACTTTTTGCCTTTGCACATGTGTACATTCACCTAAAAACGACTTCTCTTCTATGCGGGGACTTTCTGAATCGAATTTTCTTCATGAATATTGCAGCAGAATGTCTCTCAACAGATCTCTTCCTTCTCCAGCTGTGCCGTTCCTTTAGGCGTGCCCGGCAGGTTCTTTTCTTCCGCTCTTGCTGCTTTCTTGTTTCTGCCTTGCTGCTCCTTTCATCAGGGCCGGACTGGGAACCGAAACCGGCTCTGGCAAACTGCTCGGCCGGACCCCAGGAGAGGGTGGGAGGATGCAGCCGAGCTGTTTGCTACGGCCGGTTTCAGCTGATTTTGTCACAGGGGGCTGATATTGCCAGTCCCTGGTAACAAAAACTGCCCCCAGGGGGCCAAAACTGTCCCCCACCCTAGCGGCCCACTGGGGAAAATGCACGGTGCCCATTATGGTCAGTCCGGCCCTGCCTTCCATGCTCAAATACTTCTAAAGTTACTACGGCCAAAAGGGGACCCATAACAGAACTAAATTACTCCAAGTGAAAGCAGTACTCCCAGCACATGGCCTACCACTGTTTCTTTCTGCAACACCCTCCTGTAGAAAATAGCTAAGGTAGGGAGTTAAATTTAAACTCACATAGGAAATAATGTTAAATTACATTATTTAAAATAGGTAAACAAATAGATAAATATAATTGATTTTTAAATCAAATATACAAAATGAAACATTTATTATTTAATCATACAATATTTTGATAACCTTTTAGAATTTATAAATTAATGTAACATTAATGTTAAAATATAATTAAGTCACTTTTAATTACTTCTATACATCACTTTTAAGAATTATTAATGTATAACAAAAATGCAGTTTTTTAACTTTCGGTGGGAATGTATTTTGTAAACTTCGGAAAAATACTTTAATTTAAATATATTAAATAAAAAGATTTAATTCAAAATTAAATTGAGTGCTGTAGCATCTTTTTATTTTGTTCAACATTTAAAATAAATATTTAAAACAATTTACTTTAGTACGTAGCATAAAAATACTTTACTTATATATTTTGTTTAGTTTAAACATGTTTATTTTCTTTACGCTTTATCATAGGGAGACACCACTTTCATGGTGGAGGTCTTCCTATGGTGAAGTATAAGGATAATGTTAACGTTAAATATTGTAAATCAATTGTACATATATATTTTAAGTATAAGAAAAAATAGTGCACTACTGACTTTATTTTGAATTAAATCTTTAATATAAATGCATTCAAATAATTATAACTATTTTCTTAGATGCTTAAATTAAAAATAAACACAATACATTAATAAATAAATGTGATGTAAAAATTTGATTAAATAGTTGAATTATATTTAAATGAAGATGAATCTTAGATGATTTTCAAAATTCTAAAAGTTCCAATATTTTAGAATTAAATAATATTTTTTATTTATATATTTTAACATTAAAATATATTTATAATTTACTGCTAAAATATAGTTATAAGTTAACATTAAATTATATTACTAATTTAACATTACTTCCTTAGCAGTTTTCTTTTAAATCCCTATCTCTATTTGGAATGGGATTGTCTTGTTGTGTCAGCATTTTGCTATGGTTGGTGTTGGAATTACTGCTTTATCTTTTTGACAGGAGTTTATTCAGTTTTTATATGTATTTTTTTTTTGTTGCTGAAAATCGCTGCGGATCACATACTTTGTTCCAAAAGAGCCCCCGGGTGGATCAGATCTCGGGGGAGGTGGGGGAGGGGGCGGTAGTGTTGAGTTTTGGCATTTTTTAAATAATCGGAGCGGGGAGTATGGGGCCCCCTTCTAGGACTCTCAAGAGCCCTGGGGACCACCACCTCCCCGGAGCTTATTAATAATTTAGGAGTGGACCTGCATGGACCCCCTTCCATGGTCTCAAATGAGCCCAGGGGACCACCACCTCTCTGTGGCTTTATTTAATTAATGGAAGGGCCACATAGACCCCCCCCTCCTTACTGTTTAAAGCCCGGGGACCACCACCTCCCTAGGGCTAATTAAACAATAGTGTGGGAGGCCTGCACTGACATCCACATGCCCTGGGGCCCACCTTCCCGGGTGACATAATATGATTTTAAAGTGGGAGAGGAGCGCATGGGGCCCCTCCTGGGCCATATATGGGCCTGGGGACCACCACCTCCCTGGGGCCAGCCTGTGAACACAGAATGAGGGGGCTGCATGGCCCCCCTCGTGGAGCCATTAACGGCCATGGTGACTGCCACAACCCAAGTCCCGTTCCCTATGTCCTAGCTGTTTTCTCTGACTTGGCGGGACCTTTGACAGCTCCAGCCGTCTCAGAGCAAACACTAACTCCACTTCCAGCAAGCTGAAGCTGTGAAACGGAGCGAAGTTTTCATCAGTTTCCCTGCCCGATGTCATGCAGACAGGGAAACGGATGAAAGGATTACTCGCACACACAGGGAGCTGCATGTTTAGCAGCTCCCTGTGTGTAGGAGAATTGCTGACTCCCACTGGAGGCAGGGAGCCAGCAGAGACCGCGTGGTCTTTCAGGCTTCCCCCGCGGTCCCTAACGGTGTAGACTGGGTGCCTGGGGGGGCTCCAGGGCACCCAGCATAACAAGGTTGGGCCCCGGGAATGGGGTCCATGGGGCGAAATCGACCCGGGGAGGGGGGGGGCGCATAGCCCCACTCCCCGTATTCTTAGAAGTATGCAAAGGTCTTCCCACCTTTTTCCACGTTGATGGACTGCTTAACAATAGGCATCCAAGCACTTTCCAGGCCGATTTTGGCAATGCGTTATTGATGCAGAGGAATACGAGGACATTTCAACCAAACAAAGAAGCACTTACTTCATTTAGTCAAGAGGCAGGTGTAGATTTGCCTCTTTGTAGTCTCGTCGTCTTCTCAGGATGAGGATTCACGTTATTAAAGATTTGTGGATGAAGACGCTTGAGGAACAATCATATTGTCAAAATTGCATGCACACAAGGTCACTGGAAAAATAACTTGTAGTCCTTTACGCTGCTGTACTGCAGAACATTTATCCAACGAGGTAGCACTTACTATTTAACCAGATGAAAGTACTCCAGTTGGATAGATGTTTTTGGCAAAACTAAGGACTCTTCTGGTGAAAAAAATGAGGTTCCATTCTGGCACTGGTGCACATTCTCAGAAATTAAACCTCTACGGGAAGCATTTAAAAACATCAACATAGCAGGTGCCCTAGTTGAAGCTCCACTTACTTCAGTAAAGCACAAACGTTAAAACGTCTTGGGTTGGTGAAGGCAAATCAAATGTGTTTCCTCTTGTATTGCATGTTTGAAAAAAAGTCTGCAGTGCTCAAGGGAGGTGAATGCATTTTTTATCTAATGGAGCACAATCTGATCTGTAGTGTCTGTGATGAGTGGTTTCTTTCTTGTCTTCTCCTGGTGAGAGCAGAGTCTGTGGTTCTCTCTTAAAAATCTTTGCATCTTCAAATTCCCTAAATCCATAGTCCCTTTCACACACCCACTCCCAGACCCCCCTGGCACTCACACACCCACTCACAGACACACACTGGCACTCACACACCCATGCACTGACCCATAGCATCACTCACAGACCCAGTTACAGACTCTCACAGGTACTCGCGTAGCCACTCACAGGTCCACACAGGCACTCAAACACCCACCCACTCACAGACCCATAGCACTACTTAGACACCCACTCACAAGATCCACACAGCAGCTCACTTTCAATTTCAATTTTAAAAACCATAATAATTCACACAAAAAAAAATCAAGATTATAGGGACGTATAGTTGACCTCAGATTGCACTCGTACAAAACCATAGAAATTCAGCAGTTCTAGTTACCTGAGCTAACTAACTTATGCCTCCACTGAGGTTCCGTGAGAATCGTAATGACATTTTTTTGGGTTGTTCGAATATGGACGAGTTTGGTATCTACGAACCGCAAATGACGAGTTTAGTGGGTGTACGCGTTTTCGCTACGCTACTATGTACGGTTCGTCTCATTCCTGGGTGTGTCCATCTGAACCCTTGGGTTCCATTTTAGATACGGCATCCATTTTGTCTCTTGCCCTCAAGTAGCCAGCGAACAGACACTGTCCGCTTTGCGACCCTGGGATTCCCAGGCTTTTGCGGAGGACACATGTTCCTTTGAAGGTGTCTTTATGATGAGGGGGATGACACTGCAAGGGCAGATGGCTCCGCTCGAGGCCCATCTTGCCGTGCTAGTCTATTGTTTCAGTCGTGCATGCATTAGGCACGAGTCCTTTGATCCTGCAATCAAGTTTCCAATATTGCTCTCTACACTCTTTTCTAATCTGTTGTGCATCCTTGTTTTTCTTTTGCACCTGTTTCTGTCCCTTCTCCTAATTCGTTTACAGTCAGAATGGAATGTGCTTAATGTGGGAAAAATGTGCTTTTACAGTTGGGAACTGGCAATGCTGCGGTAATTATGTTCCGGGCTTCTGAAAACATGAATGCGACCCTTTTGAAGTTTACTGTGGGAACTGAGTTGTAACCTTTTGTTTGCCATGTTGTTCAATGACGAAAATGTGTATAAAAGGAACGATCCACTTTTACAATTTGAAGCAGTCTCTCAGAACCTACACGTTGTGTACTTCTTGCGATTTCTGTATCCCTGCAGTAAATAAATACTGATCTTTGACGCCGCAGGAAGTGTCCCGTGTCTCTGTGTTTTGTACGCCGGAACAGGTAACCCACGAAGGTTTCAGGTGTTGTCCCCTGGCACCGCTGGGTCTTAGAATAGCCCAGTCCTTCAGTTGGCGCCCAACGTGGGGCGACATCAGCGGTACCGGTCCAAAGCCCGACGATCGTGAGGAACTTCGTGTGAAATCTCCGAGGGAAGGTGCACCCCGCTTCATCGATCCAGTTTTTGAAATAAGTGGTCCGAAGACTTTTCCCGCGAAGATTCCCGCCTCCTGACGGCTGCGACGGACTGATGCCCTGACTGTCGACCTGTTTTGGCGCCTGGCGTAGTTCTTTGTACGGCGAGACGATAGACGGGCCTTCCTGGTGACGCCATTGCTCTTTCAGTTAAGTATTTGTGGGTCGCTCCCAGAGTCCATGGTTTTGTAGTTCCTTTTTGGGACGGTTACTTTGTATTTTTTTTGTAACTTGGTTAAACCTGGTTGTTTGCATGGTTCCATTGCATTTGTGGTTCTTAGTTGTTGGTTCTTAGTTGTTGGGTTTTAGTTGACAATTGCAATTGCCAAAAACCGAGGGTCTTGCATTTTTTTTTTGCGAGGACATCGTAATTCGATAGCCCTTGAAGTTTGTAAACTCGGTTAGTGTGCACGATGCCTGGCCGTAGTACTTTGTTTGGTTTCCTTAAATGTTGCAGCACGGATTCCCGACTGGAGGATTCATGTCCGATACCTCCAGTTGGAACTCCAATTTATGAGCTCTATAGTCGCCACGGAGTAGATCCTATCATATATAATGAATATTGGATTTGTTACACTAAAAATGATGGTGTTCTTAGTTGGCCATCACATGGTAGTTTCGAAACTGCAATATTAGATAATCTTGAAGCTAAATTGTTTAAAAAGAAGGCTAGGCCGGCCATGTTTGATTCCTTTCGGTTATGGCGTAAAGAGGCCAAGCAGAAAGAAATCAAACAGATTAAGAAAAATAAGAGAGACGGTGTTATTACGGTGATGCGGAATGCAGAACAGTATCAGCGAGACAAAGACGAAAAGGAGCAGGAAGTTTTTGCTAGACTGCATCATATGGCGGTGGATAAATGTTACCCGGTTTTACCGTCTAGTTCTGATAAGACTGGAGAAGAAGCGGTAGAGGATCCATTATTGTCTTATGTATTGAAATCACCACCTCCCTATGCACCAGATACTGTGGGTCCTGTGATTCCTCCTGTTCCTCAACCTGTTGTTCTGGCGGCTGCTGGTCAGCCTGTCGTTCCTCCTGTTCTTCCGAATCCCCTTGTGCCGCAAATTGTCCATCCTCCTCTACCCGCTCTTCTTCCTACTGCTCCTTTGCCAGTACCTCATCAGCCTATTGTTACTACTACTCCTGCTATCCCGACTACTGCTACTGTTTCTACGTTTACTCCTAATGTTGTTGCTCCTGTACTTCCTTCTTCTTCCCCTTCTGTTCGTAGTCGTATATTTAATGCTGTCGCTAATCTCTATTCTCCACTTTTTGGACCGATACTCTGGTCCGATCTTTCTGATGTCTCTCAGAGGCGCAGTCAAATTCCTGATGGTAGAGAACGTGAGTCGTTAGTGAAAATGGCGCGTAAATGGATTAGGCATCCTGCGAAGTACACTTCGCGTATAGTTTTCGAGACGTTTTCTCAGTTTAATGAGCCCACACAAAGATTTGTGTACGAGGAAATGTGTAAATCTTTGAGAGAAGAGTGGGATAATGATGCGGTAGACAATGTGCCGCCCGAGATCACTGAACTTCAGAATCAGTTTTCGAATGGTATGATTGTGGGTGCTAATCCGACGTGCTTTAGAGCGTCTGTTATCTTTTCGATCTACAGTACAACCTCGAGCATTGTTTAAGGACGAAACTGAGGAGCGGATGGCACAACCTGGTCAGTATCCTATGCGGGAAGTTCCCCCAGTATGTATGCCAGGTGATCCTGCTGCTAATCCTGCTGTTCTACCACACTTTCAGAGAGTTTGGATACACCTCCCGTGGAAGCGATCGGAAGTTTTGCAGGTAAAGCAGACTTTGCCTGACCCCCGCAAAAATCCTGCAGGTTATTATAAGGAGTTATCCCAATTAGTGGATGCTACTGTTATGAACCTTGCCGATATCGACATGTTGTTTGGTAACGTAGTACCTCAACCGATTTGGGCGAAAATCCGTCAAGAGAATCACGCAGCTGAGTTAGGCGGTGATTGGGCTGCTCGTGCGGCGGCTGACGGACGGCAAGTTGGTGGGGCTAAACCTGAACAGATCATTGAGAATCTGCCCCAGAGGATAATTACACTTATGAAGACACTTATGCCAGCAATAAGAGTTAACTGGGACAAATTGTCTGCGTGCAAACAAAAGAAGGGCGAGAGTGTCTCCGATTTCTTTACGAGATTTGAGGAGGCATTCATCGATCACAGTGGTCAGGATATGAGCTCTGAGGGAGGTCAGCGATAGTTTGTTGATAAATTTGTATCGAATTTGTTGCCTGAACTAAGCAACAAATTGAAGAATTCTGAAAGTTTGTGGGCCGTTTCTACCACTGCTCAAATATTAGCCACGGCCCAATACTACGAAAATAGAGAGAAAGAAGAAAGCGAACGCGCGGATAAGAAAACGAAGGATCTTAAAACTAAGGTCTTATTGCAGCAAGCGTATCCTCCGCGCTCGAATCAAAATGACTCGCAACAGCAAAATCGATTACACTCACAGTTTTCTAGATCGCAGTTGCGTACTGACTCCTCTACACCTCGATCTATGCTGGGGTATAATCAATGTGCATATTGTAGGGGTGAGGGCCATCTGAAGTTTAATTGTCCAGTTTTGCGTGACCGAAACAATGGTGTTTCGGCTTGAGGAGGTCGTAGTGGTCCTCAACAAGCGTCACGTGGTAGAGGTCGCGGTGTTACTCAGAATCAGAATGAGCGTTTTGCCACTTCATCAGATTCGCAAAATTGCTTTGATCGGCGCGATTCATCGTCTGGTAGATCTGCACAGTATCATGTGGACGACTATTATGTCGAGCATGATGTTGATGCTGACGGTAATTACTAGGACAGCCATAGACAAAGAAAGGGAGTAGTATCAGTTCCGGTTGATCAGAGAGGGCCTTATGTCGCAGTTGCCACATTGGGCGTAGTTGAGCCTTTTCTGTTGGACACTGGTGCAGCGAAAAGTTCCATCATGCGTTCGAAACTCCCTGGCGCGCCTTTGTCTGGCTTAACGAATGTTTCCGTTGGATTCTCTGGCGCCCCCGTTAGCAATCCAGTTTCTAGCCCTTTGCCCCTTACAATTGGGTCTCGTGAGTTAGAGGCTCCTTTGATTTTGACTACTGGTTGTGGTGAGAATCTTTTGGGCCTGGATTTGTTGAAGCGGTTATATGCGACTTTGTATTGTTCTCCTGCGGGAGTGGAGCTTACGTTAGGTCAGAGAGTGATCTCTCCTATGTATTTGTCGACTGATAAGCTCCCACCGGAATTGAGTTCTCTTCCTGAGTCTTTGTGGGCGACAGGTCCCAATGATGTGGGCCTGCTGGATATACCACCTTATGTTGTTCAATTGAAATCCAACGTGCGACTGCCACGCATTCCCCAGTATCGTATCTCTCTTGATGGAGAACGAGCACTATTAGCGATCATTTACGATTTGATCGATAAAGATGTCATTGAGGAAACTCGGGGTAACGTGTGTAATAGTCCTGTGTTACCTATTTTGAAACTAACTGATCCATCCAAGCCTCCTGTGTATCGTTTTGTTATTGATTTAAGGGAGGTAAATAAAATTGTTATTCCACAGTTTCCCGTGGTGCCTGACATTACAGCTTTGCTGACTCTGATTCCAGCTTCTGCATCATGGTTTTCGGTAATCGATCTGAAGAATGCTTTCTTTAGCATTCCGATTGCTGAGGAAAGCAGAGATCTATTCGGTTTCTCATTAGGTGGTCGCAGCTTCAGGTTTAAACGCGCACCTCAGGGCTACTGTGAGAGTCCATCGATCTACAGCCAAGCTCTTAAGAGTCAACTCGATGCGTTTGTGTTTCCGGCTGGTGCGGCCTTGATTCAGTATGTTGATGATCTGTTGGTAGCTGCTGACACTGAACAGATTTGCAGAACTGCTACAGTATCACTGTTACAGCATCTATGTGACTTACATCACAAAGTGTCACCTTCTAAACTACAATATTGTTGTCAAGAAGTAACCTATCTAGGTCACTTATTGTCAAAGGAGGGAAGGAGGTTGACCCCAGAAAGAATTGCAGCGATCGCTCGAATGACTGTGCCAACAACTCAGAGAGATGTGCGTGCCTTTCTAGGTATCACGTCATACTGCAGACAGTGGATTCCGAACTTTTCACTGTTAGCGAAGCCATTGATAGCTCTCACGTGCAAGGATGTTTCGACTCCTTTGCCATGGATGGAAGAATGTCAGAAAAGTTTTTCTGAACTGCGTGATGCGCTGTGTTCGGCTCCTGTGTTAGGTACTCCTGATTACAGTAAACCATTTACACTATACGTTCACGAGAGAGAGGGTTGTGCGTTGAGTGTTTTGACGCAACAATTTGGTGGTAAGCAGCGTCCATGTGCATATTTTTCCTCGACCTTAGACCCGGTAGCTAGAGCGTTGCCAAGTTGCTTGAGAGCGACAGCGGCAGCTGCGGTGTCTATTCGACAATCCGCAGGTCTGGTCATGGATAATATGCTCACAGTGATGGTTCCGCATGCAGTTGACACTCTCCTGAATCGTACAAAAACTCAACATCTGACGAGTGCAAGGTTGTCCGGTTATGAGTTGACACTTTTGGCAAGTCATATACAGATCAAGCGTTGTAATGTGCTGAATCCGGCGACATTGTTGCCGACTAATATGGAATCAAATGATGTACCACCACATGATTGCTATTTACGAACTGAGGAAGAAACGAAGGGTCGTGTGGACCTGAAAAACACTCAATTGATAGACCCCGATGGCACTTTGTATGTTGATGGTTCATGCTTTAAGTTACCGAATGGTGATGTGACGACTGCGTATGCTGTAGTGACGTTGAGTACGGTTGTGGAAACTGTGAGATTGAGTCAGAATTCAGCGCAAGCGGCAGAGTTGATTGCGTTGACGAGCGTGTGTTTTGTCCAAGGGAAAGCGAGTGAATGTGTTTACCGATAGTCAATATGCATTTGGCGTTGCACATAGCTTTGGTCGAATGTGGAGAGAAAGAGGATTTATGACATCGCATGGTACGAAGATCCAACACGGACAGCTCGTGAACGATCTTTTGGATGCACTTACATTTCCTAAACAGGTGGCGATCATTAAATGTAGTGCACATCGAAAGGTTACGGATGATGTTGGTCGTGGTAATGCATTTGCGGATGAGATTGCTAAGAAAACGGCTAAGAATCTTGCAACCCGAATGTATGTTATAAGTTCAGTGAGGTGGCTGACGGAGACTGGTATGTGTGAAGACACTGTTGAGAGCGTGAAAGCAATTCAGAATGAGGCCACTGAAACTGAAAAGACCAAGTGGAAAGAAAGCACAGGAAAGTTAGACACGCATGGATGTTGGGTTGACTTGTCGGAATGTCAGAGGTGGATGTTGCCGGATGCATATGTGCTAGCCGTTGTGACTATGGCTCACGGTTTGTCACACATTAGCGCGAAAGGTATATGTAAGTTGTTGTCCCCTGTATGGAAGAATGATGGTATTGTTAAATGTGCTGAGAGAGTGGTTAAGAATTGTATGGTGTGTTTGATGCATAATCCTGGCAAGGGCACCCCCACTCCACCCGGCCATTTTGCTCCTCCTGCCTGTCCCTTTGAGGTTATCCAACTGGACTTCATCCATATGGAGAGATGCAATAATCTGAAGTACGTTTTAGTTGTGGTTTGTGCGTTCTCCAGATGGATCGAGGCCTATCCTCTTAAGGATAATACTGCCCTGTCCACAGCGAAAGTCCTACTGAAGGAATACTTTCCTCGGTATGGAATGCCACGGATTGTGTGGTCAGATAACGGAAGCGAGTTTGTGGGAAGCGTGATGCAGAGTGTGTGTAAGGGCCTTGGAATTCGACAGAAATTCCATTGCGCCAATCATCCCCAGGCAGCGGGTTTGGTTGAAGGGTACAATGGTACTTTGAAGCTGAAACTTGCGAAGATACAAGCTACGACTGGTTTGTCATGGCCTGATGCCTTGCCTCTGGCTCTCTTATCGACCAGGGCGACTGTGCACTCTCGAGTAGGGCTCAGCCCATATGAGATTGTGTTCGGCCGCCCTGCAAACATTTGGGGAGTCCCGAGGCCTAAGGCCTTTGATAGTCTTGAGTATCCAATGTTAATTGATTATCTTCATGATCTGACTGCTAAACTGAGGTTAATTCATCAACAGGTCTTTGAACCTTTACCGGCACAGACAAAGGGTCCTGGACATCGGCTTCAACCGGGTGACTGGGTTGTCACCCGCAATTTTGGCAGAAAACGCAACTTGGAGCCGAGATTTGTGGGTCCCTTCCAAGTACTGCTGGCTACAAGGACTGCAGTTCGGTTGGAAGGCAGAAAGAACTGGGTGCATGCCACCCATACCAAAAAGATTCCGATCCCTTCACCAGCAGACAATTGGGTGAGATCTGGTATAGCGGCAACGGAAACCGAGACCCCTCTATGCTTTGTGCCGTTTAGTGATGCTCAACCTGTAGGAGACAATTCATTGCAGCCAGACACATCTGTTGAGTCGTCAGTTTTGGAGAACTCAAGGTCTGAATTGTCATCTTATTTATTTATTTATTTATTTTTAATATTTGTAAAGCGCTGCATATACCCGTAGGCGTCTTGGCGCTAAAAACCAATATTGACTAAGGAAATGTGAGGGGGTAAACCAGTTAATTGAACAGATGTGAGGGAAGAAAAAGACAAAGAGGTTAATGAGAGAACAGCCAGGTTTTCAAGAGTTTGCGGAACTGAAGCAGTGTAACACTTTGTCTGATGTTAAGGGGCAAGGTGTTCCAGAGTCTGGGGGCCGCCACCAAAAAGCGTCGGTCACCCCAGGTAACTGTTTTGGTGCGAGGGACGACCAGTTGGCTAAGAGTGGCTGATCGTAAAGCTCTTTTGGGTTTGTAAGATTGTAATCGGTCTCTTAGAAAATGTGGTCCTTGATTATTGATTGTTTTAAATACTATGCAGAGTGATTTGAAATGAATTCTTTTTTGCACAGTAAGCCAATGAAGATCTTTTATGTTTTTGGAAATGGGTTCAAACTTTGTTTTGCCGGTAAGAAGGCGAGCTGCCGCATTTTGCATTGTTTGAAGTTTTGCAATTACTCTGGTTTGAGCATTGAGGAATAGCCCATTGCAATAGTCCAGGGATGAGAGGACCAGGGCAGAAACCAGTGTCTTAATGGCAGAGTCAGGGAGAAAAGGGCGTATTTTCCGGATCATTTTTAACTTCAAGCGTGCTGTTGATACTGTTTTGTTGGCGTGGTTCATGAAATTTAGTCCATCATCAAAGATGACACCAAGGTTCCTAACCTTCGAGGTGGGCGTAGGAGGAGTACCGAAGGTCTCTGGCCACCAACAGGTGGACCAGGCTGGAGAGAGTGGACCGAAGATGAGTACCTCGTTTTTTTCCGAGTTTAGCTTTAGGCAGTTTGTAGCCATCCAGTCTCCTATATCTAGGAGCCCTTTCTTAAATTTTTCAGCTACTTGCTCTCCGTCGCCTTTAATCGCCAACACTAGTTGGGTGTCGTCGGCGTAAGAGGTTAGGCTCATCCCATGTGCTTTGATGGTCTTAGCAAAGTCCGACACATAGATGTTGAAAAGTGTCGGACTCAGGGATGAGCCTTGAGGAACTCCGCAGGGGGCAGAGAGTTGAGCTGATTGAAAGGATCGACTGAACACTGTTTCACAAGTTGAACAATTATTTGAAGAGCAGACTCGACCTGGAAGAAGTCGATATTTTCTTCGTTCACATGACAAAGACTAATAAAGTTTTTCCTATATTTTCCTTTACTGTTGCCACGAACATTAATAACAATTGCATCCTTTACTGATTTTCGAGTTCCTTTCTACGTGTGCTTATTACAACTAAGAGATTTTTTATTAAATTGGGTGTTTGTTTAAGAAAACCTATCATCCGGGTTAACCGTAGGGCCGTGCGGGTACTTCCTTCTGTTTAGCAGGTTCCTGACACTAGGTCGGTTACTTTTTGTCGATTCCTGGGAACTCCTGGGAATTGATAATCGCTACTCAGAACGAAGTGCGTCAAGGACGTCACGGACGGTTTTTAGAGGATGACATTCTCTGAGCTGTTGGAAGTAGAAAGGATGTCGGCGCAAGGATCAAAATTGCATAAGATTGTACAAACAAAATGTTTTTTGTTTCAGGTATTCCTGCTGTTTCTGGCTGTTTCTATGCTATTGGTGGGTGGAGTGTATTTCGGAATACAGTCGTTATTGCCTTCCATTTCACCTACTTTTTCTCCTAAACTAAGTTCTATTACCACTGTTTCTCCACATTCCTTTCATCCTCTGCCCCAACATGAACAGGTTAGACGTGCGGAATTCATGAATAACTCCTTCGTTCAACTCCTACATCAGCATCAGTTGGTGATGAATACTACCAACTGTTGGGTGTGTGGGTTAATGCCACATACCATGGATAGGGGTATTCCGTATTTGGTTCTTCCTTACAGCTCCCAGGGCTCAGCTCGAGCATTCCAAACTATGTTCCGTAGTGCACTAGATTCCTATCCCAGTCGAGAGCCACGTTCTGCAAACTTCGGTCCTGGTCCGTACCACAAGCCTTTGGCGATAGCGATTGCTGATTTAGATAGAGATATTTTTATGCATCGCTTATTCCAGATGCAGCGGTGCAAGCATATAAAGATCTGAGTGAGGCTGAGTATAGTATGTCAGTGGGTGATAGACAGCTTAAGAGCTCGTCTCCAATATGGATCGTACCTCACCTCGGTAATTTCTGCTTGAAAGGTCTTGGTCGAAATCCGAGAGCTCAACTTGGGAAGAGTGCTTGTACTGATACGTATGTTCTACCGACGCTCTCTTCCCCTGTTTTCTTGACTGCCAAGGGTACCTATTTCGTATGTTATGAACGTGCATATACATGGTTGCCCCGTGACTTCTCGGATACCTGTTATATTGCGAATCTTTTGCCACCGACTTTTACGGTTGCCTCAGACTATCACAAGACTAGAGTTGTGAGAGGCGTTATTAGCGAAGAGGACACTGCCGGTCAAGAAGCAGGAGACTTCTTTAAGGGTTTCTTGCCGTTTTGGGGACCTATGGTTAATAGTAGGAACCTGAGACAGTTGACCCGTGTGGTAGAATTGACTGCTAACATAACTGCGAGTGCTCTTGGTAATTTAACGGCAGAACTCCAGGCGGATAGACTCATGATGTTGCAGAACCGGATGGTTCTAGACGTTGTTCTTGCAGATAGAGGTGGTGTGTGCAAAGTGATCCATTCGAGCTGTCGCATTTTCATCCCTGACAACGCTCCAACTGTTTACCAAGCCATCTCGAAGTTACATAAGATCTCCGAGTCCATACACGTGGACGAAGGTAATTGGACACTTCTAGGATGGTTTTGGGGCCTGATATCAACTTGGGGTTGGAAGATTCTGATGATCATAGGGGTTGTTGTAACGTTTCTGTTCACGTGTTGTCTTTGTGTGCAGTGTGGTCCTGCCTTATGTGGCCTCTGTGCTACAACGTGTATAAGACGGTCATCTGTTACCAAGGAGACATTGATGGATCGAATGATGTTCCAGCAACAACTGAACGATTTGATGAATATCGAAATCGATTCTGATCTCGACTAGTGCTTGCCTACATGAGGGCAAAAGGAGCGTCTGAGGTTCCGTGAGAATCGTAATGAATTTTTTTTGGGTTGTTCGAATATGGACGAGTTTGGTATCTACGAACCGCAAATGACGAGTTTAGTGGGTGTACGCGTTTTCGCTACGCTACTATGTACGGTTCGTCTCATTCCTGGGTGTGTCCATCTGAACCCTTGGGTTCCATTTTAGATACGGCATCCATTTTGTCTCTTGCCCTCAAGTAGCCAGCGAACGGACACTGTCCGCTTTGCGACCCTGGGATTCCCAGGCTTTCGCGGAGGACACATGTTCCTTTGAAGGTGTCTTTATGATGAGGGGGATGACACTGCAAGGGCAGATGGCTCCGCTCGAGGCCCATCTTGCCGTGCTAGTCTATTGTTTCAGTCGTGCATGCATTAGGCACGAGTCCTTTGATCCTGCAATCAAGTTTCCGATATTGCTCTCTACACTCTTTTCCAATCTGTTGTGCATCCTTGTTTTTCTTTTGCACCTGTTTCTGTCCCTTCTCCTAATTCGTTTACAGTCAGAATGGAATGTGCTTAATGTGGGGATAATGTGCTTTTACAGTTGGGAACCGGCAATGCTGCGGTAATTATGTTCCGGGCTTCTGAAAACATGAATGCGACCCTTTTGAAGTTTACTGTGGGAACTGAGTTGTAACCTTTTGTTTGCCATGTTGTTCAATGACGAAAATGTGTATAAAAGGAGCGATCCACTTTTACAATTTGAAGCAGTCTCTCAGAACCTACACGTTGTGTACTTCTTGCGATTTCTGTATCCCTGCAGTAAATAAATACTGATCTTTGACGCCGCAAGAAGTGTCACGTGTCTCTGTGTTTTGTACGCCGGAACAGGTAACCCACGAAGGTTTCAGGTGTTGTCCCCTGGCACCGCTGGGTCTTAGAATAGCCCAGTCCTTCACCACAATACTCTTCTTATGACCTCACATATTTCATCACTGATGACATGGTCATTGACATCACTGATGACATCGTATGATATCACAGATGAGAGAATTCATAAAACCACCCCATAGAAAGTCTCATACACCCACTCAACCACTCACATACCCATTCACAGACCCATACAAGCACTCACACACCCACTCACTAATCCATAGAGCCATCCACACATCCACTCAACCAAACAGCCACTCACTCATCAATACAGCCACTCACTCACCTATTCATTCACAAATACAGTCAATCACTCACCCACTCACTCATACATATACTAACACTTGTACTCACTCACTTGTACAGTCACTACCACAAGCACACACTCACCCATATAGCCACTCTCACGTTTACTCATTCATAGTTGCTCACACACCCACCCACTCACTCACCCATACAACACTTATGCAACCACTCACACAGCCACCCACACACCATCACTCACCTATACAGCCCCTCACATACCAATACAACCACTCGCACACCCATAGAGTCCCTCAGACAGCTACTCACATTGATGCACACAGTCACTCACATAAAATGTTACTAATAGTATCACTCGGTACTTACACTTTACTAATTTAACATTTGCAGTATTTTACTATATATCTTTAAAACTCTGAAACTTTGAAAACTCACTCACTGGATGATGTCATCAGTGATATCATTTGAGATGTCATCACTGATGTCACTGACCATTTCATGTGTGATGTAATATGTGAGGACATAAGCAGTGCATTGCGAGGTGTAAGTTACAGTTAGCTAAGGTAACTATAAAGGCTGGGTTTGTATGGTTTTGTACGATTGAATTTGAGCCTAACTAGAACGTCCCTATAATCTTTGTTACCTTTTTTTTTTTTTAATCGAATGAAAATATATATATATATATATCCACCTTAAGATCAGCGCTCCTTACGGACTCCTGCGAACCCAAGGAGAGTGGCGTGCACTCTGGCGAAGCAGACCAGCCATAGAAATCCAACTGTTTAAAATGCTACATAAAGTGCCCTCTCTGGAAATGTAGGACTCAGTACTCTTAAGTGTTCACCCTTGTTTATTCACAACGCGTTTCACTTCCGTAGAAGCTTGATCACGTGATCATGCTTCTACGGAAGCTGAACTAACTATAACGGGGGAATTTAATTGTTTTTTTACGAGTGAAATGTCCAGCTAACTATAACATGTGTGAAACCTATGTTTTTTTCAGTGAATTTGCAAGGTTTTTTAAATGCTAATTCCTAACTATAACGTGTGTTAAACCTATGGTTTTTTAAGTGAATTTGCAAGGTTTTGTAAATGCTCATTTATGAATGTATTTTTATATTTTTTAAATATTTATTTTACAATAAGCTACCTATATATATATAGTTATAGATTAACTTTATCCTGTAATATGGCTCAGTTTTTTAAAAAAAAATTTGGATAGAGTTTTTTAAGGGTTTTTGTCCGTGCACGCACGGTGCACGCATGCCTACGTACTCCGTGTGCGCATGCGTACGTGCTCCACGTGCGCATGCGTACGTCGTGCGTGCTCCGTACGCGCTTGCGCGCGCGCTCCGTACGCGCTTGCGCGAGTGCTCCGTGCGCTCATGGCAAGTCATGTGATTTAGAAACAACACTTTTCATTGGTTTATAGTAGTTTCAGTTCCAGAAACTTCCAACACCACACCCACTCCCCTCATTATTACTTCTGATTGCCTGGGAGAAGGAACTGAGCAGCTTTTCCAGTACTTGAGAATGGCAGAGCAGCAGTCATCTTCTGGGAGTGAGCAGGAGACCCTTGTGAGACAGAGACAGAGGAAACCGAAAGACTCTTTTATATGGCAATTTTTTACATTTCCAGACGGGCAGAAGAAGGTGAATGCTCCAAAAGTCACCTTCACTCTTTGTGATCGTGTCTTATCAAGAGGAGATCCTAAAAAGAAATACTCTTTTAGTATGATCAGGCACGTTAGAGATGTACATCCTGTGGCTTATGCTCGAGCTGCTAGAGAAAACCCTCCAGCAGCTCAGCCGAGCACATCCGCTGCAGCTCAGCCGAGCACATCATCAGCAGCTCAGCCGAGCAGTTCATCTGCGGCGGCAGCTTCACCTTCTTCGGTTCCTCTGGATATACACCCTCTGTTTAAGAGGGTGCAATGCGTGCAATGCTCTTCTCTCTTATGCGGACACCAGCATTCCGCTAATAGAGAGCAAAAAACAGCATCACACGTGCGGCACCCTATAATTTTTGCGATGTCTTTTTTTTCCTCTGTCCCTCAATTAACACAACGGCTCTTTTTAGAGCCACCTAACATCTAAACACTTAAATTTGATTTTTAACTCTATTTTTTTTATGATTCCGCCGTGCGCGCACCTCGCGATTTAAAAAAAAAATAATGTTTTTTTCACCCTTCATGGTCCTTCAGGGACCCCCTGACAAAAGCTAGGGGGTCAGGAACTCTGTACTCTGCCCCCTTTTCACGTTCTCCACCTTTCTTTTTCACTGTCACACACAAAATGGCGGTCGTACCGTGCGTGCACCGTGCGCGGCTATAGATATTTATGTGCTTTTAACTGCAATTTTCTCAAGAACTACTGTACAGATTGACACCATATATGCAAAAGGCACATGCCTGACCTGAGGACTACCTCTTTGCCAAATTTCAAGTAATTCTGTTCAGCCGTTCGGGCTGTACCTTCGACTAAATGTCCTATGGGAACATGCATGGGGAAAACGCGTTTTGGGACCCCCTTTTTTCTCAGCCCCTGCTTGACGAATCACCCCGAGACTTTCAGGGTAGGAGCTGAGCGGAGCGCCCCATTAGTTTTGAAAATTTCGCGAGGATTCGTCAACCGGCGCCAAAGTTATTCAAAATAGTATTTTCAGATTTCCTATGGAAACACGGTCCTAACTATAACTATCTACTGGCGACCGCCAGTAGATAATATATATATATATATATATATATATATATATATATATAGTGTGTATGTATATATATTGTGTGTGTGTGTGTATTTATATGTATATTTAATTGGATAACATACGTTGTATACAACTGTGACTGAGGGACATTTATTTAATATTGGGTGAAAAAATCAGTGATTGTAATATCAGTATGTGAACAGGCTGATGAGAATTTTAAATGTTATGCTCCAAGTAAGTAGCACTCGAAAAGAGAAACCGCATCTTCTGCCTATGATAGGTAAACTGAAACAGCCTTGTCATTTAGGCCTATATATTTATAGAAGTTAAATGTCCTCAAATACAAGTGTGAATAAAGATTAAATGAATAGACTTATGTGAGTTGGTGTTGACAATTTTTGTATATTGAGAAGTCCCAACCACTGCTTGAAACATTAATCTTTTCTCTTGTGTTCCAGTCAGAAGGAGTTCATGTCTGAAGGATTGAACAATGCTGAAAGAACATCGCTGGAGCGACATCTCTTCCATGGGACTGCCCAAGATGTCGTGGACCAGATCTGCCAGCAGAACTTTGACCCTCGCCTCTCAGGTGTACATGGCACATCCTATGGGAAGGGCAGCTATTTTGCATTAGAGGCCAGCTACTCTCATAAGTACAGCAGGCTCTCAGAGAAGGGTTACCACAACATGTTCATGGCCAAGGTGCTAATTGGCAAGATGGCACTGGGTGATGCAACATACCGGCGCCCACCAAATCTTCCATCTTCTTACGCTCTGTATGACTGTTGCGTGGATAACCTTTTGAATCCCAAGATATTTGTTGTGTATGACAGCTGCCAATGTTATCCATTCTTCCTGATCCAGTATAAACTCCTGTCTGAACCCATACTTGTGACTGAGTGACATGGGCTATCCAGCACTGTATCATGATTCTGTGGATAAGAAGATCCTGGCGAATGCTGAACAGGTTTGGGGAGACAGTTGAGCAGGAGGTAGTGCACTTCAGCACTTTATATCAAATGTGATTCACTGTACTTAAGACAACACTCCTGCCTTCCCTCGTGCCTTGGGATTAAATGCACTGTTGCATCTTCAGAGCTGAAAACAATATTCGTTGAACTATATTTAGTTCTTCTGAAACTTGCACTGTTGCTCCCTGCGTATCGTGGTGACTGCACCAGCATAGCTCCTCCAGTCTGCTCTATTGATAGTGTACCTGCTGCTGGGGACACCTTAGAAGGCAGTGAGTGGGGAGCTCGCTGCACTTTTTCCAGCAATTCTTAATACCAATGACAATGTTCCACTAACATTGAAAGTCTTCCCATTAGTGGATGCTGCTCTACAACTGAGGACTGAAGAAAAGTAGAAAGTTACACCTGCTGTACAAAAGCTGTAGAAGGGGATCTCACCAATTCTGCGAGAGATCGCACTTCAGAGAAATGTTCTAGTGCCTTGTGCTCCATTGTCTCTACTTTGCACTGCTATATTTTAGTTATTTGTTAAAATATGTAAGTTGTTTTTTGTTTTTTTTTGAGCTTCTGGAAGCCAAGATGTTTCGGTTAATTGGATAGAAAGCTAGCTATAGAGTAATAGTTGAGCTGATGTGTGCATCTGACGTTCTGTCAGGTCCTGCTCACTTCTGAAGGCGAATCCGCTGAGACACCAAGACATGAAGACACATTCCCGCAGTCCTAAAATATGGCAGCAGGAGCACATACCTATATATGGTAAGAAGTTTAGACCTCTATGCTTTATTGAAGTAAGCCTACTTGTTCTGTTTGTACTTTCAATTTTCTAAATTGATTTCTAAATTGAAAAACATATTACTGTACCAGTTGGAATACTACTGAGTTGCATTAAAATAAATGGCTGCAGGTTCTTTACCATACAACTTCCACATAAACTTAGACAACTCTGAGTTCATATAATAATCTTTCTGGCACTTGTGGGAATAGGGACTCGCCACCGCAACTTAACAGAGAACTTTGCATTTGTGTTTTTGTGTAATATAGGCACCACATTTCACTAGACTGTCTGACTACAACTGCACACATGGATGCCACAGGAGGCTCCACAACGCACACTGCTGTTCATCATACAAACTATTTCCGAATCCTGCTCCTCAAAGCATCATGATTCCACCTCATATAAAAGATGGCAGATAGTGCAATGTGAGAGTGTCCTTTGCAATAGTCTATTGTGAGAGTGTCCTTACAGATAGCAAAGTTCTGGATAAGTTGTATTACATTGACAGCTGAATGGGGGTTGGGAGCACACTGCCTCACATCCCAGAACAGTTCAACCCTTAGCAACCTGGTAAATACAGTACACAGTTCATGCTTACTTGAAAATTAGCTGGAGTTTTTCACCAAATTTGGTGCAGACATTGCTGCATATCTCTAGACACGTGTTGCTGGGTTCAGCCCTTCATCAGTAGAGAGCAGCAGTATTAGAGCGCAAAGAAAAAGCATCTGGGGTTGCTTTTCTCTCTAAAACTCCAGCTAATTTTCAAGTAAGCATGAACTGTGTACTGCATTTTCCAGTATGCAAAGGGGAGAACTGCGCTGGGATGTGAGGCAGTGTGCTCCTAACCCCCATTCTACATTGACAAATGATTTAAGGTCGTCCTTCATTTGTTTCCATATTCATTTATTTTAGCACCTTTATCCAATGCACTTTAGATACAATTAACATTATATGGTGCAATACACTATATTGAAAAATGGCTCAAGAGGGATAATATACCCTCACTCAGCCATGATCAGCAAGTGTTCCTTTACAACATTCTGAAAGTTGACAGAGTAGGAACCAAATTATTAGAGATCAGATTATTCCAGAGGTTTGGTCCAATGAGTCTGAAAGAACTAAAGAGTGAAGAAGAGAAAGAACAATGGAACTGAGACCTAAGATACTGAGAAAGTGAGTACCAAGAAATCAATGAGCCTGGTTAGGATAGAGCAAGTGAGTTTTTGACATTTAAATACAATACCAAGATAATAGAATCAGAGCTGACTAGCAAGGAAACCACTGGAGGTGTGGCCAGTGATAAGAAATATAAGCACAGTACACGAAAGAGAAAAGAAGGCAGGTACAGGAATTTTAAATAAACTGAAACAAAGTAAGAAGACATTTAGAAAGACTAAAAGTGACGTGCAGGAGTTGTTGCAAGTGGAATAAAACAATGAATAAGCAATTTAAAAGAAGAAAGGATTTGATTTTACGGATATTCGATAAATGAAAGCAACAGTTCTTCACCACAGAGTTGCTATGAAAAACTCAACGACGAGCCAAAGATGATTCCAAAGTTTCGAGCTGACAGAAAAAAATAGGATCAGAATCGAGGAAATGGAGGGGGAAGGGTAGTTATTTAGAGGGCAGTAAAATGATAAATATATTGGACAATATTAAATATAGAAGTGCAAATTAAAAGAGAAAATGGAAGATAAAACAAGACTGTAAATGGAGAACAGAAATGGGCCAAGCACCAAGTCGTGGGGCACATGATGGAGCACCCTATAGGATAAGGATAGTGCCCCTTTCCAGGACACAGGAGCCGTTAGTAACATGAGATCAGAACCATTTAAAAACAGCAACACCAAAATCCCAAGTTAAGAAAAAGAGTGAATAAGAAAAGAGTGATCCACCATGTCGGAGGCAGCAGAAAATCAAGAAGGATAGGAATGGAATTCAGTTAATTGTTTTGACCATGTATCCTATAATTGTTAGTATGTTGTAAAGAAACTGGAGGTACTTATATGTGTGGATGGTGGTAGCAGTGGTGGCTCCTCGTGGGAGTGCTGCCGGGCAGTGGGGCGGGGGCTGGGCAAGGTGGGGGATAGTAAACTCCGGCATAAGGCCGGAGTTCAGTTCATAAATAAAACACATTTCATTGCACGCGCTCAATTGCATCTCTGCATTGCAGCGCGCGCAATGAAATTTGTTTTCTTTATTTATTAACTGAACTCTGTTCAGCCTTATGCTGGAGTTTACTACCCTCCATCCTGCCCTCCCCCGCCCCGCAGCACTCCCATGAGGAGCCACCACTGGGTGGTAGACCATAACATGTACACTTCATAGTAGATCATAATCGCAAATAACGCACACTGAGGGCTTCTCTATATGCCCATCCCTGTTTATCCTACCATACTGACTGGTTGGCCAGGTAACAAGAGTCTCTCATGGTCGCAACCTTGTGGGCCGTATCACGTAAGTCAGCAATGGGGGACGATAATGTCAGACAGAGCCTTTGTTACAGTTTCTACGTGACTGGTTTGTAAAATGCAGCAACATTAATCACCTAAGAGTGTGGAAAATGGATGCTTGTCGCAGGGCCTTCCAAGTCTTGTGCTGCTTTTGGCTGGAAATATAGCAGCATTTGCTGACAAGTAAACAACTGAATGTGACATAATAACATATTCAAAGCAATACAATAGCACAATTAAAACCAAACCAGGCACTACACAATCAAACACACAACAACCGTAGTACAAAGACAACATAATCAATCTTCAGTAATGCAGCTTAAAAGCACAGCAGCACAGAGAACAACAGAATGTATCACCACAACGAATCCTGGTTTCATAATACAGTGCTAAAAGGTGTTTTGAGCAAGCACTGCCTTAACACTATGACACTAAATATTGCCAGTCAGTAATGTTTTCTGATCCATTCCCGCGATCTAAAAACACCTATCAAGGTATAAGGTAGTAGTAAAGCTTTATTTCGATATAGAAACATATCATAAAAGAAAAACATGACAGCATAAAAACAATGGTCGAAACAAAGCAATTTACAATTCGTATTACCATTAAAAACATTTCATATTTACACGAGATAATCTTAAAATTTATGAGAAATGAAAAAGGGACACTTTACTGTATCGTCAGTTGTTTAGCAGATCTTATGCGCCAAGCCCAGCCTAGGAATTTGGCCAAACAAATGGCAAAAAAGGGTCTTGTATCTGAGAGCAGTATTCTTATAGCTTCCAGATGTGAGCGAGTTCCCAGGCTCCTAAAAAGAGGCTTCAACCACCTCCGTCTAGGGACCATATAGACTCGACACTCAAATAGAAAGTGTGCGACAGATTCGATTTTTAGCTCGCAGAATGGGCAATAGGGTACAGTTTGCAGTGGTGGTTTCCAGGTAGAGGTAAACTGACATAAAGGTAAGACCCCAACCCTGAATTTAAAATATAATGCCCTATCATGTGAACTGTGAATCAAGTCCAAATATGGTTCTCTGGAGGGGATATCTTTAACCATCAAGAAGTTGGCAACAGATCTTGGGCTTGGGTGATTTGATTTACCAAGTCTCTCGTTATCCACCCAAGACCAGTAAGCCTTCTTCAGTTCTTGTTTAGGAGGTGCTGTTTTATTTTCCCACGCAGCTCCCAGACCGAGCTTGTGTAATGCCCTCTTGACCTCTCTGAGCCAGGCGATCTTGTGCCAGCCGGGTAAGGACAGTACATCTTTTAGGGCGTCTGCATAGCTGTGGAGTTCGGGGACGTTCCAAATTCTAGACCATAGTAGTAAGGGGCGTAATTTAGCTTGCTCGCAGATTGGACGAGTACCTGCGTCCATCAAGAGGGGGATTGTGGGGGTGCTCTGGGGTAGCCTCATCAGATCTTTGTGAAATTTATTTTCTAGGTGGGCCAAAGTATCCACTCTCTGGGTACCCCAAAGTTCTGCGCCATACAGTGCTGCACTCACAACCCTACCCCTATAAATATCAAGAAGTGCCCCAATAGGTTTTATGGAGGAAGCACGCTGCTCTTTAAGTAAAGCACCAACAACCCTCTTATGGGTTAGAAACACTTTTTGGTGATGGGCCTTCCAGCTCATACTATCACAAAGACGTATGCCTAGATAGTCAAATTCTTTGACCCGTTCTAATGTGACAGAGTCTAGAGTGGGGGGTTTAACAGATTTCTTAGGGGGGTTGAGGACAAGAAATTTAGTCTTGCCAATATTTATGGCCAGTCCCTTGGTGTCACAGAAGGCCTTGAAGCTGGAAAGTAATAACTGTATGCCTGCAGGTGATTTCGAAATCAGGAGGGTGTCGTCCGCAAACAGGAGCGTCGGGATTTTCCTTCCAGCCAGGGATGGTGCATCTGCAGGATGTTGAAGAAGGTGCTCCACCACTCCATTGACGTAAAGCGAAAACAGAGTGGGGGCAAGCACACACCCCTGGCGGACGCCCCTGTCTACTGGAATACACGGGGTTTTTTCTCCCTGGGCACCCCATCTGATTTGGGCAAAGTTGTTTTCATGGAATTTTATCAGCAAGGCCAACAAATAGGGAGGTAGACCTAACTCGTCAAGGACCTTCCACAATAATGCTCTTGGAACCAGGTCGAAGGCTGTTTTTAAGTCTATGAAGACTAAGTATAAGCTGCCCCCTCCTAGCACCACTACCTTCCAATAGAGCATTAAAAGGCGGAATGTCTGCTCGACGGTGCCTGTCCCTGATCTAAAACCCGCTTGGAAATCAGACAATATCTGATTTTCATCCACCCACTCCAGAATCCTGCCCAATACCACTTTCCCCGCTACCTTTTGCGTCGAATCCAGCAAACTGATGGGGCGGTAATTGGCTGGGTCTTCCCTGCTACCCTTCTTGAAAATGGGGACTACTTCAGCGCCCCTCCAAGAGTCAGGGAAAGACCCCCCCAACATAACCTCATTAAGAAGAGCAGCAATTAATCTGCTCCAAAATGGGGGATTATTTTTTATCAAGTCGCCCGGGATCCCATCAGGTCCTGCCGCTTTGTTAGAAACAATACACCTGATTGCCTTCTCTACTTCCAAGGTGGTAAATAGGACTTCATTTGGTGGGAGATCTGTGGAACTGAGCCTTGGGAGCGGGACTGGTTGCGGAGGCCCTGTCTGAGCCGAATACAATTTCGAAAAGTGGGCAAACCAGGCAACACCAGGGATATTACAAGTCAGTTGTTGATCAATGGGCTTGTCTCTTGATCTTAGCAAGTCCCAGAACCCCTTAGCATCTTTCCTTGTGCTCGCCTCCGTTAGGTCACGCCAAAAGTTGAAATCATATGTCCGCTTGGCCTCAGTCACAGTTTTCCTATAAAGTTTCCTTGCAGACCTGATGGTAGCTTGGTCTTTTCCTTTTACTGCAGCAACAAGATCACCCTTAGCAAGTCGACACTTGGCTGTGAACCACTTTTCACTTGTTCTCAGGGCCCCCTTTGAAGCAGTTCTGGAGCTGGGTTTGGGAATGGTGAACAGCCCACTTAGTGCCGTTACAGTCTCCGTAAATAACGATAAAAACATCTTGCTATCGCTATTCGTGCTATCAAGCCTAGATTCAGCCTCTAGTAAGATGGTTTCAGCTTGTGACATCCTAGCCTCATCCGCTGAGACTCTTGCCCATTTAAGACGTCTGCCACAGTTTGAGGGAAGAATCTCATGTGAAGCTTTCCATAACTGATTAGTGGTTTCTTGAGACCCAGTTTGCCAGGGGACAGAAATGGTTAAAGCGAGAGGGTTGTGGTCGCTGTCACAGGTCTCTATAACCTCCATGTCTTGATGATATGGCCAGAGGTTATAGTTGAGCATAACAAAGTCAATTCTGGATGAGTGGCCCGTCCTATTGTATGTATGGGCACCCATGGGATCTGATTTAGAACGCCCATTCGTTGCTCTCAAGTTATGCTCCATGCAAAGAGCATTTATATCGATCGCCTTTTGTGTCCATTTAGGGATCGGTTCGAGGTTCAAAATAGGGATGCCCCTCCTGTTATCCTCCTCGTTGGTATCCAGAATATCTTCTTTGACTAAAGGCTCAAAACAGCAATTAAAATCGCCTGCCAGCAGGACGAGAGAGTCGGCGTCACAGGCAGACAGGTAGTTACTTAAGCCTAAAGAGTTTAGAGATCCTCCGTTCCTATTGCCCCTTAAGTAGAGATTAAATAGTTATAGTTTACTTCCCCCTTTGTAGTGCACTGTTAGCCATTGAAGGTCAGGTGTTTCGGTGGTCCTTTGAGAAACACTGAGGTCTAGTGCTATGTTGATCCAGATAAGAAGACCACCGGATGGGCGTCCTTTAGAGCCTTGGTGACATACAGCCGGAACATAGAAGGTCGAAAACCCCACTCTATGTCTAGGTTCCTGGCACCATGTTTCCTGTAGCAAGCAAATGTCGTAGGGTGCCAGGAAGGTGTTCCATTCCGGGTTATCAAAGTTACGTGCAAGGCCAGCCACATTCCAGCTTAAGACCCTCAGTGAAGAATCGCCTGGGGAGGCAACTCTAACAGGCAGGTCGAGCTCCATTGGATTAAATTGTACTGGAGGAGGGGGGATCGAACAGGGGCTGTCTGGCCTCGTTTCCACTCTTTTGCAATCTAAAATGGCCATTTTGATCGGTTCCATGGCCCGGGGCAAGAGAGTCAGAAGCCCGGCTTGGCTAGTTGGAGGGCCGTTGGTTGGATTTCCAATTATGTCTATAACATGTGGAGACAATGCTTTTTCTAGTTGTGGGCATGCTGGGAACATAGAAAGTCAATCGACCTCCTCCAGGCCTCCAAATCTATTGTAGGTTGAAAGGCCATTCCAGTGTAAAAGAGTATTCTTTTGCCTCATGGGATGGGTGTTCCATGGGTGGTGCTGCACCAAGGACCAGTTATCCGCTTGGGTATGCAATTGGCGTGGGGGGTAAAAATAGGATAGCGGCCTTGGTATGACTAAAGAATCTTCACTAGTTGGCCAGGAACAGATATGGTGCGCCGTATGTGGGTCTTCAAAAGTTACAACTACACAGTCCCCTTGCTTAGATTTCTTGGTTGGGCCCACCCAGGGTATTCTACGGACCATCATTACTCGGCTTCTTTTGCCATTGGGAATCGGTCTGTTGACGTTAAGCCAGTGCATAGTTTTATTTTTCAATGACCAGTGGTTTTCGTGTTGGTCAGTGCCAATCACAGGGACGCCTGTCAACACGACCACATAGTCATTGGCCTCTGGTGGAAGGTCTATATAGCCTCCTCTAAAATTTTCTTTTGGACGAGGACCCTGGGTTTCGGCAGGCTGGGGTCTGGCGGATGCTACCAGGTTTGGATTTACTTTTCCAGGCTTAGAGTTCCGTGTGGGAATCTGCGGTTTGGTAGCCTGAGGTTTAGCGGTTATGGAAACTTGATCCACAGCCACAGTCCTCGGCTTAGGAACAGGCCTTACAGCAACAGGTACTGGAGGGGGGTGCTGCTCAGCTTGCAAAACAGGGGCTGGCGAAAGTGGGTCAGATAAGGACACGCCCTGGTTTTCGAGGCTTCTCAGGCCAAGAGTGGCCAGAGCAATAATGCTCTTCTCCATCTCGAGTAGATTGTTTTCTATCCTAGACAATCTTAAGTCGAGTGGTGAGAGAAGTTTTTTTAATGTTTCCCAGACTTGATCTATAAATTCCTTATCATTCCTTCCCTGGTCTTGTACCTGCGCCCCCTCGTCTACTGGGGTGGTGTTGGCTGGACCCTCTCCCATACTTTGGCATACTGACTGTGTGCTCGAGGAACCCTCAGGTAAAGCATTACATGCCTGAGTGTTGGTCATTGTGAGCTGGCGGGAGACTGCGACCTTTGCCTTTATACGAGAGTAGGCTGAGCGTGATTGGCGTTTTCTTTTGGGTTGTGCACCACTAACACGGGAAGTAGTTGGGAATACTTGGGAAAGGGGATTAAGGGTGGGGGTCTGGGCGTGAGAAGGTGCAGCGAAACTTAGCTCTTCTGTAATGCGTGATTGTTCTAAGGGCGGAGTGAGGGTGGAAGTAATCGGGGGCTGGTGTAAATCAACCTGGGTGTTAATACTATTTGGGCGGGCAGGGCGTGCTGGAGTGACAGCAGAGACTATATGTCCTAGGGATGATTTTTTCGAGAGGGCAATTACCTCGGACAGCCTACGTGCAGCTACCAATTCTAGGGATACCCGGGTTTGAAGTTTAGATATTTCTTCATCGATGGCTATATTTGTGCGGGTGATGAAGTCGTCCATAGGGCCACAGATTTGTGAACCACCTTTGGAGGCTTTGCTACGTGTCATCCTAGTACTCATGGTGCTTACGATGAGATCAGGGTCGTCACTCGACTTACTAACTAGGGAGCTTCAGTTTAAGCTAACCTGTCTCAGCACGATGATACAATAACAAGCAGGTTAGGAGCAATAAGGGGAGTGGGCCAGGGCCGTCCTCTGCCGTCCTCAAACGGCCCGCTCTTAGCCCGGTCTTCGCCCCGGCCGTTGCCCCGCGCGCGTCCCGCGTGCGCGTTGTCCACACAAGCTATGAAGGAAAAACAAGAGGAAGGGGCGGGAAGAGGACCAGCTGCGGCCGATCCACGCCGCTAGGAATGCTGGTCCTCGCAGTCCCGCCTCTACCCCTGTTGACCAGATGACAGCTTGCAAGGGGCGCGTTGGTGCTCAAAGCACGTGAAGGTAGGCAGAAAGGATGTTCCCCAGAGAGAGTCTAAGCCTACGAGCGGCTCCCGCGAAGCGGGGGCCGCGAGGCGTGGCGAAGTGGCCAGACAGGAACAGCGCTTCTTTGCAGGAAGGGTCCCAAGGCTCACTCACTCCACACAGATTTTAAAGAGGAGGAGGAGGGGGCGGGAAGAGGACCAGCTGCGGCCGATCCACGCCGCTAGGAATGCTGGTCCTCGCAGTCCCGCCTCTACCCCTGTTGACCAGATGACAGCTTGCAAGGGGCGCGTTGGTGCTCAAAGCACGTGAAGGGAGGCAGAAAGGATGTTCCCCAGAGAGAGTCTAAGCCTACGAGCGGCCCCCGCGAAGCGGGGGCCGCGAGGCGTGGCGAAGTGGCCAGACAGCAACAGCACAGGAACAGCGCTTCTTTGCAGGAAGGGTCCCAAGGCTCACTCACTCCACACAGATTTTAAAGAGGAGGAGGAGGGGGCGGGAAGAGGACCAGCTGCGGCCGATCCACGCCGCTAGGAATGCTGGTCCTCGCAGTCCCGCCTCTACCCCTGTTGACCAGATGACAGCTTGCAAGGGGCGCGTTGGTGCTCAAAGCACGTGAAGGGAGGCAGAAAGGATGTTCCCCAGAGAGAGTCTAAGCCTACGAGCGGCTCCCGCGAAGCGGGGGCCGCGAGGCGTGGCGAAGTGGCCAGACAGCAACAGCACAGGAACAGCGCTTCTTTGCAGGAAGGGTCCCAAGGCTCACTCACTCCACACAGATTTTAAAGAGGAGGAGGAGGGGGCGGGAAGAGGACCAGCTGCGGCCGATCCACGCCGCTAGGAATGCTGGTCCTCGCAGTCCCGCCTCTACCCCTGTTGACCAGATGACAGCTTGCAAGGGGCGCGTTGGTGCTCAAAGCACGTGAAGGGAGGCAGAAAGGATGTTCCCCAGAGAGAGTCTAAGCCTACGAGCGGCCCCCGCGAAGCGGGGGCCGCGAGGCGTGGCGAAGTGGCCAGACAGCAACAGCACAGGAACAGCGCTTCTTTGCAGGAAGGGTCCCAAGGCTCACTCACTCCACACAGATTTTAAAGAGGAGGAGGAGGGGGCGGGAAGAGGACCAGCTGCGGCCGATCCACGCCGCTAGGAATGCTGGTCCTCGCAGTCCCGCCTCTACCCCTGTTGACCAGATGACAGCTTGCAAGGGGCGCGTTGGTGCTCAAAGCACGTGAAGGGAGGCAGAAAGGATGTTCCCCAGAGAGAGTCTAAGCCTACGAGCGGCTCCCGCGAAGCGGGGGCCGCGAGGCGTGGCGAAGTGGCTAGACAGCAACAGCACAGGAACAGCGCTTCTTTGCAGGAAGGGTCCCAAGGCTCACTCACTCCACACAGATTTTAAAGAGGAGGAGGAGGGGGCGGGAAGAGGACCAGCTGCGGCCGATCCACGCCGCTAGGAATGCTGGTCCTCGCAGTCCCGCCTCTACCCCTGTTGACCAGATGACAGCTTGCAAGGGGCGCGTTGGTGCTTAAAGCACGTGAAGGGAGGCAGAAAGGATGTTCCCCAGAGAGAGTCTAAGCCTACGAGTGGCACCCGCGAAGCGGGGGCCGCGAGGCATGGCGAAGTGGCCAGACAGCAACAGCACAGGAACAGCGCTTCTTTGCAGGAAGGGTCCCAAGGCTCACTCACTCCACACAGATTTTAAAGAGGAGGAGGAGGGGGCGGGAAGAGGACCAGCTGCGGCCGATCCACGCCGCTAGGAATGCTGGTCCTCGCAGTCCCGCCTCTACCCCTGTTGACCAGATGACAGCTTGCAAGGGGCGCGTTGGTGCTCAAAGCACGTGAAGGGAGGCAGAAAGGATGTGCCCCAGAGAGAGTCTAAGCCTACGAGCGGCTCCCGCGAAGCGGGGGCCGCGAGGCGTGGCGAAGTGGCCAGACAGCAACAGCACAGGAACAGCGCTTCTTTGCAGGAAGGGTATAAGGAAGCAAGCTGCATTAGATGTGTAAAAGAAAATACAAACACTCGGGATAACTCTTAAACATTTAACATGCATTTAAAGTCAAAATAGCCAGCATGTGTTCAAAATAAGCAAGGCAGTTACCATTTTTACAGACCAGCGCTTTGTCCTCGGTCCTTTGTAGCGTATAATGGTATAATCCATACAATTTGGTGCTCTATTTATAAACTTATTCCCTTGCAAGTTAAGGGAATAGAGGACATATATAAAGTGAAGGGGGTCCGAGGGACAGTTTAAAGACCACGACCAGACTAAATCCCCTATCCAATGATTCATAAACCCAAAGAGTCTGGAGGTCTAGATATACAGGAGAGAGAAATGAAAAGAGAAATGCAAGGAACAAAGACCCTTTAAGTGCTCTATCGCTCGAAGGATTTCCATCAATAACCAGTGATTGGTCAGTTTCATCATCTGGATATCCAACCTTACCACCACTGCCAACCTCTCCAACATGAGGTGTTTGTTTCGGTTGGGTGTCAACCAGATGACCAATGGTGTAAGAGGGAAGGAACCGGAGAGCAACAAGGGTTCTTGTCCTGACCAAGATGTATATCACTAAATGATATAGAAGGGTGCAGTGCAAAAAGGTGAGATAAAAAGGATTTAGAGGAAGAAGAGAATGTTTATTCAGGGTATTCCAACTAATCCATAGATTAAAAAATGGTGCAACAAAACAGCTTTAAACAAATAGGCTGCGTTAAAGTACGGTCATGCATTTAAAGTCAAAATAGCCAGCATGTGTTCAAAATAAGCAAGGCAGTTACCATTTTTACAGACCAGCGCTTTGTCCTCGGTCCTTTGTAGCGTATAATGGTAAAATCCATACAATTTGGTGCTCCATTTATAAACTTATTCCCTTGCAAGTTAAGGGAATAGAGGACATATGACAGAAATAGACCTTCATGCTGATGGAGACTTCTGCAGGTTCCTCCACTGTTGAATGTTCCCCAGGAATCAGACTGGGTCCAGAAGCTTATTCTATGTACCTCTGTGCGCCGGAAAGGTGGTGCCAAGCAGCTCCGCACGGACGCTCTTCTGCTCTGGAACTGGTGTGCAGGACTCATAAATGCGCCGCTCCCACCTGTTGTCAATTCTTTCTTTGTGCACCACCAGACGAAGATCTGGAGCTTCCTCTCGTCTCTCAGAGACTCTTTTACCTTGTTTTCCAAAAAGTTCTACTGTGTTCAAGGGATATCGCCCCCTAAACAACAAATTTCAAACCCTGTAGGAGCTGTCCAAACAGATGTCTGTGACGGTTCCCCATCAGGTATATCTGTGGTGTCGGGGTCGAGCAATGATTGCACGTCACTGAACCCCCGAAGGCCATCATGGAATGTGAGTTGAAACTTTGTTGCCAGGCATAGGAAAAGCCAGCTCTCGGATTGCTCCAAGTCCTGCTTTGTGTCCAAGATTTGATCTCAGTCCTGCTCCCATTTCCAGAGTTGACGGAGCCACTCTAGAGGCCGCTACTCATTGCATTCCAAGTCCTCCAGTAAGCATAAGTAACACAAAATATCTAAGTGGGGTTCTGCTCCTTTGTTTCACTTGCACTCCATGAGCAAGCGTGGGGGTGGCATTAGCCGACTATAGAGACAATTCCGCAGCTGGCTCTGGCACAGCCAAGTTTCTGGGGCCTTTAGCCATGTAGCGCCAGGTCGCAGAGTTCTGTGCAGCTATGCTTTGGCTCTTCTGATTCCCTCTACTGCAACTTTGGGCCCCAGGAAGCCGAGACGCCTTTCACCTAGGATACCACTGCGGGATCACAGTTGCCACCAACTAGTCCTGCAGATCACATTTTGCTTCCGACAACTGGTCCGATGCCGCCCGACGATTAAAGCCCACGTCAGGCCCAGGAAGATCTATGCCGATTCCGACCTCGCCGCCCAAAGATGTGGCCCCAAATGTTGGCGCTGATGCTGATTCGATACTGATACAACTTTGCGCCCAAATCCAACGGAGGCATCTAAACCGCTTACCACAAGGCATTTACTTTTTGGGACCAACTCCGATAATGATTTTGACCCGGGTGATGAGTACGCTCAGCCCTGGGGTTTTTTAGGACTTGCAGGAAGCTAGAGGACTAGACACCTCCTCAGAGACGGCCCTTTTCTCTCCTCCTACTCCAGGCACTTAAGATTCTGCCTCCTATACTGTGACTATGAGTCGGTCGGCCGAAGCCTTTGACCTCCAGTTTCCACCCTTGAGGTAAACTAATGTTCTTACTGAGGCCCTGCAGCTAGGCCAGACTTCCTCTAAACCCCTCCGACCATTCAATGAGCCCCTGACAGACACCAATATGAGTACTTGGGCCAAGCCTTGCTCTGGTTAACTAGTCTATAGGCAGGTCACCATGCACCATCGCCCTGCCTCTGGTGACCTGGCTTTCCTGTCCCAATACACTTCACTAGAACGTTTTGTGGTGCAGGCTAAACCAGCCATCCCAATCCAGACAGTTTTCCTACCAATCCCCCCGATAAGGAGTTGGAGCAAGTGGAAACTTTGATAAAACACCTATTTTTATCCGCCGGTTAGCCCCTGTGTTATGCTCACTCTTCCTGTTTGTTTTGCCATTACACTCACACCCTTTGGGATTCAGTGGCACAATTCCTCCATGTTGTGTCAGAAGACATTCACCCTGTACTGTCTCAAGCAATTCAAGATGGTCGTGATGCGGCCAAGTTCCCAATTTGTTGTGACTTGGACACCACCAACTCCATCTGGCAGACCATAAGCACCAGCGCTGCCATTCGTCGCCATACGTGGCTGTGTTTGACTGGGTTCTCTGGCAATGTCAAATCCTCCTGATGGACATGCCCTTTGATGGGCCTACCCTGTTCAGGGACAAGGGTGGCTCTGCCCTCACACATTTCGTAGGGAGTTGGGCCACTGCTCACTCGCTGGGCTCTAGGCATTTTCACCCCACCTTGCCAGCTACCCCAACTCCACTGGTCCTTTTGTGGTTGTGGCAGAGTCATCTATTGCTGCCAGCCTGTCTAGCCCCCACAGGGAACCCAGCAGTTGTGCGTGAGAGGCCAAGGAGGCCGCCGCGGCCAAGGTCAACCTGCCAAACCTCTTTAGTGTACCCTTACAAGGCCACAGAAACCTGGTGGCGGCCGGAATTCACCTGTTCTGTCTGGTTTGGCAAGCAATCTCACGGACTGATGGGTTCTACAAATTGTTTGCAAAGGATATGCTTTACCTTTCCTTTCTTCCCTGCCGCACCTTCCACTGTCTGCCCAACTAGTGATGGAAGACCAGCTCTACATTTTGTAGCAAAAAGTGCAAGCCCATTTAGCCAAAGGGTCTATTGTGAGGGTGCCTGCGCCAGAAGTAGGATGTGGTTGCTATTACTTTTACTTTCTGGTGCCCAAGAAGGACTATTAGAACTGCATCCTCTCAATGCCCTCCTCCATAAGAAGTACTTCAATATGCTCACCATAGCCGAGGTCTTGTCTACTCTTGACCCTAGAGACTGGATAGTGGTGTTGGATCTGCAGGGCGCCTATTTCCATATTCCTGTTTTGCCACTCCACAGACACTATCTTCTGTTCAAGTGTGAAAGGAGCATTTTCGATTTGCCGGGCTCCCTTTTCATGTCACCAGCACCTCATAGGTGCTCAGAAAAGTGTGGTGGCGGTGGCAGCACACCTTTGGAGGTCATGGGTGTCAGTCTTTTCTTCCTGCCACGACTGGCTGTTGAAGGTGAGTTGGCCCGAGGCAGTCATCAACCACCTCCAAGCCACAGCAAACCTCCTGTCATCCATTGGGTTCACTATGAACGTCACACTTGACTCCTTCTCAGACTCTCCCTTTCATCTGAGCCATTCTGGGCACGATTCAGGTGTGTGCATTTCACCTGGAAAAGTGTCCAGCCTTTTATCCCGAAGGTTCAGCCTCTGTCTTGGATTTCAGTGAGGTCGACTCAGGCTGCTAGGACTGATGGCCTCCAGCATCCTGCTGACCGAGCATGACAGGTGGCCTATGCAGGCTCTGGAGTAGGATATGAATTCCCAGTGGCCCAACATCAAGAGACCCTCTCCAACCTGGTGCAGATTTTGTGGGGGGGGGGGGGGGGGGGGGACTGCGTAAGATCTGCATTCGTGGTTATCAAGCCGTGATTGGGTCAGTGCCTACCCCTCTTCCTTCCCTACACAGAACTGACAGTGGTGACCAATGCATTATTTCTGGGCTGGTGCAGCCACCTGGCAGAGGCCAAGATCGGAAGCTACTGGCCTCTGGGAGAGTCTTGGCTCAATATCAACCTTCTGGAGCTGAGGGCCATCCATTTGGCGCTAAAAGCCTTCCAGCACTCCATCAAGCTAAGGCTAGAAGAGGTGTTTATGGAAAAGACCACCAGCAAGTGGTACTGCAACAAACAAAAGCAGGGTGGGATCTTGGGCCCAGTCCCCTGCAGCTCGCACCTCTAAAACCTGCTGGTGAGGGAGCTGGTTTCCACTAGACTTACTCTGGAACTTCTGGTCGATGGCTCTTTGTTGCCTGCTTGTAAGTGTGGAGGGGAGAGAAAATCATTAGCCAATTATACATTCCTCTTTCCCATAATGCTAAAGGAACACAGACTCCTGATACAAATTTAGTACATTTATTATAAAGTCAAGAAAAGTTGGACATACAAACACCTCGAGACGAGAGTGTAAAGGTACATGGGCACTAATACAAAACCAAACCTACGAGAGAAACCTAGGCAGTGCAACATGCACAGTTGCCAATTCAAGTACCAGCATACAGATATTCATCGCACCAACATCAAGTGCCCCCTTCATTGGCAATACGTAGGCAAAACTATTCAAAAGAAGGGGGGTTCCTAATTGCAGGATGGGTAGACAGGGGAAATGGGGAACAACAGAGGTCAAACGGAGAGAACGGAACCCACTGTCTACACTAAATTGATTTACACTACGCCCACAGATGGGTCAGATTTATAAGAGAGAACGCTGGGCCAACAAGTACTCGGGAAGAAAAAAGGACAAAGAGATATAATAAATCAGAATTTATTTCAGTGACAATAGTCAAGATGATAATGTTTGCATAAGAAATAGACAATATGACATACAATCCAATTTTTACACCTGGACAGAAAATCCCACACAAAGGACACACATGGACGACTCAATCAAACATCATACTCATAAATAAGACAAGACAAACATATATGCATCAATAATACATATTAATTTCCAGTTAGGTTTCAAATTAACATCCGCAATATGTGAATTGGACAAGAAACAAGCTTGTGCATTCCCAGTTCATAGGGGCATGTGGAATCTTCTGGTGGGTACGAGAAGGTAAGAGCCAACACACGTTTCGGTGTTTGCCCATGTAGGGCTACACCTTCATCAGGGCAACGGTGATAAAAGACGTGTGGGACAACACAGGCGAAACCGATCGTAGAATCATAAAACATATATCAAAGTGTCAAAATTTTAGAAAAGACATTCTGTTCACAAAGTGTTTACATCATAGTGCCGCCTTCAGTGCTCTCATAGATGAAGAAAGTCACTAGGGTCACATGAAAATTGAAAAATAGTATTCATAGTACGAGTCAGGAAGGCCCAGTTTAGAGGGAATAATATGTATGATACATAAAGCCAGCCTCGTGCCCAGCTTGAGGTAGATAGAGCCATAGTGCACCCAAGAGATAAAGAGAAGAAAAAAATAATATTAAAAATGTCAACTAAAAAATAGACGAAAACCCTAAGAGTGAAAAGAATGATATCAAGAAAGTGCAATTATAGCAAGACCAATTACCCGAAGAAAGTAAATGACAAAGATAATAAGAACAGAATGATACGCACAAAATAAGCATACAAAAAAACAACAACAATACCTATCAATGCAGGATGCTATTAAGGGAACACTCTTCTAAGTGATATTGAAGAGACAAAGCTTGTACATCAAATGCTGGGGGTCGTGTAACTAGTTAGCATGGAGTAGTCTCGTTCGTTATCGGAACTAGTTACGCGACCCCCAGCATTTGATGTATAAGCTTTGTCTCTTCAATATCACTTAGAAGAGCGTTCCCTTAACATCTTTGTCGTTTACTTTCTTCGGGTGATTGGTCTTGCTATAATTGCACTTTATTGATATCATTCTTTTCACTCTCAGGGTTTTCGCTGGGCACGAGGCTGGCTTTATGTATCATACATATTATTCCAAGGCCATCTCCGACGAGAAAGAACACCTACATTTTCAGTGACGCTGTTCAAATGCATCCTTTCCTTCCTATGTCTGTTTAGCTCCTGAAACAAAGCCGTTATTCTAACTAACAAGGTTGAATTCTTGCACCTGCAACAGGGACGTGAGGAGAGGAAAATTCCACATGAACATTAATTCTATTAGCAACCTTCAACGTGAGAGGGAACAGGGAGAAATGAAAGTTAGGCCTACCAAGTTTGGCTAACATAGGAACAATACACGAGTTTAGAATCCATGTATATATGGGTCATTAATATCGACACGATATATGAACATTAGTATCAAAGCATTCATTAGTCATGAGTATACTTTTACACAATTATGATTTCTTCTAAACATGACAATTATAACATTAATTCTTTGGCCCATGTAGAAAATACTACATCACTTCACTTACACGTTATTACAATACACGATCTAACGACCTAATGTTAATATGACAACAGATTATATGTGGATGCAAACTATTTGTGATTATAATTCACCCCTACAATTGGAAGAGCAAAAGTGCGCTCTATCAGTCCCCCTCCTCTGATGACTAGTGTCATCACAATCAGTACCATTTCCCTGTAGGAAGGACTCTCTGCAAAAAAGACTGACCTAAACTTATGTTGTAGCCAATTTTCCCTGTCTAATTTTTTTTAAGTTCTTGAGGTTTTCATAGTGACTGTCCTGCAGTCTCGCCGTTCTCCTTTCCTGCTGTTCTCAGATGCTCTATGCCACTTACAACCTCTTAACGGCTTCCAATTAAAGGATGACACAGATCACAACTACTATACTATAACAGCTTCAAAATCTAACCAAGGAAACCCTTCCCCAGATTTGCAGCTTCCACCCTTTCCAAATCCTTTGCCAACTTTTTCCCAGATTACCTCTGTGGCCAAATCATGTATCTCATGGTTTATCTCAGTGATGCTACTTATAGATTTCCTCAGATCCTTACTGTGGTCTGGGATATAAGTACAGCACTGTTGAACCCTCAGCATTTTACAGACTCCGCCTTCTTTTTCTAATAATACAACTAAAGCAAGATGGTTTTGCATCACCATAGCCCTTATCAAAACCATCTTTCCATCCACAAGAAATAAATACTGAGCTGTATTCACTGACAACTTATCCACTATAGTTGATAACTTTCTAAACTGCACATCATTCAAAACCACTCCTAAACTCTGTATCATTGCTCCAAACACATCTCCCACAATCTCTCCTGCACTTGCATCACGCTTCCCTCGATCAGACAGCTTATGGCCACAAATCCTCCACTTTGTATATCTTGGGAAATACAACAGCCACATAACATGTACCATACTTATTTTGTGGCAATCGAACATTTGCATTCTTCCCACATACAAAATACACATTCGGCACCACTTATATCATATAATGCAATGATTTCTTTAGAGTCTTCATTCAGGAAAATGTTATTGCATACACTCTGCCCCACGAATATCTTATCATAATATGTCTGTACCTTTCTGATTCAAAGCTTGCCTCTTTGCTGTAAATCTAAACCTATTAGACCATAACACCCCTTTGCCTTATGGGCTAACTCCTCCTTAGTCCACTCAATTGTGTGGCTCTACTGTTAGGTCTAAATAGTGATTGCCTATGCCTATCGTCTATCTGATCTACAAATTTCTTCTGTGTGTCAGTTAGCATGCACGTCAAGTTATGTCTATGCGTATAAGCTGTATCTAATGTGAGAGTAGGTACAAAATATTTTCCCATTCGCTCTTGTTTGCAATAGTCATACTTATTCAGGAGCTTGTAAGCTGGAACTTCTGAAAGCACTACATCGTAGTTTGAGAAATAGTACTCCTAATTTCCCTCACCATAAAACATGCTAAGCAATATACTACAAGTGATACCATACATCAGAGGTAAGTGGTGGTACCTGATACCCTCCTCTACTCATGCTGGCAACTGCATGCACACATAACAATCTCTCATATCCATTGTGTTCACATACTTATAGCAACTTTGCATACGCATTTAACGTGTAATCACCTTTCGACAAATCTACATGCAATAAGTGACTAGTTTGTTCTATCATAGCTCTGTCAGATCCTAATGTACCCTCCTTTGTGCTAGAAGTCGAAGGTGTGGATGTCCCTCATACTCCCACTTCCTCAGCTTCTGTTTCATGTGACTCTATAATAGATCTAGTAATGACTATAACTGATTACTCCTATTATGAGTGTGCCTATTTCACACTTCTTTCTACGGTTCAAATTTTCAGACTCCATTTTGGATCGGATTCGGATTGTTACTTGCAAGAGAATCAAAATAATTTCTCTTCTCTGCCTCGCACTTGTTGCACAGCAAAGTTCATACACGATGCCTCGAAGTCCTGGAATTCGTTCATACTCTGGTTATGATACAGTTATTTAAGACTTCCCTAGCCCTCTTCTTGTACAAAAAGTCCCTAATTTAATTCTTCTTCCACTCAGGCCTGGGTTATCTTCTTTGAGTAACACTGTTTTTCTTTTCATTTACAGTTCAATTGATCTCATTTTTGAGATCAGAGCAAGTTCCTCAAAGACACGCTGTAAGATTTCCATACGAAATGCTGCCACCCCCTGAGCTAAAGACTGACTCCCAAAGGTTGGAAATGAAAGTTTGCTTAGAATCAAATTCCGCAAGCCACTCAGTCCCGGAGGATCTGGTACAGTCCGCATCAGAACTCCATTAGCTTCTACTCCAGGTATCAACAGTTCAATATCCATTATCAACGCTGAGGTTCCACGCCTCACTTGTCCGGATCTCAGTCTCCCGGACCTCACTCTTCCCTCTGGGGCAGTGTATCTCTGGCACGGTACTCTTGCTCTTCTTGATCTTCTCAAACTCCCTTGATTTTTCTCTGAATCAGATGTTTCAGACATGGGAGCAAGATCTCTCACAGATGCAGGTCTCAAGTTAAGCCTTCCTTGTCTCACTGGCTTGCCCTCTCCAACGATCTTGCGGCCACATCTGGATTTTCTTCAGGGAGAGGAGCTGTTTCTTCCCAGGGTCCTGGAACTCTGCGGGTATGGGAGGCATGAATCCAGTTAGGCAAGCCTCCGCACTTCACGACAGTATTCATCACCAAGATCACCTGATACAGACCACGCCACTGTGCATCAAGACAATTCTTCCTCATATGTTTGCAACCACGAGCCAGTCCCCCAGACAAAGGTCGTGCAAGAGATCCCTCGAGGTCGGTGCAGTCGTAGCTTCAACCTGGTGAGACACAGAATGAACCACATAAGCCAGTCCTTTGCGATAATCAAGGATCAAATCATCGGTGATGTTTATCAGTGCTGTGGCTGGCACCGCAGGCAAGCGCATCGCCATTAATATTTCACGAGGCGATAGTCATGTTCTCCTATCTGGAGTGCTACTCAAACCCATCAGCATCAAGGGCAAAGCATCAGGCCAATTCAAAGATGTCAAAGAGCACACTTTCGCCATCCTCATGTTGAGAGTCCTGTTAATCTGATCCACCATCACAGACCCCTCCGGCCTATAACTACAGTGCAATCTCTGATCAACTTGTAAGGCAGTACACAACAATTTCATGATCTCACTGTGGAATTGTGTGTTCCTGTATCCGACTCCAATGAGGGTGGAAATCGAACTGCGGTATCAACTATCTAAGCAATAACTTTACTACTGTGAGACTTATCACACCTCCTAGTTGGGTATGCCTCAACCTACTGTAAAAAGACACACCACCTCCACGATGTACCTCAGTCCATTGCACCTGGGCATCTCTATGAAGTCTAGCTGGATCCTAGTGAAAGGACCTCCCGACCTCCAAACGTGATTCAAAGCAACCACAGTTTTCTTTCCAACATTGATTTGTTGACATGTAACACATTTGTGGCACACTGCTTCTTCAACCACACAAATCTTCGGATTGAACCATGTTTGTTTAAACACTCGCACCATGGCATCTCTCCCAATGTGACATGCTTCATGTATCTGCCTTGCCATAGGACTCAACAAACAATCTGGTAACACTGCTCTACCATCTACTGAAACCCAAATGCCATCATCTCTTTTCTCACAACCAGCTTCTTATTAGTCTGACACTCCTCCCTGCAGACGCTTGACCTCATCCTGCTATGGGTACTATCATGCTGAGCTCGGTCTTTTATGTGCTCTCTCCTGAGTAATCCCCATTGAAAATGCAAGCATGTACAGCACAGGAACTTGCTACTTCATCAGCATAATGGTTACTCTTAGTAACAAAATCTTCCCCCTTCCCATGGGCAGCACATTGTACTACTGCCACTTCCTTTGGCCGCTGTAAAGCTTCCAACAGTTGTTTCGCATATTGCCCATTCCTGATCGGAAATCCTGATGACGTTAACAATCCCCTCTGTGACCATAGCTGTCTGAAGTCATGAACCACAGCGAATCCATTCTGGCTATCGGTATAGATGGTGACTTGAATTTGATCAGAGACAAGACAGGCACGGGTCAAAGCAATGATTTCAGCTACTTGTGCAGACTGTACTCCCTTTGGCTTCCACAACTCTAGAAATAGTACAAACAGCAAACGCTGCTCTCAGATGACCCTCATTTTCTCTTGAACATGAACCATCTACAAAATGGACTTGATCTGATTCAGGCAGTGGTTCATCAACAATGTCGGGTCTCGGTTTGGTACAAAGTTCAGTCATATCCAGGCAGTCATGGTCCTCACAATCTTCCCCTTCAAGGTTCGGAATAGGCATTAAGGTAGCAGGATTTAACATAGAGCATCTTTTCAAGGTGACATTTTCTGAGGCCAAGATAACTTGCTCATAACGGGTAAGCATATTGTTAGTCAGATGCTGTTTTTGATGCTTGTCATCAGAAGGTTCACCTACTGTGGAACACAAACATTAAGTGGGTGACCCATCACAGTGCTTTCCCCATCTTTCAATGCTGACAACAGTGCTGCAACAGATCTGAGACATCGGGGCAATGCTGAAGCTACAGGATCTAATGTAGCTGAGAAGTAGGCCACTGGTCTACGAACACCCCATGTGTCTGGGTGAGTACAGCTAGTGCACAGGCCTCCCGTTCGCAGCGAAAGAGTAAAAATGCTTTGTTGTAATCGGGCATTCCCAGAGCCTGAGCACAACACAGGCTATCTCTAAGCTCCAGGAAGGCAACCAAACAGTTGTTCTCCCATGGTACCGGATCACTCGCATCCTTGAGTGTCAGTGAAAAATTGGGAATCCACTATCGACAATAGCCGACTATTCCCCAAAACATCCGGACTTCCTTTTGAGTAGTAGGCAGATTCATCTGCATGATCGCCTCAATACAATCTGGTGACACCTTTCTCGATACGATGAACCAAATACTGGACCTCAGGTAAACTGTAGTGAAGTTTGCTCGGGACCTCTTGTGCCCATTTTCTGCTATGTGAGCAACAGTATCAACCCTTTTCAAGAACTGGTTAAAGATAGGACTCTCAGTATACCCTTGTGGGATACAACACCACGTTAACACACAGTTCTCCAGCTTGAACGCAAACAAAAATCAGCTTTCCTCGTGCAAGGGTATTGAAAAGAATGTTTGACACAAGTCAGTGACAGTAAACCATTCTGCTTCGCAAGTGATTTGAAATAGGATCACTGCTGGATTCGGTACCACAGAACAACATGGAATCGCAAGCGCGTTGACCTGTGGCAGGTCCTGAACAATCCTATACTTGCCATTCGGCTTCTGCAATCCCATGATGGGCGAATTGCATAGACTTCCCCTAATCTCCTTTAGAATGCTTTGTGTGATCATGGACTCAATCATATGTGTTATTCCCGCCACCGTTTCCGGGGTCAGGTTGTAGTGTGGCGTTCTCGGAAATTCAACATTTGGCTTAATCTGTATCTTAACTGGCTCAACTCCTCGAATCAGCCCTATCTCCTCTCCTGTAAAATCCCACACCACAGAAGAGACAGAGTCTCTCAAGTTGTACGGCAGCTCATCCACCGTTAGCATGGGAAACATTTCTGCACAGAGGTTTTGGTTTGCCAGTTTAAAGGCAATATCATCATCATCCTTCTGTAATTCTACTCCCCTGGGCATGCAGTAGATGGTACAGTTCATTTTACACAAAAGGTCACGTCCCAATTAACAGACTGACTCGAATCGCACACCACAAACTGGTGTTGATACTGAAAGGTTCCGATTCTTACAGGTAACTCATCTGTCAAAGGATTTGTCATTCTCTTGTTGGCGACTCCTACAACTTGGATCGATTGTCCCGAGAGGGGTATGTTTGGGACTACTGCAGACCTCACAGTAGAATGGGTAGCACCAGTATTGCTCAAGAATGTAATGGGATGAACAACAACATCTGCCTCCACAAACGGTCCACTCTGGTCTACCTCTATGACTGCTACAAGAGCACAGTCTTCCCTCCCCTTTCGGGCACTGTATTGTAACGGGTCCAAATCAAACACGTCAAAAGCCTCAATGAAAGGTATTTGCTGGTACACTCGGTTACCCAGTGGAATTCTCAGAGGTTGAGGTACCTGCACCTGCTGAGTCAAATCCCCCCACCCCAATTTGTGGATCTAGGTCTTGTCACAGTATTCATGACATCAGGCACCCGTGCAACCTCTTCATCTTGGACCTGATTTGCTGTATTTGCTCGGCAATGGCGCTTCCAAGCCCGATTTTGTGAAAATAATGACAGGCAGTGGTCCTCCTTAGGGTACCCAAGTGTACTTCTCGCTTAGGAACCGTTCATTTTCCTCTTCCCTGTCCAATAGGGGCCAACACATTCTGGGTCCTTCCTTGACTATTCCTCTGTTTCTGACCGAAAGTTCCTCCATTTATCAGTACCTGCTCTACCCTTTCCCTGCAGTTCTGTTCTGTACCAGCATTAGCTTGTCCTTTATCTTCCTGTGGTTGGACTCTACTTCATCACTACAGTAGCTGGCTTTCCTTAGGATTTCATCCACAGACTTTTTTTGCCAGCAGATCAAATGCTGTTGGGTCATAAAGCTAGTCTCTGGTCTCAATCCTAGCACAAACTTGTAAACAAACTGTCCCATGTCCTTAGGGTCTAGAGTATCCAGCCCACTGTACTGCTTAAAGGCTTGCAAAAGCCTCTCATAGTTGGCATGCATTGATTCTTTAGGGTCTTGGGTGGTTCGATCTATCTTGACTCAATCAATATCCTGTGGGGTGACGTTTGACTGCAGTCATGTGATTACCTGCTCAAACTTTTTCATAACCACAGGCAAAGGGACATGCATTACAGGATCTCTGTCTGGTTCAGCAGATGGCCAATCAACATCATTTTTACACGCAACCCATAGATCATTTGGGACCACAATATCAAACAATGTATTCAAATCAATCCACAGCACTTTTGAAATATTTTGTAAAACGGTCGACTTGTCTGTACCATTCAGCAGATTTCTCCCTCAGCTGAGGAAAATCTTTTGTAAATGAGGTCAAATCACCCCTGCTCCAAGGCACATGCACATACCCTTCGCTCAGTACCTCTCACAATGTGTAAACCTCCACTCCCGTGGTCCCCACTCCGGAAGGTGACGTAGCCTCTATCCCTTTCTTGACACTCTTCTTCTTGGACCACCTGTCTTCTCACTTGTCAAGCATGCTCCATACGCGCATTCCTGTGACCAACTCTGGAATGTGTGTTTTCAAACCCATTATCCTTTTCTCTTCCAATTCCTGATCACTATAATTTAACCTATGACTCCCCTGTAATATTTTAGTTTTGGACAGGTCCACATCATACTTCTGGGCCAATTCAGTCAACTTCTCATCTGCTCGCCTTGCCTTATGAGTAATATCCTTCGCCAGAAACAACAACTCATGCTGCTCATACAGTTCTGTCCTTCCAATGGCAGGTTCCCATCAATCATCTCATCTACTTCTGCTTTCAACCTCACTACATCTAACTATTTTGCCTTTGGTGTAGCCTTAATCGTTCCCTGACTCAACACACTAGTCTATCCTTCCCTTTCACTCCTCTGATTCCTCCATCGATCTTTGGACACTGTATTCTGTAAGACATGCTGCTCTCCATATGCTCCCTGACTAATTCCCACCTCCGATATTCTCTCCAGGGGGCCCCCCAGGGGTCCTCTAACTGGAGCTTCCCACATTCTCTAATCTGACTCCGACTTTGCCAATGAGCCTGACTGCACCAAATTTGACCCAACATGCACCCTTGAAGGGTCTGCGGTTGATGGAAATGGAATACTAGCTTCTGCAGGAACCATAAATTGACCTTTCCCATCCATTGTGACATTTCCCCGAGTTGATTCTTTCTCCCAGTCCTGTCTGCTGCTAACTACTGCTTTCCCCTAAATTCAAATTGTACACAGAGAGTACAGGTCCAATATTGACCGGCACTATAAGGGCTTCCAGCAACTGTATGGCAGTGTTGACTCCACAAGTCTCAGTCCCTTCAAACACAGACATCCCTGTTCTATCTGCCCCCGTCGAAATCTTTCCCATTACTCTCGCACTAGGGCCTGTCTTTCGCACTTCCATTCTTTACATGGTTGCTGCAAATGTCAGTTCTCGCCTTTCCTCCTCTGAATGCAGACTGTAGGGTGGAGGACGCTCTGCTAATAGTTAGTCTGGCAGGCTGTCATCAGTGCCATGTCCATCATCCCCATTCCTATTCAGAATGTCTCCTTCACTAATAATGGGTGCAACCTTTGCCCTCAATGGTGTCTACTCTCCACCTCTTCAAGTGTGCATCTCATTGTGCATCCTGATATGCCTTAATTGCTTTTTTCACCCTTCCCTGACATTTTCCCCTGTTCTTTGCAAGAGCTGCTTGCATCCAAGCCTTTAATGCCTCTGTGTTGGTCTAGGTGGGGGTCGTAACGAAGATATCTCTCCCCTCAACTGGTATAATATGTCCAATTGGATTGACCTATAATGAGGAAAATCCAAATTTCCCTCCTTCTCAGTAATCTTGTGCCAGTTTTAAGCTAGACTATAGTGTGGAGACCTACATTCACTGACATGGAATGTGCCGGAGTATCCTCGGTCAGTGCTTCCTCACCTACTCTAGTTACCTCACCTGTGTCTCCTCTGCACAAATTCCGAAGTATCCTATAGCATCGCATGATTAAGCCAAAATTCTTTTCACTAACAAATTTCCTTGGTTCGACTTCCTGATGACAACCAACTAATCCCAGCGCGGCATCACACCAACAAACCTATCGCAATGAGGCTCACTCTGACATCACTTTTCGGTTCACCCTTCTTCGCAATCACACCATAAGCATTCACTCTCAATCTCATAGAACCAAGTAACTGTCTACCTTCCAAATGATCAGACAGTTGCAATAAGCCAAAAACCAGTAGCCGTCTGTTTTACTAAAAGATCGATAGGTTTCAATCACTCAAGAACATTCGCACACCATGACCCTTGACCTGCGCTGGCCACTTGAATCGCTGTAGTCTATCCCTGCGCACGAGGCTTTCCACACTTGATTCTAACAAATCCACTTACACAAAGTTCCCTTTATCAAGCAGGTCATCGATAGTGCTCCATGACTTCCCAATAAATCAACAGCCAGACAATTACAACAAATCTGTGTTTCCTACACTACAAATATATCCCGGGATCTTAGGCTACTCTTGAGCCCGATAAACTAATCAAAACCTCTTGAACCGTGCACGTTCGGCCCAATAAACCACATTCGCTCAAATGTCATCCCAATTCCACAAGAAATCGCTCAATCAAATCATCACCGCAATCTAACACACACATCCCTATTCATATTAACCCCTTAAGTGCTCCTGTCGGCCAACGGCCGTCGCAAGCACTACCTCCGTAGTGCTGCGCACGTCCGTTGGCCGACGCGGCCCCACCCACTCATTAAAACCGCCGCACCGTGGCGGAATTCGAACCGCGGTTAAGTTGTTAATGCCACCATTCACTGCTGTCCTTGCCACACCGTCAATCTTTGCTTGTCTGTGCCAAAGTCCGTTGTTCTCCCTCCCAATCATTGGACTCTATTTTGGGCTCTATGGGTCTAAATCTATTCTAGATTTTTCTGGATTCTACCCTCACTTCAAGAGGCAACCATCTTACTCTGCTACCAACTCCATGTTCTAAGCAAAACCAAAGGGAATGATGCACGGAGTGTTGAACATTGCAAGCACTCACCCCCAGTCAACTGCTATGGGTTTAATCCATCATCATTCTTTAGCTCACTCCGCCACCCCAGTTCAGACATGGCCATATGCAAATCAGTCTGACCCTGTGCCTCATGGGAACAGTCCAGCCCGAACTGCCAAGCTATGTCTTCCTGGACCGGAAACAAGCATCCTGGGACTGGTTTCTGGCTAATCAGCCGTCACCTATCGGCTAGCTTGAATCCAGTGGCAAAGATAGCAAGGGACCCATGTCTGGGCATACCCTGCCAACTTAGGGTGAACAAAGCAAAGCCAAAGGGAATGATGGACGGAGTGTTGAACATTGCAAGCACTAACCCCCAGTCAACTGATCTGGATTTAATCCATCACCGTTCTTTAGCCCACTCTGCCACCCCAGTTCGGACATGGCCATATGCAAATAAGTCTGACCCTGTGCCTCATGGGAACAGTCCAGCACAGGGTCAAGACTGATTTACATATGGCTGTGCCTCATGGGAACAGTTGCCAGGAATTCCTGTCACACTATCCTTGGCTTGCCATGTGTTATTTGCCAACATACATGTGGTCAAAAGATTAATCATATTGCAGTAATTCAACAATGAATTAACTGTGACCAGTAGTTTCTTTCTTTATTCATTTGTTGCTGTTTTCTGTGACCAATGCTTATTTGTAAATTGTTTTCCTTTTTAACATTTGTTTTTGCCAGTGCTTGTTGGAAGTAAGGAGACCGGAGAGCACGTGCATTTAAATGACACAGCTGCTCTTTGCAGCTTAAACATGTGCTTGGTAACTGAATTGACACTTTGCCAGAACATGCCCAGACAAAGCCCAGGATCCAGGCTATAAATAGCCTTGCTCTTCAAAGCACTGGTTGCTTGGCTTTTTGATTCCTGCACGTAGTTCAAGGATTCCACAGAGCCCTGCATCATTCAAGCCTTCAAGGAAGAATTCCCCAGAGCCTTCTCCTCTTCAGCAAGCACTGTGTCCTCAGCCTGCAGGCATTTCTCCCATCTTCAAGTTCAGACAGAGTTCAAAGACATTGCAGAGCCCGTGAAGCACTTGGAAGAGCTACGTTTTCAATCATTGTTTATTTTAACCTAGTCTATTTTAACTTATTCTCCTTTCTGCTTCAGTTATCTCTGTGTAAATTGCTTGGGACTTTACATGCATTTTTGATGAGTGGACATTTTTGGACAATATTGATCTTGTTAATACTATCCTTTATGAGGACAATAATTATTTCGTTTGTATGACATTGCCTAATGTAATTACACATGTTTCTGAGCTGCGAATAGGCAATAATCATTCTTATTCTTGTAAAGTGTGTAACCCTGTTTGTACACGTATTTGGCAGCGTGTGCGCAGAGAACAGATCTTGTACAGGTCGCCTGATTTTGGCATACCTGTTTTTTGTTTGTTTTAAAAGTGACTTTATTTAAAGGTGCAAGTAATTCCCTCTAAAGGTGCGCCATCCCAAAGTTGTTGGAGAATGCTGGCAGCGTATTAAGGACACTTTGGCCAAAGCATTATATGATTGACATTAGGAAACTTCTTGCACACATTAAGGTGAGATCATAGGAAGGTATGAATCTAATGCACAAAATCTCATGTTATGTTATAGATTACTTAACCTAATACAATGCCTGTTTATGTTATAGAAGCAAACTGTAGTCCTTACTGAGAGACGAACTAGTTGACAAGGCATCACACAAAGTAAGGTAATGTGAACATTAAACCACGTGTATGTTTTACATGTAGTCCAACGAAATTGGGGAATGCAATGCTTATGCGTTTTGTGTATTTTTTAGGATAGATCTCAAGTAGCTTGCCGAGTAACCTTTTAGAACCTTGCTGGCCCAGACGGCACATCCTCCTTTTGGTGAAGCACGAAGCGTAGCAGTCTCTCTCACTTTGTCTCTCATCCCAAATGCCCTTCCCTCTTTGGGCACCTGCCAGGGCTTCTCAGGTGAGTGGCTGGACTCACATCTTACAACAGTCCAGTCCGAACTGCCAAGCCACGTCTTCCTGGACTGGAAACAAGCATCCTGGGACCGGTTTCTGTCTAAGCGTCTGTCATCAGCCAGGCTAGCTTGAATCCAGTGGCAAAATGAGCAAGGTACCCATGTCTGGGCATACCCTGCCAACTTAGGGCGAACAAAGTAAAACCAAAGGGAATGATGGACGGAGTGTTGAACATTGCAAGCACTCACCCCCAGTCAACTGATCTGGGTTTAATCCATCATCAGTCTTTAGCTCACTCCGCCACCCCAGTTCAGACATGGCCATATGCAAATAAGTCTGACCCTGTGCCTCATGGGAACAGTCCAGCACAGGGTCAAGACTGATTTGCATATGGCTGGGTTCAAACTGGAATGGCATGGTGAGCAAAAAAACGATGGATTTAGGCCCAGATCTCTGTACTGGGGTGAATGTATGACATTGTTCTGTATTCTGTCCATCAACTGTTGTTTTTGCATTTGTCACCCCGAGTGGGACGGGTATGCCCAGACGTGGGTCCCGTGCTCTCCATGTCACTGGAATCAAGCTATCCTGGCTGAAGAGGGGTGAAACCCCGAAACCGGTCCTAGGATACTTGTTTCCAGTCCAGGGAAGACCTTACTTGGCAGTTCGGGCTGGACTGTTCCCATAAGGCACAGGGTCAACACTGATTTGCATATGGCTGGGTTCAAACTGCAATGGCATGGTGAGCAAAAAAACGATGGATTTAGGCCCAGATCTCTGTACTGGGGAGAATGTATGACATTGTTCTGCATTCTGTCCATCAACTGTTGTTTTTGGGTTCCATATTCTAGACTTACTCTCTAACCTTTGGTTGATGGCTCTTTGTTGCCTGCTTGTAAGCGTGGAGGGGAGAAAAAATAATTAGCCAATTATTCATTACTGTTGCCCATGATGCTAAAAGAACTCAGACTCCTGATCCAAATGTAGTGCATATATTATAAAGCCAAGAAAAGTTGGACATACAAACACCTTAAGACGAGAGTGTAAAGGTACATGGGCACCAATACAAAACCAAACCTACAAGTGACATTTAGGCGGTGCAAAATGCACAGAGTGGCCAATTCAAATACCAACACAGAGATAATTATTGCATCAACATCAAGAATTCCCTTCATTGTCAATACGTATACAAAAGCATTAGTCTGCCCCTACACTACTGCTAGCATGACATCCCTACTTAACATTTCCCCAGGCAAGTCCACAGAAAGTTGTCAGCACGTGAAGTCTCCCTAAGAAGCACCCTCACGTTGAATGGGTCGAATAGCATAAAGCTACGGAGCTCGTTTTAAGAAGCTCTCCTCTCTCCAGGTAAGGCAGAAGTCCCCTGAACTATGTCCCTAACCCCAATACAAAAGTCAAAAATCGCTCCCCAAACACATCACGAAACCGCCTCATCCATTCAAACCCCTCCTTGCAGGTAACTTTTCATGAGGCAATGGTGCTTCCAGACTTGCTCGATGACCTTGGTTCTCAGGCCTTCTCTAACGAGAAATACCTCCTACATTATCAGCAGCACAGTTCAAAGGCATTCTCTCCTCCCTATGTCTGTCTAGCTCCTGAAATAAAGAAGTTATTCTAACTCATGAGGTCGAATTCTTGCACCTGCAACAGAAATGTGGAGAGGAGAATTCCACATGAATTCTATTAGCAACCTTCTACGTGAGAGCGAACAGGTAGAAACGAAAGTTATGCCTACCAAGTTCGGCTAACATAAGAACAATACACACGTTTAGAGTACATATATATATGGGTCATTAATATCCATACGTTATATGAACATTAGTATCAAAACATTCATTAGTTATGAATATACTTTTACACAATTATGATTTCTTCTAAACACTTACAATTATAACATTAATTCTTTGGCCCACTTAAAGAAAATACAACATCACTTCACTGACACGTTATTACAATACATGATCTAATGACCTAATGTTATTATGACAACAGATTATATGTGGATGCAAACTATTTGTGATTATAATGCACCTGTACATTTGGAAGAGCAAAATTGTGCTCTATAACTGAACTGAAAAGGAATATTCCATATGGTGAACCTCCTTCCACGCTCCTTGAAAACCAGGGTGGGGGAACTCAACCTTCGGTGTCTAGCGGATCATGATTGGAAGTTAAATACGGAGTTGGTGTAAGGTATCTTACACAACTGAGGTGTACCTTGGCTTGATCTTTTCGCCACCACTCACTTGTTTTATCACTTTACCAGTAAAGTCTTACTTTTGTGACTGTTAAAGGTTATCTTTCGGCCTTCCTACAGTTTCCTGATCAGATTTCTTTGTGTAAGTCATCGGTTTTTAAAGGGGTACAGCACGTTTACCCCCTTCTCCTTTTGTGATACCCCAGTGGGACCTCTATGTCATCCTCACTTATCTGATGTGCTCTCCATTCGAGCTGTTCCATGCAGATCCTTGTCAATAAGAACTGTCTCTATGGCATCACCTCAGTACGGCATGTGAGTGAGCTTCAGGTTCGGTGTGTTAATCCACCATACTCCACCTTTTTCCCAAACAAGCTGGTCATGCGCACTAGGGCATTCTTTCTGCAGAAGGTTATGTTGCTGTTTGGTCAAACTATCACCCTGCTGGTGTTCTAAGCTCTACCTAACCCATTTAAGGAGCAGGAGAGGCTCCACCACTCTGAGCTTTTACATAGATCATACCAAAGAACACTGAGTAGACAACCAGCTATTTTTTGGGTTTGCTGGCGTGAAAAAGGCCAAAGCTGTTCACAAGCACACCATCTCCCTCTGGATTGTGCTTGGTATTAAGATCTGCTCCACATTGGCAAAGAAACAGCTTCCAGAATGACTGCGGTCTCATTCTAAAAGGGCCAAAGCTGCTACCACTGCATTTTCATGCTGAGTCCCTGTCCTAGGCGATTCCCAGGCCACGTCGTGGGCATCCCTTCATACTTTCTCAAAGTACTATCATTTGGACAGCAAGGTTCGTCAAAAGGGGCACTTTTCCCGCTCTGTCCAGCAATACTTGCTGTTTTGAGTCGATCCACAGACCCACCTCCAGTTGCGTACTGCTTGGGTATCTATTCAAAAGGCAAGGAAACTACAGCTAGTAGTCTCTCAAAAGAACAAGTCACTTACCTTCCATTATGCTCTTTCCTGCAAGACTTTGTCTAGCTGCCGATTCCTCACCAACCCGCCCAGCCTCCTCATTCTGTGATTGAACTATACCCATTAATAAGATCCCAAGTCTAGGAACCTGCTCACTGATGTACTAATTTGCTTTTGGGCCTCAATGTCTACTGGTGCGAACAGTCGTGAAAGCAACTGACAGCACACAGGAGTGGTGGTTGTATGGCCCGCTCATCATTTCCAGAACAGAACAGCGTCAGTGCGGAGGCGCATGGCACCACCTTCAGGCACGCAGAGGTACTAAGTAAAAGTTTCTGTATCCAGTCTGACGCTTGGGGAATATTCAAAATGTGAGGAATCTGCGGCTAGATAGTCTCTACCAGAAAATGTGTTATTTGTATTTGATTAGCATTAACAACCTTTGTTATGGCATTGAAGCACATTCAATATTAGAGTGCCCATCTCACGAGGGTCTGGGAAATCCATAATTAGGACTGGAGGACCATCATTTGATAGCACATTTTGTTTTGTTGTTGTTTGTGTTTCTATTGGTGTGTGAGATCAGTGTTAAGTTTTTGTCAATTGTTTGCGTGAGTTATTTTAAGAATAAAGTCAGTTTGATCTTGGAAGATCATTTGTGTTCCTTCCTTTATCTTGGTGGGTGGGCCGAAAGATTTCTCAGTTTTTTTTCTCAGTTGTGGTAAGCTATCCATTGGTAGACTTGATTGTGGTGTTTTCCATGTATGCCTCACAGTCCAGGTCAGTGCTTCATTAGAGATTTTATTGAGATCCTATGGGAATCAGATTATGGGCATCAACTGTAACCGGTAATATTGTATACCACTGGGAAGAAAATACTGTTGCACTCCTTTTGGCTGTGTACTCTTTTTTACCAATTCCCTCTCTCAAGGTCGTATGATACAATGCTTTTCCGAATGAAGTTGCATTAGGTTTTTATGTTAGTTTTATTTCTGTATTTCTAAGTGTAGGTTGGTATGGTGCTTGAGAGTCCTGTTGATGTGGCCCACTTTGTTTTGAATGTTTTTGGAGCAGAGTTATTTGCATGATGGTGAGGGTTCTTTCTAGCCTGTGCTGTAGGAATATGAGGAGTTGTAGGTGAGGATGGGACGATGGTGTGTACTGTTGTTGGATATAGAATGCTACTGGATGTCTTTCTGATAAGCCCATGTAGGATAGATATGAGTTGTTTTGGATTCTGTGGTATGAGCTGTCCATAATGTACTGCTTGAGACGATTTTTATTGAGTCTCAGGTTTCTGTGGTGGGTGGCTACAAAAATAGCTGTGCTATAAAGCAGACCTGCCTTACATGTATGTGTGATGCTTAAAGCCACGTCCTGGTGAGTGAGGAGTCATTTGTGCAGGAGAGAAGCAGGCCAGACAAAGTACAATATTGCAGTTCTAGAAGCATCAGAGACTGCCCAGAACAACACTCATTGTGAATAAAGTATGGTTTGGGACGTCCGGTTAGTAGTGTCAGCAAGAACCCGATGCTGTATACACAAAGATCCACCAAAAGTGAATTCAAAAGGAGAGGTAATGCAGGCCCTAGCAAGTGACAGAGAATGGGCCATAAAAAGAAGTTTCATTGTTTAACCACACTTAATATCCCATCCTAGATATGCCCAGTGAAGACCATCCATATAGTTGATGTGGGTGACCTGTCTATTGCCTGTTCTTCCCCGACATTAGCCTGACCACCTTGTTTCTTCCTAAAATCCCTGCCAAGTGATAAGGTCACCATCTGTTGTAGGCCGTAAGCCATGGGGAACAGAGGTATGCAAAGCCAACTGTACTTGACCTCTAGTCACCCTAAACCCACTCAAAGTGATATGATGAGAGGACCATAATGAGTCTTCTTGGTCTCATAGTAGGACTACAAAACCCAAAATGCCTATAAATTTTAGGGAAACTATGTTCCATGTGAGATGGGCTCGGCGGGCATGCATATCACTTTCAGTAAGAAAGGAGGACAAGCAATTGCAATGCTGACCTGGAAGGCACAGAGGGACTTACCTCGCTACCTCTCAGTCCTCCCTTACAATCATTCAAGATTTGCCTCAAGTCCCATTAGAAGCCACCTCCCTCTCAAGTCCACTACATTGCCCTTAGTCAGGGTGCCAAATTATGCTTTCTTTTCACTCATCCATATTCTCACCTGCGCAGGGACCACAGTTGGTTCCACCAATTCCTGTGAAGATCTTTTATTGCATGATGGCCTCAAAGTGCACTGGCTGCCTTCAGATTCAGGAATACGTATGCTGTGTTTAGAACTGGGTGTACCAGGGAATTCTCAAAGGGCATCAATAGTCCAGACTGAGCCAGGTGGGCAATCAGCTTCTTTTAGGCATTAGTGGTATTTTCATACCGGTCGGTTATCACCTCCTGATGTAAACACAAGATCGCCTCATTCCCACCTACCACGACCGCAATTATCAACAAGCACTGCAACCAGAGGAGAAGGGGTGGAGTGAGGAACGTTGGTTCTCAGTCGGGAACAAGGAAGGATAAAGGTGACGAATCCAAGAAAAAGAGAGACCTCCAGAAGGAACAAACTTCTGTGGCTTGCCAGGGATCAGCAAGCAGCCGCTCATGATTTCCATGAATTTCAGCAATTCAACTGGTCATAATGAGCCGCGGAATCTCACCGGTCAAGCCATTTGGGATCAGAGGTTTGTTGACCTATGTAGTCAACATTCCTTATGGCCACTGTTTGCTGGACAGATGTTTATCTTTTAAAGATGAACCCCATCAACGTGATGATCTTGGTGGTAAGAACACCATTGATTTGTTGACTTACAAACATTTAGCCAGCAGCCTATATTGCACAACTTCAATGGAGCACGCGAATTACGAAGAAATCCTTGTATATTTCCAGGAAACAATTGCCACACTAGTAGCTCATGTATTAAGTGCTGGCATCTTCTTCTAAGATCAGTGAGGAACTTCCCATGAAGGGTTCAGGCAATAGCAGCTCTACTTCCATATATGCTATTGCAATAATGTTTTGAGCTGCGGAAATACCTACAAAGATCGCAGGTGTTTCTGAACATGGCAGTTACAGGTTTGATAAAACTAAAGCAGTGGTAGCTATTGGCATCAACACAGGTCACAGGTTAGGGAAATAGCTGCATTTCAAGTGCTGTGCATTTAACCAGCTGCCTGGATGTGCTTCATACTCATATGTGTTGGTTATAGTCTCTAGGTTTTCTGGATGGCTGGGAACTTATCCCTGCACAAGTGCAGAAGCTATTACAGTTGTAGGGTGTTTTGTTAGGGACATTATTCTGTGTTTTGGAATCCTGAGTTGCTTATTGAGTGACCAGGGTGCACACTCCATCTCATCTGTAGTAGACAGACACTTCCATTGCTATAACAGCAGAGAGTAGAGATTAACAATGTCACCCTCAATAATAAAGCAAAAACAAAGGGGATGATGGACGGAGTGTTGAACATTGCAAGCACTCACCCCCAGTCAACTGATCTGAGTTTAATCCATCATCATTCTTTAGCTCACTCCGCCGCCTCAGTTCAGACATGGCCATATGCAAATCAGTCTGACCCTGTGCCTCATGGGAACAGTTCAGCCCAAACTGCCAAGCCATGCCTTCCCTGGACCGGAAAGAATCATCCTGGGACCGGTTTCTGGCTAATCAGCCGTCATCAGCCAGGCTAGCTTGAGTCCAGTGGCAAAGTGAGCAAGGGACCCACGTCTGGGCATACCCTGCCGACTTAGGGCCAACAAAGCAAAGCCAAAGGGGATGATGGACGGAGTATTGAACATTGCAAGCACTCACCCCCTTAGCACTTAGGGCGAACTTGCTAAGTTTGCCCCAAGTTGCCAGGGTATGCCCAGACGTGGGTCCCTTGCTCACTTTGCCACTGGATTCAAGATAGCCTGGCTGATGAGGGTTATGAACCCGAAACCGGTCCCAGGATGCTTGTTTCCGGTCCAGGGAAGACATTGCTTGGCAGTTCGGATTGGACTGTTCCCATGAGGCACAGGGTCAGACTGATTAGTATATGGCCATGTCTGAACTGGGGTGGCGGAGTGAGCAAAAGAATACTGATGGATTAAACCCAGATCAGTTGACTGGGGGTGAGTGCTTGCAATGTTCAACACTCCGTCCTTCATCCCCTTTAGTTTTGCTACCCTCAATAATAAGGTAGCAAAGATATGTTCTGAGGCCCACTTGAAAAGGCCTGATGCTTTGTTGTCAATTAGGACTGAACTAACACAGGAAAACCAAGCTTAGCCCATATGAGAGAGTTCTGAGATGCCCCTTGGTGTTACCCTCAAACAGTCCTATCTCTGCTGCCAAGTTAGACTTACAATAGAATTATGTTGCAGTCCTTCAATATTGCATAAAACGTATGCACTGTCCCTACAGTTTCTGCACTGAAGTTTGAACTGCATTATCTGAGTACCGAACCAAGGTCTACTGTAGTGAGGACGGGGTTCAATGTGCACACATTGCTAGTTTAGCATAAGGGCTTTAGATGTAAAACGCCATCTTGCCACTTTGCTGCTTTTGCACACGACACTGCAGGTAGCTGTTATCACAAGAAAAACTGCTTGCTTGCTTTTTCTTCACATGAGAACGGTCTGTTGTTCACAGCCTTAGACGTGCACCGCGACCTTAGTCTGAACACTGTGTGCAGAAGCCGTCAAGGTCAAATAACAATGTATGCTTTTGAATTCAGGTTGATCGGCCCATGCTCTAGCCATAACGCACACAGCTGCAAACATCTGAAACTTGGGTGCCTTCAATATTGCATTTGCATGCATGATTCAGACACTTGGAGAAAACCTTTCCAGACACAGAGAGCAGAGCTGATCCTGTGATGTGATTCACCCAAGCTGATATTTACGGTATGAAGTTCCCCATTCAAGCCTAGAGACCTTCTATTAGTTTCATAAAGCTAGTTTACTAGTGTAGGGAGGTTGGTTGTTTTCCACTATCATTTGTAATATGATTTCTTCCTTCATTTTCTATGGTATTGTAACAATGCTGATGGTTTTGTTTTTAATCATTTGTCTGATTATATTAGCCAAAGTACTGCACCATAGAGCACGTAGTTAAAAATAAACATTTTAAACTTTACCGTGTCTCTGATTACTCTTGTTGTGGACTGATATGAGAATAATAACGAAAAGGTGTTTCTGATTCCCACCATTCCTGAGAGTACTCTAAGTCGCTTGTTCTGGGTAGTCTAATGATTGGTAGCTTCGAGATGATACGGAGAACGAATGAGACACTGATGCTAGTCGGATAGGGGTTCTGGGTATGGAGTTGAGTTTTTTGGTACACCACAATTCACTGAGGTCCTGGTTTCCTGCGCATAGTTCTGTGCATGAGCAGAATCCCTGCAACACTACTATACCCTCCAGCTTGGTTATTGGCTCCTCGCCCGGGTTCATCAGAGAAAGATCTCTGTCTAGCACCGCTGTTGCTCATCACTAACATAGCCGATAAGTGTTGTGGTATGACAACGTGGATCCCCTCCTCCCAATGCAATCGTACTGCCCGTCACCAAGACAACTGATTTAACCCTCATCCTGGCCCTCTGCTAGAGCTGCCCTCTCGTGCTCACCCATATGCACCTCCACGGCCCCCCAATGCTGCGCCCAACTGAATCCATCTGTGTGTCTGACCTGTTATGTTTACCGCAGCCCTAAGCCTCTGGCTTATGGTTAGATACATCACTGCTGTGGATTGGGACGGTATTAAATCACCTGTCTGGAGCCTGTCCTTCAACGGGGCTGCTGCTCAGTGCACGAAAATAAGTCCTTAGTGCTGTGACTAGAGAAATATCACCAAACGATTAATATTTCATATTGCTGGATATGACTGTTGATGGCAAGAGGGGTAGTGCCTTTGATAGAGTTCCTTAGCAATAACAAAACTTGCCTTGAGCTGTTCTCTCATGCCCACTGACTGCCTGAATGCCCCAGCATCTCCCCTCAGTCTTTTCAAGGCCTTGAACAATATAACAATCCCCTTGGCCATTATGGAGTCCAGTACTCATCTTGCCTTTTCTGAAGGGCTGTTCTGTGAACACCGTGAAGCAGATAACCAAAGTATTTTTGGGGGCCAAAATGAATGTAAAGTTGTAGAGTCTACACATTTTGATCCAATGCTCTTCAAACACAGCCTCTTCACTAGTTTGATGTTTCACAAGTGTTGACACCAAGAAGGATACTTTCATTCTTTCTGCGGAAAGAAAGCCTACCCCTTGCTGCTTCAATAGTACGCTGGGGGCTGTCTATTTCTCTCGCTACGTCATCTCCTCTTTCAGGCATTCTGCTCTGTACTCTATGGTGTAGGACAGGTCATCTGAGATACTAGATACAATCCTCAAATTCTTGAAGTAGCCAATGCCACGGTCATTTGCCTTGGTTTGATGACAGATCAGTTAGATGCCTAGAAAACCTTGCTCTTAAAGAATGGAAGAGCATTAGATTACCTTGTCTTAGCCAAAGAGGTCTGTGTGATAGTAGGTTCCGAGTTTTGTACACACATTCCCAACATTTCACTTCGCATACTCGAGCAGATGGATCACAATAAGGATGGTGTGAAGACATTACTCAAGATTCAAAATTGATTTGATTTCAAATTGAGCGGCATCTTGTCTTGGTTGTGCTATTGGTGAGCGAGCGGAATTAAGGTTTTTTAGACTGTGATTGCAGTCATTCTTGTTATAACAACCTTATAATTAAATGTCTCTTTTTGTTTTGTCACCCCCAAGGTTTTCGACTGATTCTGTTGGTTTTACTACTACGAGAGTGCACTGAAGCCTGCTAACCAGACCTTAGTGGCAGTGCACTGACCTTTAAAAATGTATGTTGGATTGGATTATACCCAATTGGCATAAGCTAGTATATGGTACTCAGGGCCCGAACATTAGAGGGTCACCCCTGGGACTGCAGCACTGGTTGTGCCACCCTGGTTGTGACAAAGGTAAAACGTGGCTCCCAGTCTGCCACTGCAGACTGGAAGGGCAGTTTTTTTTTTTTTTTTTTTTTTTTTGTTGTTGAAAAACCTTTATTGACATTTCAATCATTAACAAGTATGGGCCTACAACCCCCCTGGGCCGGCCGCTAAGCAATCAGAGCAATAAGAGCAAATGTAAACACAGGCGGCACCTCGGAGAGCAGAATCTTCATTCCAATATAGTCCGGCCAGTGAGCCGCGCAGGTAGGACACCAGGAGAAAAAGGGTTTTTCATATTATAATGAAACAAGACAGTAGGATCAGGTGCCAAACAAGTTCCCAACAGCGATAAGGGGCAAGAATAATAGACGTAAGCAATAAGCAGCAATCTATTGGATCAATGGCGCAGACACGGGAAATTCCGGATGGGGAGGAATATCAAAAACAGTTGCGCCTGCAGGCCCCGGTACCTAACACCCAGAGAACACCCCGGAAACTGTGGCACACATGAAGAGGCAACGATTCACAACAAAGGAGGTATACCGCGCTGATCCCAGAAAAGAAAAAACAAGAAGAAGCGGAGAAGAAAAAGGAGGCCATGGAAAAAGTGATAAAGACTAAAGAGTCCCCTCCCCCAACCCCCCACCCTGCACCTCTGCAAATGAGTATGGCCCCCCCCCCCAGCAGTGTGCCTGTCGCCCTGGAACTAGACCCGAAATATAGAAGAAACAGGGAAAAAGGAGTAAGAAAGAACCCCACCAGATGGGGGGGTGCAGAAAGTATAATACACTGGAGGAGGGCCTTCAAAACATACCCCCGGCTTCTCCCTCCCGCACGGTGAAGTCTCCCCACAGCAAACAATAAGCAGCACCAAATCGACCATATCAAAAAAGGGGAATGGGGAGCATTATGCACCAACTATGCTAACAACCATGAGAGTACGCAGCCATGAGTCCGCCCGTCTACTAGATGACCACCCCCGAAGGATCAGCCTCATCCTTGACCACTCTTTGCAATTCTGCCCATGCCTACCCCTCGACCCAGCACCATGTCCGATGTTCCAAGGTGAAGGAGTGTCCAAAAACAACCGGGAAGCGACGCACACAGGTGGGGTGGAAGTCTCTGAGTACCAACACAGTCCGCATCATGGAGGGACGTCTTTCCCAGTGCTGCCCCAGGATCTGCACTGCACACAAGGTCCAGGAAGGCTGAATCAGCCAAAGTAGACAAACGTTGCTGGAATTGTCCCTGGGTCGCCGGAGGCCGTGCACGGGACAAGGCCACCACCTTCCACTCAGGTCCAATACCTCCGGAACAGATCAAACCCTCAGTTAGCCGATCACACGGTAGCATACTGTCCGGAGTGTCCGGCTGTGCACTAATCGCAGGGGTGGCCGCGACATTATCCTCCTGTGTGCAGTGCGGGAAGCCCCTGTGTACCTGTGGACCAGCATGCCGCCACTGTCCCAACGCTGATGCCACACCATCGAGCTTACTCCCCAAGACCCCGGCGCCACGAGCCAAGGAGAAATGAAGGGCACCAAGGGCCTCTAGGAGGTCGCCGTACCCCAGCACAGCTCTCTGCGATCGCTCCGCCACACTCCCAAACGTCACACACTCCCAATCCTGCTGCGACCCAGTGGACAGGATGGTAGGCTGCATAGCAACAAGATGGCCGCCGGGAAGGCCCGACTCGTATTGGGGCCGGGACCCAGGGACAAGCGCCTCGGGGTCCACGTCGCTGAAGACAGGGGTCCGGGGGCAGGCACAAACTCAGCCGTTGCGTGGTCACGGGCAACAGTCGTCCCCGCCACGGACCAGCTCCCGCGAAAAGCCGGGAGCAGCCCGCAAGGATCAGGGCGAGCTAGGGGCGGCGTCCGGGCAGCTCACCGTCAAAGGCAGGGGCAAGCACCGAAGAATCTGAGAATTGCACCCCCGGGCATGTCCTCGGTCCGCTACGCTTAGCAGTGGGAGCGACTACGGCAAAATGCAGGCCGAGGGCAGCACCGCTCCGGTGGACCGACTCCACCCAGTCACCACAGGCCGCTGTTGTTAAACTGCCACCCGGCCAAGGCGTCCACTCGAGGTCCCGGCTCCGGGGCTGCACGGGCCGCAAAGTTCAACTGCAGATTTCTCCGGCGGTACGGCAGCCAGAAACCTCGGAGTCACACGATCGGTTGCCACTCTCATTCACAAACACGATCTCATAGCGCAGACTGAGGATCTCGTGCAGGATATCCATGCGGGATGCGGAGGTTCACGGAGCCGGGAATCTACGCTGCCGTCCCGGTCGCCATCTTGGCTCCTCCCCCGGAAGGGCAGTTTTAAACTTCTAACTCAACCTTACCGTTTAAAAAAATGGCAGATCACAAACCTCTCTTTCTAATATATATGTCACCCCTAAAGCAGGCGTATCGAGTTCTAAGGCAGTGTACATAGTATTAGAAAGTGAAACATGCACATTTACGTGTTTGTTCTGCTTGGGTTTTCGGATCAGATAGAACCCGCTCAACAGAGCCTCTCTAACCCAGCCAGAACTTTACCCTCTCCCTAGGGCCTATCCACACCTAAGAAACCACATATATATATATATACCACCTAAGGACAGGGAATTCCTACTATATATATATATATATATATATATATATATATCAAGACCTCTTATAATACAAGTGGCGGCCTCGCGGTCCCAAATGGACCCAGGACTTCCTGCCCAGACGGCAGCCTCAGCCTCGCGGTCCCAAACGGACCCAGGGCTTCCTACCCAGACGGCAGCCTCAGCCTCGCGGTCCCAAACGGACCCAGGGCTTCCTACCCAGACGGCAGCCTCAGCCTCGCGGTCCCAAATGGACCCAGGACTTCCTGCCCAGACGGCAGCCTCAGCCTCGCGGTCCCAAACGGACCCAGGACTTCCTGCCCAGACGGCAGCCTCAGCCTCGCGGTCCCAAACGGACCCAGGACTTCTTGCCCAGACGGCAGCCTCAGCCTCGCGGTCCCAAACGGACCCAGGACTTCCTACCCAGACGGCAGCCTAAGCCTCGCGGTCCCAAACGGACCCAGGACTTCCTACCCAGACGGCAGCCTCAGCCTCGCGGTCCCAAACGGACCCAGGACTTCCTGCCCAGACGGCAGCCTTAGCACAAGTTCATCCTATAATTACCACGACATACAACAAGGGAACCAGTGTTACTATGTATCAGATCACACAAAGACTGCTAGTTGAGCACAACCTGTTTCCCCAGTTCGAGGGGCTCCTTTCTCCCTCATTCAGCTACCACTTACCTGATCAGGATTAACATCTTTTCATATCAAGTCACAGCTGACTAGAAGAATAGGCTACCCTCTTATACAAGAACACGCAGCACATGTTGATTCACTACAAACTGGATACTTTATTTAGTCACTATATACACGCTCACAGAACATAATACATATTACATATGACCTGCAAAGAAAAGTGATAGATTAAGTTGTACACTCTAATAATAAAGGGGTTGACATCACCTTGGTCGTATGTAGCCTGCACTCAATGGTCATCTAGGTCCCCTTCTCGTCTGTGCCTCGGCTTCGCCTGGAAGTCACACCTCCGCAGTCACGGATCTACTCCCTTCTCCCTCTCCGAGTCACTGGGACCTCTTCCTCATCGGCTACTCTCTTTTCTTTGGCTATTCTGTTAGAAGAATATCTATCTCTCGGTTTTTCTCCACCTTCGAGTTTGTCATCTGTCTTCCCTGGAATAAGTAGTAGCTTTACTGCTTAACGGCCAGGTGCCGCCTACGGACTAAAAAGCAAGTGCCAGTATCTGCCTCAGACTTTCACTAATATAGAGGTGCATTTTCCCATGGAAAATTCCAGCCCGTAACCTGCCGCCCACCAAATTCTTGTACCTCCCCGTACCAAGGACACGTTCCCAGCCGGCCGGCCTGATGTAGTGTCTTCGGCATGAAGAAAAATACAATCCTTCGATAAGGGCCGGCCTGAACCGGTTCTCTCCAAGCGAATAACACCTCATAACTAAAACATCACCCTCGACCTAGAAACTTTCCAAGCTGCCGGAGAGGAAAGAAAGATGGAGTCCCTCCCGTTTAAGGCCTACCAGGCCTGGATTCAGCACGACTCCATGAAATACCCTCACTATAGAACAGATTACCCCTAATACTTAACGGATCTATCCTCTAGGATATATGTGCAAACCCTAATCTATGGGGAAGAACACAGGATCATGTCGAAGTGCCTAATAAATAGGCTCTATACACTACTCTAACCCTTAGACTTGGATGGAAAGAGACTGAAGTCACATTAGTCCCCTTAATCACAAGAGAGCCGGGAAAATCGAGCAGTACATTTCACCCTTGACTTCAGTCTATTATACATTCATTAAATGGAGCTAACATCTGTGGAAGAATAATATGAAACAAAGCTAACTGATCTATGTCTAGTACCGAGTGTACAGAATTGAAGCAGTGAAGGAATACACTGAATAAAGCAACAGATAGAAATCAAAACAGCAACAGCAATCAGAATACCACCTAATGTTTGACGTAGCATGTGTACGTCAGGCAACCAATTAAAGAGCCAGTCAAACCAGCCCTGGTCAACGTGTTTTCTAACTTCTTCCGTTAAATCACGCAACTTGTCAATGTGTGCACGAATGGATTGTGTATGATCGGACAAGTTAAAACAACAGAGACCTTCAAAATCGGAGCAATCATGTCCATGTTTAAGCAAAAGATAATCAATGGCCGCTCTGTTTTGCAAAATGGCCCTACGTTCACCCTGGGCATCTAGTAACATGTCGGACAGGACTGTAGAAGTATGATTAATGGATTTCACCATCCAACAGGCCATTTTCCCAATGGATTTGGCATTATAAACTGCCAGAGCAGGAACACCAATAATTGAAATAGCTAGGCTAAGGTATTCAGACTTGGAATATAAATGCAAAGATGAGTCACAATCCTCCTGTAACATCACAGTATCTCGAATCACACGAGAGTTGGCATTCGGATGTGATGAAAACATTAACAAACTGAGTCTCGTAATAGCACAAGGGCCTCCGGAAATGTTTGCAGGGACATATGGCCAGGAAGTATTACCACATGAGAAAAGCCATCCGGCAGGTAGTAACATCGTGCGATAATGACTGGGGGTAACTACCAAACTATTGCAAGTCATATTGTTCTGAACTGAAACACATGTGGTCGGTGTCCTTTGAAAGCACAAAGTCTGTCATGAGCGGTAAATGAAGTGGCGCCTTTTAGTTTGAGGCGTAGACATTCAGAGATCGCACTAGGATTACACGTAAGAAAGAAGCATTAATCACCTTGTGTGATATTATAGGTAACTATTTGGGACTGGATGGGGGGTGGCTCGTTCGGCAGTTCAGTACATAAAGGGCAATATACATGGGTAGCAAAATCACCCAGGAGAACATTGGGACGAGCCTTTGAAACATTAAAAATGTGAATTAGGGTTTCCAACGAGGCAGGGACAGCAACCAGACAGGTCACCAGAATATCATGTACAGATCTCATTGGTGTCAAACAGAAGTGAGGGGCATCAGTCACCCTCTTGGCTAATGATGTCCAAAAGTTCGATGATGAATCCCACGCAGCGAAGGAACGCAACACTCGGGTTCTCAGTTCATCCCGTGTTGACGGGATCCCTCCTTTCTCGTCGTACCATCCCAAAAGGAGTCCAGTACCGACACATCCTGCAGCAACAGTCCAAAGAATGATCTGAAAGAGAATCAAATACAGGCATTAATCATTCTCGTAAATAACATTTGTCAGCCGGGACCGCCTCCCAGCTATCTTTCCCTGGTCTCATAACCAAAATGGTATTGTCCTGACCAGTGGCAATAACCTCTGCTTGTTCAGGGGGATTTTTAGGCGACTGCACCCAAACCCTAGCCCCAGGGTTATCCGTAGAGCCAAAACCTTTCTGGCCTCGTACAGTTAGCAAAGTTGGGGCAGTGCCTTTCATTAATGTACCACTGAAAACAGGCATAATGAGTAATTGAGCCACTCGGTCAGTGCGGTGTATCAGTAAGTCAACCTCACTGCTATTCAGCAGGAGCACCTTAATCTCTCCCTGATAATCACTGTCAATTATTCCTCCAAGCACCTGAATGCCTTTTACAGCCAGCCCCAATCTAGGGGCGATTAATCCGAAATTCCCAGGTGGTATATGAATACCAACACCGGTAGCAATGATGACCCGATCCTTACTTTTTAAAACGGTGTCATCCATGGCATGCAAGTCTAAACCTGCCGACCCTGGGGTCGCTCTACATGGAGCCAAAGCTCCAGGAGTAATTTCCCAGTACATCACAGTCTCTCTTATTTCATTGGGCTTAGCATCAGCATTCGGAGGAAACAAACGCATAAGTGGGGATTCAGCATTTAGGAAAGGACGGTTATTCAAAATCAATAACGCTTGAGGCAAAAAGTCTCGCCAATTCTTATACTTGTCATTTGTTAACTTACGCAGCTGGTCCTTTAGCAGGCCATTCAATCTCTCCACCAGGCCCGAGGCCTGTGGATAGTAGGGTATATGGAATATCCATTCAATATTGTTTTCCGCACAGAATTCCTGTACCAATCTTCCACGAAAATGGGATGCATTATCAGATTGAATTTGGAATGGCACACCATAATACATCATAATCAATTCTAATGTTTTAATGGTATTCAATTGGGTAGCTTGCTTACAGGGAAGGGCTACCAGCAGGCCACTGTATGTATCAACAATAGTGCAAACATATTGACAATTCCTACTCATAGGAAGTGGACCAATGTAATCAATCTGCCAAATTTGAGCGGGCAGTTTTCCGCGATGTAAATGACCTTTAACAATTTGGGGCACTTTACGCTGTCTGATATGTTGACAAACGGGACAGTGTAAGATAACATTTTTAATTAAATCTAGGGGAATATAAATTCCTCGATCAGCAGCCCACCTGCTAGTGGCCTTCTCTCCAAAATGTCCTGCCTTCTGGTGTGCCCATTTCGCCAATCCCGCAATGGCAGAATCTTGCCTGTCCACCACTGCCTCAGCAATTTTAGATTTCTCATCTGCAATGTTATGAAAAAATTTGTCAAGAGAATCTATCGGGGTGTGAGCATCCACATGGAAGATTGTAACAGTACTCTGTGGGAGCATCTCCCAAATCTCTTGCCATAACTCTTTTCCCCACAATTCCTTGGAATGTAACTTCCAATTATGGGAATGCCAAGTCGGCAACCAAACAGCCAGTCCATTGGCAGTAGACCAAGAATCAGTGAAAATATGACATGTACCAGGTAACTCTTGTTTCAAAACTTGATAAACAGCGTACAGCTCGGCAAATTGGCTGCTTTTACCTTCACCAGTTGTGCTCAACAATTTCTGTGTGACCGGATTATAGGACACCGCCTTCCAGTGCCGTGTCGTCCCTATAAACCTCGCTGAACCATCCGTGAACCAAATATGGTTTCTGTCCGCTGCGGACAAACCATCAAAAGGCTTAACCCACTTGACAGGAGACTCCTGTGCTAAAGGTACGGAACATTCACTCTCAGTCTCAGTCGACGGCGCTTGCGCCACCTGCTCATGTAAAGAAGCAACTCCTTTCGGGCCCACACGTGCCCTAACTTGTATATACCATTTCCATTTAATCACACTCGCCTCTTGAGCATGTCCAATTCGGTGAGTTTTCGGCGAACTCAGAACCCACTGCATGATGGGAATTTCAGGGCGCAAAACTATATCATGTCCCAAAGTCAATTGCTCGGTATCCACCAGAGCCCAATAACAAGCAAGTAACTGTTTCTCAAAGGGTGTATAACGCTCACCAGCATCAGGTAACTTTTTGGTCCAAAAACCTAACGGTACTCTACTCCTGCCTTGTTTCTGCCACAAACTCCAATTTGCATAAGGGCCCTGTACAGACACATTCAAATCCACATCACCATCACGTACTGGCCATAAATCCAGAGCAAGTTGAATTGCTTCTTTTGCCAGACTAAACGCATCTTGCTGTGATTTATCCCATTCAAATGCATTCTTTTTACGCGTGACCCGGTACAAGGGGGCCAATATTTGACTCAAATGAGGAATATGCTGGCGCCAAAAACCAAACAGGCCAATGAAGCTCTGGGCTTCTTTCCTATTCCTCGGAACTGCAAAATCAAGAATCTTCTGTTTAACCTGAGGGATCACTTCACGGTGCCCTTCATGCCAATTAATACCCTAATACCCAAAAATTTTACAGACTGGGACGGACCTTGCAATTTATCTGGGTTGATTTCCCAACCTTTCGCACGCAGGCACTCAATGATCCTGTCCAATTGGGTCTGAACTTCCTCCTGTGTATCGCCTTGGATCAAAACATCATCAATATAATGACATATCTGAATTTGGGAATGAACCGGTACCTCAGCCAAATGCTCTGCCACCAGCCGGTGACATATTGTAGGACTATGCACATATCAAGAACAAAGGGAGAGCTAGGGACAACAAGGGGGGGTTGTGTCCATATCCCCTGGAATTAGATAAGCTTTGTCAAAAGAGGACACGCCCAGTGTGGTATGGTACGGTCAAATGAAGCAAATGTTTGGGAACCCACCAGGTGGGTTAAAAGACCCCTCACACACCAACCTGGTTGGTGTCATGCTTCATCATCGGGGCCCCAACCGGGTGGCCGAATGCCTCCCGGTTGTGCTGCGACGCCTGACTACAGCGGAGCTGGTGTAGTGCAAAAGTGTGATGTGGTGATAATTTAAAAAATACCGCTGAGAATCCTTACCATAGAAAAATTTATTATTGGCGGCTCAGGGTATTGGTTAAAAGGATATGTGGTGCAACTAAATGGAGAAGTAATTATCTATTAGTTGACTATGTGGTGGGTCTACATGTTTCAGCTCTCTAGTAAAAGTAATGAGGAGCTTTCATCAGGACCAGTGAGAAGTGAGTGGCAAAAGGTGTAGTGCCACGTGGTGAAAAAAATAAAAATTGGGTTACCTACACACTCGCTAAGGTGTGTGGAACGCGGTGTCAACACATTAGCGGACACTTGGCGCAAACCTGTGGAAGAAAAAACAAGACAGCACACAATACACATTTAACATTGGTGCACTGGATGGCAGGCGACATACAGATAGTTTTAATGTGCCGTGAAATATCAAACCTGTCTTCAATGAGCGTACCGTGAGTGACACACATACCTATGAAGTGTATCATGCTGCTATGCAAAGGAGCGGAGGCAAGACCATTAGGAATGCTAGATGATGCGTAAAAACGTTCTGTGGACTAAGGGTGCCAAGTGGTAAATACCGCGGCACTATGTGGGGCTATATGTGAAAGTCATACGAACAGCCGCCAAGTGATATTGCTGGCAATGATTGCGGAACCTCAGAATGAGGTATGTACACAGTGAGGGGCCCAGGGTGCGCTAAAAGTGAGGGGCTGCATGGAGCCTCCAAGCGCTGTAGAAGATTGCTGGGCACAGACTCAATAAGACAATGCGCAAAAGTAGCAAGTGGAAAGGTAATTACACTATGGCTGAGTGAAGGCGCTGTGCAGGAAGCGGGAGGGGGGCGCTTCTTACAACAGAACTGTGGGTAAAAGAAACAAGTTTAGAGAGCGAGGCTGGCAGGAATGGGCTGGTATCCTGCTAGAGCAAATAGGAGACACCTTACTTGATTGTGAAGCTGCCATCGCCTTGCACCTACTGTGGCCTCCCGAAGTCCCGGATGCTGACGGACCCCGGGGAGGGAGGAGGTTAAGTAGGGAGGAGCGCCATTGTGTACGTGCGTTCGTGCTGGCTGGCTAGGGCGTTACTGGCTGTGATGCGCATGCGTCTTGGAGCAGCGTCGTGATGGCGCGCATGCGCGGAAGTAAACGCATGCTAGTGCTTCACAAGGTGAAGCGCGCATGCGTGTAGAAGTAGCGCGATGCGCGGATGGTTGCCAGGGGTGATCGAGGATGTCATGCATTACAGTGACTGTTAGGAGACGCAAGTATTGTTCGTGAAACCAGGTGTGGCTAGGTAATCCCACAGAGGGAGCGTTCAGAGAGGAGGCATGTCTGTACAGTGCCTGGGGGGAGGGGGGGGGGTGGCGGGAGAATGGTTGCGCGGGAGGCGGTGCATGTAGCCCTGGACAGCAGAGTAGAGTGAGCCAGGTGTCAGTGCTTCAATGGGGATCTGAGATGGCCAGGTGAGCCAGGGTGGGAATACATTATGGCGAAGCCTATGGATAAAGGCATGGTGGCATCGTCCCAGGTGGTCAGGGCTTTCTTAGGCAGTTCCAAGGGATGTTATCGTTCAAGCCAGTGATGTGGCTCGAAAGACGATAGATCCATCTTTGTTCCTGTTCTAGGAAGCGGGACTGGATGTTAGGGATGTTGTTGTCCAAAGCTTCAATTATCACCCATCTCATGTCGTTAGTCGTGTGGCCTTTTTCCAGGAAGTGGTTTGTCATTCTGGTGGTGTTTTTCTTGCAGCGGATGGTGCTGCGGTGTTCACAGATACGGGTTTTGACTTTGCGTGTGGTCATTCCAATGTAGGTCAGATCACACGGACATGTGATGCGGTATACAACATTCTCTGTGTTGCAGTTGGTGTGTTTACGTAGCTCCCATGTCTTCCCAGGTTCCAAATTCAGCTGCTTGGTTGTCTCTGTGATGTGGCATACACTGCAGTTGCCACAGGGGTAGTGCCCTTTGATATTGGGGAGGCCCCAGGTATTGAGTACCGTGTTTGGAGGTCTGGTTGGGGCCAATGGTCTGGTAGACACAATGGTGTCCTTGATGGATCTTGCCCTTTTGGTAGAGAGAAGGGGAGGATCCCAATTTGGGTGGCCTGTGTGGAGGATCTTCCAGTTCTTTTTAACGATCTGCGCCACCTTGTTGGACACTGTGTTGTACGTGGTGACACATGTGAGTGGGGGAGGGGTGGGTTCCTTAGGGTACGTTGTGAGAAGACCCTCTCGGTTTTGATTTCTGGCCCTTTTGTTAGCGGTCTTTGTTATGCTACCGGGCTTAAGACCACTATTTTTTTTTTTTTTTTTTTTTTTAAAAAACCTTTATTTGTGCATCTTAAAAGAACAAATACGGGCCTACAACCGTCAGGCCGGCCACGATACAGTGAAGCACTGATATCCACATTACATCCCCCGTGCGTCAATGGTCAGGATTAACAACGAGTTATGAGTCACATACTGGAGATATCTTTGACACCCGGGGAAGGAGAAATGAAGGTTAATTTTAAGTTTTTAGATTATTTTATCAGAGAAAAGAGTCCATGAAGGATAAGAACAAAGGAGATTCGAGTCCGCAAGATAGCCTCACCACACGGGAGAGCAGCAACATCAGTAAGAACAACAATGGAAGTTAAAAACTCAAACAGTGAGGCGGTGCAGAAATATAACAGGATAGTCACATGAGCAAGTACGCACCCCTCCGGAGCCGCCCCCACTTGATCCACCCCACACCCGGACCCCGAATCGAAGAAAGTAGAGCGCAGAGACATAGAAGAAAAAAGGCCCATAGAACTAATTAAGAACAGAGTATTATCCCCCCACCCTACACCAATGCGGAGGCTACGGCCTACCCCCCCCCCGACATAGTGCCTGTCGCCCAATGAACCCGAAATATAGAAAAGAGAGAAAGTGGGAATAGAGTAAAGAAAATAAGAAAACAGAAAAGAAGGTGGGGAGGAGCCCACGGGACACCAGAGCGCCCGAACCATCAGCCAGTCATGGCCCCCACACACTGAGAGCCCACTACTCCAAAAAACGGCATGCGAAGATACCATGGCACCACAGTGTAAGCGATGAGTGCGCGCAAAACAGACATACAGTTCCAGTCCCAGGCCAGCCCGTCCATAAACCCTGTCAATAGAAGTCAGTCTAGCCCTAGCCCGATCGCGGGCGTGGGATTAAACCAGCCCCTGCATGAAGGCCCCGTGTCCCGAGCAGACAAAGACAAGATGGCCGCTCGTGAAAGGATGGTGAAGTAGGATCACGAAATGGCCGCCGACCATCGGTTGAGGTCCCTCTTTGCACCACATAAAATCCAAACCTGGCAATTAAGGTACCGGAGTTCCACAAAAAATAAGCCGTGGTCCACCGCGGACGGTTCCTCGACGCAGTTAGGTATCGCTCAACAGGATAGTCCAGCGGACGCGGCGAGGCAGGCAACAATGAAGCAGGCAGCCATGACCAGGGGGACAAAGTGTCCGCAGTTGAGGTGTAGAGCGGTGTACCCTGAGCGCCGGGAGCGCCAGGTGAAGGCATCAGTGTAGCACAGTCATACACCGCCGTTGCGTCCCCGCAAGTGGAAAAAAGCACCGGGAGACCCACGCCCTGTAGATGACAAACTGTGCGCTCACGACCCGCAGCCGACAGTATGGGGTCAAGCTGCTCACTCAGCGCTTGCAGGCCAGCGCACATCTGTAGTCGGAAGTCCCGCAGGGCAGCCAGAACGGAGCCGCATGTCGGCGGAGGCTGGGCCCCCACAGCGGCAGCAATCCGGGACGGCACCGTGGAGCTGGTGTCCGTAAGAGGGAGGGCGAAGTGGGCAGCGGGCGAGACCGGAGTAGCACCCCCCAGCCTCGAGCAGGCACTCAGCGCCATGTTTTGCCGCTATACGTTGCAATGGCCGAGGGGGGGGGGGAGTCGTGGCAAGGAGTCAATTCCCCTCAGGTCTACGCCGCAACGGGAACGGCCGACAGTCGCTTCTCTTCTCGCAGGTTCCCTTCGCCGCTGGCTAGGCAATAGGTGAAGGGGGCAGCAGCATCCCACAGCGCGGTCATCAGAGCGGGGCAGGAGACACGCCGCACCGGGGCCCACCCCACAGCTCCAGCCCGGCCGGCACAGGATGCAGAAGGTGTCCGGCCATCCCTCTCCGGGCTCATCTGGCAGCGATCCGTGGTGCGAGGGGAGATCGGGACCGCGGGGCTCAGGTTAGCGCTCGCTGGTCCGGTAACTGCGGAGCTTCCAGGGGGCCAGCAAAGGCCGTAATGGCGCAGGATTTCAGTGCCGAAGACAAAAGCACCCAGAACTCGGGCATCCGGGCGGGCTGAGACTCCGGGAAAGCGGCAGCACGGTCAGCGCGTCTTCGCACACGTTTCACCTCGAAAATCGGCGAGGATGGGCATCAGGATAGTAGTCCGAGGCCACGGACCGACGGAGCCGGGCGCTCAAGCGTCTGCTCCGGTCGCCATCTTGGCTCCTCCCCCCAGATGGCGATTCTTAACCCCTTGCGTGCTCATGACGGAACCACGCCGTCATGAGCCACGGGCGGCGTGTGCTCATGACGGCGTGGTTCCGTCATAACTGCGGCCGTTGCGGCCGCTCCGCCCACGCACCACTGATTCCCCACCTGTGCGGGCGAACAATGCAAGTGGGCGGAGTCGTGACGGAACCATGCCGTCATGAGCACAGCTCGCCCGTGACTCATGACGGCGTGGTTCCGTCATGAGCATGGCGGCGCCGCGCTCACCCCGCACCCCCCAGCGCTGCGGCGGAATTCGCGCCGCAGCGAAGGGGTTAAAGAGCGAGCACTGTCGCAAGGGAAACGCATGTTGGTTGTTAGACCGTATCCTGCTCTAGAGGCAGTGACGAAAGCCAGTGTACCTAATTCTAAAGCTTTGCATCCACGTTGGATACAATGGGCCACTTCCTTGACATCACCGGATGTCACCTATATCTTTGATGCCTCATTGCAGAGTCAGGAGTACTTGCAGTATGAATTTGTTCATCCAGCTCCTCTGTCTTTGCGCCCGCTTGAAGATTACCATTGTGTCATTTATACTGACGGTAGGCGCAACCGGCGACTGGATCGAAGCATGCTTATTCAGCCGCCTGCGCAATTGTGGCAGGTACTTACGGGAATGGTGAATTCAAGTCTGATGTCGTGCATACGCAGTCATTGGGTGATTGTACCGCACAGTTGGCAGAGCTACATGCTCTGGTGCTTGCACTGGAGTTTGCTGATTCTCGTGTTACTACTCTTATAGTGAGTGACTCGTTTTACTGTGTTCAGTCATTTAACAACAATTTATTCTTTTGGTATCAGAATGAATATCGCGATTCCAAAGGTAGCACAATCAAGCATAAAATGCTTTGGTTTCTGGTGGCAGAACTTAAACAGAATCTGCCTCTCGTGAATGTAATTCACACTCTTGGGCACCAGCGAGTTGGTGTCTCCGCTGTCAGGAACACCTTAGCTGATGAAGCAGCGAAAACAGCAGTGGCAACATATTCTAGTAGCAGCGGTTACAAGATCCAAAAGTAAGATTGATGATGACATCTTGGCAGCTATTGCTGCAACAGAGAAGGGAGGTAATTAGCCTAGAGGTTTCCCTTCTCTGTAGTCTTATCATTTAAGTCCTGATAAAGTTCCCTATGTGAGAATTAACGATGTTGGTGACAGATTGATTCCCAACGCAGACTGCAGACTTTCCTTGATAACAGCGGCTCACGAAGGTATGGCCTCTGCCCATGCCGGCATTTCAGCGACTGTTACTCTCTTACAACGTTACTGGTGGCACGGGTTGTATAAACAGACTCGTACTTATGTTCTTGATTGTGACATTTGCCAGCAGATTAAACCTTCGACTGCTGCGCGTCCACCACAAACTCAGTTGTACATATCTAATAAACCACTTGGGTGTGTTTATCTAGATCACTGCGGTCCTTTCTCCTCTGATACTGCATATAAGTACATCTTAGTTGCAGTGGATTCGTGCACACGTTTTCTTTGGGTATGGCCACAAAGGAGTGCTGATGCTCGAACTGTCATCAGGGATTTGCGTGTCTTTGTGGGAATTTTTGCATGTGGTACCCTTCATTCTGACCAAGGCCCTGCGTTCACCTCTAAGGCGTACAAAGAAGCCATGAGATCTTTGGGGGTCCAAGTCAAATTTTCGTCTCCATACAGGCCTGAGGGCAATAGTGTTGTGGAGCGAATGAACCGTGACTTAAAGCAATCCCTGACAGCTAGAGTTTTAGGCAATGGCAGGAACTGGTTAGCCCATCTGTATAATGTTCAACGTGCACTTAATAATCTCCCTAGAAGGTCTCTAGGTGGGCGGACCCCATACAAAATGCTCTTTGGCATAACATTTTTTGTCCCAGACCTTGATGGTCTATACATGGCGGCGTCAGCCGCACCCTTTGACGTAGATGATCACTGTGCTGTATTACAGAATCTACAAGAGACCAGAGACAGTCTTGCAAAGGAACACTTGCCCTCCATGACTGATGCTGCGCTTCAGATACCGGTAGTCGGCTGGCTACCTCGAGTTGGTGACCTGGTCCGTGAGAAGGTGGAGAACAAGAAGGAGTTTTGCCCCTCTTATCGTGCACCAGTACCAGTGCTTGGCGTGCAGAGTACAAGAACAGTCATTTTACCTCCACTTCCTGGTCGCAAGGATAACAGGTACATCTCCATTGACAATGTCAACCTACAGCGAGTGGACGATTCTTCTTAGTATGACTCCAGCGGTCTCTTGCCCCGTGATGCTGAGAAATTCTGTTTTGGCTCTGGCATCTACAACCAGGCCAGACATTGCCATTGAGATGCATACAGTTACTAATCCTTTGTTACCTCCACCGTCTGGTGGTCAATCTGAAGATACAGAGTATGCTTATCCCACGGATGTGTCGTTGCCTGGTTTACAATCTGCTGCAGTTGACCAGTCACGTTTTTCTTTTGACACTAACTCTATGACTTCCAATCCCCCATCGAAAGTTTCTATTTTTGCTACTTGGTTTAAGAGACACCTTTTAATTGCCCCTTGGACTTACATTTGGCTGATGCTCATAAGTATTTTTTTGTTTATGTTCATTGGATTTGTGGCTGTATTTTTTCGTCTTGTAAATGGACACTATCTCACCGAAAGATCTGCAATTAGACTAATTGATGGAACTTTGCCCCCCACTCCTCATCGCACATCATGAAAAGGGACCAGACTTTTGTTAATATTACTGCCTGGCCTGTGTTGGATGGGATTGTGTGGGATGCTGTTAAATTTCAAATTCATGGTCCCACAGAGGTGATTAATGTCCCCAATATACTACGTGTTTCTATGGGAGATGTTGTGAAACAGAACATCCGCTCTGATGATTGGGACGTCCAGGCCATTGAGGCACTCTTTTCTGATTTGAAATATTATGCTGCTTTTGATGCTGAAGATTTGTATTTAGACACCTTTAATTACGGGGAGTTGTTTTGCTATCAACACTATGGCAATCATTTCCTACATAAGGCAAATACATTTAGAAATGTTGTTAATTATACACAATGGGAACATTGTCCGGCACCGATTGAAGGCAGCTCCAAAACCTTAGTGAACAAATTAACATATTTTACTGATTTCAGCGTTTCTGAACCTGAAGCCTTTTGTTTTAAAGTGACGGCGGAGTCAGCTTCCAAAGTTAGACTGACCCATACTAAATTATTGTATTCCAAGTCCTTTATGGATGAATTGGCTATCGGGGGTTATGAGCTGTGGGAAGATACTATTGATCTTAAATCTGTTTGGGGTTCTAAGACATGGCAGGTGCGGGGGACTGAAGCTCTGCATCGTGCTTGCCTTGTCCCAAACCACGTTATTTTTTAATTCTACCATTTTTCAATCCACCTGCTTTGGATTGGCTACTTCTAAAAAGATGAATTCCCCCTCTATTCCTGATCTGGGTGCTTATCCTAATTGGGATAATCACACAGATCTATCCCTTGATGCGTTGCAGTCGTATATTACTAATACATACTTCAACATTTCCGATTTAGTTCGTGAAGGATGGTTGATATAGCAGAAGAGCTCAGATTCCTGTCAATATCGTTTTTTGGGTATACACCCTGGATATACACAGGTCAGTGTGGACCTCCGTTTTGAATCTTCCCATTCAGTTACTACCTACTCTGTAGGGAAGTTATGTCAGAACTGGCTGCAACATTCCACATTGGCATCTGTTAAGCTGCATTTATCAAAGATACATGACAAAATAGATTTGAATGATTTTGTTAAGGGTCCTGTAGGTGGCAGGTCCAAAAGGTGGGTGTATGCTATTTATAAAGAAGTATGGAAACTATCACAAATTGAAGCTGCATCAAGATTGAGATATATTGATCAAGCAAATTTAGAAAATATGCTTGCTGTCATCGATAATAGCATTAACACCCTTTCTTCCAGAATTTACACATTAGATAATATTGTTTCATCTGTTGTGGATATTGTGCAGGATGATATGTCTGTTTTATATCATGGTCAAAATCAATTGCGTTCTATAATGCAGTTTGCATGGACTCTGCAGACATTGAAGGCTGGGAAAGTTCCCTGGGGCTACATGAATACATAGTCTTTATTCCTGCCGTTTAATCTGACTATGAAACAACAGTTCATGTCCATGAAAGATGCAACATATTCATTACTGCATATTGAAAAGTTAGAACCTTTGCCTTTCTATGTGGCCGAATTGAACTCCGCTGTGTGGCTTATCCACTGGTTAATCACCTTGCCATTTCCTTTGTTTAAATCCAGTTCCTGTATGAAGCATTATGCCCTAGGCAGATATGAACCATTGGGTACTGCTTTTCTGCATGAAGTTTGGTCACTCCCCTATGCATACAGATGCATGAGAGAAGATAAAGAAGTTTATTTAAAAGGTGAGGAATGCACTTCCACACCTGATCACTCAGTTGTCTGTAGGCACATCCAATTGCATGGTGCATGTAACGTTCAGGCACCGAATTTAGCTTGCGTTCTGAAAGGGATTCCAGTGACAGCTATTACGCCCTCTTTTACGTTGTTAGCTAACGGTAGTTATTTGCTTTTAAATAATGAGGCTTGCTGCGGGATGCTAGTGGGAATTCCCTACATTGTGACTGTCTCACAAAGAGTAGTCTGCTGTAAAAATTTCCTTTTCCCACCCCGCATGGGAGGCTGGATATATCTATCTGGCCTTCCATTCCAACCTTGAAAGCAGAGTTAAACAAGATGTGCAGACTAAGGGCTCTATTGTCTCAAAAAGAAGTCACTCTGACTTTCTCCCGTGAAACGTTTGTCCTTCACATAGCTAACACCCGCACCGAGGTGCATGCGCTTTAAAATGCTGATCTCCCCCTTCATTTCGGTGCTCTGATTCACACTTTATTTAATGCCTCATCAATAACTGGCTTGGCACATTTTTTCAAAGTTGTGGGCTCCGGCCTCGTGACCTCCTTCCAATCTTTGGTGTGATACCGGCATTTTTTCATTCTATTTTTACCAGCGTCTTCGGCGGTCTTCCATTGATTCTCGCCCTCACGGCTGGTGTGCTTCTGTTGGTCTGCTTGCTGAGCAATGGCTGCACGATTTGTATCACACAACAGCCTGCCCCGGCTGCTTCAACTGCGTAAGCGGATGCTGGAATACTATGGAACATTGCCATTGGCCACTTTAAGCGTAGCCTATGGTTTACCCTTTTGATTTTCCTACTTTACTTGCGTGCAACCTGTTTTTCATTGCCTAGATTGTCCATTCGAATGGGCTCTGGATTTGTGCCTGTCGAACTCGGTGTCTCTGGGTACTGAGGTGTGTTTTTGGTACACCGCAATTCACTGAGGTCCTGGTTTCCTGCGCATAGTTCTGTGCATGAGCAGAATCCCTGCAACAGGCCGCTCCATCATTTTTCTAAACAATTTTTACAGATATGTTTCTTGATGCCCACCCAATTGCCTGGGTTTAAGGGATAGCACTGAATTTCTTTGGTCGGTGCAGTTGCCAAATTCACCTGATGCGATACAGATTTCACCATATCAGCCAGACCTTTGCAGTAATCTCAAACAATATCATCAGTTATTTAAAGAAGTGTAGCTGAAGGAGTATAAGCCAATCTCATTGCTATGCCCATTGGCACTTCATGGGACGAGAGACCAATCTTTTTGTATCTTTGTCGGCTGTACTCCTGAATCATCTGATTTAATTTTAAATACAGAATCTTGATTTAGGTTTACAATTGCAGCACATACGATGTACAATAAATCACACAGCTTAACAAACTGACTGGGGTCGATTGACAGCACATGAAGTGATGTTTATTCTCCATTGATCCTAGATAAACAGGAACTTCCACTATAACCTGCTTAACAATATGTATATTAGTAATACCTACAACTTGGACTTCTCTTCCCGAGAAGGTTTGGAACCTCCACAGAATGAACTGTAGAGCCGGTAGCCCCCATTGCTAATACTCATTAGAACAAGAGGAAGTGCATCAGACCACCTCAGTGTGGTAGATGTACATACTTATAATTTGGCCAACTTGTTTTTTACGGTGCTATTTATTTCCTTCTCCACACCAGATGATTGAGGACGATAGCTACCATGGGACCTTTGATCAAAATGGAGCGTTGTACAAATCAATTTCAAAATTTCATTTTTAAAATGGGAGACATAATATGTCTCAATAGAGGTCAGCAAGCCAAACATTGTATTAATTCCCATAACAAGAGTTTGGCAACTATCAGGCTGTCCGATCTCTGAGTAGGGTAGGCCTCAATTCTTTTAGAGAATAAGCAGACAACCATGAGAATGTACTCCAGACCATTGTAAACTGGCATATCTATGAAATCTGTTTGAAGTTTTGAAAATGAGCCTTCAGATTTGCCAGTATGATTCATGAGGACAGTAGTCATCTTACCTAGATTACTTCTCCAACAAATTAAGCATCACTGGCACAAATCATCCGCAATACTTGAATTTGACCAATATTTATTAAAATTGTGTAATGGCATCTCTCCCTTCATGTGACTGATTATGTAAATACCTAGCCATACAATTCCACATTGTGTCAGGCGATACCTATTGATACTCAGAACTAATGTAAATGTCTTAATAGCTATTTTTGTAACCCAATATTTCCCATTTTCGCTTATCATTCTCTAGAGCTTTCTCCTGGAGGTCCCCTAATTCATTCATAGAAGTCTGAATTGGATTCAAAAGTAAAAACATACGTTTCCTGTACCTTTCATAACAATTTAATTTGCTCAGTTCCTCTAATCATAATTTGATCTCACAGTTTCTTTTTTCAAGTGTACATTATCTGGCCACCTGGTCTGCATTTTTGTTTTCAAGCGTGACCATATGTTTTCCAGTTTTAGGGAATGCACACTTGACTATACCATTTTCTTTTGGCTTCTGTATTGCTTTCAGCAAATCAGGTATATAAGCACTGTTCCTGTTGGGAGTTCCAGAGGATGTCATAATACACCTTTGTGACCACAATTATCAAAGTCATGGACCACTCCAAAACCATATTGGCTGCCTGTATAAATCATCACATTCACATCTTCTGACAGGCAACAAGCTCTTGTCGGTGTGATCATTTCTGCGACTTGTGCTGAAATTTCATATGGTTGATATGATGCTTCAAGAATTTCAGAAATAGAACCTACTGAATAGGCAGTTTTCAGTGTTCCACCATGGTCTCTTAAACAAGCATCATCAACAAACAGAATCAGATCAGCCATTTCAAGAGGTATTTATTTAATGTCAATCTTGACTTGTTACATAACTTTGAGACGCTGATGCAATTGTTTTCAGACTCATCATCATCACTCCTATTTTTGTCTTAATTAATGGTTGGAACAGGAAGCAGTGTTGCAGAATTAGGAAATTACATCTTTTGATTGAGATATTCTCACCTGCCAGTAAGGCTTATTCCTATATTGTCAGACGATTTTGTCTACATTCCTGCTACCAGTGCCCACATTTATTGCAGAAATGACCAGCAGAACTCTTCTTTAGCATATTGATATTTTCATTGATCCCAGAAACCAATCACTACTGTACTTAGCATATTTTAGAATGTTACCTATATTCTTGCTTAACCAGTACAACAGGCTCTGTTGTATATGTGAACTGAGATCCGGGTGCAAACCTTTGACAAAAACAGATACAAGACCACAAGCATCTTCTTTCTTGGGATCTTCCACTCCACTGTGTTTCTCAAAAATCTGCCCCAGCCTCTCATAATAGGTAGGAACTGACACTTCCAGCTCTTGCGTGGATCTCAAAATCTTTGACTGTTAATTTCCCTCTCCAGCACCTCCTTTTTCAAATGTTCTATCACTTCTCTATATTTGTCAGCAACAACTTCAGAAGAAGCATTATTAGGTGTAACCCTAGTTCCTCAGATGGCCAGACAACAGCCTTACACTTGAACCATAAATCACTAGGAACAACAATCTCAAAACAGCGCATTCAAATAAGTCTAAACCATTTTTTTTAAATCGTTGTCACGCTATGAACATATTTGTACCACCTCTATGGTTCCTCTTCCAATTTAGGAAAATTTGTCAGAAAAGCATAAACATCCACCGTCATCCAAGGCACATGTACATAGTTTATACCATAAGACTGCCTTCCACTCCAGGGGCACCCGTACAGACCATCCAGAACGTAGGTCTGCCTTTCACTCCAGAACCGCCTTAAGAGGCCATCCAGGACTTTAGCATGCCTCTCACTCCGGAAAGACGTGAAGGGGTTTTCAAGGACACATGTCTGCTTCTCACTGCAGAGACACCTGAAGAGGTCATCCACATATAAGCACTTGTGCATCAGAAATGACAAGGGATGTGGCACAGGAAGGAAATACCACCATATTTTGCCTATGCTTGCCTGCAGTTATTTGATTGATTTTGCCTTTGAAGAAGCACCTAAGTTCTACAAACTGATCACATAGTATTATAGAGAGGGAATAGGATGGGTGTGATGCAGGTTAATTAAAGATACTATGCATTACTTCTAGTAACAATTTATTTTAATAAAGACGTGATTATTTCATTGTTGTTGTGCTTGAATCACTGTGGACATTGACATTTGTGAGGTATGTGGGATGATTGTGCTGAATGGAGAAAGAGGTGATAAAGTCTGAGATTTAATCCGTAAAGCTCTTGTTGTGTCAAGGGCAGACTGTAGAATTTCCAGGAAGTAGAGAGTGGGAAGTGACAGGAAAATAGAACAAAAAACGTAGGGGTTTATTTACAAGCCCCTTGCACCACTGGTGCAACCTGCAGCCTGCTATTTACAAGCACACGTAAAGCCACCCTGCGAAGCTTTATGTTCATGTAGAAACAATGACAAAACCACACTGAATGCTGCAATGGACGGTTGGCATTAGAGATAACTTGTTTGTTGTTTGTGTTAAAGGAAAGAGAAGAGGATAACAGTACAACATGAAAGAGCAGGTGATATGGGTAGAAGATACAGCCATTGTTAATGAGCAGTGTTATGTGGCACTCGACGAGGGTGATATGGTTAAAGGGATTATTGTTGTTTTGAATTGGCCTGATAAGCAGAGTTTATCCGCCAAAGAGCTGGATATTGAAGATGAGATGAGTGATGGTGAAGAGTAAATTGTGGAATGACAGTAGAATTATACCTCTGGAAGATGTAAAAGTAAAGGTATTTGCCTTGGCTCATGAAAGACACATGGAAATGGGTTACAGAGGGGCAACAATATGCTAGAAGAGACCAGACTAAATCAATAAAAAAACTTCCTTTGTTGTTGAATGAATCTCCAGATCAGCCATGGGTGAAACTGGGACTTGATTTAATGGTGCCTTTTAAGACATTGCTTGCGTTAGAACTATAGTTTTTTGTGTTGTACCCCAGGAGGTAGAGGTAGAAGGTGTGAGAGTGATGGGTACTAAGACAGTGGTTCCATAAAGAGTTTGTGTACGACTTTATTCCTTTTAGTGAGTACGATGGATGATGAGGTGCCGCTTGCATCAAAAGAGACTAGGATTTTTCTTGCTGACATTACGTGATTCACTGAACATCTGTTTTGTATCCTCACAAGAATAAGATGTGGTGGAAGGGATGAGCAGGTCGATCCAGGTGGGTGTTCAAATGCATTTGATCAAGATGGTGGCTGTCAACAGCTTTGAGATAAATGCAGTGTGCCTGCTGAACTGAATCTAACACATCAACTGGAGTAGCTCTCTTGAGTTGCTAAAGGGGTGCAGGTATCAATGTTCTCAGTTTTGGCTGTGTGGTATCAAAAGAAGGGAAGAGGTTTGTAAGAACTAAATTGCAAATTGAATTTGCTGTAACCAAGTGAAATATAAAAATACGAACCCCAAGAAGAATAGCGTGGTGGCTTATGTTTGGAACAGAAGTAATTGGCTTAGGGTCAAATTGTGTCTGTGTCCATGGGTGAGAAGAAGTTTTGTAAACTTTTGAGAATTCTAGAACTGAGTCTGAGAAGGAATGTTTTAGAGAATGAGTAGGGGTGGAGAATGCCTTCTTTGATAGAGGAAGATCGGGAGAGAAATGACGAGAATGTGGAAGGAAAATTGATGTTTGACCGAGAGAATGCTGAGAAATATCCAAATGATCTCAGGGTCGACCAATAATCACCAGGGTTAAAAGCAAACATATGAAATTTAAGGACTGTTCAGTGAGCTTGATTTTGGCAGTTGTCTTCAATTGAACTGTGCATGTCAAATATGTAAAGTTGGATTATTTTCCTGGTGTGCTTTCCTATACACTTCTGTGGAAAAATGTGTAATTGTATTTCCCTGTAGGTGAAGATGATTTTAGTCTCTTTGTGGGTTTTTTCAGTGTTTCTAGTTTATCTCCTGCACAGCGTATCATGCATGCAAACCCATCCTGACAAACACATGCAGCTCACCTAGAGACCCTCATCTCTAGCAATGACTCTTCCATATCTAACATTTTAGTCCTAGAGACTCAAATCAAACTCACAAAGAAGTTTTTGCAGCATCTCATTTATTTAGCAAAGCAGCAGAAATCTCAAAGTCCCAATTATAAATATTTTCAATCCATAACCTGCTACAAAGAAAAAATATGCAATTTATTTAACTGATTTTTATTTGCAGCTGAGCTCCCATGTCCTGTGGGTATGCCTATCCCATACACTGCCTCAAGTCCATCTAGTCAATCTCCTTTTCGTGCCATCCATTTCTTTATCTCTCCTTTTGACATCCCTTAAACGTATTAACCACTCTCAAAAACTACATATCAGTTTCTTCATATAAGGTGCTGCTTCCATGTGGATCTGTCATGATGGCCGGTCCTCCTAATTTTTACTTTTTGTTCATTTAGTCTTGGCAGTTGATACAACGTCATTCATCTGGAGTGCAGATCTTCAGTGGAGCAAGTCACTATGAACAGTATGTTTTTAAATACAGTTAACAGGAGAACTGTTTGGTGGCTTGTTCTGAGGTGAGATTTCCTCAAGGAGACTGGCAAACTGGATGCTAGTGACAGTCTAGTGTGGAAACTGGTGGTGGGGGAGGAAAGACAATGCACGGGGGAGGCAAAATCAGTGTATGAAGGCATATATCTGATCTTGCTGGGTCCTCAGCTGGAGTTTTAAGTTCAAGTCTGGAGGCCTCATTGAGAGCATTGCGCCCAGTCATAGATGCCACAACAGACTCTTCCAGAGCCCAATCTAGAGTGTTGAGCCAGGTTCTGGGGCCTACATTGGAGAGTCTTAAGGAATATATATTGTCAGGCCAGAAGGGGAGGACAGTCAGAAATAATTCTGATGGCCAAATAGCAGTAGAAGCTGCATTCATCATTGGGCAAAGGTATCTTCTAACTAAGGAGATTAGAGTGGGCTCAGCAGAGAAGCAAGGATCCACTTCTTGACAGAGATAGGAAAGTTAGAGACTGCCACTTTGTCATGGAGGGATGTAAGGGTTCACAATCAGCAGAGAGGTAATGGTAAGGAAAGAGGTTAGGCAAATAGAGTAGCCATGGTGTAGCTGTTGACCTTTCGTGAGCAGAGATTATGAAGACAGATGTTTTCTCATCCTATTGCTCTATCTCCCATGACCCTCAAGCCTCTGGTCACTAGCAAATCTCCCAACTCCCTGTTTACAAATCCTGTACTGAAATAGTCCACTTGTAGAAGCAGGTCCACGTGCTGTTGATCCTGGTGACCAGAAGGCCCTTGCAGTTATAGCAGAAGCTGGCAAAGAGATGCAGAGACTGGTGACAGGTTGTCTGCCTGGAACGCCGCCGATAGAACCGCCATCCAAAGACAAAAAGGCGCTAAGAGGGTGGTTCTTTTAGGTTCCGTCTATTCTTCTTTATGGCGAACTGGAAGAAAGCAGAGTATATAAGAAATATACTGTGGTGAATATTTATGAAGAAGGAGAGAAAGTAATGAAGTAAAAATAAAAATGAGTGAATGAGCAAGGCAGAAAAGACGTTAATCATAAAAAGAAAGATCGAAAGTGTGAACAAGAGAACATAAGAGAAAAAGGAAGAAAAAAGACAAATGAAAAAGAAAAGAAAGGATAAAGGAAAGAGATGTGAGAATCCGCAAGACGAGTGAATGAGAGGAAGAAAGTAGACCAAAAAAGGAAAAATATTTAGATGGAAAGAACAAAATACAAACCATTTCAGGAAAAATGACAGAAAGACTAAGGAAAAAGAATATAAATGAACAAAAGACAGAGGAGAGAGCTAAGAATCAAAGGAAGAAATATGGGAAAAAGATTATCACAAAGAAGAAAGTTAAGAATAGAATGAGGAGACAGATAAAGAATAAAAAAGAAAGCTAAAGAAAGGAAAGAAGACAAATTAGAAGCAATAGAAGAGTGAAAGTGAAACATTGGAAAAATATTACAAAAAAGACAATATAAGCACATGAGAAAAAATAAAGCCATAAGAGGCAAAGAGAGCGAAAGGCACAACAAGAAAGAGCAAACTTGACCTTACTTGTCTCCCAAAGTGTCCACCATAGAACTAACCCACCTTCTTACTTTCTTATTTTCCGAATATCATTAGTTTTTCCTCACTGTTCCTCTTCCTTTTTGATCTTCATATTTCTCCTCATCCTTTTTTCTTTTTTTCCTCTCCTTATGTGTCTTTCTTTATTTATTTTTTTCCTCTTCTACCAGTATGCCCTTCTCTTTTATATCCTATTCTGATTTAGCTTATATATCTTTCTTTCTCTTTGTCATTTCTTTATTGTTTTAACACTCTATTAGCTTGCTATGGCTTTCGTACTATTTCTCTCCTTCAGGTCTAACTTTCCCTCCCCCCCTTTGTTTCTTTATTCCGCACTGATTTCTTTCTTTCGATGTATTTTTGGTTTTATTTTATGTTTCTTATTATTTTCCTATACTACTTTTGCACTTCTGATCCCAATATCCTTTGCTCATTACTTCCTTTCTCTCGCCTGCCTACCCTTTCTCCAACCTCGCGTCTTCCTTCCTTCCCCTTCCATTTTCATCCATTTTCTTCTGTTCCTTCTATCATCCTTACATCTCTTCCCCTTGCTTTCTCTGATCTCGCACCTCCTCCTTTCTCTCTCCCATGCCCCCTCGTCTCCTGCCTTCCTACTACCATTCCTTTCTTCCTTCCCCTCATCATCATCCCTCTGTCTCCTCTCGTCTATTTTCCTCCTCCAACTGAGTGCCTTTCTTTGGCTCCGGGTATCAGGCGGGAAGTGGAAACTTACATTTTGGAGCAGGGGGCTGAGTATTCCACGACAGCGTTTTCCTCTGCATCAAAAACAAACAAAATATAATGATTATGATAGGACAAGTGCATACGTGCCTGTTCGGTCACTGATCTCTCTCTCTAATAACTATTTCACTCTCCAAAAGAAACTTATGCCTATTTAACCACGCGTTGCCAAAGTCAATAGGCCTCGCCTTGGCAAGGTTGTGCGATAGTCCTATTTCACAATAAAAAGAAAACATCATACTTTGAAAACCTGGCAGACATATTCTTGCAATAAAAACTGTGAAATATATAATACAACAGTGCGGGTGCTTCCTAGCAGGCAGGTGTTCTTTGAACAGGTGTACGGAAACCCTTTTCAACTTTACCCCACATCAGAGGAAAATATGATTCTAATTCGAACACAGGAAAGATACTATTGGCTTTGAATTGTAACGCGAAGATATCATTTAAGTACAAAAGGAGCATTAAAAAATAAACAAGCCATAGCAAAGCCAATAGGTCTGGCTTTTAGGGGCTAAAGAATAAAAAACACAAACACAGGTTTGCACAAATGCTGTGGCAGTGATGGTGGTAGAAATGGTGATGATGCCAAACGTAGTGGTAATGAAGGTGGTAAACAGAGGGAGCCTCTCACTACATGTCAATACGGACAATGGGCCTCATTTACAAACTTCTGATGAATGGCACCCAGCATGCCTTCCGGCTGCGCTGCCGTGCATCAAAAGAAAAGGTCAGGAATGCGCTGTATCTACAGATAAGGTGCATTCTTGTCCTCCTCCCCTGCGCCGGTGCACAAACAGCAGAACGTGCTCCAGCGCAGACACCTTTGTGTCATTTTGCAAGGGTTTCTGTGCCGAGGGGATGATTGTTTTTGTGCAGGAAGGAACACCTTCCTGCACAAAAACAATCACTGAAGGCATTTTCCTCTTTCTGTACGTGCTGCAGAATGCAGCACGCATAGAAAGAGGAAAAACGAGGAGAAATTAAAGTATTTCCCATCATTGCGCCACTCCTACGCCTCGCCTGTGGAGGCGTAGAAATCTGACGCATTCCCAGGTTTACAGTACCTCTCAAATCTAGGAATCCTTCAGATTCCATGGGTATTGCGTGGGAACGCCCAAAACAACACCCGTGGGACGCCGCTTTCACGCAGTGTTCTGCGTGAAAGGAGAACATATTTGCAAGGCCATGAAAATCACTGTAATGTGGCTTTGGGTAACCTTGTAAATATGCTGCAGAAAATTGCGCCACGGAGCGTCAAAAAACTGACGCTACTGTGGCTCAAAAGTGCCGCTAGGGCCTCGTGAATGAGGCCTATTGTTTTCATTCCTGGGTTATCAAATATGTAAGTCTAATTAGCTAAAGGAAGCAAAGCAATACGGCAAGTCTTGGGTGGAGCCAGGGAAGGAAGAAGTTGTCCCCATGTCAGAAGTCATTCTTGTGGCTGGAAGGGTGCAGTTTTGGGCATCTGTCCTCAATTCCACCTTCACGTGGGAATCAGCCATGGGCTGCTGGACAAGAGTTCAGTAAGAAGGGCAGGCATGAGAGATGCGCCCAGCCAGGCACAATGAAGTAGGCAAACAAACCTGTGAGCTCTACTGTTAGGTCACTGCTGTACAAAAACTGGTAAGCTCACCACTATCATGCTGGAAAAAATGTAAGCAACAGCCACTTTGAATATGCTTATGTTGGACTGGTTGCACCTTTTTTGTGGACATGCCATTTTGCTGCTAAGTTGCACCCAGGATTGGTGGGCACAAGTTGACATTGTTGTCTCACCTAGAGCGGCACGCTTTAAAGGAGTTCCACTGCACCACGGATGGGTGGCCATATAATTACGATGTGCTCAGTAGGGATGTTTTTCTGTTGCTGTTGTCTGGCAGTGTCTATGGACATACTCTTAGGGGCATATTTACAGGGCAATTGCACCAGTGGAACATCACTTTTTCCGACCCTCCAGTGGGTCAATGCCCTGCATCATATTTTCAAAGCGGCAATAAGCCTCTTTCCGTGGCTTAATGCTGCTTGTAAATATGGGCCTCCTCGCTGCAGTTTTCTGCGGCAAAGGGGCGTGCAATGGGTGTTCCACTGCAACACCCATCGCTTTTTGACACTGGCTCCATTTTACAAGGATCTGTAAATCTGAGGCAACGCCAAAAACTAACACCACTGAATAGCAGGCGTTTGGTTGGTGCAATGAGAAATACTTTTATTTCTCCTTGTTTTCTATTTTTCTATGTGTGATGCATTCCGCAGCGCACATAGAAAGAGTGAAATGCCATTAAGGATTGATTATGTGGAGGAAGGTGTCCCTTCCAGCACAAAGACAATAATTAAATAATGACAACTTGCTACTTCTCTGTGTGCAGCAAAATGCAGCCCTCTTAGAAGTAGCAAATCTCCATTATTGACTGTTTATGTGCAGGAAGGAACACCTGCAGTCAACCATGTCTTTGACATAAACGGTGAGCAGGCACACAAGATAGGGCTGGCTGCAGCTGGTCATTTGAGGGATGTAAAACCTACACCATTCAGGTCAACAGTTTCGACTATTTAATGGCACATGATGTGGTACTCACACCCTATCATCTGGAGATGTATTGTCTGTTTTCAGAAGAAGCAGCTGTTCTCTTTTGACTAGATATGGGGTTGACTGAAGTTTGTTTACTAGGGCTGGGGAATACAGCCACATTAATGTCCAGATGGCGATGGGAATAATAATAATAATCCACATTTGTAAAGCGCAAACAATCACCCGTAAGGGTCTCTAGGTGATGGGGGCCGTCGGGAAGATTAAGCAAGCTATTGCCCAGAGTCACATAGTGCTGGGCCAATCTGCCGCCGGCGACCGAACCGTGATCCCCAGATTCCGGAGTCAGTCGCCCGGGCCGCGGCGCCACAGCTGATGTTGACACAGGACCTGAGCTTGCCTTACTGTTTGTATCTTACCGGCAGGGCAGCCACCAACAGAGCCTGATATCCGACTGTCCAGTCACTCAGGGAACACAGGAGGATTCAGGCCCATTGAGGAGATGGCTGGGGAAACCGAAGCTGAAATTCCTTTCTTAATAATTAAAAAGGTTCACACTTATTTTGAATGCTTTTTCTAGTTTTCTCTAGTGATTATTTCAATGCATTGCAAATAGTTATTTTCACTGTTTTAAAAAAAGTACTCTAATCAGGAAGATACTTTTTTGTCTATGTCCCAACTGTATAGAAATTGGGCGTACACATTTCTTTTTACCAAGCACTTCTACAACGGTAAGCCTTTGATCAAGGTATCGTCTACCTAGGGATGAGCCAAGGACACCTTGCTGAACAAATAAGTAGTGAGCTTCTAGCTATTGCACCTATGGCTTCACCTGGAAGGTGTGGGCCCAGCTCCCTCTGGGAGCTCCCCATGATTCCTTCATGTCAACCTGCTTTGAAGCCTCAGACCAGGCTACCTCAGCCTGGCTTTCCTGGTAGACCCACAGTGTGTGCTCGGTAAGTAGAACTAGTTGGATCTGAGGTGGCTATCTGTTAATGCCCGGTTACTCACCGGTAATCTCCATTACTCCAAGTCCAGGTCTTCCCGTTCCATTCCCGAGCCCGTCCCCACTCATTGTTTTTTTCTGCTTCTGGTGATTGTGTTGTGTTTTCTTTCTCATCAGTGTATTTGGTATTCTCAGGCAGTCCTAGTGATGTGCTTTCCCCATTAAGCATTCTGGGAAGGCAGAGCCATATTGGAAGAAGCAGGTGAACTGCTCATGCATAAGGAATGCAAAAGGAAGACAAACGAGGAGGGGATTTTAATCCAGGACCGGCTGGCCATTGCTGAGGTCACTAAATGTGGCAAACTAAGCATGTAAACTCCACCATCCTTCCCTCGCCCTGTTACATCCTTCTGCCCTGGACAGCTGTTTCATATTGTAAGATCGATAACCTGACGAGATAGCCGAATATGCACCTGCTGTTCAAACCATGCCATTCCTCTTATCGTCAAAAGAATACAGTGACCTTGGATTAGCCTTTTCTGTCTCATACCACGCAAGAAGGATAGGCCTGCTCCATTCATCATGTTATGACATGTTAAAATAAGTTTGTATAGAGCTCCAGTGTCACTATAGTTAATGGGAAGTGAGAGAGAGAGAGATGCATTTGGCTGCAGTGAAGCGAGGAGAGGCCAGTTATATGACCGTTTTTTGCCGTCGCAAACGGAAAATCAGCCCATTCGCTACTGCAAAAAAAGAGTGTTGGTATGTACAAACACTATTTTGCGAGTCAGTGACTCACAAAATAGCGTTTGTGAGTCACTATTAGGAAGGGGCGTGCCAAGGGCGTCCCTTCCTAATAGTGAGTCAGAATGGTATGTACCATTGTTTTGGGACCGCGTTTGCAAAACATTTGCAGTTTACCACCTACCTCAAGTAGGTGGTAAGCCACTCGCAAATGGGAAGGGGTCCTTAGGGGACCCCTTCTCCTTTGTGAATGGATTTCGAGAATATTTTTTACGAGCTGGCAGAGGTCTTTACTCTTAAAAAATTAAACAGAAACGTTTGATTTTTCTTTTGTAAATGCATCCCGTTTTCCTTTAAGAAAATGGGCAGCATTAAAAAAAAACTCCCAAAAAAAACTCCCAATGGGTCACTAATTGCGACCTGCTTCATGAATATTAATAAGGCAGGTCATTTGTGACCCAATTAGGAATCGCACACAGTGTCTCAGACACTTTTGTACATTCCATTTTGCGAAATGCAATTTGCGACTCGCAAATCGTTGCAATTTGCGACTCGCAAAATGGAAGGGTTGTGCATCTGACCCGACATATGCTAGATGTGCAGTGATTGGAAGAGACACACCTGGTGTGTAGGGATTTGAGGAGAAGTGGTTGGCCGCAACGCAGTGACCTTGCAGTGATTGGGAGAGCCTTGCTATGCCTGCAGTGAATAGGGAGAAACGTTTTTTTTTTTCCTTTGATCACACTAAGGTTGCTGGAGATAGCGTTAGTATGCTTGTGATTCGTAAACCTTTTCAACAGTTCTGTGCTATGGCAGCTAGGATGACCACGTCCCTCCAGGTCTTTAGGGACACTGCTCCCAGTCCTTCACCTTTTGTGATAACCTAATGCATTCTGGGTGTTGTGGTCTTGCTTTGCGTCCAAAGAACTAATCAGAAAAACACACCTGAAATTAATGATTCGTACGTGACAAATTAAGGACTGGAGACCTGGGGTGAGGTGGTCACCCTAATGGCAGCCTCCTTCATCTTCATCAACCGATATGAAACACAAACTTCACTTAGATTAAATAAGCGCTAAAATGTGTAAAAGTCCTCAGCAACTTTAGGAGTCAGGATGTGAAGGATTGTTAATGCAGATTGTGAAGCTGGTCATTAAATTGCACTGGTGACTGGTGAGTAATGAATGCTTAAATGTATTTAATGTACATTCACCAACTCAGCGCAGGGCCTTTCCTCCGCTTCTGTACAGTAGGTGGCGTATAATGCAACACACCTTGGCTCACCCTGCTGGCGCTATTGTAGCTCAGAGGGTTCTGTAAACGCCAATTTGTTAGAGTACATATTAGCAGAATCTCGTTCTACTTCAGTAAATGTCGTTTCGCAATCCACACTTTCTCGTTTTCCCCTGTCTACTGTGCCTATTCACCATTTCATTTTTTCTATGCCTGGCCAGAAATGTATTATTTTATTTGCTATCTTCTTGCCTCTCTTTGCATGACCCCTTTCCTTTTGTCCTTCCTCCCTTCTACTCTTCTTTTGTTCTAATGTCTTGACCCTGCCCCCCCTCCCAACGTGTCTTGGGAAAAAATCCCTCTTTTTCATGCTAAAGCTATAATAAAGCATTGCCAAGAATCAAAATAAAGCCATACAGCTGGCCACAATAAATAAAAGTGGCATGGCATGCATTACATATCCCAACATGGAAAGAAAAGAGAAAGAAAAGAAAGCAGTGGACAGGCCCTTTACAGCTGTTTCTGTTCTGGCAATTAAGTATATTAACCCATCCTCCAGTGGTCGAGTCCTCTCAGATTGCCAGGTTTAGAGAAGCCCTATAGGTGGTGTAATGTGAGTCCTATACAATAGGTTAGATAAACAATCTTTGGAAGAGTTAAGATCTCTGGCCTTGGCAAGCATGCACTGTTTTTGTATTGTATGGAACAGAAATGAAAAGCTTAGAGGAAAAACATAGTTATAAAGGAGAGATTGGCTAAGAATCCCTGGCACTGCAGTGAACTACTTTTTGGGTGGATGTGCACATGTAAATAGGGTAAAATGACATCTCGAACAGTGCAATAGAGTCAGTGGCTAAAGTGGGCTGACCATTGCCCCATGCTGTATGCGGTAGTGGGTGGAAGCAAAATATGAATGACAAGATAACAAACCAGTCGATGAAGAGGGCTGACTCAAAGCCTCTTAATGTATGTTTTATATTTATGATTTTTCTGGTTGTTGTGCAGGAAGCCCGGCCCTCGATGACGCTCCTTGAGTGATGCATTCCACCCACCTATTCATTAATAACACACGTATTTTCACTGACACACTTATTCTTATTGTTTATTTATTTCTGGATCACTCATTTAATTTACCAATACTAATTCATCAAGCCTCGGTTTCGTTACACTCACGAACTACTCGAATGGTCTTTCTTCCATTCTCCCGTTAAGGGCAGCATCTAGCGGCTGCACCCGGTGTAACGTCACACGGTCTCAGCGTTCTCCATATCAGGGAGCCGCTCCGCGTTGTCAGTAAGCTGTCTGATTTGAGCAGTTTCAGCCACGTTCGCCGTTTCAAGGTAGGGGAACCGCCTGAATTATACTCCGCTTTATTTGGCCAATTCGACCGATTAGTATACCCTTGTTTCACACGATCAGTCCGTCCCCATACTAACAGTTTATTTTGCCATTTCCATGCGTATTACGCCAAGGGTTTTTTTCCTGTATTGACTCTTCCCATTTTGATGTTTTTGCCAGTCCCGTCAATAGGATCTCATGTTTTACACGATTAGTCCGTCCGCATGTATACTGATGATTCTGCCCTTTCCATGCATAGTGTGAAAGCGATTTTCGCTTTATTGACTTTTCTAAATTTCCCTTTTATTCGATGTCTGTTTAGTTTTTTCACATATTGAATTGCCAGTCCCGTCCAGTCTCCCGCTCCCGTTTTTCCATCTTAGTATACGGATGATAGGCTGGGGGACCAGGTCCTGTTGGCATTGTATTTCTCTAGGTCTGGACTACCTACCAGGTTTCTCATTTAAAGAGCGCTCTCTCCATTTGGTTTATAGAGGCTATTCTCCCGGTGATTCACTTCACCCAACATACCGATCTACGCTGCGGTGTGATTTGACGGAGTAATCTAATCCTCCCTTTTGTGCTAAGTAATACACGTGAGTTTACATTTATATGGAGTCATAACCCCCCCCCCTTTTTTTAGTCAACTTAATTGTTGACTTCATTGTCACTTTTAAATTCATTTTAGGTGATTTTCACTCCCACCCGACTGTGGAGCCTTTTTGCCCTGATGCCAAGCTGTCACTGATTAGATGTTCGTTCTTTAAACTGGTAATTATGGCAGTTTTATCCATATCCAGCCCCGCAGTTGAATTTCCGCTTGGCATTATCACTTTTTAATTCCCACCCAATCTTTTTATAGGTGCCTACCTTCCCCGTTCCACCATCCTCTTTGTCCTGAGGAAGACCCCACCCGTAAGGAATTAATCAACCTACCTTGGAAGAGGGGTCGAAACGTCGACATCTCACCATGCCAGTACCTTCAATAGTGCGTTGAGCACTGTGTACTTTCACTTGTATATGGTTATTTGGCAAAACATTCAATTTTGTCAATGAATGACTCTTATCTTGATTATTTGGCACGACAGTAAGGTGCCCAGCAATTGATTTGTACCATTGTTATGAACTTTTATATGTCACTTACCCTACTACCCTACCTAACTCGTCACTCCCTCCCCTTCCCCGTGGCACCCTGCACTTTTGTAAATAGTGTGATTTATCATATGCATTTATGTGCCTGTTCCAAGTGTGATTAAATAACACTATGGTTCTGCCTTACTCGTTGCAATAGTTATTTTGTTGACCTTTCTCAATTTTATGTATGTTCTGGGACCATTTCTATTCCACTGTTTGTTACCCAGGTCCCAGTGACTATTGGGTTTGCCCTTAGTTCTAACGCTTAAATGAGCAGGTGCACACCTGCGAGGTATTCTTTGTGAATTTTCCTTTCTTCTATAAAATGGTGGAGAGTGAAACCCTCTCCTATACTGAGGAATACATCAACCAGCTGCTACAGGACCCCAGGAATCTCTTTCTGTCATCCGATACACCCAATATTGACTTCACCCTTAATGATAAGATAGCAAAACTCGAACGTTTGGAAAAGAACCTAATTCGTACAAAACTCCATGGTCATTTACTCACTAAATATCTACAGGCGAATATAATACCAGTTGGGCTACAGATAAAAAATGAACCTGCCATTTTCGTGGATCTACCAAAATTCAAGGAAGGTTTCAGTTTCATTGCTAACAACGCGTCGCGACATTGGATGGTTCTCGGAGTAGAAACTGCGGCTGAACAGGTTCAGGTCTTGACCAGAGAAATAGCCGCCCTTAAACAAGAAATTGCAGGTGATTCAACCTTGATCAATGCCAAAAGTGCTCTGGAAAATCTTACAAAATCACTAAAAGACTTTGAAACCACTACGCAGAATAAAAAACTAGATAAACTCTCCAAGGATATCAGGTTTTATGAGAAAAAGAATACATATCCTTATCTCAACGAAGATTATTACAAACAGGATAATTCTGGTCGTTTCACGGGCAGAGGAAGAGGGGCCTTCAGAGGGAGAAGGAATTATACTACGTTTTCCGATTCCACGGTGAGTTCAGACAGTGATCCAGAGGCCCCTGGCCCTAGTTACGACTACAACTACCGGAATAACTGGTACCCCCCCAAGGTTATTTCCCTTTTTTAGGGGAAGGCCAATGGAGACCACCGCGAGGACGAGGTGGCAACTGGCCAAGAGGACCCCCGAGAGGCCAGCAGAATCCACCGAGCGCCAATTGGGACAGAGGCCGAGGTACAACCCCGAAACAAGTCCGATTCCAACAAGAGAACCACGGAGAGATATCGACGAGGCGCAAAGTCTACAGATGGTAGAGTCCAGTGATAATCCAGTGGTCAACATCTCTGCATATAATCTTAACGCTGACGAACAGGCTGTACTCTGCAAGGGCCTGTCTTTCGTCCCAACTGCCCATCCGAACTCATTCAACCTTAAAACTGAACTCCATGGTTTTTTTCGTAAGATCCGTCTGAGGTATTTTTTCAGGAACACGGAAGATAGTCCACCCAAGTCGGTCACCGGATTAAGGCCTCCATCCAAGTTTGTTCCGCCTGCTAATGCTATGAGTAGCAGGATTTTGGCTTACGAGAGCATGGTTCTGAACGATGTCAACACTTTACTTTCAACATACAAACACACCATACCTAACACCAGCAAGTCTGAGAAAGCGGCTCTCCTAACCCTTAAAAATAACAAAGACATTGTGATCAAGTCTGCCGATAAGGGCGGAGCTATAGTGGTGCAAGATACGACTGCATATAAATCGGAGATTTTAAGGCAGTTACAAGACGGTGTCAGTTATTCTTTACTGAAGTCTGATCCCACGAAGGACCTGATGGGGGAAATCCATCAAATAACTCTGGACGCTTTGAACTGTGGTTTTCTAAGTAAATTGGAATATGACTATCTTAATCAACAACATCCACGACTACCCACCATCTATACCCTACCAAAGATACATAAGGACATCCTACATCCACCAGGCGCCCTATAGTATCCGGCTGCGGTTCACTATTGGAACCTCTATGTAAGTACATAGACTTTTTCCTAAAACCATTAGCAGAAGAAACAGAAACATACCTTCGAGACACCATGCAAGTTATTGCAATGATTGACCAACAACCATTCAACTCGAGTGAGCAGATACTTGTCACCTGTGATATTGTCTCACTATACACCAGCATTCCGCAGGAACCTGCATTGGCGGTCATGCGGGAAGTTTTGGATCTAAGACCAGCACCAACAAGGGTACCTACGGATTTTATCATAGCTCTTTTGACCATCGCTATGAAAAAGAATTTCTTTTATTTCCAAGGAAAGTACTATGTACAGACGAAAGGAGTCGCGATGGGGGCTGCCTTCGCTCCAGATCTAGCGATCCTGTATATGGATAACTTTGAAAAGCGTTTCGTCCTCAACAACAACCCATTTTCGGCACATGTCAATATGTGGAAGAGATATATTGACGATATATTGATAATTTGGAATGGTGAGACTACCCAACTCAATCTGTTCCACCAATGGCTAAACCAGTGCGACCAAGATATCCAGTTCACTATTCAGTCCAGCACACAGGAGATACCCTTCCTTGATCTGAAAATCTTTTATGAAGATGAGAAACTTCTTACTACCCTATATAGGAAGCCAACGGAAAGAAATTCCCTACTGAGGTACAGCAGCCACCACCCGCGCGGTTTGCGCGACAATCTCCCAGTGGGACAGTTCCTGCGGATCCGCAGGAACTGCACAAAACGTACAGACTACACAACAGAGTCTGAGAACCTAACGGCCAGGTTAATCTCAAGAGGTTACCCAAAACGCCTGGTAAAGAGGGCCCGGAAGAGGGCCTGGTACAACCCACGGGACACTCTGCTCTCACCCAAACATCCCAATACATCACGCCAAAATAATAAGATGATATGTGTCACAACATTCTCCACTCGCAGTAATGCAGTGAAAAAGATCATCAATAAACATTGGAACATTATATCTACGGAGATTGACCAACCTAACTTACCGATGCATTCTTTCAAGAAAGCAATGAGCATCAAGGACCATGTGGTGCATTCCTTCCTTGAGGACCCAGTTGAACCGACCATTCGGTCACTCTGGAATTTACCACCAATCATAGGTCATTTCAAGTGTGGGTCGTGTAAAGCATGCCCCACAACTATGCAATCAAAGAACTTTGAATATAAACATCAGACCATTACATTGCAATCACATACAAACTGCAATTCCAGCAACGTCATCTATGGGATCCTATGTCCATGTGACCAACTATATATTGGCCAGACACAGCAGAAAGTCAAGGCAAGAATTCTTCAACACCAAAGCAGGATAAGATGCAATGTGACAGGTGCACCTCTAGTTGAACACTATCACCAACTGGGACACCGCCCTGATGAAATGAAATGGATTGTCTTGGAAAAGACAGAACTGGGACCTCGGGGAGGTAATATATCCTCTATCCTGCTCATTAGAGAGTCAAAAATGATGATACGCTTTGATACTATTCTAACGGGTTTGAATGAACAAGACCCTAGTAATGCTCAATTAGCTATTCTCAATAACTAGTGAACAAGGTTCATTTTGTTCTGTTTCCCCCAGCCCGTAATCTAACCTATTGTCAACGTTATTCCTGAGACACTTTATGATGTTGACCATGAGACACTTATGATGAATGTACCCATGGTGCACATGACTTTTTCGACTGTTTCTTTCCCATTGGAACTATCATCTGTCTTTTGCCATATTTTCATTATCCAGCAAGCTAATATCTATTTACATGTTTCCACATGACTATCTGACGTTTTTTTCCCAATGTAATTATCATCTGGTTCTCTTGTATCTTCATTAGAAAATGTTAATTGACATAAGCTCACATGCTTGCTTTCAAACAACCAATGTTCTTTCATCCCTTTTTTTTTTAATGTTTTTTCATGTTTTGTATTTTCTACAATTGAATCATTTTTTTCTGGCTCAATTTGTCATCTTAACGTTTAGACACCTTCAATTAATGTACCTAATGTGAAGAAGTTAATTTGACTGTTTGTTTACCTAAGAACAGATCATTAGCTTTGGCTGCACTTCCTTTAGTCTGTACAACAGTGCAATCTAAATGTGCTCATATACTTGTTAATCAACCATGCACCTTCAAAATACAATCGCTCCTTTTTAGGATTTCCTACGTGTGTACATGTTCACATAGAGATTCTCCTCTCCAAACCTTAGCCCGGCTGATTATGCCCACCTACCGGCCCTCGATGACGCTCCTTGAGTGATGCATTCCACCCACCTATTCATTAATAACACACGTATTTTCACTGACACACTTATTCTTATTGTTTATTTATTTCTGGATCACTCATTTAATTTACCAATACTAATTCATCAAGCCTCGGTTTCGTTACACTCACGAACTACTCGAATGGTCTTTCTTCCATTCTCCCGTTAAGGGCAGCATCTAGCGGCTGCACCCGGTGTAACGTCACGCGGTCTCAGCGTTCTCCATATCAGGGAGCCGCTCCGCGTTGTCAGTAAGCTGTCTGATTTGAGCAGTTTCAGCCACGTTCGCCGTTTCAAGGTAGGGGAACCGCCTGAATTATACTCCGCTTTATTTGGCCAATTCGACCGATTAGTATACCCTTGTTTCATACGATCAGTCCGTCCCCATACTAACAGTTTATTTTGCCATTTCCATGCGTATTACGCCAATTTTTTTCCTGTATTGACTCTTCCCATTTTGATGTTTTTTTAATTGCCAGTCCCGTCAATAGGATCTCATGTTTTACACGATTAGTCCGTCCGCATGTATACTGATGATTCTGCCCTTTCCATGCATAGTGTGAAAGCGATTTTCGCTTTATTGACTTTTCTAAATTTCCCTTTTATTCAATGTCTGTTTAGTTTTTCCACATATTGAATTGCCAGTCCCGTCCAGTCTCCCGCTCCCGTTTTTCCATCTTAGTATACGGATGATAGGCTGGGGGACCAGGTCCTGTTGGCATTGTATTTCTCTAGGTCTGGACTACCTACCAGGTTTCTCATTTAAAGAGCGCTCTCTCCATTTGGTTTATAGAGGCTATTCTCCCGGTGATTCACTTCACCCAACATACCGATCTACGCTGCGGTGTGATTTGACGGAGTAATCTAATCCTCCCTTTTGTGCTAAGTAATACACGTGAGTTTACATTTATATGGAGTCATAACCCCCCCCCCCCTTTTTTTAGTCAACTTAATTGTTGACTTCATTGTCACTTTTAAATTCATTTTAGGTGATTTTCACTCCCACCCGACTGTGGAGCCTTTTTGCCCTGATGCCAAGCTGTCACTGATTAGATGTTCGTTCTTTAAACTGGTAATTATGGCAGTTTTATCCATATCCAGCCCCGCAGTTGAATTTCCGCTTGGCATTATCACTTTTTAATTCCCACCCAATCTTTTTATAGGTGCCTACCTTCCCCGTTCCACCATCCTCTTTGTCCTGAGGAAGACCCCACCCGTAAGGAATTAATCAACCTACCTTTGAAGAGGGGTCGAAACGTCGACATCTCACCATGCCAGTACCTTCAATAGTGCGTTGAGCACTGTGTACTTTCACTTGTATATGGTTATTTGGCAAAACATTCAATTTTGTCAATGAATGACTCTTATCTTGATTATTTGGCACGACAGTAAGGTGCCCAGCAATTGATTTGTACCATTGTTATGAACTTTTATATGTCACTTACCCTACTACCCTACCTAACTCGTCACTCCCTCCCCTTCCCCGTGGCACCCTGCACTTTTGTAAATAGTGTGATTTATCATATGCATTTATGTGCCTGTTCCAAGTGTGATTAAATAACACTATGGTTCTGCCTTACTCGTTGCAATAGTTATTTTGTTGACCTTTCTCAATTTTATGTATGTTCTGGGACCATTTCTATTCCAGTGCAGGAAGCAAGTGGCAGAGATATGAGTGGGATAATCTGTGTGAGTGGTGTTATTGTGAGTGGTTTAAGCTGCTGTGTGAGTGGTGTATGCCACATAACTGTGGTTTTAGTGTCAGTGGTCTGGATCATAAAAGCAGAGTAGGCAATGGGTTAGTGAGAGTGGTGTGTGTGTGTGTGTGTGTGTTATCAGTGATATAACTGTGTGAGTGAAGTGCAGAATGTGACCAGTGTGATTTGTGTTACCATGAGTGATATGACTGGTATAGACTGTGCATGATGTGAGTGATATGGGTTGTGTGAGTGGTGAAAGCTGCATCAGTGTTGTGTGAGGTCAGTGGTGTTTAAGAAGTGACTGATGCAACTGATGTGAATGGTATAAGCTGTGAAATGTGTGTGGGTGACATGAGTTTTGTGACTGTTGTTTGTGCAAGTGATGATTGGTTTAAGCTCTTTGAGTAGTTGTGCAAACTGAGTGTTGTGATTGGTGTTAGTGTGATTGATATAAACTGTGCGTGGTATGCATGATGTGAGTGGTATAAGCTGTGTTAGTGGTGTGAGTGACAAGTGGTGTGACTGGTGGTAATGCAAATGATGTAATTGGTATATACTGTGTGATATGTGTGCAATGTGAGTGGTGTAATTGGTGTTAATGTGAGTGATGAGAGTGATATATGCTGTGTTAATGGTGAGAATGATGTAAGTAGGGTGGATAATGTAGACAGAATTAGCGTTTCTTGTCAGTGGAATAACCTTTGTGAGTGGGGTACTATTGGACTTGATCGTCACCCACAAACCTTTTGCCTTCAACCCTCCTATTTTTGCTGAATTCGTTTTTGCTGGCCTTAAGACTTTGCACACTTTACCACTGCTAACCAGTGCTAAAGTGCTTGTGCTAACTCCCTAAAACATGGTCAAATTGACTTACAAATGATTTGCATATTTAATTTAAATATAAGTCCATAGTAAAGTGGAAATCATATATCCAGGGCCTGTAAAATAAATGTGAATAGTGCAGCACTTACTGTGCCATCCACTTAAGTAGCTCCTGAAAACATACCCCATGTATGCTATATAACCCTGGATGCCATTTTGCACTGCCATTTGACCCGACTATAAAACCCCCTTTGCTAAGCATTAAACTTCCATTTTTGCATACATGTCAACCCTCAAGTAGGTCCTAGGTTGCCCATAGGGCAGGGTGCATTGTAACTAAAAGGTTGGACATGTCTGTTTAAGTTTTACATGTCCTGCTTGTAAAAACTCCAAAATTTGTTTTTCACTATTGTGAGGCCTACGTCTCCCATAGGATAACATTGGGTTGCCTTATTAAATGTAATACGTTGCTAACATTCGAATGAGAACAGTTAAACATTTCATGTTTGGTGTCTGATAAATTGTAACTTAAAACCCTCTTTGATGGTAAAGTCAGATTCTCAGTTAAGATTTCGTAACTGACACTTATAGAAATTTGACATTTTCCTGCCCTAGTTATTTGATGACTGCAGCCTATTCCTGGGTCACATGACTGGGTGTATTCAGCCACACATTAGAGGGATAATTTGTGCCTGGATGGGCCATCACTGGCAGGGTGGGGGGTGGAGCTGGGCACAGCTCCACTTGCGACTGACTAGGCTGTGCCCTGCCTTCACGCAAAGGACTTGTCACCACTGCATTGTTCATGCAGCCAGCTTGGAGCCAGGGCAGGGGAGGTAGGCCATTTCAAGCAGTTTAAAGGGAATTCTCTAGGAACTTCTGCTTCAAAGAATGCATCAGGTGTAAAAATAGGACCCTCAGACCCACCCTTCAGTTCACTTTCTGGACCTGTGGAAGAACTCTCAGAGGATTGCCTGCTGCTGTGGCCTGCTGTGTACTTCAGAAGACAACTTTGATGCACTGTAGGAAAGTAGGATCTGGTTACCCCAACTTTTTGCTTGATGTGATGCTGTTTTTTACTAGTCTGACTGGGATTCTGCTAATCAGGACCCCAGTCTTTCTGCTTTCTCCCTAAACTGTTGTGTAAGTATCTAGGTATAATCTCAGATTGGATACTGGGGTACCCTTGTCAGTCCCTAGTATATGGTACCCAGGGCATAGGTACCTCAGAGGTCTCCCATGGGCTGAAGCATGCATTTTTCCACCCATGAGAGACCATTCAATATGGAACTACAGGCCTGCCATTGCAACCTGTGTAAGTTGGTGCATGCACCACTTACTAAAGATATAGGTTAACTATATCTAAGGGTCACTGCACTTAAAAACTATAAGTCACCCCTATAGTTGGCCTTTACAATCCTGCGGGCAGGGTGTTTGGTTCTAAGTGAGAGGGTGCCCCTGCATGAGCAGAACACCCTTGCAGCCTACGGAGTCCATTCTCCCGGGTTGGCAGTGAAGCAGCTATATACTATATAGAGAGGCACTGCGTAATACCGGAATGACCATCTCGAAAACGGCTGCAACAAATCCTATCATGTTTGGTATCAAACATGTTGGAATCATACCCCAACACCATAAACGTTGTGGATGGTATGATTCCAAGCACTGGAAGAGCCCTCCGTTAGGCTCTCAGTGTTCCTAGTACCAACCTGCTTCACCTGGACAGCACAAAATGGTTGCTGCCAACCAGAGACACATTTCTGCCCTCCTGCTGCTGAGCCAAGTTTATGCAGAGGAAGGTAGAACAATAGGCATCCTGTCACAGGAAGGTGTGACCACCTTCCAGACAGGATTTAGTGTATTAGGGATGGGTGAGTGCGCTTGCCAGCACCAGAAAGTCTGTATGAGGGGCACATTTGGTGTCCCTGTGCATAGTCCAGTTCAAACCAGTCCTGTGAGCCGTTGGCTCCCGCTCTGGCGTGAAACTGGACAACGGACTTGGGAGTAACCTCCCCCTGTCCAGACGCTCCCCTGGGAGGGTCCCCTGAATCTTCCTAACCCTTTCCCTAGGGTACTTAAGGGCTTACCTGGGTGTAGGTTGCTAGATTTGTCGTGGAATAAGATTCAGATCAGACACCACTGCACTTCTACCGTCTGGGTACTCTGACTTTGTTTGGGCCTGACTTTGTCTCCCTTCCAGTCTGCTGCGTTGTCTCTGCCAGTGCATCATACAGGAACCTTCCAAGGCCTGTGAAGCATCAAAGACAACCAAAGTAACCTCCCTTGGAGTGAAGGAGTCACTCCCCTGCATTTTGCAGGACCTGCAACTAAGTTGACCGGTCTGCAGATCCTGAGCTCCTCCGGACTCTGTGGGCTCTGCAACACGGGTTGTGATTTTCCACAGCTCCCAGGCCTACTCTACCCTCTCACCAAGTTTGAGGCCAGTATCCTTTGTGGGGGTTGCAATAACCAAACCCCTGTGCATTACGTCCAACTTGCAGTTGCAAAGGCTTTTTGGTTTCTTTGCAAGAAGATCTTTGGGCTCCATGTACCCTCAACCTTGAGCACCTCCAGTGACGAGAATCTTCAGCCACACCGCATCATGTGCAACGTGGCCTACATATTTTAGTGAGCTGCTTGAGGTCCTCTCGTGACTCCAGTGCCTCCGGCCTGTGGGTCCAATTGAGGGTCACACTTTTTTCTTTTGGGCTCCCCTGATTGCTCAGGGCCTACCCTGACTCCCCTGCTTTCAGTGAGTCCCCTGGACCTTGCTGGTCCCAACGTTGCTCCTTCTTGGATTCCTGCATTGGTTGCATTTGCCAAGGCTTGTTGGTGCTTCCGCCAGACAGCGACCCCTCAGCATACGACCTCCTTCTTCGGACAGCTCGTACTTGACTCCTGGTATTCCTCAGCATTGCCTGGTCCTCACAGCTGCAGAGTCAAGGTCCTCGTCATCTTCCCTGAAGCACCTGACATTGGAGGTCATTCATCTTCCAAGTCTCCTGGTCACCCTAGAGTGACATAGATGCTGTCCCCTCTGCTTTCAGGTACTCCTCTTCAAGAATCCACGTTTGGATTCCCACAGACACTTTCTCCTCTTCCAGCAGTGGCACTTTCCAGAAGTCCTTCATTGGGTTTGACGGCGGTTTCCGACACCACTTCACACATATGCACCCGGCTTCCCTGGTGTAGGTAACAACGGTACTAGGGTATCCACCAGTGAGGTAGCTCTCCATCCTTCTGTCTTACAAGGGGTTCTTCCAGGGTCCACTAGGAAGGGTCCTTAATCTTTAAAAATCCAGCCGCGACTTGCACATAGACTTGTACAGAGCAAGCGGTCATGTTTACTCACTGAACATGCTCTCCATGGGGTCCCTATTCTACTTACCTTGGTTGGTTCTGAGGGTCCCCAGCAATTCTACATCCTCTCAACATGGTCCTGACATGAGTCGTGGTTCTTATACCACTATCTTTATTTATGGTTTGGTCCCCCCTGGGGCCCTCTTTCTATTTTGTGCTATTTTCTGTATTTCTTGCTAAAATATTGGGTGCATTGTGTTAATCTCCGTGTGGAAGATACTTGAACTTCCTACAGAGTATTCTATAATAAATACATATTTTTATAAATACTTGGTGTGGTTCTTTTTCACTCAATCTATACTATAAGATTGCATTCTGGTAAAACAAGCTGATTTACACTCCTTCTGGACGAAGCCTGAAGGCTGCTCTCCACAGCTACCACTTAGAGACCTTTCTAAGGTTGTCTAAGACATCTTTAATCACCATAAGGGTTGTCTTGACTGGTGCAATGTGCCCACTTACATTAGTGGACATCATGAGCCAGGCCAGCTCCTCACATGCACCTAGAAGGACTACTTTGCTACCTGAACCATCAGAGGCTCGCCTTGCTGTTTGTGCCCTGTTCTACTGCTTGACCCAGGACTACCATAGTGACTTCAAGGGTCACTATGGAGGCCAGCCAACTGATCAAAGCCTCAGAGACAGAGAAGGCTCCAACCATTCTGAACATACACCTGAACTTCTTGAGTCCTGGACAAATGGTGGTGGTGCTAAACTTGCCCAGATGGTCAAAATCCAAATGTTGGGACTTACAAAATGTTTGGCTAAAAACTGCTCTGAGACCCGAGATCAGAATGAAACCAACTTGCTCATCTCTCCACCCAAGGTGCATTGCAAGTCGGCCTGACTTTACGACATCTCCTGCTGCATTCTTCTCCGCAGTAACAAATCCTGTTCAGAGGTCCTTCAGCAAAAGGGTATCCATCCTTGTGGTACTGTTGTCAGGTACAGCCTTCGGCTTCATCCTGCTGTAGATTTTTTTCTTTGAAAAAAAAAGAGACTAAGGGCCTTGTTAAACGTCGGTCGGAAAGCATTCCGACTGACTCCTTGTCGGAATCGGTTCCGACCTACTCTAGTTCGGTGTTCCGACCGACCGACTACGACGTTTCCGAACACTGTTCGGTCGGACTCCAATTGACTTCAATGGGAGCCTGTGTTCCGAACGACAACACAGGCTCACATTGAAAATAGGGGTGGTTGCGGAAAACCTTGCACCCTGTCGTAGTCACCTCATGGTGTCTGCCACACTGTGCATGGTTGGAAAAAGGGGTTCCATGGGTTCCCCAATGGGCCCCAAAATGACCTCTGGGTGAAGGGGGGCCTGCTATGGACCCCCACAGTCAGTTTCCGACAGCCGTTACGTGTGTGACAGACCGATTCGGAAAGGCTGTCCGTATCCGACATTGTAATACATTGGTCGGAAACATGGTCCATAGACTTGTACGATTTGGCTCAGAGAGACTTCGAGTCTCCGAATGCCTGTCGGAACCGAGTCAGAAAGACCCAATGGTTACCTTTAAATCGGTCGGTCGGAAATGTTTCTGAGTCGGTCAGAAACATGGGGTCCGACACTGGTTAGGAAAATCCCAATGCCGTTCGGAACCTTTCCGACCGACATCGTAATAAAGCCCTAAGTCCGAACTTAGAAATCTTCACCTCGACTTCCTCCAGTGGCTCCATGATGACGACACTAAGTGTCGATTAGGCTGATTTCATTTTTTGTATCCGACTCACAATCCATCGCAGTCTGCCATATTTTTCGATTTTGACCCGGTCTCGCGTGACTAGCTATCCGTGGTTGGGGCTTCAACACTCCGGTCCTACTAATTGGATTTATGTTGTTTGGGTGTCAAATAATTTATTAAAATGTATTCTATTGGTATTATTAGTGTTAATGTGAGTGATATGAGTGGTATGGTCTGTTCATAACATGAGTGATGTGATTGATTGGTAGAGTGAGTGATGTGAGTCATATTAGTGGTATGAGTGGTGTGCGAGTTGTGAATGTTGTGATTGATGTTAATGTGTGATGTGAGTGTACAAGCTCTGTAAGTGGCATGCATGATGTGAATGGTGTGACTGGTGTTAGCTTGTGTGAGTGAAGAGTATAAATAGTGAGTGGTGTGAGCAGTAAGAGTGATGTTAATATGTGTGATATAAGTAGTATAAACTGTGTGCGTGGTGTGTAGGACATGAGCAGTGTGATTGGTGTTAGTGTGAGTGATGTGTTTACTACTTTCAAACTATTCTATATTTTCGGCATTAATTTAGAGAAGCAGAACATTCCTTGGACAGTCTTTTTAAAAGTATTCCTTTAACGGTATTCCCAATGGGCATTTTCATACGAGTCTAAATTTTTACAAGGAAACAATGTTTTTAGAGCTCAGCATTCTCCCTTGTGAATCTCAACGATAGCTAATCTGACAGTATATAGTGTGGAGTGCACGCAGCTGCTGTTGCCTTGTGGAGTTCATGGGAGAGGAGTTTGGTGCTGAAAGTGGTAGTTTCTCGTGCTGAGTGGGCTGTGAGGGGGAGGAGGAGGGCAGAACAGCAGACTGTTTTGCTACAATATAACAATGTAAACATCTTCCAAATGTCTTTCCATTTGCATTTGTTGTGAATTGTGTTTATGTTGTATGTAGTGTATAGTGTGTAGTGGTGACATAAGGTCTGTTAGATTGCTACAGTTGTCTCCAAAGGCATAAATAGAAAGAGTTCCCTCAAGTATGGACTGGAAGGATAAAACTCATCCAATCAGAACCTCGTTATACAGAAATGCTACTGAGCGGGACAAACAAAAGAATAGGAAGGAAAGACATTGAATCAATAGCAGGCAACTGAAATAAACAACAAAGTCAAGGGGAAAGACTAAGTCAAAAGCAAGGGGCTGACCCAAAGCCCATTCTAACTATATATTACGAATTGGAAACAACAGCGTTGCTTACAGACAGCTGAAGCTGTCCGTAGCTGAGATCTGAAAAGTAAAATATTGAAGTGCCCTGTGAAGTTGTCATCCCTAGATCTTAAGGCAACATGGCTTTCAAAGATGTTTTTTGAGTGTCTTGTTACGTATAAATATCATTTTCTCAGCGGTGAACACTCTTTGTCCTTGAATCTACACAATGACTTTTTGCAAGACACACCTTAAAATCCTGCAGCGAGCCCTTCCCTGCATTGCTATTTTGCAGTAACACAACCAATGATGTGAGATAGACAGTCTTCCAGGAAGTGGAAGTGGGTGTCCTGCCATTCAATATGCTAGAAAGCCTGGATCTGGCCTTGCTTAACATTCAATTTTCTGGTTCATTGCGGGCAATGAGAATACATGGCTTTACAAAATGGTTCCTGAGATGTATGGCTAAGTACACCGTGAAAGAAAGACCTGCGCTCACCTGGCTGATAGTAGTCCATCACAGTCACTGAGGCTGGCTTTATGTTCTGGACGACCACGTCTTGGATCACTGAGAAGCTGTATGTTTGGACCTTATGTGTTAGCTAGATGAACAGATGAAAAGAACACAAGATAACTACAGGAAGATAAATGAAGAAAAGAATGGATGAATGAGGATGGCGTTATGATCTTGTAACACTCACCCCCACCTTGGCACATACAAAAAATGCCACTTACCCGAACCACCACTGGTTTGCAGTTTGTATCATGTTTTAGATTCACATACTATAAACATTCCCACCATTTAGTGTTGGCCTCACAAAATTGCAAGCTGCTTTTGTTCAAATGTTTTTTGTTGGCCATCGTCTCAATGATTCATCCATGCAAAACACTCAAGTTCACAATGCATTTATGTATTTATTGTGGCTTTTATGTAGCACAGAAAAGGACTGAGGACCTAGAGAGTGCTTTACAAGTTCCAACCACTATATTGCAAGGCAGGAAGGAAGGGAAAAGCAGACCCAATTTATACAACCATAATAGGTGATAACTTAGAACGCATTATTTTTAAAAGATTTTGGAGTGCTAAGAGTGGTCTTTCAAGTGTGGACGGGACGTTGAAACAGTAAGGTTGGGTTTGCTTTTGGTGCTTTCAAGGGAGGCTACTGCAATTCCTGAGAAAGGACATGCACAAACTATTAGTGACTGGCGCTGTGACTTCACTTCATGCCAGCTGGAGGCATCCAAACAGCAATCAACAAAGCCATAAGTCAATAATTAAAATGCGGCTGTACCAGAAAAGTAAAAACATAAGAAAACACAGATTAGACAAAGCTATACACATGTTCCATCTGCAGATTTAACATGACTACTTGATGCAACCATCGTCAAATGTTCATGACTTTAATGGATAGTCCATCTAAGCAGCGGCAAACTGTGGAAAACACAGGAGAGCCAATGGTGATGGAGCACTGGCGAAAGCCCCTCCTCTCCATATCATTTTTGATGTATTGATGGCAAGAGCTCTCACTACAACAGATAAAGCTATGTGTAGCAAAACATAACAAGCATTTACAATGCAATGGTCTCGGCATTGGTAAAGTTAGAGCTATTGGCATTGCTCATGACATTATTTTTGTTTATGTTTCTAAAACATTTAAAGAAACGGCATTGTCATGAGCAATGCCAATAGCTCTAACTTTAACAATGCCGAGACCGTTGCATTGTAAATGCTTGTATCATAGTAGGTTTGGGCTTAAACAGCGCAGTCAGCAAAGGACAGTGCGATAAAAATCCAGAGCTTGTTTATGATGCCGCACGTTTGGTAGGGGTTACATACCTGTTTACCGACGGAAATAAGACGGGGTTACTCACATTTTCCTTTTAAATAAAATGGATTAAACAATACAGAACAAATAAAGCATCCGACCTGACGGAGACCGCGGCCATCTTGGAATGGGAAAGCTCTCCGATGAAAGGAGGGCGAGGAGATACGAGTAAAGGCTTAGAGGCGTTGATACATTTTACGTTCCTTTGTTTAATTGACTTCATGAAATGTAGATAAAATCGTTCAATGATGTGGCGGAGTCAATTAAGAAGGCCATGGCCGGGGGCCCATAGCTGCAAAGTTCAGACAAGCATGTGTGCTTTTGTGTGACATTTCCGTGGTTTCAAAGCTTTTCCTTAATATCTCGTGCCGAGTTAAAATATGACTCATGAGGTCTTGGGCCATCCCACAATATCCGACACTGCGCGTATTAAGTATGCCTGTAACTTGATGGGGGAGAGGGCCAGAGGTGCGGCGTCTGTGACAGGAAAGTGATGCCTCCTTTAACAAAGAAAAACAAGGAGATCAGGTGTGGGAGCAACGCCGGGACACCACCGCCTTTCTCCGAGGCAGAGCAGAAATGTCTCGGAGAAAGGGAGTGTCCTTTTCGGATTCGGGGGCGTGTTTTGATGTTGTCTCCTCCCTGAGACTTTTCGCAAAAAACACGCCCCCCGATCCGAAAAGGACGGGGCATGATTGGAGTGACGGGACCTCTTCTCCAATGGCTGGCCAGCATTTACTAGGCCAGCCAATGGAGAACAGGGGAGAAGAGGGGCGGGTTCAAGCCCCTCTTCTCCCAAGTCATTATCTCTCGCGAGCGAGACTGCGCAAGCGCAGCCATCGCTAGCCGAGACCTAAAAAGTCTCAGAATGGAAAGAAAAGAAGGACTGAATAAACCACTCAATCCTGACATGGGGCAACTTGAACACTCTTTCGACAGATACGGAAACCACTTATTAAGTGGGATGAAATGCCCCCGCTTGCATATTAAAAGGATATTATTACATGTGGCCTCCTACACAAGACTTTGGGGCTTGCAATATTATTATGCGCCGCTGGGGGGCATAAAATGCTGGTAAACCATGATGCGGGTTGTACCCATTAACTTTCTGTATTCCAAGTAGGTTGGAGTATCATCGTAAAGCAGGGGAGATAGTTCAGCAGGTTGGGTGCCTGTGGTGGGAGTCTACTGAATCTGTACACCACAAGTTCAATACCCTCACACCTTTGTGCCTCGATTTCTATTAATACCGATAAAATGTTTTACATAGCGCTTTTTACCACATTTCGAGTCACTGTACATACCACGTGTACACAATACCACTCACTTTATTAACCCCGAAAGCTGAAAGGCTGAATCCACCGAGCCTGGCATCAAACCTGTAACATGCAGGCTTCACACACATTCCAGAGGTGAGTATAACATACATAACAGATGTCTCCCCACTTGGTGTGTTTGAAAGATTTGGTACCAGACAACTGTTCGAGTGAAACAGAAACCCTGTTTCTAGGCCTGGGTTTTCATTTAGCACAATGCATTCTGGAAGATGTAGTCAGAAAGTCTCCTCGATCGGGCTGAAACAACGTGATATTCATGGGGACATGGAGGCTCCTGGCAAGCCCAGCCGTGGGTGGTTGGGCACTGGCAACATAGTTGTTGAAGAAATACAAGACCGCAAATCACCGGAGGTGCACAAAAGCATTACGATTCTTACTGCCTTCAGGGAGGGAACATCAGGTTTCAGCTCTTCAACACTTCCAGCCCAACCCCCCTGCCCCGCCCCCTCACGGTTTGACTGGATTAGTAAGGGTTAATGGGAGACACATGTGGTCTAGAATAGATGCTGCTTGCTTGTACTGCCTGGTCTAAAACATGTAAGCTAATTTCGGTCATATTATCAAAACGTGTTTCAGTGTTTCCATAGTGCCTACATGTCGCTGAAGTGCAGCTGCAATGCCCAATGCCTTCGAACGCATCTGGAAGGTTACGCGTGGCTGATGGGAGCACAGATTCTAGGGCAAACCGCGTGGAACACAATATACATAGTAAGCTCTCAAGTTAAAAATGAGAATGTTCCCGCCTCTCTATTTGTGCCTCGCATGAAGCAAGCTCATTGGGTACAAAAATATTGACGTAGGTTTTGTGTGTGAGCGTAGTAGGGAGCGGGTATACATCACAGAAGACTTCATGGTGGTAGACGCTTCGGGTGAGGGCGCCTGTGAACGGTCAGCCGCCAAGATGAGCAATCGTCATGAATCCTGGGAGAGGGATCACTCCTGGGAGAGGGATCACAACACCAGAGAGCACGGTCTGGGAGTAGCAAAGCCCATTGTAACGTGCCCACGGCCCCACGGGCGCATCTCACTGCTGGACCAAACCCCATCTCCACAGCGTCCGCAGACTACGACACAACGTACAGTGTAGATTCCCTTAATACCCCCTTTTTAACCCCTAATTGTTAAACCTCAGGGTCGACGTCACGTGTAAAGCGAGCATCCTTAACTGAACACTTTACTCCTGTAAAATGTTTACTGCCACGCTCACGACGGCCCACCCACCCAGGCTCCCAAGTAGGCGCGATGGAGCCACCGTACGTACAACAGTTATTTGCGAATGCTCACAGACTACCTGGCAGAAAAATACACACACACGCAGCACATGGCCTGTCAGAGGATTATCTCGGTCTGTGAAACAAACATTGGCACAATAAAGTTTACCTTCTAGGTTTCCTCCCCTGCTTTCTCTGGTAGCTTGTCCAGCAGCAACAAAGTGTCCATTCGCCATAAAGCCAGCTCTCTCAAGCGTCCCTCAAATCAAAAATCCCCTCCCTGCCTCCTTCACAGCGGCATGACGTCATGCGGGAAGGGGGCGGCCCTGCCCCTGACACAGTCCATACAAAGAGACCCTTTTAACTTAAAAAAAAAAAAAGATAAATATATGATGACGTTTAGGGAGCAGAGTAAAGGAAGTGGTTGAGCTATTTCGCGAGGTTTTTTTTTGGTCTGGAATGCGGGCGCCGAGGAAATCTCCATTGTGCAGAGGTGCAGGGACGCGGCGATGAAGAGACCGGTGCCGTGTAGATGTTCGCTGTCCAGTGGGTCAAATGAGGGGCCAAGCACACCTGGAAGGTTTGTTGCCAGAATATCGAGCTTCTCACATCGACATGCAAAAATATCGCGATCGGAATATCGACTGCCCGAAAATCAAGATGGTAAGTTTACTGGATATGGGTTTACATTACTTAACGTGGCATGTGTGTACCGTGTGTATTTTCAAAATACCTAGAAGTGGAGTTAAGAATATTCGCTGGAGAGAGTCGGTCTTTTTACGAACAAGGAGATCAGGTGAGGGAGCAACGCCGGGACACCACCGCCTTTCTCCGAGGCAGAGAAGAACTGCCTCGGAGAAACGCAGCATCCTTTTCGGATTCGGGGGCGTGTTTTGCTGTTGTCTCCTCCCTGAGACTTTTCGCAAAAAACACGCCCCCCGATCCGAAAAGGACGGGGCATGATTGGAGTGACGGGACCTCTTCTCCAATGGCTGGCCAGCATTTACTAGGCCAGCCAATGGAGAACAGGGTAGAAGAGGGGCGGGTGCAAGCCCCTCTTCTCAAAGACATTAAATCTCCGGACTTCCGGTCTGCCGACCGGATGGTCCCGAGACCTAAAAAGGGCATTCACTAAATCACCGATGATAACCAACCATGCAAAGTCAATATAAAAGAGATATGACTCGCTAGCCGCGGCTGCTGCAGGTATGAACGCTGGGACCAGGTGAGGGGGGATTTCGAGAAACGACCACGAGGGGAAAAAAACAAGCATTTGCAATGCAATAGGTCTCGCAATTGTGAGAGTTTGAGCTATTGGCATTGTAAATGACAATGCCTTTTATTTACGTGTTGGTTTTTAAAACATAAATAAAAGGCATTGTCATTTACAATGCCAATAGCTTAAACTCTCGCAAATGCGGAACTATTGCATTGCAAAAGGCACAGATGGGATGCACAGGAAGAGACAGGTTACTCAGAGACACAACAAGAGTCATCTGGGCACAGCAGTGATGTAACAAAAGCAGAGGTGGCCCCCCTGCAAGGTACACAGAGGGGCCCCGCTCTGGATTTAACCCGGAGCTCTAAGGCCTTAGTACTGTGCTGAGGGGGCCCCTTTCAGCTCAGGCCCCCCCCGCACCACGGGGGATGCGGGGGCCTGTGTTACACCCCTGGGGCACGGTGGTGCATGCCTTTATTTGCGGTAGCACATTAAATCCAGACCTATTGCCTTTGCCAAGCAGTGCTCCCTGGTGAAATGAGTGTCTCTTCCGAGAAATGAAGGCGTCCTCCCACTGAAAGCACCGAAGATCTGCTGAGAAGTGCTTTTGTGCTGGAAGCATTGCAGGTCTGCTGAGAAGTGCAGTTACACTCCAACAGAAAGCATGGTAGGGCTGCTGAGAAGTGCCAGTACCCTCCCACTGAAAACTTTGCAGGTCTGTTTATAAGTGCCGTTACCCACCCACTGAGAGAATTGCACATTTGCTGTGAAGTGCAGGTACTCTCCCACTGAGCGTATTGTAGGTCTGCTGAGGGGTCCAGTTATTATTATTATTATTATTATTATATGTTCTTATATAGCGCTCAACTACCCTTGGGCATCTTGGCGCTTGCCTTGGGAACCCGTCCTGGTTTTTCCCTGTGAGATAACCCGTACTGGGCATCCCCAAGGTGAAAGCCAGGCATCCCGCCGCGGGGGGCCGTTGTGGAGATTAAGCAAGCTATTGCCCAGAGTTGCAGCGTGGGACCCATGATTAGAATAGGCACTGAGGCGAGAATATCCAGTCCGCGGAATTTATAGCCCGAGACCCTGCCGCGACGGGAATCGAACCCTGGTCCCGGACCAGTGCTCTGCATCGAGGTCTGCCACTCTAACCATTGAGCCACACTTCTCCACTGACAGTATTGCAGCTCTGCTCAGAAGTGCAGTTACTCTTTCAGTGAGTATTGCAGGTCTGCTCTACTCTCCGGCTGAAAGCATCCACTGTAGGTTTGCTGAGATGTACTATAACTTCCCTCCTACTGAAGGAGTTCTCTCCTTGCAGAAAAGAGTAGAGATGCTTCCCGTCTCATTGTTGCACCCTAATGGACGGCACAGGTATTGTCTCTTGCAACAAAAACACTAGCCGAGGACTGACTGTGCGACTCATCCACAGCACTCACTGAGTCTCCCGGGAGTTTCCAGCACCCCATATAACTCATAGGGTTGAAACCTGTGCAGCGCTTTCAAACCTTTAAATGTAAACAATTCAAAAAGGACTATTTGCACCAGAAACACTGCGCAGCAAGAAGCCGGTGGTTAACATCACACGCTGCGTCCTGGTTACTAAGCCATTGGGTGGGAATGAATGGGACTGTGACGACTGACTTACATAATGTTATATAACACCATGACGTTGCGTTTTATATAGCGCTTACTACATCACCCTGGCCAATATAATGCGTCATCTCTTAAAAGCAGGCAAAACGCTGCGCAGCAAGAAGCCGGTGCTTAACATCACACGTGGAATGCAGCTATTAAGCCCCCTGTATGGAGAGAGTGGCGCGCTGCATAAATGCCCTATAGCATATCATACATATTAGCCATATTTTTTTATGTTTTAATATGTTTTGGTGCATACCGTGAAACACCGGGTGAAATTAAGCCCCTGTATGGAGAGCGCGGCGTATTGCACAACTGCCATATAGCATACCGCGAGTACCTTGTGTTGAAACAACTGCGAGAGGGAAGTTTCAGGCATTCTTCAAGTTGATTTTTGTGCTCAGGACAACATTTTCATTACTGCTGTTGTAAAACATGGCACACGGCTCTGCTGTGTATTATTATTTAATAAACTAGGACAAAAAAAGTGACGAAAAAGGTTCTTTGGGGACTGCTTTCAATTACAACAAGCATTTCAAAGAAAATCCGGGCGGAAATCAATTAGTAACAGGATACTAGTTTAATCCAGGGCGGCAGCACCTGGAAAGGCCATAAATTCCATTAGCAGATAACCACAAGGCATTACAGATGAAAAACTGACCATTTAAAAAATAATGTAACAAATATAAATCTTATTACATAGTAGATGTACAATGATGATTTGCAAATGCAACTGCACTATACATTGCGTACTACAACCTGGAGAGCATGAGACGTAATGTTAATACTTCAAAGCTCGCGATATATATAAAAGAGAATCCATCTGGGGGCCTTTTTAGGATTACACGTCAGAATAATGTTCTTGAATCGAAGGACCCGATTGTGTTGCATCGGGGATTATTTTGTTATTGGTGGGTACTGGCTAGATCTGCAGACCTGGCTGTAAGGATACCATCCGTGCACTTTACAAATGGCATTTCCACTATAGCAGGGGCACTTCTGACTTGAAGTGCTGTTCATAAACAAGTTTTGAGTGTGGGGTATATTTCAGAAAGAGTTGCAGAAATTAGGATAAGAAAATGTGCAATTGTGTCATTGGGGCGTTTCACTTTATAGATGATTTATAACGATAGGCATTATTTACATTTTGAAACACAAGGATATAAAGTGATGTTTAAAGTCTGTCATTATCGTTGCCAAGTGCCTAACCTCGGGTTCAAACCCAGGTCTTTAAGGTCAGCAATTTAGTAGAGAGCGGAAATCCGATTCACACAGCGCTCTCTCGAAAACGCAGGATTAAATCCACACAAGTCGGCGCGAGACACAACTGAACGCGCACAATGCTTCTAAAAGGGCCCGGGGAGTCTTACCAGAATACATTACAAGTCAATGCTGGGCAGAGCGAGGCGGTGAGGAGGGCACGGAGATCGCTTGGCACAGCCCTGCGGGTCTGCAGAGAATGTAACCGGATCACTGGGACGAGTTTCTAGAGCGATTTTCTTCCGACATGTTGGCACCTCTGCGCACATGAGCTTAAGTCTGGAATTCGGCAGTCCAAGTCCAAACAAGTATTGGCCGCGGGACGCAGGAAGCTTGTAGTAATGAAAAACAAGCGTTGGCCGTGATCGCGATCAAAGCGGCCGTGCGGTCGCAAAAGTGAAAGTAAGCGCGGCGCGCGCGCCCGCGCACATGCACTGTACCTCTAGGCTGGCCTGGTAGCACTTTTTGGAGCCCACATACAAAATGTCTCTTCGAGCCAGCGCAAGCGCTGGGGCTCAGCGAGACCTAAAAAATAGTTAATTTTCCCTTGTGGTCGTTATTCATGGAGCCAGAATTACAAAATGATGGTTTCAAATTAGACAAAGCAGCTCTGCATCAAATGAATAATTCTGAAGTGCACTGAACGAGAGAGCCGCGAGTGAGAGACGCAGGAGCCAGGAGCCGCAGGAAGTCAGGAATCGTGGCAGCTGAAAGAGCCGCGAGTGAGAGACGCGGGATCCAGGAGCCGCAGGAAGTCAGGAATCGTGGCAGCTGAAAGAGCCGCGAGTGAGAGACGTGGGAGCCAGCAGCCGCGGAAAGCCGCAGGAAGCCAGGAGCCGCGGAAAGCCGCAGGAAGCCAGGAATAGCGGCAGCTGAGAGAGCTGCGAGAGCTGTGACAGCCGCGAGAGATCTGCGGGAGCTGGGGCGAGTGCCGTGAGCACCGCACGAGAACGAACCTGAAACCTGAATCTGGCTCCGAATCTGGACCCGCTGGAATCGCAGGTGCCGTGGGAACTCCGCGTGAGCCCAGGAGGTCGGGAGCCAGATCGGGAGCCAGGTCTGTATCTTCGCCCTGTTATGCCCTGCTCTGCCTGCCTAACTAACACCACTTCCAGTTCATGTCTATCGTGCTGGGACAAACTGTTCCAGGTCTCAGGTCTCTGGATCTCCGTGTCTCCGTGCAGCCCCCTAGGAGCCGCGTTGTGGTTCCGGTGGGGACGCGGAGCAAGGAGGAAAGGTGCGCTCTGCCTAAAAATCTGCTAACAGCTAGCCGCTACCAGCAGCAACCAGTTACTAACCGCTGCCAACCGTCAATATCTGCCGAGCCCTGCCTAGCCTTGCCAGATAGAACCCACCCCCACCCATTTGGAATGTACCTGGAAAAGCAAGGCCGGCGGGCGAACCCAAAAAATCAACTTAACACTTGCACTTGTATTAATCACCCTCACACCTGGACTGTTATGAGGTCAGGTAGGGTTAGAAGGCCCATTACAAAGCCGCCACCTAAACGGAAAAGAATGGAAGCTGCACGAGAAGATCACGGAATTATGGCAGCCCTAGAAAATGATCTCAACGGAAAAACCTACACCAAGGGTACAGAAAGAACCAGCAAAAGAAACTGCAAAGACGTCAACATCTGTTTATTCGTTGCCTCAAAAGTTAGTAATGAAATCAGTCCAGCAGACGTAAATAAGCCAAAAAACGCAAATCAGCCTAACACAACATCCAGGAGGGACAAGAGAGACAGAATAAACTAAATTATAAATATAGAAGGACAGCCCCCAAGGAAGATCTTAAGTACCTAGCAGCCAAACATATACACGAAATTCACCTTTTTAAAAGACCCCGGCAAAGCAATTTATTCTAACAACGAAACCGTTTAGGGTCTACAACCCCCACTGCAACCTGGGGGAGCAGAAACTTCTTTTGGGTAACTTTACTAAACACTATCCAGCTATCTGCAACAGCACTGCAGTATCAATCTGACAAACTAGATATGCAGTTAACCGTTCTTCACAGGCTAGCTGAATTCACTTCTGGAATAGAAAGGAAACTTGCGGACCTTAATGGCCTCATAAGAATTGGTCAAGAAGCAGCAAAACTGTCACAAATAGTAAGAACTGATTGCATCTGTACCCCAATAATCGATAAGCTAGCCACACTACCAACAATGCTAGGTAACCTCCTGGCTGACCTAAAATCAAATACGTCGCACCCCACAATGGAGGCTAAGTCTGGAAAAACAGGCTCTAGTGAAAAAACAATAGGAGCTGGTAACACGCAGCCCATGCCGATCAAAGATGGGTACTCGTCTCCAAATCTTAAACATACTCCAGGAGACCCCCTTTTAAACAACTCAACCGAAGACAGGGCTGGTGCAGAGACATTTATGAATGTACGAGCCCGCCGCAAACAAAAAAGGAAGGGTAGGAACAGGAAAACAGTAGAAGCAAGCCATATTGACGAAAACGAATCAGCGGTAGCCAGTGGGGAAAAAGAGCAAACAAGGGAAATCTTGATGAACATCCAAGTCAAAAAGACACCACCCTTAGACAATAGACAAAAAGCTATAAGGAACTTCAAAATACTGGAAAAAGCAACGTCGACTGCATCGATGAAGTTAACAATTGAACAGACAGTGCTGAAGGATAGTAGCTCAGTGATAAACAAGCAGCAACATAAACTAACTGAGTTGGAAAGTAGCGCACAGAGCAGAGGAAGGAAATTGGCAGAAAATCTGCCAATGGAAAACAACAGAAGTAGAGAAACGCAGGCTACAGAAGAGCCCTCAGAGGAGTCTTACGGAATCACCACAGAAGTCATAAACAACAACCAACCACCAAGCAGAGTTAGACATCACATGGTAACTACGTTTCAGGAAAAGCAGCCAATGGTAAAAGTACATAGTAGGAACAAGCTGGCCAAAGAGCAGGTGATAGAGGAGCACTATGGAGCCAGCACAGTAATCCTTGAAGCCACAAACAATAATCAAACCCCACACGAGATCAAACAATGTGAGGTAAACACACGCCAGTCAAACCAGATCACTGCATCCAAGGAGACAGATATCATTCTATTCATCCCAGAATATAAATCGCGAAGAAGAGTGGACACCCTAAATAGGGGTAACATACTAAGACTGATCCACACAATTGAAGAACTGAAACACCTCAATACAACAGATTTGCTTACAATTGAATTTCAATCCTCATCAAATCAACAAGGCCCTGAAGTGACAAAGACAACATGGAAGACAAATGACCTCGCAGGTCAAATTTTAGAGGAAACGAACAAATTCACTCAGTGGGGGATAAAGCTGAAACCAGGAAAAAGACCAGCTTACCCCACTCCCCTCCTAGAAGAAAGCAACAAAGATAGCTTAGAAACAGCTAAATCAATCTTAAAAGGAGCGCTGAGTCACTCTCCACGGTCCAATAGCAGACTTTCACATACACAAAACTTAACAATGCAACAATCGGATTCTAGCTGGGTAAATACACGGCGAACAATAACAATAGGGGTATGCAGTGACAAAGGGCACTCGGCCAGACTTCAGCAAAAGCTGACTCCACAATTATCAGAATACGCATCTGGAATATTAACGGTCTGACAAGCAAGCTGGAAGATCCAGACACATCAAATTACTTAAAATCATTCGACCTGATTTTACTCCAAGAAACCTGGGAAGAGAATGAGATAGCCTTAGTAAGATATACAGCCCAAAACCACCCAGCTACCAGAGGCTCACAATTTGGACATCGTTCAGGTGGCCTGATGACATTCGCCTCAATATTAACCATAGGAAAAACAGAAGAGATCAAGTTAAAAAAACCTCCCCCAAGTGCCATACAGGCAATAATCATAACAATCAAAATTCAACAGGTGGATCAATCATTACTCATAATAAACACATATCTACGTCCAAAGCATAGACTTAAAGGGGTAAAAGAACTTGTCAGCGAACTGGTAAGACTTATGGAAGAGAGGGAAGTGGAGAACCTTATCCTGGCGGGCGACTTCAGTCTTTACCTTTTTGGAACAACATCAGAAGATGAAATAGCACAGGAACTTAATACAGCGTGGGGAATACCAAATCAAGCCCCTGCATTCCCAAACAAAGAAATAAAATGCTCAATTCAATTATTGAAAGATCTAGAGCAGTTAATTCTGAGGGTATTGAATGGCCGATTTAAAGAGGACATCCCGCCAGCACTAACATACTTCTCTTCAACCACTTCTTCTTACCTCGATTTTACCCTGGTAACTCTTCCATTGTTTGACATCATAGGTTCAATTAGAATGGTGAAAATAGCCAAGGCGACCACCTACCACATGAAATGACGCTAAGTGTAACCAGTGGAAAAGACATGGAAACAAGGGAAAGCGCTGGTACAGAGTACACGGCGAACTTTAGATGGTTAAAGTGTAACGTCAATAATATTGAAGAATTATCAACCAACGCAAAGCTAATTATTCATCAAAAAACGAGCTTGATAAAGAACCCACCAGAGGCTTGGGAAGGATTTGTAAAGGACCTCGGAACAACATACGGTATATTGCCAAAAATCCTAAAAGGGAACAGACCAGGCTACCTACATGGAAAGGTAACCTCACCTGAGATAAAAAATCTGAAATGGAAAATAAACCGAACCTTAAGACAGCTTCGTAAATGAGCACATGAAGAAGTCCTGCAAGAAGAGTTACGAAATTTAAAGGCACTGCAAAAAATAGAAGACCTGGGAAAAGAAAAGGCAAATGAATGAAGAACTCTGGGTGAAAATAATGTATGATTAAAAAATGAGGAACAGCGCCAAGTTCTGGAAGACAATGCATAGCCTTTAACGGCCTGGCAATAACAGAGTAAACTCAAACATATCAGAATCTGATTGGGCATATATTTATCTAATCATTTTAACGATAAAAACCCAGAGTGGTACTCAGTTAGAGGAAAAATAAAGATAATCGAGAAGACTTCATGTGATAACAACACAGGAAAAAACAAACATGTAAATTGTGAAGGCACCAACCAGGTTGAGACCCCGGGAGAACAAGCTAACCAGGGGGAGGAAGGAACAACGAGCTCAAAATCAGCATCAAGCAGGACAGAAAAGAAAAATGAAATAACAGCAGCTAGGATAAAGCTAAAAATATCAAAAGGAACATTGGAAGGAGCTCCCGGCCCCAACGGAATACCTCCAATAATGTTCAAACATGATGTTGACTTTTGGAGCAACATATTGGTACCAGTCTTCAAGGGAATCAAGGAATCAGCGATTTGTCCATTGTCCTGGACCGGTTCAATAATAAGACCAATTTATAAGCAAGGCGAAAGGAGTAATCCTAGTAATTATCGACTTATCGCACTAATTGACACAGAGGCAAAGTACTACGCGGGGCTACTCCTGGAGGAATTAAAATCTTGGGCAACCTTAAAACGTATCATTCCCGCAAACCAAACAGGTTTCTGCAGAGGACAGGGTACAACAACGAACATTATGGCGCTAACTCTATTGATAGATGTGGCGAAAATTGCAAAGAGCTCGCTATTCCTATGCTTCATAAATTTTAGCGCAGCGTTCGATCATGTAGATCGCGCCAAACTGTGGCAGAAACTGGAAAAGTGGGGAATACCAAGACCTCTCCTGAAACTGCTGATTCAATTGCATACCAACACTTAGGTCAAGATCACGCTGGGATCAGGGACGCACCTCTCAAGGCAAATTAACACCACCAAAGGCCTAAAACAAGGGTGCGTTCTAGCCCCCATGCTGTTTAACCTTTTTCAAGCAGACCTGCCTGGGGAACTGGATAAAACCAAATCTCAAGCCCCACGGTTGGGAAACATCTTGTTATCAATTCTCTTATATGCAGGACAACTTGGTTTTAATAAGCCGGTCTCCAATTGGACTCCAACACCTTTTAGACACCACCAGCACAGTTTCACAACATAACGCATTAAAGATGAACTTAAACAAATCATAAGTAATGACAGTGAATTATAATAAGACAAAGAAACTCTCATGGTTCCTGGACGGGCAGAGGCTAGACCGGGTAACCAACTACAAGTATCTTGGGGTACTATTGGACAGCAGAGGTTTGTTTAAACCTCAACTAGAGGTAATGCGTCGAAAGGGCACCACAGTCTACTTTTCAATCAAGCCCCTGAAGAAAGTCCTCCCTGACCGAACATTGGACCCTCTCTTACAAGTGATCAGAGCATGACTAAAGCCAATGCTCACATATGGGAGTGAACCAATGCTAGGAAAAGATGCGTTAGTTTTAGACAAAATAATCAGTAGAACATACAGAGCAATTTTCCAGCTGCCCAACTACGTGTCGCCTGCCCAAATATGCCTTGAATTTGGCCTTCAGAGACAAACAGTGGAGAGAAGAGGTGCTTACATAAAAAGTTGGCGTAAAATCAGAGGCGCAGAGCAAGGATCCCTAAATGCCCACCTTTGGACAGAGCTGTCAACCCGAGAAAAATCACCTGCCAAGAAGTACCTGCTGGAATCACTGGAGTATCTCGAATTGACAGACCTCTGGGAGACATCCACAGATAAGAGCTTTAAAAAGATAGTAACACAAGCATTGGCATAGCCAATAGGTCTCGCCTTTGGGACCTTATAAGTGTTTAGCTGTGCAGTACATTATCCTTGGTGCTGTGCCACCATAAATTGAAGAGCTATATAATTACTGCACACTGGGTGGTGCAGTCTGATACATGAATACATGATGCAGGGGTGTGGAATTACTTGAACCTGACGCCCAGGACATTGTTCAGGGTCAAGGACAAGTTTTCATGTTTATTTTGTCCTCGAGACAAGTAGGCCCAACCACCTGCAGCACAAACCCTTTGGCTGCCAGATTATAGTACCACAATATGGATCAGTAGTTAAGGTAATATTTGTGCCCATAGGTTAATGCTGTTCGAACTTTTAGGGCCTTAATACACATCCTTCATTATTAGGGTGAGGGCTCCAAGGAAGTGTTGTAAATTCAGACTGCACTACAGACAGTCGTTCCAGTATAAAAAAAAAGTGTGCACACGTTTGCAAAGTTAAATATGAAAATAATGCTTCCAGGATGCTCCGTTTAGATGCAAATGTATGCAAAAGCTTGGAAGGAAGATTGGGGATTCTTTGCTTTAAAAATAAAATTTTCATAAATAAATGCAACTAGGAAAAAAAAAAGGTTTTGCTAAACTACAGTGAAATTTTAGGTACAATTTCTTTGAAGCATCATTTCACTATTTTAATTTGGCTAAAGTTAATAACTTTCATAATAAACTGTTAGAAAGTGTTAAATGTATATAGCGCTTACTACCCCTGACAAGGCGTTGATATGGAGCTCCTTATCACTCCATGCCACTAGGGAATCAATGCTCCAGTAACGTTTTTTTTTTCTGGTGCCCAAGTTCAACAGTAGTAAGGGGAGTGCAGCTAGACTACAAGTTCCAGAATACTTTCGGGTGTTAAACAAAAGCCCTGAAGAAGAGCACTGCTTCCTTGATGACACAAAGTCCCCTGATTTAACTAAGAGAACTAGAATTAAATACAGACTATGGAGTAGGTGAACTGTGCTAAACTACCAGGGGGCAGTTTAAGATTTGAGGTAGACTCCTCACCTCAACAATGCTAGTGTATTCACAGGAAGCGTCCACATCCACAATAGCTGCCACCCAGGACCAATGTAGTTATAGAGAAAGGGTAGACCCAAATAAGTCACTGGGACCTGTGTATAACGCAGTACAGTAAGGAAGCTGGTCCCAGTAGAACAATTCTAAATAGCACACACACTTAAAAATGAACAAGCATTAATACGATAATACTCCATAACCTTAGGTTCAACATTATTTAATCGCATTGAACTGATGCTCATATATCAACAGAAATTATACAAATTTGTACTAAACAAGTGCCCCACGCAAAAAGGGGGAGAAAGGGAGAAGGTAATGTGGATCAACGGTGATTTTCGGCTGTGCGATTACAAACAATTGGCTATGTATTCGTTATTTGTTAAACTGTGAGGCTGAGAAAAGCCAGTTTTACTGTAAATAATGGTGGGATGGATTTAGTGTCACTACCCTTCCTTTTTCACTCCTTCAACCCTTACTTGATTCACATTACCTTCTCCCTTTCTCCCCCTTTTTGCATGGGGAACTTGTTTGGTACACATTTTTATATTTTTTGTTGATATAAGAGCATCCGTTCAATGTGATTAAATAACGTTGAACCTAAAGTTAAGGAATATTATCGTATTAATGCATATTCATTTTAAAGTGTGTGTGCTATTTAGAATTGTTCTACTGGGACCAGCTTCCCTACTGTACTGCCCAGCCCTAATGAACAGATTAATTCAGCCCCTCCATAAAGGGGACACACTCCTCTTTGGACTGGTGGATGATGGCTGCCTGTGTACCCTCGAAAGAAAAACAACAAAAAAGACATGAGCAAAGATGGGCAAAACTCTAATGAGTGCACAACTAGACACTCTGACAGTCGAGAAACAGCAGGGGGTAACAGACCAAGTCAATTTCTCCCTGAATCGTCTACAAGAGAATTTGTGCACCATGGAGAATGACATGACCTTCCTAGCGTCACAAGAATGGGAGGATTTAGTAGCATCATACAACGTAAAACCCACCATCAATAACTCCACAGAAGAACTGATCAACTTGCATAGTGAGGGGAGCAGAGGGCCTTCAGACGTTTTTTGGGTAACTTTACTAAACACTATCCTGCTATCTGCAACAGCACTGCAGTATCAATCTGACAAACTAGATATGCAGTTAACCGTTCTTCACAGGCTAGCTGAATTCACTTCTGGAATAGAAAGGAAACTTGCGGACCTTAATGGCCTCATAAGAATTGGTCAAGAAGCAGCAAAACTGTCACAAATAGTAAGAACTGATTGCATCTGTACCCCAATAATCGATAAGCTAGCCACACTACCAACAATGCTGGGTAACCTCCTGGCTGACCTAAAATCAAATACGTCGCACCCCACAATGGAGGCTAGGTCTGGAAAAACAGGCTCTAGTGAAAAAACAATAGGAGCTGGTAACACGCAGCCCATGCCGATCAAAGATGGGTACTCGTCTCCAAATCTTAAACATACTCCAGGAGACCCCCTTTTAAACAACTCAACCGAAGACAGGGCTGGTGCAGAGACATTTATGAATGTACGAGCCCGCCGCAAACAAAAAAGGAAGGGTAGGAACAGGAAAACAGTAGAAGCAACCCATATTGACGAAAACGAATCAGCGGTAGCCAGTGGTGAAAAAGAGCAAACAAGGGAAATCTTGATGAACATCCAAGTCAAAAAGACACCACCCTTAGACAATAGACAAAAAGCTATAAGGAACTTCAAAATACTGGAAAAAGCAACGTCGACTGCATCGATGAAGTTAACAATTGAACAGACAGTGCTGAAGGATAGTAGCTCAGTGATAAACAAGCAGCAACATAAACTAACTGAGTTGGAAAGTAGCGCACAGAGCAGAGGAAGGAGATTGCCAGAAAATCTGCCAATGGAAAACACCAGAAGTAGAGAAACGCAGGCTACAGAAGAGCCCTCAGAGGAGTCTTACGGAATCACCACAGAAGTCATAAACAACAACCAACCACCAAGCAGAGTTAGACATCACATGGTAACTACGTTTCAGGAAAAGCAGCCGATGGTAAAAGTACATAGTAGGAACAAGCTGGCCAAAGAGCAGGTGATAGAGGAGCACTATGGAGCCAGCACAGTAATCCTTGAAGCCACAAACAATAATCAAACCCCACACGAGATCAAACAATGTGAGGTAAACACACGCCAGTCAAACCGGATCACTGCATCCAAGGAGACAGATATCATTCTATTCATCCCAGAATATAAATCGCGAAGAAGAGTGGACACCCTAAATAGGGGTAACATACTAAGACTGATCCACACAATTGAAGAACTGAAACACCTCAATACAACAGATTTGCTTACAATTGAATTTCAATCCTCATCAAATCAACAAGGCCCTGAAGTGACAAAGACAACATGGAAGACAAATGACCTCGCAGGTCAAATTTTGGAGGAAACGAACAAATTCACTCAGTGGGGGATAAAGCTGAAACCAGGAAAAAGACCAGCTTACCCCACTCCCCTCCTAGAAGAAAGCAACAAAGATAGCTTAGAAACAGCTAAATCAATCTTAAAAGGAGCGCTTAGTCACTCTCCACGGTCCAATAGCAGACTTTCACATACACAAAACTTAACAATGCAACAATCGGATTCTAGCTGGGTAAATACACGGCGAACAATAACAATAGGGGTATGCAGTGACAAAGGGCACTCGGCCAGACTTCAGCAAAAGCTGACTCCACAATTATCAGAATACGCATCTGGAATATTAACGGTCTGACAAGCAAGCTGGAAGATCCAGACACATCAAATTACTTAAAATCATTCGACCTGATTTTACTCCAAGAAACCTGGGAAGAGAATGAGATAGCCTTAGTAAGATATACAGCCCAAAACCACCCAGCTACCAGAGGCTCACAATTTGGACATTGTTCAGGTGGCCTGATGACATTCGTCTCAATATTAACCATAGGAAAAACAGAAGAGATCAAGTTAAAAAAAACTCCCCCAAGTGCCATACAGGCAATAATCATAACAATCAAAATTCAACAGGTGGATCAATCATTACTCATAAAAAACACATATCTACATCCAAAGCATAGACTTAAAGGGGTAAAAGAACTTGTCAGCGAACTGGTAAGACTTATGGAAGAGAGGGAAGTGGAGAACCTTATCCTGGCGGGCGACTTCAGTCTTTACCTTTTTGGAACAACATCAGAAGATGAAATAGCACAGGAACTTAATACAGCGTGGGGAATACCAAATCAAGCCCCTGCATTCCCAAACAAAGAAATAAAATGCTCAATTCAATTATTGAAAGATCTAGAGCAGTTAATTCTGAGGGTATTGAATGGCCGATTTAAAGAGGACATCCCGCCAGCACTAACATACTTCTCTTCAACCACTTCTTCTTACCTCGATTTTACCCTGGTAACTCTTCCATTGTTTGACATCATAGGTTCAATTAGAATGGTGAAAATAGCCAAGGCGACCACCTACCACATGAAATGACGCTAAGTGTAACCAGTGGAAAAGACATGGAAACAAGGGAAAGCGCTGGTACAGAGTACACGGCGAACTTTAGATGGTTAAAGTGTAACGTCAATAATATTGAAGAATTATCAACCAACGCAAAGCTAATTATTCATCAAAAAACGAGCTTGATAAAGAACCCACCAGAGGCTTGGGAAGGATTTGTAAAGGACCTCGGAACAACATACGGTATATTGCCAAAAATCCTAAAAGGGAACAGACCAGGCTACCTACATGGAAAGGTAACCTCACCTGAGATAAAAAATCTGAAATGGAAAATAAACCGAACCTTAAGACAGCTTCGTAAATGAGCACATGAAGAAGTCCTGCAAGAAGAGTTACGAAATTTAAAGGCACTGCAAAAAATAGAAGACCTGGGAAAAGAAAAGGCAAATGAATGAAGAACTCTGGGTGAAAATAATGTATGATTAAAAAATGAGGAACAGCGCCAAGTTCTGGAAGACAATGCATAGCCTTTAACGGCCTGGCAATAACAGAGTAAACTCAAACATATCAGAATCTGATTGGGCATATATTTATCTAATCATTTTAACGATAAAAACCCAGAGTGGTACTCAGTTAGAGGAAAAATAAAGATAATCGAGAAGACTTCATGTGATAACAACACAGGAAAAAACAAATATGTAAATTGTGAAGGCACCAACCAGGTTGAGACCCCGGGAGAACAAGCTAACCAGGGGGAGGAAGGAACAACGAGCTCAAAATCAACATCAAGCAGGACAGAAAAGAAAAATGAAATAACAGCAGCTAGGATAAAGCTAAAAATATCAAAAGGAACATTGGAAGGAGCTCCCGGCCCCAACGGAATACCTCCAATAATGTTCAAACATGATGTTGACTTTTGGAGCAACATATTGGTACCAGTCTTCAAGGGAATCAAGGAATCAGCGATTTGTCCATTGTCCTGGACCGGTTCAATAATAAGACCAATTTATAAGCAAGGCGATAGGAGTAATCCTAGTAATTATCGACTTATCGCACTAATTGACACAGAGGCAAAGTACTACGCGGGGCTACTCCTGGAGGAATTAAAATCTTGGGCAACCTTAAAACGTATCATTCCCGCAAACCAAACAGGTTTCTGCAGAGGACAGGGTACAACAACGAACATCATGGCGCTAACTCTATTGATAGATGTGGCGAAAATTGCAAAGAGCTCGCTATTCCTATGCTTCATAAATTTTAGCGCAGCGTTCGATCATGTAGATCGCGCCAAACTGTGGCAGAAACTGGAAAAGTGGGGAATACCAAGACCTCTCCTGAAACTGCTGATTCAATTGCATACCAACACTTAGGTCAAGATCACGCTGGGATCAGGGACGCACCTCTCAAGGCAAATTAACACCACCAAAGGCCTAAAACAAGGGTGCGTTCTAGCCCCCATGCTGTTTAACCTTTTTCAAGCAGACCTGCCTGGGGAACTGGATAAAACCAAATCTCAAGCCCCACGGTTGGGAAACATCTTGTTATCAATTCTCTTATATGCAGGACAACTTGGTTTTAATAAGCCGGTCTCCAATTGGACTCCAACACCTTTTAGACACCACCAGCACAGTTTCACAACATAACGCATTAAAGATGAACTTAAACAAATCATAAGTAATGACAGTGAATTATAATAAGACAAAGAAACTCTCATGGTTCCTGGACGGGCAGAGGCTAGACCGGGTAACCAACTACAAGTATCTTGGGGTACTATTGGACAGCAGAGGTTTGTTTAAACCTCAACTAGAGGTAATGCGTCGAAAGGGCACCACAGTCTACTTTTCAATCAAGCCCCTGAAGAAAGTCCTCCCTGACCGAACATTGGACCCTCTCTTACAAGTGATCAGAGCATGACTAAAGCCAATGCTCACATATGGGAGTGAACCAATGCTAGGAAAAGATGCGTTAGTTTTAGACAAAATAATCAGTAGAACATACAGAGCAATTTTCCAGCTGCCCAACTACGTGTCGCCTGCCCAAATATGCCTTGAATTTGGCGTTCAGAGACAAACAGTGGAGAGAAGAGGTGCTTACATAAAAAGTTGGCGTAAAATCAGAGGCGCAGAGCAAGGATCCCTAAATGCCCACCTTTGGACAGAGCTGTCAACCCGAGAAAAATCACCTGCCAAGAAGTACCTGCTGGAATCACTGGAGTATCTCGAATTGACAGACCTCTGGGAGACATCCACAGATAAGAGCTTTAAAAAGATAGTAACACAAGCATTGGCATAGCCAATAGGTCTCGCCTTTGGGACCTTATAAGTGTTTAGCTGTGCAGTACATTATCCTTGGTGCTGTGCCACCATAAATTGAAGAGCTATATAATTACTGCACACTGGGTGGTGCAGTCTGATACATGAATACATGATGCAGGGGTGTGGAATTACTTGAACCTGACGCCCAGGACATTGTTCAGGGTCAAGGACAAGTTTTCATGTTTATTTTGTCCTCGAGACAAGTAGGCCCAACCACCTGCAGCACAAACCCTTTGGCTGCCAGATTATAGTACCACAATATGGATCAGTAGTTAAGGTAATATTTGTGCCCATAGGTTAATGCTGTTCGAACTTTTAGGGCCTTAATACACATCCTTCATTATTAGGGTGAGGGCTCCAAGGAAGTGTTGTAAATTCAGACTGCACTACAGACAGTCGTTCCAGTATAAAAAAAAAGTGTGCACACGTTTGCAAAGTTAAATATGAAAATAATGCTTCCAGGATGCTCCGTTTAGATGCAAATGTATGCAAAAGCTTGGAAGGAAGATTGGGGATTCTTTGCTTTAAAAATAAAATTTTCATAAATAAATGCAACTAGGAAAAAAAAAAGGTTTTGCTAAACTACAGTGAAATTTTAGGTACAATTTCTTTGAAGCATCATTTCACTATTTTAATTTGGCTGAAGTTAATAACTTTCATAATAAACTGTTAGAAAGTGTTAAATGTATATAGCGCTTACTACCCCTGACAAGGCGTTGATATGGAGCTCCTTATCACTCCATGCCACTAGGGAATCAATGCTCCAGTAACGTTTTTTTTTTCTGGTGCCCAAGTTCAACAGTAGTAAGGGGAGTGCAGCTAGACTACAAGTTCCAGAATACTTTCGGGTGTTAAACAAAAGCCCTGAAGAAGAGCACTGCTTCCTTGATGACACAAAGTCCCCTGATTTAACTAAGAGAACTAGAATTAAATACAGACTATGGAGTAGGTGAACTGTGCTAAACTACCAGGGGGCAGTTTAAGATTTGAGGTAGACTCCTCACCTCAACAATGCTAGTGTATTCACAGGAAGCGTCCACATCCACAATAGCTGCCACCCAGGACCAATGTAGTTATAGAGAAAGGGTAGACCCAAATAAGTCACTGGGACCTGTGTATAACGCAGTACAGTAAGGAAGCTGGTCCCAGTAGAACAATTCTAAATAGCACACACACTTAAAAATGAACAAGCATTAATACGATAATACTCCATAACCTTAGGTTCAACATTATTTAATCGCATTGAACTGATGCTCATATATCAACAGAAATTATACAAATTTGTACTAAACAAGTGCCCCACGCAAAAAGGGGGAGAAAGGGAGAAGGTAATGTGGATCAACGGTGATTTTCGGCTGTGCGATTACAAACAATTGGCTATGTATTCGTTATTTGTTAAACTGTGAGGCTGAGAAAAGCCAGTTTTACTGTAAATAATGGTGGGATGGATTTAGTGTCACTACCCTTCCTTTTTCACTCCTTCAACCCTTACTTGATTCACATTACCTTCTCCCTTTCTCCCCCTTTTTGCATGGGGAACTTGTTTGGTACACATTTTTATATTTTTTGTTGATATAAGAGCATCCGTTCAATGTGATTAAATAACGTTGAACCTAAAGTTAAGGAATATTATCGTATTAATGCATATTCATTTTAAAGTGTGTGTGCTATTTAGAATTGTTCTACTGGGACCAGCTTCCCTACTGTACTGCCCAGCCCTAATGAACAGATTAATTCAGCCCCTCCATAAAGGGGACACACTCCTCTTTGGACTGGTGGATGATGGCTGCCTGTGTACCCTCGAAAGAAAAACAACAAAAAAGACATGAGCAAAGATGGGCAAAACTCTAATGAGTGCACAACTAGACACTCTGACAGTCGAGAAACAGCAGGGGGTAACAGACCAAGTCAATTTCTCCCTGAATCGTCTACAAGAGAATTTGTGCACCATGGAGAATGACATGACCTTCCTAGCGTCACAAGAATGGGAGGATTTAGTAGCATCATACAACGTAAAACCCACCATCAATAACTCCACAGAAGAACTGATCAACTTGCATAGTGAGGGGAGCAGAGGGCCTTCAGACGTTTTTTGGGTAACTTTACTAAACACTATCCTGCTATCTGCAACAGCACTGCAGTATCAATCTGACAAACTAGATATGCAGTTAACCGTTCTTCACAGGCTAGCTGAATTCACTTCTGGAATAGAAAGGAAACTTGCGGACCTTAATGGCCTCATAAGAATTGGTCAAGAAGCAGCAAAACTGTCACAAATAGTAAGAACTGATTGCATCTGTACCCCAATAATCGATAAGCTAGCCACACTACCAACAATGCTGGGTAACCTCCTGGCTGACCTAAAATCAAATACGTCGCACCCCACAATGGAGGCTAGGTCTGGAAAAACAGGCTCTAGTGAAAAAACAATAGGAGCTGGTAACACGCAGCCCATGCCGATCAAAGATGGGTACTCGTCTCCAAATCTTAAACATACTCCAGGAGACCCCCTTTTAAACAACTCAACCGAAGACAGGGCTGGTGCAGAGACATTTATGAATGTACGAGCTCGCCGCAAACAAAAAAGGAAGGGTAGGAACAGGAAAACAGTAGAAGCAACCCATATTGACGAAAACGAATCAGCGGTAGCCAGTGGTGAAAAAGAGCAAACAAGGGAAATCTTGATGAACATCCAAGTCAAAAAGACACCACCCTTAGACAATAGACAAAAAGCTATAAGGAACTTCAAAATACTGGAAAAAGCAACGTCGACTGCATCGATGAAGTTAACAATTGAACAGACAGTGCTGAAGGATAGTAGCTCAGTGATAAACAAGCAGCAACATAAACTAACTGAGTTGGAAAGTAGCGCACAGAGCAGAGGAAGGAGATTGCCAGAAAATCTGCCAATGGAAAACACCAGAAGTAGAGAAACGCAGGCTACAGAAGAGCCCTCAGAGGAGTCTTACGGAATCACCACAGAAGTCATAAACAACAACCAACCACCAAGCAGAGTTAGACATCACATGGTAACTACGTTTCAGGAAAAGCAGCCGATGGTAAAAGTACATAGTAGGAACAAGCTGGCCAAAGAGCAGGTGATAGAGGAGCACTATGGAGCCAGCACAGTAATCCTTGAAGCCACAAACAATAATCAAACCCCACACGAGATCAAACAATGTGAGGTAAACACACGCCAGTCAAACCGGATCACTGCATCCAAGGAGACAGATATCATTCTATTCATCCCAGAATATAAATCGCGAAGAAGAGTGGACACCCTAAATAGGGGTAACATACTAAGACTGATCCACACAATTGAAGAACTGAAACACCTCAATACAACAGATTTGCTTACAATTGAATTTCAATCCTCATCAAATCAACAAGGCCCTGAAGTGACAAAGACAACATGGAAGACAAATGACCTCGCAGGTCAAATTTTGGAGGAAACGAACAAATTCACTCAGTGGGGGATAAAGCTGAAACCAGGAAAAAGACCAGCTTACCCCACTCCCCTCCTAGAAGAAAGCAACAAAGATAGCTTAGAAACAGCTAAATCAATCTTAAAAGGAGCGCTTAGTCACTCTCCACGGTCCAATAGCAGACTTTCACATACACAAAACTTAACAATGCAACAATCGGATTCTAGCTGGGTAAATACACGGCGAACAATAACAATAGGGGTATGCAGTGACAAAGGGCACTCGGCCAGACTTCAGCAAAAGCTGACTCCACAATTATCAGAATACGCATCTGGAATATTAACGGTCTGACAAGCAAGCTGGAAGATCCAGACACATCAAATTACTTAAAATCATTCGACCTGATTTTACTCCAAGAAACCTGGGAAGAGAATGAGATAGCCTTAGTAAGATATACAGCCCAAAACCACCCAGCTACCAGAGGCTCACAATTTGGACATTGTTCAGGTGGCCTGATGACATTCGTCTCAATATTAACCATAGGAAAAACAGAAGAGATCAAGTTAAAAAAAACTCCCCCAAGTGCCATACAGGCAATAATCATAACAATCAAAATTCAACAGGTGGATCAATCATTACTCATAAAAAACACATATCTACATCCAAAGCATAGACTTAAAGGGGTAAAAGAACTTGTCAGCGAACTGGTAAGACTTATGGAAGAGAGGGAAGTGGAGAACCTTATCCTGGCGGGCGACTTCAGTCTTTACCTTTTTGGAACAACATCAGAAGATGAAATAGCACAGGAACTTAATACAGCGTGGGGAATACCAAATCAAGCCCCTGCATTCCCAAACAAAGAAATAAAATGCTCAATTCAATTATTGAAAGATCTAGAGCAGTTAATTCTGAGGGTATTGAATGGCCGATTTAAAGAGGACATCCCGCCAGCACTAACATACTTCTCTTCAACCACTTCTTCTTACCTCGATTTTACCCTGGTAACTCTTCCATTGTTTGACATCATAGGTTCAATTAGAATGGTGAAAATAGCCAAGGCGACCACCTACCACATGAAATGACGCTAAGTGTAACCAGTGGAAAAGACATGGAAACAAGGGAAAGCGCTGGTACAGAGTACACGGCGAACTTTAGATGGTTAAAGTGTAACGTCAATAATATTGAAGAATTATCAACCAACGCAAAGCTAATTATTCATCAAAAAACGAGCTTGATAAAGAACCCACCAGAGGCTTGGGAAGGATTTGTAAAGGACCTCGGAACAACATACGGTATATTGCCAAAAATCCTAAAAGGGAACAGACCAGGCTACCTACATGGAAAGGTAACCTCACCTGAGATAAAAAATCTGAAATGGAAAATAAACCGAACCTTAAGACAGCTTCGTAAATGAGCACATGAAGAAGTCCTGCAAGAAGAGTTACGAAATTTAAAGGCACTGCAAAAAATAGAAGACCTGGGAAAAGAAAAGGCAAATGAATGAAGAACTCTGGTTGAAAATAATGTATGATTAAAAAATGAGGAACAGCGCCAAGTTCTGGAAGACAATGCATAGCCTTTAACGGCCTGGCAATAACAGAGTAAACTCAAACATATCAGAATCTGATTGGGCATATATTTATCTAATCATTTTAACGATAAAAACCCAGAGTGGTACTCAGTTAGAGGAAAAATAAAGATAATCGAGAAGACTTCATGTGATAACAACACAGGAAAAAACAAATATGTAAATTGTGAAGGCACCAACCAGGTTGAGACCCCGGGAGAACAAGCTAACCAGGGGGAGGAAGGAACAACGAGCTCAAAATCAACATCAAGCAGGACAGAAAAGAAAAATGAAATAACAGCAGCTAGGATAAAGCTAAAAATATCAAAAGGAACATTGGAAGGAGCTCCCGGCCCCAACGGAATACCTCCAATAATGTTCAAACATGATGTTGACTTTTGGAGCAACATATTGGTACCAGTCTTCAAGGGAATCAAGGAATCAGCGATTTGTCCATTGTCCTGGACCGGTTCAATAATAAGACCAATTTATAAGCAAGGCGATAGGAGTAATCCTAGTAATTATCGACTTATCGCACTAATTGACACAGAGGCAAAGTACTACGCGGGGCTACTCCTGGAGGAATTAAAATCTTGGGCAACCTTAAAACGTATCATTCCCGCAAACCAAACAGGTTTCTGCAGAGGACAGGGTACAACAACGAACATCATGGCGCTAACTCTATTGATAGATGTGGCGAAAATTGCAAAGAGCTCGCTATTCCTATGCTTCATAAATTTTAGCGCAGCGTTCGATCATGTAGATCGCGCCAAACTGTGGCAGAAACTGGAAAAGTGGGGAATACCAAGACCTCTCCTGAAACTGCTGATTCAATTGCATACCAACACTTAGGTCAAGATCACGCTGGGATCAGGGACGCACCTCTCAAGGCAAATTAACACCACCAAAGGCCTAAAACAAGGGTGCGTTCTAGCCCCCATGCTGTTTAACCTTTTTCAAGCAGACCTGCCTGGGGAACTGGATAAAACCAAATCTCAAGCCCCACGGTTGGGAAACATCTTGTTATCAATTCTCTTATATGCAGGACAACTTGGTTTTAATAAGCCGGTCTCCAATTGGACTCCAACACCTTTTAGACACCACCAGCACAGTTTCACAACATAACGCATTAAAGATGAACTTAAACAAATCATAAGTAATGACAGTGAATTATAATAAGACAAAGAAACTCTCATGGTTCCTGGACGGGCAGAGGCTAGACCGGGTAACCAACTACAAGTATCTTGGGGTACTATTGGACAGCAGAGGTTTGTTTAAACCTCAACTAGAGGTAATGCGTCGAAAGGGCACCACAGTCTACTTTTCAATCAAGCCCCTGAAGAAAGTCCTCCCTGACCGAACATTGGACCCTCTCTTACAAGTGATCAGAGCATGACTAAAGCCAATGCTCACATATGGGAGTGAACCAATGCTAGGAAAAGATGCGTTAGTTTTAGACAAAATAATCAGTAGAACATACAGAGCAATTTTCCAGCTGCCCAACTACGTGTCGCCTGCCCAAATATGCCTTGAATTTGGCCTTCAGAGACAAACAGTGGAGAGAAGAGGTGCTTACATAAAAAGTTGGCGTAAAATCAGAGGCGCAGAGCAAGGATCCCTAAATGCCCACCTTTGGACAGAGCTGTCAACCCGAGAAAAATCACCTGCCAAGAAGTACCTGCTGGATTCACTGGAGTATCTCGAATTGACAGACCTCTGGGAGACATCCACAGATAAGAGCTTTAAAAAGATAGTAACACAAGCATTGGCATAGCCAATAGGTCTCGCCTTTGGGACCTTATAAGTGTTTAGCTGTGCAGTACATTATCCTTGGTGCTGTGCCACCATAAATTGAAGAGCTATATAATTACTGCACACTGGGTGGTGCAGTCTGATACATGAATACATGATGCAGGGGTGTGGAATTACTTGAACCTGACGCCCAGGACATTGTTCAGGGTCAAGGACAAGTTTTCATGTTTATTTTGTCCTCGAGACAAGTAGGCCCAACCACCTGCAGCACAAACCCTTTGGCTGCCAGATTATAGTACCACAATATGGATCAGTAGTTAAGGTAATATTTGTGCCCATAGGTTAATGCTGTTCGAACTTTTAGGGCCTTAATACACATCCTTCATTATTAGGGTGAGGGCTCCAAGGAAGTGTTGTAAATTCAGACTGCACTACAGACAGTCGTTCCAGTATAAAAAAAAAGTGTGCACACGTTTGCAAAGTTAAATATGAAAATAATGCTTCCAGGATGCTCCGTTTAGATGCAAATGTATGCAAAAGCTTGGAAGGAAGATTGGGGATTCTTTGCTTTAAAAATAAAATTTTCATAAATAAATGCAACTAGGAAAAAAAAAAGGTTTTGCTAAACTACAGTGAAATTTTAGGTACAATTTCTTTGAAGCATCATTTCACTATTTTAATTTGGCTAAAGTTAATAACTTTCATAATAAACTGTTAGAAAGTGTTAAATGTATATAGCGCTTACTACCCCTGACAAGGCGTTGATATGGAGCTCCTTATCACTCCATGCCACTAGGGAATCAATGCTCCAGTAACGTTTTTTTTTTCTGGTGCCCAAGTTCAACAGTAGTAAGGGGAGTGCAGCTAGACTACAAGTTCCAGAATACTTTCGGGTGTTAAACAAAAGCCCTGAAGAAGAGCACTGCTTCCTTGATGACACAAAGTCCCCTGATTTAACTAAGAGAACTAGAATTAAATACAGACTATGGAGTAGGTGAACTGTGCTAAACTACCAGGGGGCAGTTTAAGATTTGAGGTAGACTCCTCACCTCAACAATGCTAGTGTATTCACAGGAAGCGTCCACATCCACAATAGCTGCCACCCAGGACCAATGTAGTTATAGAGAAAGGGTAGACCCAAATAAGTCACTGGGACCTGTGTATAACGCAGTACAGTAAGGAAGCTGGTCCCAGTAGAACAATTCTAAATAGCACACACACTTAAAAATGAACAAGCATTAATACGATAATACTCCATAACCTTAGGTTCAACATTATTTAATCGCATTGAACTGATGCTCATATATCAACAGAAATTATACAAATTTGTACTAAACAAGTGCCCCACGCAAAAAGGGGGAGAAAGGGAGAAGGTAATGTGGATCAACGGTGATTTTCGGCTGTGCGATTACAAACAATTGGCTATGTATTCGTTATTTGTTAAACTGTGAGGCTGAGAAAAGCCAGTTTTACTGTAAATAATGGTGGGATGGATTTAGTGTCACTACCCTTCCTTTTTCACTCCTTCAACCCTTACTTGATTCACATTACCTTCTCCCTTTCTCCCCCTTTTTGCATGGGGAACTTGTTTGGTACACATTTTTATATTTTTTGTTGATATAAGAGCATCCGTTCAATGTGATTAAATAACGTTGAACCTAAAGTTAAGGAATATTATCGTATTAATGCATATTCATTTTAAAGTGTGTGTGCTATTTAGAATTGTTCTACTGGGACCAGCTTCCCTACTGTACTGCCCAGCCCTAATGAACAGATTAATTCAGCCCCTCCATAAAGGGGACACACTCCTCTTTGGACTGGTGGATGATGGCTGCCTGTGTACCCTCGAAAGAAAAACAACAAAAAAGACATGAGCAAAGATGGGCAAAACTCTAATGAGTGCACAACTAGACACTCTGACAGTCGAGAAACAGCAGGGGGTAACAGACCAAGTCAATTTCTCCCTGAATCGTCTACAAGAGAATTTGTGCACCATGGAGAATGACATGACCTTCCTAGCGTCACAAGAATGGGAGGATTTAGTAGCATCATACAACGTAAAACCCACCATCAATAACTCCACAGAAGAACTGATCAACTTGCATAGTGAGGGGAGCAGAGGGCCTTCAGACGTTTTTTGGGTAACTTTACTAAACACTATCCTGCTATCTGCAACAGCACTGCAGTATCAATCTGACAAACTAGATATGCAGTTAACCGTTCTTCACAGGCTAGCTGAATTCACTTCTGGAATAGAAAGGAAACTTGCGGACCTTAATGGCCTCATAAGAATTGGTCAAGAAGCAGCAAAACTGTCACAAATAGTAAGAACTGATTGCATCTGTACCCCAATAATCGATAAGCTAGCCACACTACCAACAATGCTGGGTAACCTCCTGGCTGACCTAAAATCAAATACGTCGCACCCCACAATGGAGGCTAGGTCTGGAAAAACAGGCTCTAGTGAAAAAACAATAGGAGCTGGTAACACGCAGCCCATGCCGATCAAAGATGGGTACTCGTCTCCAAATCTTAAACATACTCCAGGAGACCCCCTTTTAAACAACTCAACCGAAGACAGGGCTGGTGCAGAGACATTTATGAATGTACGAGCCCGCCGCAAACAAAAAAGGAAGGGTAGGAACAGGAAAACAGTAGAAGCAACCCATATTGACGAAAACGAATCAGCGGTAGCCAGTGGTGAAAAAGAGCAAACAAGGGAAATCTTGATGAACATCCAAGTCAAAAAGACACCACCCTTAGACAATAGACAAAAAGCTATAAGGAACTTCAAAATACTGGAAAAAGCAACGTCCACTGCATCGATGAAGTTAACAATTGAACAGACAGTGCTGAAGGATAGTAGCTCAGTGATAAACAAGCAGCAACATAAACTAACTGAGTTGGAAAGTAGCGCACAGAGCAGAGGAAGGAGATTGCCAGAAAATCTGCCAATGGAAAACACCAGAAGTAGAGAAACGCAGGCTACAGAAGAGCCCTCAGAGGAGTCTTACGGAATCACCACAGAAGTCATAAACAACAACCAACCACCAAGCAGAGTTAGACATCACATGGTAACTACGTTTCAGGAAAAGCAGCCGATGGTAAAAGTACATAGTAGGAACAAGCTGGCCAAAGAGCAGGTGATAGAGGAGCACTATGGAGCCAGCACAGTAATCCTTGAAGCCACAAACAATAATCAAACCCCACACGAGATCAAACAATGTGAGGTAAACACACGCCAGTCAAACCGGATCACTGCATCCAAGGAGACAGATATCATTCTATTCATCCCAGAATATAAATCGCGAAGAAGAGTGGACACCCTAAATAGGGGTAACATACTAAGACTGATCCACACAATTGAAGAACTGAAACACCTCAATACAACAGATTTGCTTACAATTGAATTTCAATCCTCATCAAATCAACAAGGCCCTGAAGTGACAAAGACAACATGGAAGACAAATGACCTCGCAGGTCAAATTTTGGAGGAAACGAACAAATTCACTCAGTGGGGGATAAAGCTGAAACCAGGAAAAAGACCAGCTTACCCCACTCCCCTCCTAGAAGAAAGCAACAAAGATAGCTTAGAAACAGCTAAATCAATCTTAAAAGGAGCGCTTAGTCACTCTCCACGGTCCAATAGCAGACTTTCACATACACAAAACTTAACAATGCAACAATCGGATTCTAGCTGGGTAAATACACGGCGAACAATAACAATAGGGGTATGCAGTGACAAAGGGCACTCGGCCAGACTTCAGCAAAAGCTGACTCCACAATTATCAGAATACGCATCTGGAATATTAACGGTCTGACAAGCAAGCTGGAAGATCCAGACACATCAAATTACTTAAAATCATTCGACCTGATTTTACTCCAAGAAACCTGGGAAGAGAATGAGATAGCCTTAGTAAGATATACAGCCCAAAACCACCCAGCTACCAGAGGCTCACAATTTGGACATTGTTCAGGTGGCCTGATGACATTCGTCTCAATATTAACCATAGGAAAAACAGAAGAGATCAAGTTAAAAAAAACTCCCCCAAGTGCCATACAGGCAATAATCATAACAATCAAAATTCAACAGGTGGATCAATCATTACTCATAAAAAACACATATCTACATCCAAAGCATAGACTTAAAGGGGTAAAAGAACTTGTCAGCGAACTGGTAAGACTTATGGAAGAGAGGGAAGTGGAGAACCTTATCCTGGCGGGCGACTTCAGTCTTTACCTTTTTGGAACAACATCAGAAGATGAAATAGCACAGGAACTTAATACAGCGTGGGGAATACCAAATCAAGCCCCTGCATTCCCAAACAAAGAAATAAAATGCTCAATTCAATTATTGAAAGATCTAGAGCAGTTAATTCTGAGGGTATTGAATGGCCGATTTAAAGAGGACATCCCGCCAGCACTAACATACTTCTCTTCAACCACTTCTTCTTACCTCGATTTTACCCTGGTAACTCTTCCATTGTTTGACATCATAGGTTCAATTAGAATGGTGAAAATAGCCAAGGCGACCACCTACCACATGAAATGACGCTAAGTGTAACCAGTGGAAAAGACATGGAAACAAGGGAAAGCGCTGGTACAGAGTACACGGCGAACTTTAGATGGTTAAAGTGTAACGTCAATAATATTGAAGAATTATCAACCAACGCAAAGCTAATTATTCATCAAAAAACGAGCTTGATAAAGAACCCACCAGAGGCTTGGGAAGGATTTGTAAAGGACCTCGGAACAACATACGGTATATTGCCAAAAATCCTAAAAGGGAACAGACCAGGCTACCTACATGGAAAGGTAACCTCACCTGAGATAAAAAATCTGAAATGGAAAATAAACCGAACCTTAAGACAGCTTCGTAAATGAGCACATGAAGAAGTCCTGCAAGAAGAGTTACGAAATTTAAAGGCACTGCAAAAAATAGAAGACCTGGGAAAAGAAAAGGCAAATGAATGAAGAACTCTGGGTGAAAATAATGTATGATTAAAAAATGAGGAACAGCGCCAAGTTCTGGAAGACAATGCATAGCCTTTAACGGCCTGGCAATAACAGAGTAAACTCAAACATATCAGAATCTGATTGGGCATATATTTATCTAATCATTTTAACGATAAAAACCCAGAGTGGTACTCAGTTAGAGGAAAAATAAAGATAATCGAGAAGACTTCATGTGATAACAACACAGGAAAAAACAAATATGTAAATTGTGAAGGCACCAACCAGGTTGAGACCCCGGGAGAACAAGCTAACCAGGGGGAGGAAGGAACAACGAGCTCAAAATCAACATCAAGCAGGACAGAAAAGAAAAATGAAATAACAGCAGCTAGGATAAAGCTAAAAATATCAAAAGGAACATTGGAAGGAGCTCCCGGCCCCAACGGAATACCTCCAATAATGTTCAAACATGATGTTGACTTTTGGAGCAACATATTGGTACCAGTCTTCAAGGGAATCAAGGAATCAGCGATTTGTCCATTGTCCTGGACCGGTTCAATAATAAGACCAATTTATAAGCAAGGCGATAGGAGTAATCCTAGTAATTATCGACTTATCGCACTAATTGACACAGAGGCAAAGTACTACGCGGGGCTACTCCTGGAGGAATTAAAATCTTGGGCAACCTTAAAACGTATCATTCCCGCAAACCAAACAGGTTTCTGCAGAGGACAGGGTACAACAACGAACATCATGGCGCTAACTCTATTGATAGATGTGGCGAAAATTGCAAAGAGCTCGCTATTCCTATGCTTCATAAATTTTAGTGCAGCGTTCGATCATATAGATCGCGCCAAACTGTGGCAGAAACTGGAAAAGTGGGGAATACCAAGACCTCTCCTGAAACTGCTGATTCAATTGCATACCAACACTTAGGTCAAGATCACGCTGGGATCAGGGACGCACCTCTCAAGGCAAATTAACACCACCAAAGGCCTAAAACAAGGGTGCGTTCTAGCCCCCATGCTGTTTAACCTTTTTCAAGCAGACCTGCCTGGGGAACTGGATAAAACCAAATCTCAAGCCCCACGGTTGGGAAACATCTTGTTATCAATTCTCTTATATGCAGGACAACTTGGTTTTAATAAGCCAGTCTCCAATTGGACTCCAACACCTTTTAGACACCACCAGCACAGTTTCACAACATAACTCATTAAAGATGAACTTAAACAAATCATAAGTAATGACAGTGAATTATAATAAGACAAAGAAACTCTCATGGTTCCTGGACGGGCAGAGGCTAGACCGGGTAACCAACTACAAGTATCTTGGGGTACTATTGGACAGCAGAGGTTTGTTTAAACCTCAACTAGAGGTAATGCGTCGAAAGGGCACCACAGTCTACTTTTCAATCAAGCCCCTGAAGAAAGTCCTCCCTGACCGAACATTGGACCCTCTCTTACAAGTGATCAGAGCATGACTAAAGCCAATGCTCACATATGGGAGTGAACCAATGCTAGGAAAAGATGCGTTAGTTTTAGACAAAATAATCAGTAGAACATACAGAGCAATTTTCCAGCTGCCCAACTACGTGTCGCCTGCCCAAATATGCCTTGAATTTGGCCTTCAGAGACAAACAGTGGAGAGAAGAGGTGCTTACATAAAAAGTTGGCGTAAAATCAGAGGCGCAGAGCAAGGATCCCTAAATGCCCACCTTTGGACAGAGCTGTCAACCCGAGAAAAATCACCGGCCAAGAAGTACCTGCTGGAATCACTGGAGTATCTCGAATTGACAGACCTCTGGGAGACATCCACAGATAAGAGCTTTAAAAAGATAGTAACACTAGCATTGGCATAGCCAATAGGTCTCGCCTTTGGGACCTTATAAGTGTTTAGCTGTGCAGTACATTATCCTTGGTGCTGTGCCACCATAAATTGAAGAGCTATATAATTACTGCACACTGGGTGGTGCAGTCTGATACATGAATACATGATGCAGGGGTGTGGAATTACTTGAACCTGACGCCCAGGACATTGTTCAGGGTCAAGGACAAGTTTTCATGTTTATTTTGTCCTCGAGACAAGTAGGCCCAACCACCTGCAGCACAAACCCTTTGGCTGCCAGATTATAGTACCACAATATGGATCAGTAGTTAAGGTAATATTTGTGCCCATAGGTTAATGCTGTTCGAACTTTTAGGGCCTTAATACACATCCTTCATTATTAGGGTGAGGGCTCCAAGGAAGTGTTGTAAATTCAGACTGCACTACAGACAGTCGTTCCAGTATAAAAAAAAGTGTGCACACGTTTGCAAAGTTAAATATGAAAATAATGCTTCCAGGATGCTCCGTTTAGATGCAAATGTATGCAAAAGCTTGGAAGGAAGATTGGGGATTCTTTGCTTTAAAAATAAAATTTTCATAAATAAATGCAACTAGGAAAAAAAAAAGGTTTTGCTAAACTACAGTGAAATTTTAGGTACAATTTCTTTGAAGCATCATTTCACTATTTTAATTTGGCTAAAGTTAATAACTTTCATAATAAACTGTTAGAAAGTGTTAAATGTATATAGCGCTTACTACCCCTGACAAGGCGTTGATATGGAGCTCCTTATCACTCCATGCCACTAGGGAATCAATGCTCCAGTAACGTTTTTTTTTTCTGGTGCCCAAGTTCAACAGTAGTAAGGGGAGTGCAGCTAGACTACAAGTTCCAGAATACTTTCGGGTGTTAAACAAAAGCCCTGAAGAAGAGCACTGCTTCCTTGATGACACAAAGTCCCCTGATTTAACTAAGAGAACTAGAATTAAATACAGACTATGGAGTAGGTGAACTGTGCTAAACTACCAGGGGGCAGTTTAAGATTTGAGGTAGACTCCTCACCTCAACAATGCTAGTGTATTCACAGGAAGCGTCCACATCCACAATAGCTGCCACCCAGGACCAATGTAGTTATAGAGAAAGGGTAGACCCAAATAAGTCACTGGGACCTGTGTATAACGCAGTACAGTAAGGAAGCTGGTCCCAGTAGAACAATTCTAAATAGCACACACACTTAAAAATGAACAAGCATTAATACGATAATACTCCATAACCTTAGGTTCAACATTATTTAATCGCATTGAACTGATGCTCATATATCAACAGAAATTATACAAATTTGTACTAAACAAGTGCCCCACGCAAAAAGGGGGAGAAAGGGAGAAGGTAATGTGGATCAACGGTGATTTTCGGCTGTGCGATTACAAACAATTGGCTATGTATTCGTTATTTGTTAAACTGTGAGGCTGAGATAAGCCAGTTTTACTGTAAATAATGGTGGGATGGATTTAGTGTCACTACCCTTCCTTTTTCACTCCTTCAACCCTTACTTGATTCACATTACCTTCTCCCTTTCTCCCCCTTTTTGCATGGGGAACTTGTTTGGTACACATTTTTATATTTTTTGTTGATATAAGAGCATCCGTTCAATGTGATTAAATAACGTTGAACCTAAAGTTAAGGAATATTATCGTATTAATGCATATTCATTTTAAACTGTGTGTGCTATTTAGAATTGTTCTACTGGGACCAGCTTCCCTACTGTACTGCCCAGCCCTAATGAACAGATTAATTCAGCCCCTCCATAAAGGGGACACACTCCTCTTTGGACTGGTGGATGATGGCTGCCTGTGTACCCTCGAAAGAAAAACAACAAAAAAGACATGAGCAAAGATGGGCAAAACTGCATTGTTGGTACGAACTTGCTGTGTAAAAACCGCAAACAAATAAATATGCAGACAGTTGTGCATGATGTGAGCTCCACCATTACTCACCATACTCGGAGCCCACAGGGTGCCATGACAGAGTAGCTTATCCAGGATCTGGAATTTGGTCTGTGTTCTGGGATCTCGGGTCATTTAGACAGGGAAACACAAACATGCAGCATAGCATCCAGAGCTGCTGGCCTTGGAACTGGCGAACCGGGTTCTAGTCTCGGTGTTAGCTCTATCCATGCCTACAAAAAAACACGTGGCGCAAACAGCTGCTTCCATGACGTGGCAGAGGGTACTGTGTGCGAAAAGCATACAAATGAGTACCCCGCTGAGGATCACAACATGGAAGACCATGAGATGGTCACAAGGAGACAAACCAAAGTATGTGGGAGATACAAAAAGCATAGTGCGCGCAATGCTCACAGATGAGAGCCGAGCTGACCAGCACGCTCTCTTTGCTGTGTAGAGTGGAGTATGGTTCTTACACAGAGGCATGTGCGGCACAAGTATTGCAAAGTTCACCTGCAGAACTGAGCGTTTTTAAAGAAAATAACCCCTTTCAGACTTTAACTGTGAGTAAGACTGTGGGAGATACACTTACTTCGAAGTAATGCATTTTAATAGGAAATTGTCAAAATAAGGCACCGCTGGTCCATATAGAGTAGACTAGTAGCCCTATGTGATAACCTCTGTAAAAGCACGACTCACCCCGCACCTGTCCAGTGCAGATGTTGCACCACTTCCCCAGGTAGTTACAGCTGTGCAGGTCACGGGTGAGCCCAGGAGGGAGGCAGGAAGAAAGACAACACGGACAAAGGGAGAGGAGCGGGCAGAAAGGCATACCGGACAACGGGAGGGGGCGGATAAAAACCAAACAGACAACATGAGGGGGCGGGACAAAAGACAACAGAAAGTATGGCAGGAGGAGGACGTGAACAAAGACAACGCGGACAATGGGAGGCGGTGACAACAAAGGTAATACAGACAACGGAAGGGGCAGGAAGAAAGACAACACAAACTACAGCGGGAAGGTGGTAAGAACAAAGTGAACACGAACAAAGGGAGGGGGCGGAAGCAAAGTGAAACAGGAAAATACAAAACAAGCAGAAGCAAAAGAAAAACAAGCATTCGGCCGCGCGGCCGAAAACGAAAGTAATAGCGATCGCGATCAAAGCGAAAGTGATCGCGATCGCTTGGACGGGAGCGCTGTGTGGCAAGCACGCGAGTGGTGCGCGCGCAGCAGTGATTGGCGGCTGCGCGTGTGCACGTTCACGTGCACTGTAGCTTTAGGCCACGGCAGCACTTTGAAAAGCCCAGTTATAAAATGTCTCTTTCGAGCCTTTGGCTCGCGAGACCTAAAAAGTAACAAAAATGATATCAATAATAGAAGATAAGGAAATTTTGGCCAAGAGGGCACATAGATGGACAGTGTTGAATGATTATAAAGCTCTTAAGCCGCAAGCATATCTGAAAACAGGACTTGCACAGAAGCCAAAAGAAAACTTCTTAAAACGGCGTTCTACCAATCCTTCCTCACTTGACACCCTGGAAAAGGAGAGATGAAGAACAGTCCTGCCGCTTCTGTGGAGCAGGAAAAGAGGACTTAACACACATAATTTGCATTGGCCCAAACCTGATGGACATAAGGCGCGACTTACTCCCAGTAATATGGAACGAAAAGGGCATAAGAAACTGCAGGCAGGCTGTGAAGCTGTGTTTTAATCCAGAGGAAACTCAATTAAACTGCGACTAACAAAGTATTTCGACATAGTGGCTAGCAGACTTAAGACTTATTAAAAGGTGCAGGAAGAATAGCATGCAGTTATAACATTTTATTAATCACAGAGGCAGTCTGTCTAGAAATAGACTTGTGAAAATTAAGACCCGTACTCTGAAGCACATGCACTTTATTACCCTTGAAATGAACTTCACAGATAATGAAATTGAGATCGATATGTTTTTTTATTCAAGAGAATATTTTTTAAATGTAATTATACAAATATAATGCAGAACATAATTTTAATTTCAACTTTTAAAGTATTTTATATTGTGAGTTTTAATTAACTGAACAATAAATTCTAAATTGTCAAAATTGTGGTCGTCTCTCGAAATCCCCCCTCACCTGGCCCCCCCACCCGCCGCTCTTTCCTGCAGTGGCCGCGGCTGTGATCCGCTAAGAAAGCTTATTAACAAGAGCACATTAAAGCTCCACCATAATGTCATTGCTCTCACCAGAAATCTTCTCCCCTTAGACGCAAGTTATAAGCTTCACCCCACCATCTTATCAAATCTTTCATCATCACACAAGCAGATAACATTTCTAAAACTATGAATGCCTAATTTCAGTGAGGGATATACCCATGAAATGTAAAACAAGTGATAGCCTACCCTTGCTGCTAAAAAAAGATATCCCCAGAGAAGTGGTAAATTCTTTTTCTTCACACACTGAAAGATGACATGAAATTGGAGTTCAAAGAAGACTTGGTGATGAGCTTGAACAGCTGTTCTACAAATAGCTTATTGTCTCCTAGTAGGTAAGAAATGATGAGAGACTAAACAGGCTTTGTGTTAATTAACCCAAGGCATTGGAAACTAGAGAATTGGTTATTCATTTCGATGCTTTTACAGTTAGTGCTCTTTTTGTGTATGAGGGTTCTTCTACAGCCTATTTCTTCTTTTGTATCAAGACGGATGATGGAGTGGGGCACCAGGATGTTCATCAGCTGTTGAGATTAAGTCAAGTCTCAATCAAGAAATTCAGATCAAGGTAGTTAGAGTGAATAAGCTCTGCAATCTCCACTTTGGGGCAGATTTACAAGGACTGGCGCATCCCTGCATATCAGCAGGGATGCTCCAGGTAAGATGCGTCATGCAAGTTTACCCTTGCGCCACCACAGATGCGCCGCATTTACAATGTGGCGCATCGTGGCGCAAGGATAAACAGATGCGTGACGCATCTGATGGCGTAAGGGCGGCGCATTGCTGGAGTCGTGTTGCAAGCGCGACGCAACTCCAGCAATGCTCAGGGGTTGCCCATACCTAACATGCTGCGTCAAGCCTTACGCCTGCTTCAAGCAGGCGCAGGGTTTTGACGCAGCGGCGTCGGAAATGTGACTTTTCCCAGGCTTTTTCCGACCGAACGTCCACCCTGCATACATTAAACCTGACGCAGGTTTAATGTGGTGCAGGGCTTTACAACGTGACGCATCTCCATAGATGCATCACCTTGTAAATAAGGCGCAACATCGCGCATGATTTACGCCGCCGCTGCATCACAGAAGTGACGCAACGGCAGCGTAAATGTGTCGCAAGGGGCTTCTAAATCTGCCCCTTTGTGTTTTACTTCTGATCTGCAATTATGGAGAAGGCACTTGATGGTAACGTGTAAATCTGCTGAATAAGTCAGTGAGAGATATTATGTCAATCTGGTTTTCATGGTGGATGTCTTTGCCCTTAGGGGCTGATGTTCCTTTTTTAGACCTAGCAATGACTGTAATGTTGTGAGTATCGTGTGTGATATTTGACACTGAGCTGGATTCATATTCTTAACATAGATACTCAATGTCACTCTTAAAGAGATGGTGATCTGGTTCTTTTGAGTCATTGTTCCCTATTCCTGGAAGTTTTAAAACAAATCTACTGTGAGTTTGGTCGGATGGCTGTTTGAAGAAGGGTGAGTTGATTAATGATGGTGTTGAATTTGGGTTTCCAACTGGTGTTTGTGCATTTTAGGATGTTAAGGACTAGCTTTGCTTTCTTTTGTAGTGAGTCAAATTTGATAGGCTGTTAACATTAGTGGAAGTGCTAGAATTGGTGATCAACATTTTGTCATAAAATGTATCTAGCCTAGATTTTCTTAGCTCATCTTGAGGTTGGTGAGAGTGTGCCACAGTTGGTGATATCATTGTGTAATTTTCAGATTCAGCAGTGTTGAGGTGGGAAGATGAACATGGAGAGGTAACGGTTTAGGGTGGAGGCAGCAAGTGGATGTTTGTAGCTGTGTTGTAAAATAGAAGGGGAGAAGAGTGGGAGCTCTGTTGGTCCTTGGGAATTTCAGGTTCTGAGAGGAGAAGTCTTTGGAATTGGAAGAAATGCTTGGTGTAAACTGGCTGGTTTCGGGAGTGACAACAAGGTGGGTAGTGTTATTAGCGGACCTTTGAATGGGGGCTGAGGAATTAATATGGTAGGGATTCAGAGATTTCACAGTAGTGTAGCGGTCTGCTGGTGTGATTGAGGAGGCCATGTGGGAGCCAGGTTGGCAAGAAGATATGGTCTCTTTGTTGGAGTTTGAAGATCTTGTGGTGGTGGAGAATTAGCTGGCATGCATGGAATGGGAGGGTATTGATAACACTGTAATATGAACTGGAGAAGAGTTAATAATTCGGTGGGCGAAGTGAAGAAGTAAGTTGTGTTAGCATTGGGGTGAGAAGGGATATAGAGGTTGGGGTGCCAATGGTGACAGGCTTTCTAGACACCACAGGAGAGTTTGGAAGTGTCTCTCCAATTTTGTAAGCTTTTCATCCATGCCTTGGATCTTGATTTTGCTATTACTGAAGGTGGAGATTGTTAGATTAACATAAAAGGAAGGAGAGGGTATGGAGGTTAGTTTCCATCCACATGCAATTTTGGAGTTACGACTGATGTTCAGGTTATTCTTTAAAAGCATGGACTAGAGTGACATGTGCATGAAAGGTCTGTTATAATACTACCTGTGGAGTGGCAGGATTGCTCAGTAATTATCGTTTCCAGGTATTCTCTGATTAGTATGTGTTTGAAAATTTATGTTGCATATTTCAAGAATCCAGGCATATAAATGATCTCAAATGAGTTTATTTAGGTAAGTGGCTGGTTACAGGCAGGGATTCAGTTGAAGTTATGCAGAGTATGGTGTGTTCTGAAGGATCTTGAAACTGTGCCAATAAGAAAACTAGGCATAGACATATTGAAAGGTGGAGGGCACAGAATCATGTTGAGAAAGCCCCAGTGATATAACAACCAGGTTGTGATGATGTCAGTGAATAACATACAAGAAGACAAAAAAGTGGTGGTAGTGTCAGTAAGTAGTCAGTAGACCTAGTGCGGAGTTCAAAGACTGAAATTCGTTAGTTGAGCAATCCTTTGCACAACTAGTTTAATGTTTATAGCAGCAAGGGTCTTGCCGCTCAAATCGGGGGAAAAAGAGTGACCGGGCAGTGAACAAATAACACAAGGTGTAAGAGGAGGCTTACATGAGGCAACAGACTCCAACATTTTGCCTCACTGTTTAACATATCTGTATCCTGTCAAATATGTGTACCGATTACATGTTTGTTCTCCATTTTGTAGAAAAGAGGGCGGGTCTAATATAAATCTACATTGGAATACAGGCATCAAATAGTCTACTGAAGATAATGTATGTGTTGTATATTTGCATAATGTGCATCCACTTCAAGACCATTGTTTTCACTCTGTCAGTGTGTGGAGTAGAGGACTGGAACAAATAAGTAACAAGGGAAAGTCTGAAACAATTTTACTACTGCTTCTCTCCTGTGGCCTTATTGACAACACACCAGTTCTTTATGAAAGAAATCCTTAAAGTCCAATAAAGACTATACCTTGCATGGTAGCTCTACATTATTCTTAATCGTTGCTTGGTTACATGGGTGGTAATGGTGATTTCATAAACCCAGTATAACAAGTTATGTATTGGTGCAATAGTGTTATGTGGAGGGATAACTCTTTTTCAACCTTCCATAAATACATCAATTAAAAAATACCTAAAAACAGTAAGGACAAGGAGCTGATGGTAAACCCACTAGCAACATCTACTGCTAAGCCAGGAGCAATCCTGATGCTAAAGCATGCCACCTCTCAGTGTCCTTTTAGGAGCATCTTTAAAAGGAATAAACTCGTAAAACCTGGATCATGTCTACTGAGAGCCCTAAAAATTTGGTATTCTCATAATCGGGACCATGTGACTTTATTTATGCATCTATGTGGATGGTGCATTAGTTAAATTTGGCTGAGGTTCATTCATTGGATTGAGTTTCTCCATTTCAGTGTCATGGCTTGGCTTAAGGCTGATCTTTGGGCAGAAGGTCTGTTTTGACTCAAGGTGATCTTTCTCGGAGAACTTTGAGACCAAGACTGTCTAATCGTCACTTTCAGCACAAAGCCAGACTTTGATACGGGCTGCTCCTCTATTTGAGGTTTTGATGGGATTTTTGGGGCAGATTCAGGGAATCCCTTGAGGTTGATATTATTAATATGACTTCTGTTAGTGTGGCTTCCATGGAAGTTTGTCTACTTTCATTTTATGTTTCTGGCCCTGCAGTATTTATGGAACAGACTAATTGGTAATCACTAAATTGGTAATTGTGATGGATGCCCCTCAGTGTAAGTATCCTTCTGACCATATACTCAGGTCTCTTTGTTAAATGACAATGGTCTTCTTCTACAGCAATAACTGCAGAGGAGCTCACAAGTACCATATTTATTCTCAAACGCTCCTTGGGTAATTCTGTCGAAGAATCTAATTCCACTATTGAAATGGCACAGTGAGCCAAAGTGTCTCTGTTTTTGAAGCACACTCGGTTTGGTCGTGCTCACTGGGTGAACAAGGTTTGCAGAACCTACGCTTGTCTTTCGAGGGAAAATGTGTGTAGCACAGTGAACATACCTTAAAAAAGTGTTTTCCATAATTATTGCGTCTAAATTTACCTGGCTTCATTCTCATATGATCTGAATTTCTCTGTACTTCCTCTTGTTTCTCATCTGTCCAAGTATTTCTGCACTGCTCATAATGCTGAGTTTTCGGTGTTCTCCACCGAAGTAACACAGTCTGGTGTCCAAGTCCATTGGTGGAAAAGAGGAATTTGTGCCCAGTGCATTGTCAGCTTTGGGCTGACCTGTAAATGTCTCACTCTGTTCACTCATAGAGATAATGACACAGAAACCCCTTGCAATTTTCAGAACCGAACACTGGATGCCAGGATTATGCACAGCATGTGAATCTACAATAGGGCAAGTTACAGACACATGTGCTTCCATAGTCCATGATGGGATGTTTGGGCAAGAAAAGAAAAAGTAACTGCCAGGAAAGGGAGAAAGAGGGACTGTGTAAACATGAAAACAAATGAAGAAAATACATTGAATTGAATAGAAGGTGTAGGAGAGAAAAAAACAGATTAGCTCCTTAGTAAATGAAGAAGCTGCTACAATGGAAAAATAATAAAGGTGTGACAACCGGAACTGGAATAAAAATCAACAAGTTATCAAACAAAGAAGTTGAAGGCAGGAAAAAGGTACATTAAAATGATAAGTGGAACAATAGTAAAGATAGACACATTTGAAAAGATTGAGTTTGGTGCAATGGAAAGAGCTGTAAGCTTGACAAATGCAAATAAGAAGAAAGATGAAGACAGCAGCTAAAGAAGGAAGATGAACCCATTACCACCGAAAGGTCTTTTGTAGAAGATGGATCAGGAGTTGGAAGGAGATGGCACATTGGCACAGAAAGAAACATGACTGAACAGAAAGGAAGATTACTTGTTTCGCATATAGCACTTGCTACGTCATTTTTGCCAGTTCATAGCAATTTTAACAGCAAGGGTTACAATAACCAAAGGTAAGGGCACTCAAATTGTGGGTCCATTGAAGAATAAACAGTTAAGTTGACTCTGTGGAGGTTTTAACTTGTGATTTTCATGTCACATACAGAGGTCACCAGAAAGCATATTAAATTACCAAGCTTTCTAGCCAGTTTTTACAGACAGATGTATAAGGAAAGGGTGCAAGTAAAGAGATGAATCAAGACATGCAAGAAATAACTGTTCCAATTACAACCAATAGGAAGATGATGTCATACTCATTAGAGCGCGTGACCGGGCTTTTCCACCCCCTGGCAGCGGCGGCGGGGCCGATGCCACTCCTCCTGGCAGTGGCGCACAGGTGCTTTAAGAGGGCCTTGTACCTCACACGCGCGGTGGTGCCATATGCGCCGGCGATACCCTTAGAGGGTTCACCTGGAGGTGGGGGGGTGCTCGCGGCCCCCGTGCTGACGGACTGGTGGGCGGCGGACGTGCACACGCTGGGAGACCTATACAGGGATGGTGTGCTGATCCCGTACGAGACCTTGGTGTCGGAGGACGGGCTCCCACCTGGTGGATTCTTATTGCACCGCTCACTACTGGCGAGCCTGACCGCCAAATGGGGGAACATGGCCGCAGAGCCTGCCCAACATCTGACCATGCAATATCTGCATGTCATGGGACGGGGCGGGCACTTGGTCCGCTGGTTTGCCGCCTCGTTGCGAGAGCACACGGCGGTTGATCTGGGCCCACTTCGTGGCAAGTGGGAGCTGGACCTGGGACGGCCGCTGACAGACAGGGAGTGGGAGAGGGTGCTCAGGAGCCCAGTGCGTATCCCCCGCAACCTGCGGTTTCGCCAAATTCAGTTGTTCATCGTCCACAGGGCCTACCTCACACCAGAGCTGATTAACAGGTATTTTCACCGCGTGGATGCGTTTTGCCCCAGGTGCCGCGAGCTGGGGGCGGGGTTGCTACACATGCTGTGGGGCTGCCCTGCGCTGCACGCCTATTGGAGGGCGGTTAGTGAGCAGCTGCAAGGGAGTGTGGGGCGCAGCGTTCCCTTTGACTGGCCCGAACATATCTTACACCAATTCACCAGATCGCCCAAAGACAAGGTAGTGTCCAGATTTCTAGACCTGGGGCTCGTGGTGGCGAAGCGCCTCATCACCAGGAGATGGAAGGCGCCTGACCCGCCGCACGCGAGGGCCTGGAGTTCATCGTTTCAGGCGTGGGCCAGAGCGGAGGGGACGGCCATCCGCAGGGAGGACACACTGGGGCTGCGGAGGGAGCCCATGGCGGACCGCTGGGAACAGTTGCTTGCCGAGTTCCGGCGCTCGATGGGGGAGGGCGCCACAGGCAGCAGGGATGGGGCCGGGCAGGACGGCAATGGCGCAAGCGGCGGCGTAGTGTAGGCAGCCTCGCTGGCGAACCAGTGCGGGCCCCCCCCAATGTCGCAGGTCCACTGGTGAGGTGGTAGGGAGCGATTGGGGACACCTGCGCCTATTAGAGCTTGGAGGGGTGCCCCTGGGGCTGATAGAAAAGGGGGGGGGGGGTCGGGGCGGACTGGGGGGTGGGAGCACACCAAACACGTTCATACACGCGCTGCCTTTGTTATGGGTTCTCTCCTTTGTGTTGCATGTCACCTTTTTGATTATATCGACGCCTCAGTTGCACTGGCGAGTCTAGTTTTCCTGAACGGCTCCATGGCTGGTGGGTGGTGGGGCTGGCCCCCTCTAACGAGATGACATCTGAACTCCTAAGGATGAAGAGACTGGGCCTCGGGAGGGCGGTGGTGGGCGCGCTAGCAGGCACCTGACTGCTCCCTCCCATCCCCCCGACAGTTGGCATGATTCACCAGTATGTCTAAATTTCTGACTTGATGTCTATGCAATGTGATGCCGTATGATATGCTTATGTACTATGATCTAAAAACTTAATAAAACAGATTTGACAAAAAAAAAATAGGAAGATGATGTCATTCAAAGAAAAGAGAAATGACACGTGGAACAGGAATTACAGCGGACATGACAACACCAGAAAGAAGATGGAACTATTAATTGGAAGAAGATTGAGGTTATAAGAACATAGTGCAAGATGGACAACTGGGAAGGGAAATAGTTAATTTGGAATGGGCTAGGAAACGAAGTAAAGAAGAATGGTGAACAGTGATGGTCGTAATAAGTTATGAAAATAGCACAAATAAAGAAGGTTTGATGGATTCAGTGGGAAATGAATAAGATATATGTGTCAAGACAATATGGACATTTGGAACAGAAAGTAAGTCATGTATGGATAGACTTGATGCAACAACACACATCAACAGAGATAATAAAATATGCAAGGATAAAAGATGACCAAAACACTGATGTTATAACTCAACAGAACCAGCACAGACATTTAGCTTAGCTTTAGGCTCATCAGGTTCCTCAACTTGACCCATGTCTGCCCCAATATAATTCTATAGAAAATTACCATCTTTTGTGTGGTGTATGTCTAGATTTTTGCCTTAACTGTTTTTGCTGTCTTTAGAACTCTGTGTACCTTACCCCTGCTACCCAGTAGTAAAGTGCCTGCGCTTCTCCTTGTCAACATGATGAAACAGATGTGCTCCCAATTGGCATATATGATCCACTTATAAGCCCCTAGTATAGGGTACAAAGTGTACCTAGGGCCTCTAAATTAAATGTTACTAGGTGACAGCATTACAGCAAACAAATGATGGACGGAATGCTGACTATGCAAATATTCTCCCCCAGTCAAAAGATCTGGGTTAAATCCACTGTTCTTTTGCCAACTACGCCACCCCAGTTTGGACCCAGCCAAATGCAAATCAGTCTTGACCCTGTGCCCCATGGGAACAGTCCAGACCAAACTGCCAGGCCAGGTCCTCCCTGGACCGGAAACAAGCATCCTGGGACCGGTTTCAGGGTATGTCACCCTTCTTCAGCCAGGCTAGCTTGAATCTAGTGGCACAGTGAGCAAGGGACCCACGTCTGGGCATACCCATCCAACTTAGGGCAAAAAGTGTTACAGCAAACAAATGATGGACGGAATGCTGACAATGCAATCATTCTCCCCCAGTCAAAAGATCTGGGTTAAATCCATTGTTATTTTAGCCACTACGCTACCCTAGTTTGGACCCAGTCATATGCAAATCAGTCTTGACCCTGTGCCCCATGGGAACAGTTCAGCCCGAACTGCCATGCCAGGTCCTCCCTGGACCGTAAACAAGCATCCTGGGACCGGTTTCAGGGCATTACCCTTTATCAGCCAGGCTAGCTTGAATCCAGTGGTGTAGTGAGCAGTCTTGACCCTGTTCCCACAAGGAACAGGATCAAGACTGATTTGCATATGGCTGGGTCCAAACTGGGGTGGTGTGGTGAGCAAAAGAATGATGGATTAAACCCAGATTCTTGTGACTGGGGGTGAATGTTTCCATTGTCCGGCATGCCGTCCATCAATTGTTTCTTTTACTAGATGACAGCAGCACCTATTGTGCTATCCACTACAGTGACAGTGTAAAACATGGATTCACTTTGTAAGCCTGACTAAAGCAGCTTTAGAACTACAATTTAACCCGTCAAAATGAACGTTTTGACAACCCTACATCTTCCTTTTGAATATTAATAATTCACTCTTAAGTAGGCCTTACTGCCCATAAGGCCGGATGCATGGTAATTAAAATTAAGACAGGTAGAAATGTAATTTTAAACATTCCATTGCAGTGGAAAAGTCCCAAAGTCCCACTGTAAATTAATTATTTGGCTTGAACTTTTTATTACGGGCCCAATTCACAGGTGATGTTTGATTTTTAAGAATGTTACGGAAAAGGTACTTTTATAAACTTACCTTTTCCCTGGCTTAACCTTAAGGAAGTAATTTGCATTAGCATACAGGTGCCAAAGGGCAGGAGACAAAATCTTGGGTGTGGGGATGTGTTTCTGTTCCTCTGGCAGGATGACCATTTGGACAGGTCCCAGAAACTTAATTAACTTCAAAGGGGCCTCCCCTTTCACAGGTAGATGTCAGATGGCACCTTCACAAGCCCCTACTTTGTTCTCCTAGTCAGCCAGGCTCCACTCTCAGTGGGGATTGAGTTGCCACCAGAACTAGCTTGAAGTGACCATAGAGGAGACATTGCTCATTTGCCTTGGCAATCCTCTGAGGTGGACACACAGGTTATGCACAAGGGGAAGGGTTTCACCATCTCAGATTTAAGCAGGGAGGGGCATTGTGGGATAGTTGCTTTAGGGCATACATGGAATGCAACGCAAGTGGGTAGGGTTACACATAGGAACTTTTATAAAATTGGTTAGGGAGGAGCCAGGAGTCACCCATACCCACAAACTGGTGCCAGGCATAAATGTAGCATCCCCAGTACCCTCCTCAGAACACTACTGGACCTGTGGACGATCACAAGCTGATTGAACCTGCTGTCTGAGTCCTGAGAAGAACCCTGAAGGAGTAGACCTTCTCTCCCTCTTGTACCGAGGCCAAAGGGTCATAAAGTTGACCACCTGTTTAAGCTAGAGGGTATCAACAAGCTAAGAGGCCTTTCCTGTTAGTGTTCAACTGACCCTTTCCAACTGTATCTGCCCTTGACTCTGCTGGAGCCTTCACCTGGAGTCTTGACCCCAAGTGCTTTTCCCGAGGTCCTGTAATCCTGGGCTATATCAAAGTGTATTACTTCAAACATTATGAGAAACCTTGGACTTAAAATCTGCTTTGCTCCAAGGAGCTCCAGAGGACTGGGATAAACCTACGAAGCCGATCTGATGAAAGTGCATCCTCTCTGGGCTGAAGATTCAGGTTTCCCTCGCTTGAAACATTTCCACAGCAGCAATTACGATTCAGCGGGACCTCACAGAGAAGCGATCCGGCTTTGTGGAGTCCTCTTCTGCTACAGTTTACAGCCTGGCCCCATTGTAGGAATCCAAGCCCTGAAAAAGGGACTCAATGCACAAAAGAAATCTTCACCTGGTGCAAAAAGTATCCAGCAGGCAATGACAATTCTTGGGCATCAAATTCAAATTTGCCCCACTCAGAGCTTTACCGCCAAAAGTAAGTGGCTCCACACAGACCTCTTCCAATGGCTAGCTGACCTTGTGGAGCCCTTCTTGGCCATAGCCTGCTGTCTTGTCCTGTTGAAGATTTTGGACTTTGATTTTAGAAACTAAGCCTGAAGTTAAAACGTCCAACTGACCCAAACTTGGTTTCTGAAGCCGAACCATGCTAAATCACTGTCGGACTCAATTCGTACCTAGTTCCCAGTCTACCACGACCAGTTGACCTGTAGTGCTTTTTGGTGTTATTTTGATTTAAAGCTTTAAAAATTCATATCTCTTCTTCTCATTACTGGATTTTTGTTGTTTTGGTGTAATTTTATTTATTAAAATGTAGTCGATTTTTCTAAATTGGTTTGGTATTTTCCTTGCGTTGTGTTTTGACTTTTTACTGTTTTGATACTGCATAAATACTTTATACAGTACCTCTAAGTTAAGCCTGTCTCCTCTGCACCCTAGATACTAGGGGTTGGACTCAAGTTTATTTAGTGGCTTAAGTGGTTCACCCTGGCAAGGATTGTGATTTTTACTTGAGGTGTATAGATACAATACTAAAATTTCCTACACACTATCACAAAACAATAAAGCATGTCCCCGTGATCTCACCTCTTCCAGGTAGATGGAGACAGAGTCCGGTTTAACATCTACTCTCTTCACAAGTGGGAATTTCAGGAGCTGCAGAAAGAGAGAACACAAGAGTACATCACTTTCAATTACAGGGGTTCTGCCATGTGGGTGCACAGCTTATTCGGAGTCAAAAACCACATCCAATGGACAGAGAGTAGCCTGTGATCGAATCATTGTATTAGGAACTGGCTCTTCTGCAGCCCTACATCTTGTCAGACGTAGGGGCTGTGCCACTGTGAGACAAACATTGTGTAGTCAGGTCCCAATCAACCTTAAACTAGGTACAGAAGAAACTCCTGATTATCTTCTGCTGGATGTCATTTATGCTGGCTTTCTTGCCTCTGTTGCATCTTTCTCCCCACCTCCCTTTTTCACTCTTCACTCATTCCTTGTTGTGGTATGGTGCTCTTCATAGTTTAGGAGGCCTGTAGAATATGTGGGCATGTCTGATGATGCAGGAGGGTGAGACAGAATACTTGTGTGAAATGAGGAACGTGACTGAGTGGGAGTCCGTTGGGTGGAGATTGTTATGGTCGCTGGTGTACCTGATTTTGTCATTACTGTTACTGGAGAACGTCTGTCTTAACAAACTTGGATTGAGCTACACAATAGCTAGACACTTTCTCTGTATCACCAGTGTTTTTGCTTTTCTTTCATTAAGTGGTCAATGCTTCCTTCACTATATTTGTCTAGTCATCTCTCTGTCTTTCTCTCTCTGTCACTCTTTCCCCTCACCAGCTTCCAATACCATTCAGTTTATTTCACCTCAGCATTTCCTCCATGCTTTATTTCCACTGTTTCTCACCCTCATCTTCATCACCTGTCTTTCTCATCATTTCCCCCCTCAGTCCTTCTTCAGTTTCCATGCCTGCCCATCTCTTTCTAACTCCTCCTGCCTACCTCCAATGTTGCCTATTCATTCCCTGTATGCCTTCCTATGCACTTTGTTGCTCCTGCTCTCATTCCTTCAATGTCTCCCTCTCCCTACACTGCTCTTTTCTTATCCATTCTTTCATCAGTACATTATCTGTAACAAAATGATTCTTTCTCCCTGAATCTCTACCCTCACTCGCTGATTCTATGCATGCCTCACTGTTTCGCCTTCCTTCCTCTCAAGAACTCGTACAACCCTCTGTTCTTTCCTTGTTCTTATGCAGTCTACTCTTATAATTATTAGATCAATGAGGTGGCCTAGAAGGAGTATGAAAGGATTCAAGGCTTGGAAGTGGTGCGAGCTAGACCATTGGCTGTTGGTGTGTCAGTGGACGGGGCTTAGACCAACCTACCATGGATTCCGATGTCAATCCTTTACAAGCTATGGCCCACGCCATTACCAAAATCCAAGAGGACCTTGGAGAGCACCTTTTTGTTAAAAAAGGGTTTTGAGAATCAACACTTTTCAGTAGATAAGGGCAAGCACCCCTTTCTAGCGACAGGCAAACAAAATCAGCAGCAGGGAGCGCTTTGACACAGCTCAGTACAGCAATTGTTCCAGTGCAGTTTGCGGTCTATTGGTTCATCACCTTTTAAGGTCAGAACCATAAGCACTGCCTAAAAAATATTCAGGGGAATGACAGACTGTCCAAGATTTCATGGATCGTTGCCGTTTGCATTTTTTGTCAATGACCCACTTACTCAGGTGACAGCAAAAGTGTTGTTTAGTCTCTCTCTCTCATTTAACCGATGAAGCACTCGTTTTAGCTATGCTTTAATCAACTGAGACAGTCCTATAATAGGATATTATACCAAGTTCATAAAGCCCTTCACACGTATTTTGGATAGACACCAAGCCAACTAGGTACCACACATGTGGTTATTAACCTTTGGGCAAGGCTCCAAGGCTATTGTGAGTTAGCCAGCTATTTACAGCTTTTGAGAGTAAAGTATGCTGGACTGGCAAAGCTGTGGCTGCGGCATTCTATCAAAGCCTTTAAGAGGAACCCAAAGATGAGATGCTCTCTCCTTAGCAATAAATAGGCCCACTATCTGCAACTCTTGTATTAATGTGACTTTGCAGACAGAAGCGCAACAACAAATAGAGATACATAAAATGCACTGTCCTGTAGGGTGTTTAATGTCTCAAAGAGTCTGTGCAGTTGGGTCTCTTAAAAATGCCACTCTCAAGAGGAGAAAATATCGGAGACAACGAGAGGGGTTATGCCTTTACTTTGGCAAGAAGGGGGAACTTTGTTAAAAATTGCCCGTACTTGCAAGAGAACTAGGAAGCTCATTACAGATGGGCAAATCTGAGGTGGGAATATCTTTCAGAACGTATTTCCCAACAGAATGGACCATTATTCCTTGTCTATGATACTGCCATCAGGCAGAGACCTGTTACCAACATGGGCCTCATTGGCAGCTATGATTATTTATGGACACAAAGTTCAGTCAATCGATGGCGAGTGTCCTTCATAAGAAGTTTGAGTGGTGCATAGGAGACCTCTATTCTCTGGTGATGTGAATTGTGCGCCAAAAGTACTGGTGATGGTCACTCAGCATGCCAAAGAAACACTTCAGCATTATAGGTTAGTGACACATCACTTTTTCTGAAGTCTTGGGAACTTCTTAGTTGGGGCCCCATAATACTGTGATGTATTTGAATGGAGCTATCAAGTGCTAATTGCTTCATTGCGCTCAGCATTGTATACCCCAGAAGGGAATATGATTAACTCAAGATTTAACGCGTATAGCTTACACTACTGAAAGTCCAGAAGTGACTGTCCCACCTACATGCAAAGAATATGCAGGTGCATTTAGTTAAAAAAAAAAGCTGTCTCTCTCCTGTCTAGTAGTGATTATAACCATTTCATTGATGTCGTCCATGATGCCTAAGGCAGATCTTACCTTTAACACCAAAATAGGATGATGTACTTAGGTGTTACTTTGCTGAAAATCTATCTGGAGAAGGGTTTTATCAGGCATTCAGTATCTCCAGCCGTGACTCCCATTTTCTTTATACTGAAACCTGATGCAGACTTCTGACCATGTATTGATGTGCGGGAGCTCAGAACAACAGAATGATTTTATTTGAAATGAGTGTTCACTACCAGTCCTGTATTATGACCACCTGATTGTCAACAAGAATTTATAGTGAAAATGCAGGCATCCACAGTTTCTTGGGGTTATTTTATAACAATTTCACCTTCCAACTCACACTTGTCACCTGGTGATTTACTACTCCTATACCTTGACATGGACAGAGCACAATAATTCTACACTTGACAGAGAGTTGTTGGTCAGGAAGGTGACATTTGGGCACTAGATACATTACTTGAAAGGGCCCCCATGTATGATCATGGAATTGGCAGACCATAAAAACCTCAGCCTCTGATTTTTCACTAAGGCCCCGATTATAAGTTGCACAATACTGGGGTAATGGCTGAGTGGTAATATCGCACCAGTACCATGCAATTATGAGTAAAGTCTTAAGGAATGGGGAATTACCATGTGGGACTGATTTTTCCGGCCATAAAACCATTTAGAATTTTCATTCCATGGGGATTTAAGGCATGCTTCAAGCACAAATGTATGTTCACCCCGTGGGTGGGGTTGGGGGGGGAGGGAGGGTGGTATGAGAAGATTAGGGGATGAAGAGTATTTTATGGCAGGGGAGCATTGTAGGTTCCCCAAGTCAGAAAGAAAACTGAATAAGACCTGGCTACAACAGAAGCGAAAGTCTCAGGATATTTCCAATTGGTTTTACCAGTCAGAAAAAATTGAGTCAGGTTCTCCTACACCTGGAAAAAAAGAGGTGTGGAAAAATCTAACCACTTGGAGTCAGGTGGAGCAGAATTTCATGAGATAATTCAATACCGCCTGCCTCATAATCAGGCCCTAAGTATTCAAATGATAGGCATTCCAGACAGTATCTTCTTTTCCCAATTTTCCTTTTAAATCAATAATAGACCAGGGAAGAGACATAGGAAGACAAGCGCTTTATTCAGGCACTGGATTTGGGAAGAGGTCGAAAGAAAAGGTCTTCCTATCATCTAACTCCTACAGTCTAAATTTGAGAAAGAAGTGGATGAAGGTTTGTGATGACAACAGGAGACAGTAGATCAGGATGTGCCTACAAAGCCCTTAAATGAGCAGGTGTTAGTGTGGAGTCACCCCCTCCAATATTAGGGCATGCTGGATATAGAAGAACGCAAGACATCCTTTTCTGGAATATTGTGTATGTAAATTAATGTGTCACCTATAGAAACTGGAATGGAGTGGTGAGCAAAAAAACAATTGCTTTAGGCCCAGATCCCTGACTGGGGGTGAGTGTTCAGCATTCTGCCATTCAAGTATCCTTTTTGCATTTGTCACCCTAAGAGGGATGGGTATGTCCAGACGTGGGTCCTGTGCTTGCCATGCTCGCTGGATTCAAGCTATCCTGGCTGATGACGGTGATACCCCAAAACTGATCCTAGGATGCTTGTTTCTGCGCCAGGGAGGACCTGGCCTGGCAGTTCGGCTGGACTATTTCCATGGGGAGCAGAATCAAGACCGATTTGCATATGGCTGGGACTAAACTGGAATGGCTTGGCGTGCAAAAAACAATGGATGTAGGCCCAGATCTCTGACTGGGGTGAGTGTTTGGCATTGTTGAGCATTTGGTCCACCAATTGTTCTTTTTGCACCTATATTTAGGCTATGGCATATCATGCTTATACCATGGGATTTTTACATCTAATTTCGACTCTCAAACAACCTTGGTCCCACATATCTAAATATTTCATTTAGGATCTGCCTCCTTCAAGTAATAGTACCATCTTATTTGTGGTAGTGTATTACTATGCCAAATTGACACATTTTATTCCTTAAGAAAATCACCAACCTACCCTGAATGGGCACAACATTTCCTCAAGAACATTGTGCGACTTCATGGTCTGCCTGAAATTGTAGCGACAAATCATATTGCACAATTCGTGGCCACCTTGTTACCATTAACTTTAAATCGAAAAGTTACCATCTGCAAGGAGATGGGCAGATGGAGAGTCTGAACGAAGTCCTCGGGGGACGCTCTGACTTTGTGCAGCCTCTTTGTGGCACATAGTCAGAGTGCATCCTCGCAGCTCCTTTGCCCCTGTACCCATGTCAATAATAAAGTACTGAAAAATAGGCAAAGTGCTCCTTCATTTCTATTGGGCCAAGCCTCTATGCAACAGAGGGAATGCCCTAAGAGGTCATACTGGCGCACATGTAGTGCCGGCACAATCTAAATTACAGAAGTGAAAGTACAAGTGTCTGCAGCTTCTTCCGCAATATCAAAGTGCCCCTAAGGGGGAAGAAACAGGTAAACATGTCTTTTTTGCCCCCGGGGCACTTTGAATATTATGGCCCTTGGCGTTTTGAGTGCAGAGGATGCCACTTGCAGAGTTTTTCTGCATACACTTACCGGGTATTCGACTGTCCTTGAAACATTTGAGTTGAATCCTTTCATTTGACCCTCCCAGTTCATGTCTGCCTCTGTGTCTTCTGTGCTGAGATGGCTCACCACCTTGCAGAATGTAAGTAGTTCATGAATTTGTAACCATATGTTGGTTATGTCACAGTAACATAGATTTGCAGGCAGTAAATGATTACCAGCCTCTATCCTTTTCAGTTGGGAATAAGAGTTGACTATCAACTGCGCATTTGTACTTTCTGAAGTCTTCCCTAACTTGAAAACCTATTTTGTGTTCCTCTTTGTGAATACAGCTACAGGTAAGGTGACAGTTAAACTTGTACTGCTGGCTTGCTGATTCATTTACCCTATTTTAAACTTATTCAGAGTGAAACCTACAGGCATGAAGGTACCCTCCTCCCATGGTCATAGTTTTTTTTTTTTTTTTTTTTTTTTTAAAAACCTTTATTTGTGCATAGTAAAAGAACAAATACGGGCCTACAACCATCCGGCCGGCCACAATACGGTTAAGCACTGAGGCAAACATTACATCCCTTGTGCATTGATGATCAAGCTTAGCTACGATTGACGGGGTATACACTGGAGAGATCCTTGACACCAGTGGAAGGAGAAGTGAAGGTTAATTTTGAGGTTTTTAAAATAATTTTTTCGAGAGAAAAAAAAAAAAAAGTCAGTAAAGGATAGGACCAAGGAGATTCGAGTCCGCAAGATGGCTTCACCACACAGGAGAGCAGCAGCATCATTAAAACGACCATAGAAAATCTCAGACAGTGAGGCGGTGCAGTTAGATAACAGGATAGTCACGTGAGTAAATACGCACCCCTCCAAAGCCGCCCCCACTCAATCCACCCCACACCCGGACCCCGAATCGAAACAAGTATAGCGCAGAGACATAGAAGAAAAAGGCCCATAGAACTAAAAAAAAACAGTGAATTACCCCCCCACCCTACACCAATGCGGAGGCTACGGCCTGCCCCCCCCCAGCATAGTGCCTGTCGCCCAATGAACCCGAAATATAGACAAGAGAGAAAGTAGGAATAGAATGAAGAAAATAAGAAAACAAAGAAGAAAGAAAGCGGGGAGGAGCCCCACGTAACCTCGGAGCGCCCGGGACCACCGGCCAGCCACGCCTCCACACACTGAAAACCCACTATACCCAAAAGCGATCGTGTGAAGATAACGTGTCACAGCAATTTAAATGAAGGCAGACAATTCGCGACGAGTGCGCACAACATATGCAAACAGTTCCAGTCCGAGTCCAGTCCAGCCGTGAAACCATGGTGATATAACTCAACCTAGCCCTGGCCCGATCGCGGGCTTAAGATTAGACCAGCCCCCACATGAAGGCCCCGCATCCCGTGCAGACAAAGACAATATGGCCGCTGGGGAGAAGATGGAGAAGTAGAGTCACAAAATGGCCGCCGATCGGCTATTGAGGTCCCCTTGTGCACCATATAAAATCCAGACCTGGCCTGTAAAGTACACGAGTTCCACATAAAAGAAGCCATAGGCCACCGTGAACGATTCCTCGAGGACGTCAGGTGTCGCTCAGCTGGATACTCTTGCGGGCGCGGTGGGGCAGGCAACAACAAGGCAGGCAGCGATGAACGGGGAAACAAAGTATCCGCAATTGAGCAGGAGAGCGATTGATCCTGGATGCCGGGAAAGCCAGTTGCAGACACCAGCGTAGCACGGTTATACACAGTCATTGCGGCCCCGCAAGAGGACAGAAGCACCGGCCGACCCATGTCTTGTTGATAACAAACGGGGCGCTCACGACCCGCAGCCGACAGTATGGAGTCGAACCGCTCACTCAGCGTTTGCAAGCCAGCACACAATTGCAGACGAAAGTCCCGCAGGGCAGCCAGAACGGAGCCGCATGTCAGCGGAAGCTGCGCCCCCACATCGGCAGCAATCCGGGACGGCACTGTGGAGCTAGAGTCTGGTAGAGGGAGGGCGAGGCGGGTAGCGGGCGAGACCGGAGCATCCCCCCCCAGCAGAAGGCAGGCAATCAACGCCATGTTTTACCGCTGAACGGTGCTGTGGCCAGGGGGGGGTCGTTACAAGGAGGCAATTCCCATCAGGTCTGCGCCGCAACAGGTGAAAGCCAACAGTCGCTTCCCCTCCCTCGGGCTCTCTGTGCCGCCAACTAGGCGATAGAAGAAGGGGGTCTGCAGCCTCCCACAGCGCGGTCCACAGAGCGGGCCAGAAGACCCGCCACACCGGGGCTTACCCTATAGCTCCAGCCCGTCAGGTGCAGGGTGCAGGAGGTGTCCGGGCTTCTCTCCCCCGGCTCATCTGGCGACAGTCCGTGGTGTGAGGCGGGATCGGGACCGCGGGGCTCAGGTTTGCGCCAGCGGGTCCGGTGACTGCGGAGCTTCCAGGGGGCCGGCCAAGGCCACAATAGAGCAGGGGTCCAGTGCGAAGAACAAAGGCACCAAGAACTCCGGCATCCGGGCGGGCTAAGACTCCGGGAAAGCGGCGGCGCGGTCAGCGCGTCGTCGCACACGGTGCACCTCGAAAATCGGCGAGGATAGGAATCAGGATGATAATCCGAGGCCAAGGGCCGACGGAGCCGGGCGCTCAAGCGTCTGCTCCGGTCGCCATCTTGGCTCCTCCCCCCATGGTCATAGTTAAGGGTCAACTACAACATGAGGTCAATGTGGTTTTAGAATCCAGGTTATGTAGCGGCCAATTGCAATGTCTCATTGCATGGATAGGATATGAAGCTTTGGAGAAGTCGTGGGAGCCAGCACCTTTTCAGCAAACACCCCACCTGGTCTGAGTCTTCCATTCAGCATATCTCCTGTAGCCTTCTTTTAACCCCGGTATCATTGAATAGATAGATATTGCTAAGTTCTTTACTGGGAAGTGAACGGAGGGGAAACAAGGCGAACATCATAACGCGGTTGTGGAAGTGTAGTGAGGCAGATAGAGAAGGAAGGCCGACATCATGAGATCATTGTAGGGTTCTACTTCTCATAGTCTTATCAGTCATTGTCCTCCACCTCACTTTGTTGTGTTTTCCATTCTTCTTGGGATTTTTTCAAGGTGTTATAGAGGGAACTCTTCAAGTCTTCGTTGTGACAGTACTTGATTTTCTGGAACTCATTTGTGAGTTCATATCTTCTACCTTCTCCGCATCAACAGTGGCTATCTCTAAAGAAGATCTTTGGGTGTTTATGTTGCTGGAGCGGGTATCCAGGCCTCCTTCAAGTTCGTCATTCAATATCATTCTAGAACAGTTAGTTAGTGCTGGCAGGAATGGGAGAGGAAGAGGACTAATGTATTTCCTGGCATACACGAATTAGTGAACTCTTCCTTTGAGCCACGCATGTATGTCTATCTTACACTACTCCATCATCTCTGCAACTGCTTTGGAATGCATTTGGTGGGTATCGAGCATATAAGATGGACTCCTGGGAACAAAGTCTGTTGTTCCTTCAGTCACCTTGCTTCTGGGAAAAGGAGTGGGGTGGACAGTACATCAGAATCCTATACCCAAAGAAAGCAGACCAAGAGAGTAATGTCCTTTCGGCTCTCGTCTTTTAACTACATATGCTAATGGAAATCAAGCAAGACAGAAAAAGTTACCACTCATCTGGTCAATCTTTTCCCATACCTCGTGCAACACCTTGTGCCCAGGCATAGCCTGCATCTTTAAATATTTATTGATTTATATTTTACTCTGAATCCCAGACTTTTTGAAACGAGGCACCTTTGTTGCCTGCCTGTTATAAAGGTACTGCATTTTTACCAGTGCCACCTTGATTTTGCCTTTTCCAAGAAGCTTCCTATTGTACCAGGCGTTCTCTCCATGAGCTAATTTTGTGGCTTCTTAATTCTCACAAATACAGATTCACTCCCCTCCCACAATTCTTACAGTGATGTTGGTCAGGGGAGGAAATCCCACAGAGGTTTGAGAGGAAAGTGGGGGGGTGGTCCATTACCTTTGTCTCAGTGTGAGTATCAGGTATATATCCTGACAGCATCTTCACCTCGATGAGCACCATGTTGGATATGTTGCGGCTTCCGGCATACCTGTAACATAAGAGGTGTCAAGGCCAATTTTCAAGTATCATACAAATCCCTACTCTAGCTTATAAAACCATATTGTGTTCTGCTTTTTCAATGATTTTATTGTTAATCCATGAACGTACAGAGAAGAGAAAAGAAATTAAAACATAAGGAGAGCACGCATATGAAAGCAAGGTATACACTTCAGCGGTAAAAAAAAAACCACACAAAAAGAAAAGGACAAGGTTTCCCAATTAATACAGAGCAGCAACACCAATATTAACAAGATAAAACAAGAGACTTTTACACATAAGGTTGAAATTTACAAACTCATATAAATCACCACTGGTCCCCATATTTCCTGGCCTAGTTTCTTTTTCCGCGTACCTTTCAACGCATATAAGCTGTACTCAATGTTGAAGGATGCCAAAAATATAGCTCGCCATAGTTCAAAAGATGGTGCATCCCTCTGTAACCACATTGAGGCTATACATAATCTTATAACGGAAGTGGCCATGAATATAAAATACCTATGTCTATACATCACTGAATCCCTCCCTTTTTCTTCATCTATCCCCAATAATACATACGCATTGGACAGTCGTACCGTTCCACCCAATATCTCCTCCAAGAATTTCTCAATATGGCCAAAAAAACTGTTTAAGTACGTGCATGAATAAAAAATATGAAGTATATCAGCCTCATCAGACCCACAACGAAAACATTTCCCATCCTTACCCCCCCATTTAAGCATTTTTACTGGTGTATAATATAAATTGGAAATGGTTTTATAATGTTGTGCACGTAAATTAGCGGCCATAAATAATCTTCCAGCCATTTCAATAGAGGTTTCGATCCGGGTCCCAGCCCGGCCCAGCCGACAGTCCCATTTTGAATTATGAATCTCTAAATCATTACCCATAGTTTTTATTAATAACGAATACAGATATCCAATACGAGAATTCTTCCCCACGGCTTCGATTACTGGATTTGGGTCTATATTCCAGTGATGTTTAAACAAATAGTCCTGAATTTGAAGATATTTTAAAAAATCAGAGCGACGAATTTGAAATTTCTGCACTAACATTTCAAAAGAAAACAAATCCCCATTAGAGTATAAATCTCCAATTCTTTGAACGCCTTTATCTCGCCACTTATCTACTATTCGATCCCCAAATATCAGGGAGAGAAGTTCTAACGCAGACAAGGGAGTATATCCAGATATCTTCCCCATATTATAATATTTTTTGACAGACCTCCATACCTTGAAAGCTGCTATCAATACCTTAAACCGATTCCTCTTGTAATAATTCATATCTACATTGAGAAATAGGCGATTTTTAGCTTCACTGCCCAACAACGTTTGAAAAATAGAAGGAGCTTCTGCTGGGTTTCTCACTTCTATCCCTGTCAGTAGAATATTCATGCGCTGTAGGGTACATACCAAATAATATATAGTAAAATCAGGGACAGCCCAACCCCCTTGTTCGCGCGGTAAAATCATAAATCGCAGAGCTCTGCGCGCTTTCCCCTGTGCCCATACAAATCTGGTACACAGAGATTGTAACCGTGCAAGATTGGCCCGAGGTATCTCCAATGGAACAGCTCTCAAAAAGTAGAGTATTTTAGGTAGGATTAACATTTTAAGGACATTACAGCGCCCAACCATAGATATTCACATCTATCTAACTGTTTCTTTACTTCACTTAAAAGACATGACCAATTAGCCTCAACCAATGAATTTAGACAGGCACATAATTTAATCCCTAAATAAGTCGCTTCGTTCATTACCCTTTGATCCGTGCTTGTTGTTATATTAACGTATAGTATTTGAGTCTTAGCGGCGTTAAGTTTATAACCAGAGACTCCTCCGAATTGTGACGCCAAAAACTCTATTTCTGGCAAGGCTGTAAAAGGATTAGGACTTACAATGGCCAAGTCGTCTGCATAAGCCAGTACCCGATAATGTTCTTGCTGTAGTATCACCGGTTCAATCCTGCTACTGGCTTCCAGCATTTTTATAAATGGATCAATGTATAGCGAAAACAACAAAGGGGAGCAGAGACATCCCTGCCTTGTTCCACGAGTGATATGCACCCAGCTAGACTCTAAACCCATGGTACAGATTCTTGCTATAGGTTGGGAATAAAGCGCTTGCATGGCTTGAATAAAACTAGGCTGGAACCCCCGTCGTTGTAATACTGCCCACAAAAATCCCCAAGCAACCCGGTCAAAAGCCTTTTCAGCATCAAGTAATGTAAGACTGAAGGCATCTACCGTGGTATTAACGATATCCATTAATGTCACCACCCTGTTGATATGGTTAGTCGTCCCTCGCTGAGGGATAAAGCCATGTTGTCTAATAGATACCAACGGGGTTATAACTTTTGCTAACCGGGTTGCGAGGATTTTCGAATAGATCTTACTATCTGTATTTAATAAAGATATAGGACGATAAGAGGCCGGATTTTTCCTCCGGTTTATCTTTTTTTTTAAAGACAATAATACTCGCCTCATCCCATGACTGGGGGGGGGGGGGAGCCCGTCTGTGCCTGTCTGAACGTAGCCAGCATATCATATTTCAAAGAGTCAAAGAAAGTTTTATATATTTCCAGTGGGAGCTTATCCGGCCCAGCAGCCTTTCCCGCAGCCAAGCTATTAATAGCCCGCTCTATCTCCTCCACGGTTATAGGAGTTTCGAGGAGATCAGACTCTTGTTTATTTAAGTTATCACAAAAACGCAGGGCAAGAGCCTCCCCAGCTTGTATATCATACTCTTCACTTTTATATAAAGTCTCATAAAACTCATGAAATACATCCAAAATCCCCGCCTCTGTTTCTACCAGATCCCCACGTGCATTTCTAATTGCTTTGATCTGCTGGGCCGTCTCTTTAGATCTTAATTTCTGAGCAAGGCACCGTCCACTAGCCTCACCGTACTCATAATTCAAGTGTTTTTTTGTCACATATTGTTTAGCCATTTCTGTGCTCCAATGCAAATTAATCTTAGCTTTGCAGCAGGCTACTGCCGTCAAAGTTTCAGTAACATCAAAACCCCGTTGTATATCTATGACAAGTTTTTCTTCAGCACACGTTAGCGCCGCTTATAATCCCTGCAATAAAGTGCGTTGTTGCTTCTGCTTATATAAACCATAGCTAAGCACTTCCCCCCTAAAAGCGGCTTTGAAAGAATCCCAGACACATCCAGTCCCTGCAGTATTCCGGTTGATTTAAAAAAAATGCCTGATCCAGATTTTTATCTTATTTACAAAAGGTGTACCACATAGCAGTTTCCTATCGAATGAGAAAGCACGTGGTCTAGTGCCGACCCTACCGACATTTAGACTTAATACAAGAGGGCTATGATCAGAGGTAACTTGTGGAAACACCTGAAACCCAGCCTCAATCAACATTAGACGTGAAACCAAAAAGTAATCCAACCTCACTAATTTTCAATGAGGGCAGGAATAAAAGGTGTATCCTGGTTCACCTCTTCTCAAAATATCCCAGGCATCCGCCAAACCGTGATCTTCTACTAGTGATTGAAGTGCCTTGAAAACGTTTGTTTTCCTCCCATTATAGCGACAATTATTATCCCTTAAATCCGATGGCTCCAGATGTATATTCAAATCGCCACAAATTAATAGTGGGGAGGGCCACTGGGCAAGCTCAACATTAAGCCCCTCTATTATTAACGCCTCATCAAAATTTGACCCATAAATAGAGCAGACAGTGCACTTCTGTTTCATCTTCCCAATTATACATTCGGCAATAGCCCATCTCCCTTGCTTGTCTGCTAATACCCTACCAGTCTCTTGAATATGATTTCTAGCTAAGATTGCCACACCTCTTATAGTAGTAGACTGCTGTGTACATATCAAGACTTTAAAACCAAGCTCCAAAAGCAACTTTCTCTTAGCCCAAGGAATGTGGGTTTCCTGAAGACACATAAGATCACACTGAAGCATTGCCAATTCCCTTGCCACCTGTTGCCTTTTATTGTAATTATTCAACCCACTGACATTCAGCGAACAGCAGCGAATACCATTAACCAATCCACTACCCATCATCAATTTCCCCAAAATCTATAGTTTTACACGCTGTACTGAGCAGACAATCAAATATCCTACACCCGTTCCCTGCACGATTATGGACCATTATTTTCTTTTTTTTAGCCTCTCCACCCCAACCCTCCTCCACCCAACCCCTGCAGCACCCCCCTCCCTCCACCATCCATCCCACCCTCCATCCCACTAGAGGGGTAAGGACCATGTCCTCAGTGATGGGGAGTGATTGTGAGTGCATCCCGCCATGGCCCACCCAAGAACTGCCACAGCCCCCTTCCACTGCCCTGTTAATATACACACCAACTGGTTACTGGGGCTCAGTCTTAAATAATAGTCTTAAATAATCATAGCAAGTTCACAAAACAAAAAAAGAGAAAGAGAAAAAAACAAAAAAAACCAACAAGGAAAGAGAGGGCCTCCTAAACCTTGATCCTAAAAGTAACCAACTTACAAGATCATTCCCTGTAACTCACTTTTATCTAGACATAGCTACCACGCCCCTTATTCACTGCCCTCTTGGTTTGAGCACACCTGTTTTACAAAAAAGAAAAAAAGAGGCAAAGAGGGTTCTAAGAGCCAAAAAACTCAGTCTTATTTGATCATCCGCAGTTTCAAATTGTTGCCGAAAACTCCTGCGCTTTAATCTCTGACAAAAAATACAATGTCTTTCCTTTATAAATCACTTTCAGCTTGGCAGGGTTTAAAAGAAAAGCTTGCTTCCCCTTGACTTGAAAAGGTGCGATTATTTGCCGTAATTGCCACCTCTGTTGTACAGTCACGTAGCAAAAATCAGGGTGCACAAAGATATCACAACCCTTCCCTTTTCGTGGCCTATCTGGCCTAGCCAAATCATATAATGCTTCACGCAACAGATAATTGTTCAGACATATCAGAATTGCTCTAGGCTTTTCCATAGCTCCCCCTGGCTTCCGTTTCTGCACAAAAGGAAATCTGTGTGCCCTCATAATTTTAACATCCCAATTCCAATCTTTTAAGTGCGGGAAGGCCTCAGTGAGTAATTCAACCACAAATCGTCGAGTGTCTGTCCCCTCTTTGCCTTCCGCAACCCCTAAAACGCGGAGATTATTTCTTCGTGCTCGGTTTTCCAAATCTGTCAACTTCCAGTCAATGTCTTCCCTTGTCTTCTGAAGAATAGTAATCGAGGATTTTTGCTGGAGCAATTGATCCTCAACAACAGATATCCGCTCCTCTGCTTCATGTACCCTAGTTGCTACCTCCGTGCAGGATTTAGCAATACGACGCACAGAGTTTTGTGGCTTGCGCCCCGCCCCCTGAGTCCGGAGCCCTTCAGCTTTAGTTTCTTCCCTATGGACCATTATTACCTTATAGATAGTCGCTAAGGTAATCTCGTCCTCTGGCTCTGAATACACATTTTCACTAGGGGTTACTTGATCAGGTTGAAGACTAGGTGAAATATAAGGACTGATTAGCAACACTCGATTTATCTTTTATTGGTAGGTTCACAGACTCATACATTTTTCGGACAGTTTCATGCAATTCTTGATTCATCATAGAATCTGTAATTAGGACATCTTCTTCTGATTGCAAACTACCATCATCGGCCCAGTCATCGATGTTGCTCCGTTTTTCACTGCCATTAGCATTCTTTGAGGTCATAGAGACATCGGACATAGAGTAGAACTGCCCCCCTGAACCAGCAGACTCCCCATCATTCATTAAGTCTACTACTAACTCCGTATCTTGGTTTTCACAGTGCTGGGATAACGATACATTTGGCCGTAGCCTCAGTCCAGGTGACATTACTTCCACTCCCTCCACTCCATCCAGCTCAACACGCTCAGCTATATCCAAACAATGCTCAGAACTGTCAGTAAGTGGCACTTGAGAAACTGGAGCAACTGTTGCAATACTTACAGCGGTTACATTGTTGTTTGTGGAGACAGGCATGGTTTGCTTCGGGGGCTGCGTATAAGATAAATCCTCAGGAATGGAACGAGGGACAGCTTTTTAAAAAAAATATTTCTGGTACTATACGATCCTTCATAGTGATTGCCTGTTGTTGGCGTCCTCGACTAGGCTGCACTCCTTCAGCCCCGTTTACCGATACTCCTCTCGGTTGTTCGAAGTAAGTTTGACCACCGGTATTACCGGCAATCACCTCCGGGGGTGCCTCCAGCACTCCTCCTCCTGCCCCCTCCATCCTCGTTGTAGCCGCTGTATTGGCCACATTGGCCGCGCCTTTTGCCCTTGCACCCTTTCCCTTCGGGGCCATTAGACCGCCAGACTCAGCAGGCTTCAAGAACAATTTAAAAAAGCTTTTCCGACTTCTTCGGTGCCTGCTCCCACCGACAGCCTCGCCTCCTCTCTCTTCTGCCGCAAGCGAGACGCCACAGCGCCACGGCAGTTACGGGTCTCGACGGGTCTTGATGCCTGAGGCTCTAGCACAGACGCCGGCACACAGCAGCCCCACTCCACTACTCCGGATGCTCACTCCTGTAGCTACATGGAGCGCCACTACGAGCCCACATATGAACACCACTTCTGCGATACTATGCCATACAAAGAAAAGGCTGCCGCTACAGCAGGTATGTCAATTGCTGGTTCTTGGGCGGTTTCCAGCGGGGGCGAACTCACAGCCTCTCACTTGGCCACACCGGCGGCCGCCATCTTGCCTCCCCCTCCCATATTGTGTTCTTTTGTCACTATATTGTTTTGATTATTTTCAACCACAGAAAATTGCAAGAATGGGTAAATATTCTGAAATTGGACACTAGGCATTTTTGTGTTTATTTCATTATAGTTTAATCACAAAGCTCATACGATATCAACATTTGTACTGTGAATATATTATTGATTACTTAACCACAAACATGATACATGTTGTACAACATCATTAAGCATTATCTCTAATGTCAATATCCCCTTGTTGCTATTCATCCCCCCTTACATTCTCTTGCTCTCTCCGTCACTGTCACTATCGCCCTGTCCCTCGCTGGCAATTGCTTTTTCCTGATATCTCTTTTTTGCTCACTCCTCCCTCACTTCTCACTGCCTCTTTCTTATGACCTCTCCCTTACTCCCAATTACTGTATTCCTATTCCTTCCTCAACACCTAGCCCTACATCTCATTTACCAACACTCTTAGTCTTTTTCCCTGTCTCTAGAACCCTCGCTGCCTGTTTCTCTCGATGTCATCCGTGTTCTCTCTGTCTAGCTATCAACCTGAAATACTCTCACACTACTAAGTCACTCAATACCTGTCTCATTTTTCCTCTGTCATCTCTCATTATCTCTTGTCATAGTTCCACTTGGAAGATTTACATTTTCCACCAGTCTTCCTCTCCCCTCACACCCCTATCAGATTATCTCACCAGTACTGCACTGGTAATGGGTAACATGATAATAAGGACTGTACTACAGCAGAGTTGCATATTACTACTGCTCCAAAGGCCCCTTTGGGATTCTTAGTTGTATGAAACTGATCCACCGAGTGAAAACTGCCCATCTCAAATGCTGTTGTTTTTCTAGCAAATAATTTAACCATATGATAAGCCCGATACCATCCACGCTGATCTAAAAAAAAAAAGTGAAAAGCCTTTTTGATAACAACACTTTATTCGTTTTGATTAAAACACAGAAAATTGCAGACCCACGCAGAGGGTTCCAGTTGCTTCATCAGCAGTTGCCCACACTCAGCCCATTCAGTTCCTTGAAGAGCATTTGTGTGCAGTACCCAGTCCCTAGTATGCCCACCATTGCTCCCATATGTTGTGATGCTTATGGGGCATTCTTTGGCTAATTAAAAGGGTTCTTCCAGCTTTGCTGATTGGTCCATGCCCACCATCCATTCCTTCAATGGTGGATCCTATGTTGATTTCCAGTATTTGGCCACATCACTTTTTGCTAGTAATATACCAAGCCCCACCCCTACCAGAGTGCGTCTCTCTTTGGTCACAAGTCCTGGCAGCTCTACTTTGAGGGAGCCTCCAGGTTCATGCCCAGAACCACTGTCAGGATTGTAAATATGGATAGCCAGTATCGTTGTATAATGGGGCACTTCCAAACCATTTGATAGAAATTGCCAACATTCCCCGACATCTAATGCAAGCAAGAATCAGGAGTTTACAGTTTCTCCACATACGCTTGGGCGTGTAGTAGCTGCATGCAGATAATTCAATTGAAAGCGCATAGTTGGGCAGAGATAGCTTGAGTGCGATGCACCATACATGTCTCTCTCTTCTCCACCTCTTCCAAAAGGGCCAGCCACCACTCCCACAGTACTCTCACTGGTGCCACTTAACATGTTGAGTAAATAACCAGTCCTTTGTATGTCTGGGAGATGCCTCCCGTGGTCAGTGGACCCATGAGTATCCAAGCTTCCAGGGGGTTCAAATCCAGGGGATCCGCCAGCGACTCCTGGTATCCTGAGAGTGCATGTCAGAGTTGGAGGTATCAGAAGAATTGTGAGTTGTCGAGGGAGACCTCATTCTGTTTGGAGGGCCTGCAAGCCTTTCATGTGGTCACCCACCCCAGCTCGGAGATGTCAATGTTGTCCCACCCTCTGAAGTCCTCGAGGCGAGCCACCCAATCCAGCTATCTGCCCACCCTTAAGGGGGTTTCCAGGGTCACCCATTGGTCCCACCCAGTCCTGGGCAGCCCCGCTCTCCAAGTCAGTGAAACAGTTTTGGTGATCTCTTGCAGCGAGCTACAGACCAGTGAGCCATATAGCATACCTACAAGACTATAGAGGCCGATCAGTGATAGCTCCATCCTAAAGGCCAAATCCTTCCAACCCCAGAGTTTTAGTACTAGAATGTGCCCTGCCCAGTAGTGCATACAGATGTCAGCCATGGCTAAACGCCTATCATAGTCAGAATTAACACGTTTATCATAGGAGATCCATGGGGGGCTTGTCAGTCCAGAGAAATTTCCGTGCCTGGGAGGTTAAGGCAGCAAACCAGTGGTTGGAGGGGGAGATTAAATTGCTCTGCAGGACGTAAAGAGCCATGGGAGGACCATCATTTTATTGAGGGCCACCCTGCCCAGCACATTGAGAGGCAATTTAGCCCAGCTTTAGAGGTCTGCTTGAATTGTGCGGGTGAGGGTTTGAGACTTAGGCTTCAGACGAGGTCCGGCTCCCAGGTCTTCTGAAATCCCACGAACCGAAAGCTTTGGCGCCAGATTGACATGGTAGTATGCCAAGCCTTGTCATTCCTGTCCCCTCTTAGGGGATTCAAGAGTGATTTGGGTAATTTACTTCAGTACCGATTCCTCCACATGTAAGTCAAGGATGAAGACAAGGAGGGGCCCAGTTTTGGCTGAGTGAGCCATGAACAGGAGGGCATCGTCTGCATACAAAGCTATCCTATCTTCCAGTGCAATACGCCAGTCAAATCCCTTTTCATGGGTGTCACAGCATATCCATGAGGCAAGGGATTTGATAGCCTGGGCGAAGAGGAGCGGGGATGGGGGCACCCATGTCTAGTGACCCAACAAATGGGGAATCTGAGGAATATCATGTCATTTACTTGCACCTGTGGCTAAGCATTCAAGTCTGAGGCATAGGTGCGATACCGGGATCTCAGACCAAGCATGGCCAGCACTTCCCGAAGAGAGTCCAAATCCAGGAAATCAAACGACTTTTCAATGTTGAGAAGCATCAATGCTGTAGCGCACTGTAACTCCTTAAATCGGGCCAGAGCCAGGTGGACTCTACGTACAGAGTGTCAGGTTCTACGGTGGGGATAAAGCCACATTGATCCAGGTGGTCCAGGTGGCTAAGTATGTGCAGCAGGCGCCTAGCCAGCAGTTTGGCATAGAGTTAAATAGTGGGGGATAAAGTTGCATTGGTCCGGGTGGACCAGGCAGCCAAGTACGCATAAAGGCTTTGCATGCTGCCCCAGAGCACCCGATGTGAGTCAACAGTCCTGTGATTAGTATACAGAAAGACCTCCAGGTCAGTCTTCAGCGCCCAGACAGTCTGTTGGTCAGTAAGGAACCAGGTGTTAAGGCACAAGATTTGTCTCTCTCCCTTCCCATTGGTGTTCCCCATCTGAAGGACAACTGGTGCATGATGAGAGGTCCCTGACGAGGATGTGAGATCCTCGTGTGTAAGGGTGGTCAGTGGCAGGCTGCAAAAAGAGGTTTAGGCAAAAGTGGGAGCTGTATGCTGCTGTGGAATGTGTATCCACGTGTAGTAGGATTCCAGACCCACCAGGAGTCACAGAGCCCATGACTTGAGGCCCAGACAACAAGGCCCCTTCCCTCCCTGGGCTCAGCCCCGGGGGCCTTAAGGGAGTTTAGGGGACCCAGTAACCCCCCCCATGATAAACCTGCCAGTTGCAAGAGAGAGTATCAAGTCCCTAAGAGTCCTCAGTGTGGAGCTGGAGAGCTTTGGGGAGCATATATAGTGCCTTTTTCCATTCTTTACAAAACATTTGAAGCCTAGAATGAATAAATGCCATCCACACTGAATTAAAATATCGCAAATGCACTTTACCATTCCAGGCACAGTGTTACGGCTGTGGATCAGTAAAATACAACCCAAGCCAACCTAGAATAAGTAAAAGCAATATTGGATGCTATATGCTTTGCTAGAAAAACAGACCTTTGAAGTAAGCAAAAATAGAACGTCCGATGTTGTGGCTGCTTAACACCTAATACTGAGAACTACCTAGGGCTCCCTATTTGTGCTTAGCATACACACATATTATATATATTTATATATTACACAGTGGCGGTTGCCACTATGTACTTATAGTTAGGTCAGAGTTTTGCGAATAGCCTTGGCTACAATTGGCAAATCTTAACAAAACTTGCAAATAAAAATGTTCATCCACCTCTGCTCCTTCCTGTAAAGTTTCAAGGTGATCTATCGAGCAGGGGCTGAGACAAAGGGGGAGGGAGTGTCCCAAAATGCAATTTACCCATACAGGATTACATCAAATTCGCAGAAAGCTAGATCTTTGCTGAGAAAATATGCTTTTTGAATTTTGATGTAAACCTTTTCAGCTATTTTAAAGCAATTAAGGTTCAAATTAGAGCTATCTAGTGCTGCGGGTCTTCCAAAGAAGTTCTGTGAGAGGCCCGCAAGACAGAATAGCAAATGAAGCATTCTGCTTGACTGGATTTGCAAGAACAAGACCAGTCCCACGGGACCAAGGGCTGTAACTGGCTACTCACAATAAGAAGAGAAATGTTGCGGCTGCCATTACAGGGCTTTATTTTTTAGGTCTCAACTTTTCAGGGCTTCTGGGTCTGCTTCTCTGGGTCCCTTCTAAGGCTCCCAGAAACTCAGGGGCAGCACTTGGGGGCCAGGACTCGCTTCCGCAGAGGCCACAAGTGAGGTACAATTGCTCCTGGTCAGCTGGGCACTCCAGGGAAAAGGACACTTGCAGCTTCTTGTGTCCCTGGAGCCACAGAGGAGGTTAACCAACTGACCCCTAGTGCCCACTTCTTTGTCCTGGGAACAATGGGTAGCAGGTCTAGCCCTTCAGGACTTCTCAGGTATCAGAAAGTTTGGTCCTCTTCCATTTTTGCACAGGTCCAAAAAGTGTTCCGTCCAGGTGTCTTGGGATACCACATTTATGCCTGGCATCAGTTATTGGGTGGGGGTAACTCCTAGGCACTCCTTAACCAACTGAGTTAAAGTTTTCATGGGCATCCCTACCCATGTTTTCAGTAGTTCTATTTATATTACTGCAAGCAGTCTCAAAATGCCATGCATCAGAGAATTTTGAGGATGACAAAAGTCTTCAGCCGCATTAAACTAGGGATCTAATGGTTCTGGATGCATTGAGGAATGCACTATGGTAATCACCGGTGTCCTCTCATATCTAACACTAAAATCCAGTTTGAAGCAGGTACTGTGCCCACAACAAACCCAGAGGCAGATGTCTGGCAGGGCAAAATCAGTGCCCTTCAGCAACCAGTCAGGAAATACACGAGTTGTTCTGCCATTTAGTTCTTACACTTTCAAGTGTACAAAGTGTTACATGTTGCTCAACAGAACTGTCAGGCAGAATTTGACAATATGGTGCCAATAGAATGTCTACAGCCCCCACCCTGCATATTCTATTCAGTTCCAAGGAGTCATCTCTGTCCATTCAGCTCAGCCTTTTGTGTGATCCTGGGAGGCCTGAATGAAGTTTCCACTGCCATTATATTGGATGCCACAATAGGTGCTGCAGTACACAAGTGGCATTTGATGTTCTTTTTTATTTGCTGGTTTCATGAAAATAAATAACATAAGAGACACAAATTGTGTATCATTAAAATACATACATGAGTATTAATATAGATAAAGCATGGCAAGATGAAAATGTACTAGGCACAGCATAGTACACTGATACAGGCATCCCAACATTGATCTCAGTTCCTGTGTTCCAGATAGGCCCCAACCAGCTCCGAGTCACAGGGTGCAATTTCGACATTGGCGTTCTATACTTTTCAAAGGGGATTCTTTTTTAGACAAACAGGCTGCACGCATGGCACTGGAGGTTGCAGGAGGGAGACTAATGACAGCAGAGGTAATTAGAGGTGTGGGGGCCATAGGGGCATTGCCGGTTCAGCTCACCAAGGTCTAGGGGTTTTGAGTGCAGGAGTGCCTTTCAATGTCACAGTCTTCTTACCGGAGCCTGTAGCTATCGGGGGTATCCTCTTTATACGCACTGCAGGAGCTGCCATGGAGATCAGGAGAGGTCAGCCAACGCTGAATACAAGGTCAGGATTGCGGTCGAGACCTCACTCCACAGGTGAGCCACTCAGAGTCGGGCCGTGTGCGTTGGGTGCAGAGTGGGCAGGAGACGCAGATGGGCCCGCTATCCATGGAAGATTGAGTCTTTTTCAAAGGCAGCAGTCCTCCCAGGGTTTTCAGAGGTCGCTGGCTGCAAGACTGGTTGCAGGTTTGCAGAAGCTGGAGTCAAGCGGTAGGGCTGGGGCCAAGATAGTCATCATCTTCAGTCTTCTCGGCAGGGTCGCCTTCTTCCTTATTAGGTCATCACTGATCTAATTTCCAGGTCTGGGGAAGCCACCTAAACACTAAGTTTATGGGGGATTTTAGGAAAGTAGAAGGTAGGGCCAACGGTAACCTTACCTGGGGTGACTACTCCCTCTATTATGCCACCCTGCTGGGAGAGGGGCACAGACCAATCCCTGATTGGAAGGGTCTCCCGTCTTCAAGATGGCCGGGACTGAAAGATGTGCTGCACCTAGCCTCCTCCATCTTAGAGGTGGAGTTGCAGAGGTGGGCACATCTCCTATTCTTCTGAGTTTTCCCACCGTGTTCCCACCCGAAGTGGGGGTGCAAACCAGGAGCTGCACTCTGCTGCTAGCAGCAGAGCTGGGGATCACATTACAGAGGCAGCAGGCTGTTGAAGCTTTCCCTCTTTGAGCACTGGCTCATCCTGAGGGAGGAGATGTGACACCTCTGCCCAAGATGTGCATTGTTTCTGGCCCCAGAGAGAAGGGGCTCTCTACCCAGGAGTTCAGAAACATGTCTGGTGGTGGCTGGCTGCCTACAGCTGGTCTCAGACCACACCAGGTTTAGTAGTTTTTCAGAGGGCACCTCTGCGGTACCCTCCGGGTAGATGGTACGATACAGGCATCAGTGTGGATTTATTGAGAGGAGTAGTTTGGTACCAAACACTCCTGTGTTCAGTGAAGCCATCATGATGCTGTGGAACTCGAGTTGTTGAGGTTCCAGCCCATGTACTCTCTTTGGCTTTCCTGGCACTTACCATACTAATAATGGACCCCAATATTGTAGGGGCATATCTGCTCCTCACCTGTGGTATAATGCACCCTGCCTTAGGTTTTTGAAGCCTGCTAGAGGGGTAACGTACCTATGCCTTCAGGTAGTGCTGGTTAGCATGGCACCCAGGCATGGTACCATGTTAACTTTGTCATATTCTCCCTCACAGGGGCATGCAAGCTGCAAGGGCAGTGGCATGGGTTCCCTTCCAAAACAAGTCAGCGCTTTTTATTGCAAAAACCTAAGCTAATGCGGCCAATGTATTTTGGCACCAAGCCTTCCACCAAACCAGCATGCACCAGTGTTTCTTTGATTAAAAAGAGTCAATTCTCTATCTCAGTTAACAGATAGACTGCAACCCCGTGTCTTCACAAAAGTCTTTATTAGGTCAGCATTTTCACTTTCTCCTTCTTGTTTTGATCACTTTTCTTTTCAATGTAATTCCAAAAAATCAAGTTGGAATTTCTCTAAATTTACATGTTGGTGTGTCATTATTTGACAATTCAGCTTCAATGGGTTAAAAGTTTCTGTGCTTGAATTAAAGTAGCAAAGAAAAACCATTGTGTGCAATATCATACAGTTTTAAGCAGCCACATAATTTGCACTTTACTGGAATATAATTAGGAAGGACATTCTCAGACATCAAAAAAGTATGTAGATCATGTCTATTTGTGTTTTTTCTCTAGAATTTCATCAAACTATGTCCTGTGCCACATTATTTTTTGTTCATCATAGTAATTATCCCTGCCCTTACAACTGGAATGCACACTAACAAAAATGAGATTAACAACATTTGCACGTAATGCACAATATGTGTTATGTATCTCTATATTTACTTAAAGTGCTCTAAAAGATTTCAAGGGTAGTGCATAATTTCAATTCTGCTCATTTTAAAACCCATTGCATAATATAGTAGTGATTGCACATATCACAATATTGATATTAATACCTGCATTTATGTAAATTGAATCATGTTGGGGTACTGTAGGACATGGTAAATGCATTAAATATATGAAAGATAATGAAGAGATCTAAAAATATCCATTACAAATGGGATTTTGGATCTTATCCATAAGAAGTACGAAGACCTAGTGCATATTCCGATGGTTAATGCACATAGTTCACTTGTTATCTAAAAACCATGATAGACTTCAAGTGCATCCTATTAAAGAGTTATTAGAGTGCATTCTAGAATATGAATTAATGTAGAATTGTAAAGTGCTAAAGGGCATCTTAAGTGCATCATAAAATCTAAAACACACGAGGCTCATACTTCATACATGCCAATAGACCCGATTCAGGTAGGAGAATCCCGATTTTGAAGCAAGAAATTGGCTTTATTTTGGAAGTCTCTTGTCTAAAATTGCCTCTGCTTCAAAAAAAAGTCAATGGAGGAGATACTACATTCTCCCTAATATTATTTTTTAAATCTCCACTTTCCTCTTTTAAAATGTTGGCATGTATTATACAAGTATCACATTTCTAAAAATAAATTATATTATTCAACGAGCTCCATTGACTACTCTCACTTGAAAAAGCCATGGAAAATCTTCAACAATATTTTGAACATTCCTATTACACCAGATGATAATATATTCCATTGAGTAGTGCTTAATTAATGTTATGATTGTTAAATATTATTCATATTAGAGTATACAAAAAAGTGATGGATGGAATGCTTGAATTAATCTCAGCTGCTGGAAATTACTCGGGACCGCATCTCAGTCCATCGTTAATTTACACATCGTGCAACCTCAGTTTCAGGGTCAAGGATGGTTTGCATATGTTGGGTCCAATCTAAGGTAGCATGATGTGAAAAATAACGATGGACTGGGATGCGGTCCCGAGTAATTTCCAGCAGCTGAGATTAATTCAAGCAGTCCATGTACAAATAAGTCTGTCCTTAAAAATCTGAGTCAGGATCTGTCTGACCTCATGAATATTGATGAGGCAAGCCACAAACAAATTGTGACTATCTAAGATTTGATACCATCACAGGGATGGTTCCCTCCTGGGGCCCACAAACAACCATGTTTGTGACTGAATTTAAAAAAAGTAAACTTTTTTTTAAAATGCAGCCTGTTTTCCTTAAACTTTAAAGTGAAAAGTGTACCTTTGTTTTAGAGTTTGCATTTTGCACTTTTTATAACAAACACAAATATGAGGATCCCTTTCCATTTGTGAATGGGTTACCACCCCATGTTGGGGGTCAACTCTTTAAATGGTTTTCGACCACTACTTCAGTCCTAAACCATTGAATTGCAGGGATAGGAATTGCTATTTTGGGAAGCTTCCAAATAGCAATTCCTTATCTATTTCTAGGCCCATTTTAGCAGTCAGTAAAAACATACTCCTAAAATGGGTATAGTACTTTGCTACAAGAAATTATTTGATCGCAAACTCCTAATCGGAGTGTTGGCAACAGAAAATCTACTTTTTGCACATGAGCCCATGCTCTCTGTTTGCCAGCTCACAGGGATTCAACTGCTATCCATAAATCACAAAATAGAGAGTGCATGACAATGAGTCTAATGTGTAGGAAATGATCTGTGCCATTTCCCTGTCTCTTAGATTATGCCTGTCCAAGGGCAGGCAATGCCATAAGCCTTCTTTCTTTTGTTACCCACTCATGCAAGAGTGATTTGCACCAGGTCACTAAGAGTACAGTGTTGACACACCAGCGGCACAGTTAACACCATAGCTGTGAAGAGCTAAACTCTACATAATAAACTATTGCAACAAATTAGGTGAATGACCACACAGTATGGCTGGGGCCTATGAGCATGTGTGGGAGCAGGTTACCCAGCATATGATAGTAGATTATGTTAGGTGCTGCGCTATGGATATGTTTACAGAATGTACACTGTTACTAGGTTTGGTGATAAGGATAGGGAATTTTAGGTAGATCAAGGTTTGTGACTGGTGAATGTGCAGCTTTCTTTAGATGTACATTGTCTCAGGACTTTACAGTCTGCTTGAGAGTGTAGACTTCCATGGCAGGTAAGTGCAGTGGCAAAGGTTCAGCAATTTACAGCACTCACCTTCCATCCCCACTACTTACATGACAGAAATGGCCAGTTCCATGCTACTAGGGTTCTGGTCAATGCAATCTGCTGGCGTGGTCACCACCTCAAGAGAAAAGGAATCCTCGCTAAGGATGGGTGGTTTGTTGTAGCGCAGAGTTAGCTGCAGAGCAAAGGAAAAAGCAACAGAGAAATCCAAAGTTCACGTGTGGAGGTCACAAACAGTCAAGGCACACTCCTGTAAACAGAGAGATCTACAGATATTGCAACTCTAGGCACAAAGTTTACATCTCTATCTGACTGTGATGATCAACTTTAGGTTTCTTTTTCGAAAGGAGATACATTTTTCAGAAGTCTATGAATGTAAACACTGTGTCTAGTCTGGACAACAGGTTTGCAAAAGCAGCCAATTTTGAGAATGGTCATTAGGTGTGGCTAGAGACAGCTTTAGCTGATTATTAAAGCTAATGTCATAAAACCAGCATTGGCAAAGCCAACAGGTCTCACTTTTCTCAAACATGCAATGGCAAAAGTAATAGGTCAGTTTTTTTTAGTGAAGAGTAGTGCATGGTGAAGATTGAATGATTTTTTGTGTGATGTTGCCAGCTGTCCTGGAAAGAAAATACCAAAACAATGAAACGTTTGGGCTACAGCTATATGTAAACTGGCAGAAAGGCCACATAGTTGATCAGACTTTATTAGCAGAGTTAAGTTGTACCATCAAACAAGAGTGTTATAAAAATGAGTTCGAAGATGGCGTTTGAGTTGGTGAACTTAAAAGGCATAAACTGAAAAATATATATTTCTTAGTGGATACTTTTGACAAGGGGCCAGTACAGTACTTTCAATGAAGCTGTATGAAGCTTACATGTGTGCACGATTTTACTTTGTGAACAAACAAATTGTAAATTCGACAACATTGTATAATGCCAGTTAAGTAAAAGAAATTAACTTGCAAGGCTCATTAGTAAATAGCCAATGCCTAAGCCTGACATAAAGCCAACCACAGGGCCGGACTTGCCGTAGCGGGCACCGGGCAATCCCCTGGTGCGCCGCACGGGTGGGGGCCGGTTTTGGGCCCCTGGGGGCCGCTTTTGTTACAGAGCCTTTTTTGAAGCATAGCTGCAAAATCAGCCCTGTAACAAAATCGACCGAAAACCGGCCCTGGCAAAGAGCTCGGCGGCACCCCCAACCCCCCCGGGGGGGAGGGGGCAGCCGAGCACTTTGTCAGGGCCGGTTTTGGTTCCCAGTCCGGCCCTGGCCAACCAGGACATTCATCGTCATCCTGTCAGTAAATGTATCACTGAACACACACAGACTCCGAATGACAAACTACATGTCAAGTTGCTTCTGTAGCCTAGCAAAAGGACTAATTGGGCACCATCACCCAATGGGAAAACAAATGAGTGACTGTAACCATTGTGCCTGCTAGCACAATGAGGGGCTGCTGAAAGAAGGCCCTTCATCATCTAAAGTCAGCAATGTGTACACGTCAGCTCAAAATGCCGTGGCACTGATGGACAGCCCATCCAAGCAATGGAAACCAATGAAAGCCAATGGCTGGAGAAGACTGACCAAAGGCCCGCTCTCACTGTATTATTTCCTACTTCTACTTTTTTTAAAATATCGCTAACATGAGTTCTCCAAAACTGCTAAAACTCCCTTCAGTGAGACCTAAAAAAAAGAAAAAGTAGTATAGAGAGAGTGGATTTAGCTCTCTCTAGGTGTGCCACTTCCCAAGAAGGGTGGAAAGCATGGTGAAATGGATTGGGTATTCTAGAATGTCCATAATATTCATCACCCTTGACCAGGAGTAACACATACATTCTATTGTGCACCACCAACTCCCACCTTTTTTAACAATACCAGTCACAGGATTCAATAAAGTTTAGGTCCCTAGTGGCTAGGTATTTTTTATAATTTATGTTCACTATCTCACAGACCCTTCCACTCCTATCTTTTAGTAATATAGCCCACACCTTCCAGAAAGTGCTCCCACTTCTCCGTTGGTTTCAGCACGACCCGTCCCGCAGCGGGGTGGGAAGAACCTGATGATGAAGCTTGCCACCAAGGGACCATTTGGTGGGTGAGGGTTATTTTAAGAAAATGAAATCTTTTCCCCTAAGGAATACTACTATATCTGGAAGGATATCAGTTTAAGCTTTCCAGTATTTTCTTGTCTACATATGCTGTGTCCTGCGTGTCACGGAGATGATCGCGATGATCTGCCACCTCAGCTCATGTAAATTAGTAGTTAGTTGGTAATAGTTAGTGAGGGGGTGCTGCTTTGAGGGCAGTCCTACAGTCGCCCACACCCATGCCTCACAGGCGACCCTGCTAATTAAAAGGAGGTGGCTACTTGTGTCCTCATTTCATTTACTGCCAAAACTCAGTTGCACTGTCATATCCACACATGAAGGAACCCCCCCACCTCCCCCCCCATGGGGTGGCAAGCCATGCTCTACAAGACCCGATGATTGATTTCCCCAAAGCAGTCCTGTGTCTGTGACATTACAATGGCGACAATTACCTGAATTTCAAATGACTCAAATGATGCCTGCTTGGGCCGGTGGCGCAGACGCTATGGCCCCATGACATCCCTTCTTCCCCCCATGAACCTGACATGATGGTGGGGAAGGTTTCGATACACTTGTGTGCCTTGAAGCCCTGGACTTGACTCAGAAGGGCATAATTGTGCACGTGCTCTGTATCTCTATCCGGTACACTGGTGGCCCTGAACATTCAACAGGTGCAGCAGCAAGGCAGTAAATGCACAGAGTTTGATGCACACATTCAAAACCTTTTCAAATTGGTTGTCACCGGTGTGCCTGTCTACGACAGAGTTACTTGTGTATGGCTGGGCTGCTCCAAATAACAATGGCCTACTAGCATATAGCTGCAGCTCAATACATGAGAAACCAAAGAATCAAGGCAGACCGTAGTCTCTGAGTGACCGCAACAGGCCCATCAGGATTCCGATGGAGATATCACATAAGTGCGAATGATGTCAGAACTCACATATTCATTCACACTTCTACCTATACATTCCTCTCAACGATTTAAGCACTCACTCCAGAGATATGTTGGTAGCCTACATGTCACTTAGCCTAATGGTGCATGTTCTGAAAGCGCTGAAAGCTTGTACTTACTCTGGGCAACTAAATTTAGTCTGCAGCAAATGGAAGATTGCGCTTGCTGCCTTCAGTGAGACAGAGAAGCCTGCTTTGCTGCTGCCATAATGTATCCATTCTTTGGGGAAGCAAAGCTTGCACTGCTGCTGCCCAGTTTGTACCTATCCTGCAATGGCGAAAGCTTGTGTTTTTTCTCCCCAAGTTTCAACTCTCCTGTGATGGTCGGAAGCTTGCACGTGCCCAAAGCTTACCTGTGCTATAGAAAAAGGGAGGGTGTTTCCACTGATTTTGTCCCATCTTATGGAAAAAACAAAGGATATATTAAATGCATGTGTATGAAAGGCCAGTCAGAAGCTTTAGTGGAACCAGGGCCAAAAACTGAACTACTTGCAGGGTCCTGACCCAGAGACCTTGGGTTCAACCCCGGCTTCCCAGCTTGACCAAACTGTGCAACTCTGGGCAATTACTCTTCTTCGCTCTGCCTCCATTTCTGTGAGCATCACGTATAATGTCACATTTCACAGCACCTTTAATTAATTCAGGCCAGGATGCACACGGCGCAACAACCTCTCTTGTTTATGGTTTCATAGAAAATAATGTTGCTCCACCTATAATATCAATAAAGGCCTTGTTAGGAAACACAAGACAACCGACTTGCCTCTGTGATCACTAATAAAATTGGCAACAAGTCAAAGGGGGAAAGAAAGCGATAACTATCCAGGATCTGAATTGCACACTGTTTAATCAGGAAACCTGGTTTCAATCCCAGCTTCTCAGCTAGACCTTACTTTGTGACATTAGGCAATTACTTTTCTTCTCTGCATCTACTTTTCTGTGATCATCACGCATGAGAACACCTTGATATACTCCAGTTCGGAGGGGCACTGTCACAAATCTCTCTTGTATATGTTTTAATACACTATCATGTTGCCCCATAGGCCTATATAGAGGAAACAAAACAACTGACTTGCTTCTTGAGTCATTTTTTTACTTATCAGGGCAAAATGGATGTGGTTTGCTAATTCTGATAAAGGCCCCTCAGTGCTGTAATATATTATAATGTGCTTTAGTGAGTAAATCCAAACCACACTATAATTTAAAATTTTGTACCTCACCGAGATAAAAGAGTGTGAGGTAGCAACTGGGCATGGCTTGTTTCATGGCACTAAGTTCACTACACTGACTCACCCTGGGAAACATGCCACAGCATCAACAACAGCACACTGTGAGGCCTCTTCAAGGAGTGGGGCCAATGCAGATATGCCCCAACTAACCCCTCTTTTGGTCTTTCACAATATTTCATGTGACATATCTATAGTTTTTGGGCAAAACACCTGACCCAGAGGGAAAAAGTTTGAGCTCTGAAAAATGGTGACAGAAAAGAGAAATAGGGTCTGTTTCATGACCCTTCTGTTTTTAGTCTTGTGGTTGTGAGACACCAGTAAAAACCATGTTTAGCTCAACCACATATACTTTTAATATAGTTCTGACAGTTTAACAAAGGGATATTATTGAATTAAGGGACATAACCTTACCCAAACTAAGGATACCATAACTAAGAGACTGTACAATCAATGAAATACAATACTCGGATGCTTCCCAGTAATAGATGTGCAACCAAATGATTGAGCATTCCACACTGAACACTAGGTAGGTGAGGGTTCATCATCCAATGTGAGTACATGAATGTATGGTAATTCCACAAGAGGTTTGGCTTTTCCTTCTTTTTCTACTTCTTTTATGTTTGTTTACAGAAATCATACAACAGTCTCAACGCCTCATGTTCCCTCCTTTGTTTGTTACCTATCTGGGTTGTGCCTGTCCTGTGTAGGTGAGTGACTTGTGATGTCCCTCTGCTGCTGCCACCTGTCCTATATTTGTTCATTGCGTTAGGGATGGTTGGGCGGCACCTTTATTATGTTGTGAAGCTCTGTATAACATTTCCCACTACACAAAAGGCAAGAAGCTTTGCTTTGTCAATGCTTGCTTTAATGCATGTTGTGAATGAACTCTAACATAATTTGTTCGTACAGTTTCCTTTTGGTTTTGCGCGGGAAATAAGCAGTTCTCTTCCAGGGGATACTCAACAATAGTCATAAGCAGTGAATTATCCCCGCCCACGTGCGGGATCCCGGAGCATATAGCAATATATATATATATATATATATATATATATATATATATATATATATATATATATATGTATATACATACATATATGTACATACATATATGTACATACATATACAGGTGTATGCCCAGATAATAAAGTATAAATACTTTCAACCCCATACACCTAAATATGTATGCATACATACATATATGTAAATATGCAGCCCTAACCAACGGTCTAAAACAAACAGGGCAAACAGCCAAAATTACATCAGTTTTACTTGTATAACAATAAGTCTCTCAAGACTGCTCGTAATAGAGACCATACACTGTAATGGTTTCATACAAGAATCCTTTATTTTCCAAAACAAGGAAGAACAGGTAATTGAAGGCAGTTTTGCCCATAGGCTGCATAAGAATAACTGTCTCAGTACAGAAAAGAAAACTGGCACCTTGCCTTTAAGGCTTACAAGATTCTAAGCACTTTGCCTTTAAGGCCTCCAGGGAACACTCTGCTCCCATCATGCCCCACAGGTGACAGTTAGGTCAGTTCTTTTTTCCAGCTCCTTCTGTGAGGATCCTGGAGCTTGAGCTCGACAGTTTTCTGACTTTTCTGTCAGGAATTGTTCTCTTGTTTTTTTGCGGTTCTTCCTGTGCTGGCAGAGGTTTCTCATCATTTTCTGACAGAACTTCTTCATTTTTTCCTGTCTCTTCCGCAAATGTCCAGCCTGTGGAAAGAAGATGTCCATCTCTGATCCACACTCGGTGTGTATCGCCTGTCTTCCTTCCAGCCACAAGATAGACTCTTGTTATCATTGTAAGAAGTTTTCTGCGAGGACTCTTCGCGACAGAGAGAGGATTCGCCTCCAAGCTGTAGTTGAGAGATTAACAGCTCGGTTGGAAAGTGGCCCTGAGGGTCAGGAGCCCTCCTCTCATCAGGAACATCGACGCCAGCATCATTCTCCCTCTTCAACGTCGAAGAAACGGCCTACACAGTCTCTGACGTCGAGTCGGCGTGAGTCTCCGTCGTCGAGAAAGTCCTTGACGTCGAAGTGTGCTACCTCGGGCTCGAATTATGGTCAAGATATGGGTCGCTCGACGTCTAAGCATCCATCGACGTCTAAGCACCCATTGACGTCGAGACACTCTTCGTCGCCTCACCGTAGGTCGACGTCGAGAAGTTTGCTGATGGCGAAGAGGTCTCGAGACCAGTCGACGTCGAGAGCATTGGAGTCCACGTCGAGGAGGCGAGAGCGCTCGCCGTCGAAGTCACCACAACGCCAAGGGCGGTCGACGTCAAGGAGACTAGAACACTCGTCGTCGAAGTCACCAGTACGCCATAGACGATCGTCGTCAAAGTCCCCTTTGAGGAAGACGAGGTCGCCGTTGAGGTCAGCAATTCATTCCTCCACGTCAGGGGAGAAGCACAGGTTGACGTCGAGGGGGGAGTGCAGGTCGACGTCGAGGCCCTCGACGTTGAGAGATTAAGATCCTGCTGTTGCCTCAGAGGAGGTTGGAGCTGCATCTCATTCGCCCTCAAAGTCTGGATCGTCTCCAGGTCTACATATAGTCCAGATCTCCCTGGAGGGCTATCCGGTGGTTGGTGAGGATACGCGGCGTAGGAAGTCTAAAGCCCTTAGTAGTCCAGGGTCGCAGTATTCCCGTACATATTCTCCTTCTCGTCTGTCAAGAGATTATCCATCCCATAACAAGGCGCCAAGAAGTAAACCGGGAAGACCAAGATCACCGACTGTGATCTCTTCCAGAAAGAGGAGTCTGCGCAGATTGCACTCTCCACATACCCGCCATGTTCGTTCAAGGGACAGATCTCGTTCCTATCATTCTTCCCCGAAGAGAAGTCAACAGAGGTCTCCTATCTGGTCTTCTTCCACCAGGTCCTCGATTAGAGACTATTCTCCTACATTTACGGCAACACCTTCATCCAGAGTTTCGCCCATTGATGATCTCTGCACATTCAATGAGGTTCTCTGTAGAGGAGCAAATAAATTGAACATTACTATGTCAGTACCGACGGTTTCCACCTCAGTGATTTTCGAGACTTCCGTCTGGCCCTTGCTTCCTCTTGTCCCTGGCCTTATTGAACTTGCCACACAGACTTTTTTGACACCAGCATCGGTGGGTTCTGTGCCCTCCCGGATAGCGAAGAAATACAAGGCTCCTGACCAAGATCCGTTAATTCTTCGATCTGATCCTCCTCTGGATTCCATCATTGTGGCGGCGGCTAGGAAGATGCACTCATCTATGTCTTCCTCCTCAGCCCCCCCTTGATAGGGATAGCAAATTGATGGACTCTTAAAGTAGAGGGATGTGCAACACTTCAGCATCTTTCATGAAAGTCATCAGTGCCTCCGCTCTGCTGGGGCGGTATGACAGAGCCTTGTGGGATTCTCTGACCCGTTTTGCGGATAAACTCCCAAAAGAAGATCAGCAAGATTTTCGGGAAATACTACAAGAGGGAGGTCTAGTGGCGAATCAAGTTATTAGTGCTTCCACTGATTCAGCGGATCTGGCTGCTCACGGGTACTCCCATGGTATCTGTTCAAGGGGTTCTGCTTGGTTGCGTTTGATTGGTCTTAGACCAGAAGTTCAACGGAAGATCACCCATCTACCTCTTAATGGCTCTTCTCTCTTCGGTCCGCATGCGGACGAAGAAATGGCGAAGATGAAAGCAGAATTAGACACGGTGAAAGCTGTGGGGCTTGAGAAACGGAAAGAATTTCGTAGGCATTTTCGCTCCTACGATAAACGCCCATTCCAGCAGAGGGGGCAAACCTCTCAGTGGTCGTCTCAGGGTCACCAACAGCAGCAGAGGTCTCACTTTTAATAGCGGAGACCAGGTAGAGGAAGAGGGAACAATAAGCAACAGACCTCTACCTCAAAGCAGCCACCAAAACAATGAGACTGCTTCCTCTAAACACGTTGGCCACTCCGGTAGGAGGAAGTATCGCATGTCATCTGGAGGAGTGGAGATGTATAACCAACGACAAATGGGTGTTGAATATTGTAGAGAATGGATATCTGCTACGGTTCAAGACTCCTCCACCATCGATTCCTCCGAGCGGAGGACTTCATTTGTGTCATCGCATCTTGCTCGAGGAAGTAAACACTCTTCTGTAAAAGAAAGCCATAGAAAACGTTCTTGTTCATCAGAGGCGCCAGGGTATATATTCTCGATATTTCCTGGTCGAAAAAAGAGGCCCATCAGTGGAGTATAGACCAATTCTGGACCTACGCATCTTGAACAAATATATCTGAAAAGAAAAGTTTCGGATGCTTGCCCTGCACCAGATCTTCCCTCATTAACATGAAGGAGACTGGATGTGCTCCATAGATCTGCAGGACGCCAATTTCCATATTCGAGTATTCAGAAAGCATCGAAAATTTCTCAGGTTTCGAGTTGCTCTACGCCATTTTCAGTTCAGAGTCCTCCCATTCGGTATCAAGTCAGCCCCACGGACTTTTTCAAAGTGCATGGCGGTGGTGGCGGCTTTTCTCCACAAATGAAGAATATTCATTTATCCATACCTGGATGACTGGCTCCTGAAGAGTTCCACTCCATCCCTGCTTCAGGCGCATCTCTCCTACAGTCTCCGATTACTGAACAAGTTGGGTCTATGAGTCAATTTCAAAAAATCGGTTCTCAACCCGACTCAGAACATTCATTACCTAGGGTCGTCACTGGACACCGTGGTGGAAAGCGTGTGTCCTTCGGCAGAGAGGTTTTCATCAATCAGGATGAAATGTCAAGAACTCCTGCAGTCACAGCACCCGACGGTCAGACAAGTGTCCTCTCTTCTGGGGTCCATGGCTTCCTGCATCTTCATAGTCCCCAATGCCAGATTGCACATGCGTCCCCTGCAACAGGCTCTGGAAGACCAGTGGTTGCAGGATTCAGGCAGTTGGGAGGATCAGATTACTCTTCCACAACCTGCCAGGGACCCCATCAGGTGGTGGACAAAGCGGTCACATCTAATGAAAGGTGTTCCCTTCCATCAAGAGACTCCGACTCAGACCATAGTTACAGACGCCTCCCTGCAAGGTTGGGGTGCTCATATGGATCACCTTCAAGTACAAGGGCTATGGTCAGACATAGAGAGGGGATATCATATCAACTTGCTGGAGTTGAGGGCCGTCCAGCTAGCCATCAAGTCTTTCTTCCCGTCTCTTTAGTCCAGCCCCCTCTTGATTCAGACAGACAACACCACTACAATGTTTTATCTGAACAAGCAGGGAGGCACCAGATCCAGAATTCTGTCCCAGGAGGCACAAGCCATTTGGAACTGGTTACTGGCAAGACGCCTCACCATCACGGCTGTCCATGTGCCGGGCGTCCTAAACGTCCAGGCAGACTTCCTAAGCAGAGAGTTCGTAGAAGCGCACAACTGGGTGCTAAACAACGAAGTCCCTCTGGATATCTTTCAAAGATGGGGTGTGCCGATATAGACTTGTTTGCAGATGCAACAAACGCCAAATGCCCCGTCTACGCGTCCAGGTTTCACCAACCAGGTTCAAGCGGGAATGCTCCGTTGATAAGATGGTCTCAGAGCTTACTCTACGCTTTTCCTCCGCTGCCTCTCATTCCGGCAGTGATCACCAAGTTCTACAAGGCCAAATCCAGGATGATTCTGATCGCTCCGGAGTGGCCTCGCCAGTGGTGGTACTCGGACCTTCTACAACTCTCCGAAGTCCCACACAGGAGGTTGCCTTGCCGTCCGGACCAGCTGTCCAAGAACCAGGGGAGGGTGTTTCACCCCAACCTCCCTTCACTCAGGCTGACAGCATCGCTCCTGAAGTCTTGCAGTATGGACACTTAGACTTGCCAGCTGACTGTATGAACATTATTAAGGAAGCAAAGAGACCTTCTACTAGGGCTTCCTACGCTTTTAAGTGGAAGCGTTTTAACATATGGTGCTTGAATAATGGTCATGACCCTGTTAGAGGTCAAGAACAGGTCATTTTGCCGTATCTATTACACCTGACTAAGTCGGGCCTGCAGTGTACATCTATTAAGGTACACTTAGCAGCAATTACGGCTTATAGAAAGTCTCCTACGCAAGGGTCTTTTTTCAAGATGCCAGTGGTGAAAGATTTTCTTGAAGGTTTAAAAAAGGTGTATCCACCAGTACGAGCCCCTTCTCCTCCGTGGGAGCTCAACGTGGTTCTTACCAAACTGATGGGCGCACCTTTTGAACCTATACATAAGTCCTCCCTGCAGCACTTGTCCTGGAAAGTGGCCTTTTTGTTGGCCATCACGTCTGCTCGTAGAGTCAGCGAGTTACAAGTGTTGTGTTGTAAGGAACCCTACGCCTATCTTTCATTCAAATAGGGTAGTTCTCAGAACTCATCCTAGTTTTCTGCCGAAAGAGGTCTCAGATTTCCACATTAATCAGGGGATCACCTTACCTACCTTCTTCCCGAATCCCTCTACCCCTCCTGAAAGGGCTTTACATTCGTTAGACCTTAAGAGGGTGTTGAAGTTTTATCTGGACAAGACCAAAAGTATAAGAAAGACTGAGCGTTTGTTTGTCAACTACGGTCTTATTAATACAGGTATGGCAGCTTCTAAAAGGTCTATTTCAAGATGGATAGTCTCCTGCATTTCTTTGGCCTATCAGTTAGCTAATAAATCTCTTCAGGGACGGCCTAAAGCACATTCAACCAAAGGAAAGGCCTCTACTACGGCTCTCCTCAGGAACATTCCCATAGCAGAAATCTGCAAAGCAGCTACATGGCGTTCTGTTCATACTTTTTCTCGCCATTACTGTTTGGATTCAGATGCTCAGGCAGATGCTCAAGTTCGACAGGCATCTCTGAGAAATATGTTTGGTTGATTTTTCTATTGAAACTGTATCAGTGCTGTTCCTAGTGCTGGTTTTGCTCGTCCGTGAAGTGTGGGGTATGGGCTTGCTATTCTATTCACTGCTTATGACTATTGATGAGCATCCCCTGGAAGAGAAGAATAAGTTACTTACCTGTAATCCTAGTTCTCTTCCAGGGGTATACTCATCAAAGTCATAAGCACCCCTTCCGCCTCCCCGGACGAGCAATGTTAGTACAAGGTTTAAGGTAGTTTAATATGCCTTTACAAAAGAACTGACCTAACTGTCACCTGTGGGGCATGATGGGATCAGAGTGTTCCCTAGAGGTCTTAAAGGCAAAGTGTTTAGAATCTTGTAAGCCTCAAAGGCAAGGTGCCAGTTTTCTTTTCTGTACTGAGACAGTTGTTCTTATGCAGCCTATGGGCAAAACGACCTTCAATTACCTGTTCTTCCTTGTTTTGGAAAATAAAGGATTCTTGTATGAAACCATTACAGTGTATGGTCTCTAAGCAGTCTTGAGAGACTTATTGTCATACAAGTAAAACTGATGTAATCTTGGTTGTTTGCCCTGTTTGTTTTAGACCGTTGGTTAGAGTTGCATATGTACATATATGTATGTATGAGCAGCTCGTCATTGTACGTGGAGCTGGGAATCATATATCCCGACTCGCGGCCCGCCCGATTTTCTGCATATTAGGCTGGAACGTCAGTGGGGATCCGAGGAAGCCAAGAGGACAGCATTTTCAAAACAGTGCTTCCCATCATAATAGTACTCACCTTTCCCAGGATATTTGGACAATCAAGTCGGTCCCCCCATGCACTGCCTCCCCCATTAAGGTGAACTCTGGGAACTGTAGGTAACATCTTGAAACTACAGGAGGTGAGCCTAGCGACGATCGTGGGGTGGAGCTCTCCAACCAATGGGAGAGAGTCAGGAGACTTTAAAGGTGGGGATGGTGAAATGCTCAGTTTTGTCAAGGCATCTGAGGAAGGCAAATGGTCGCCGAAATGCATCATGCCCAGTGTCCGCATTAAAGGCTTCCAAAGATTTCCCCCGTGTGGCTTCTTGCTTCTCGATAACAGAGGGGTGATTTGTTGGATATGTATGTATGCATATATATTTAGGTGTATGGGGTTGAAAGTATTTTATACTTTATTATCTGGGCATACACCTGTATATATATATATATATGTATATATATATGTATGTATATATATGTATATATATGTATGTATATATATGTATGTATATATATGTATATATATGTATGTATATATATATTGCTATATATATATATATATATTCAGTGAAAAAACCATAGGTTTCACACAAGTTATAGTTAGCTGTACATTTCACCCGTAAAAAACCAATGAAATTCCACGTTATAGTTAGTGCAGGCAACTATAACTCACGCGACCGTAATCCTCTGCTGATGCTAATACTGTATTTAGACACTTATTTGCCCATGTCTTCTTCCATTAAATTTTAGCTATACATATATTACAAATATTTTTTTTTCATAAAGACACATATGTCATCAGCAGAGGATTGCGGTCGCGTGAGTTATAGTTGCCTGCACTAACTATAACGTGGAATTTCAGTGGTTTTTTACGAGTGAAATGTACAGCTAACTATAACTTGTGTGAAACCTATGGTTTTTTCACTGAATTTGCAAGGTTTTTTAAATGCTAATTCCTAACTATAACGTGTGTGAAACCTATGGTTTTTTCAGTGAATTTGTACGGTTTTTTAAATGCTAAGTTACTTTACGCCATTCGTGGCGTGCGTGCCCACTTAACGCAGTTCGTTCCGTGCGCGCACGGTGAGTAAGCGGTGCGCTTCGCGCACCGCGCGCCCACTTTACGCAGTTAGTGCCGTGGTTGGGCCATGTACGCTCGATGCGCTTCGCGCACCGTGCGCACGTGGAGGACATATTATTCGCTTCGTTGTGAAAGATAAACATTTATATTTAGTTTATATCTGTAACATATATGCCATGCACAAATGGTGCCCTTCGGGGACCATTTGCACACGGGGTGGGGAGAGTTTGGATAATTTTTTTTTTTTTTTTTTAATTTTTACCGTACGCGTAATCGGCGATTTTTCGTAAAAAAAAAAAAATTGAATTTTTGGCCTTGGGGGTTCTTTGGTGACTCTGTTAGCAAGCCTAGGTGGTTGGGAGCTGTCTAAACAGTCCCTTTACATGTTTATTGTCTTTGTTTTTCATCCCCCCCCAGAGTCCGAGAGAGAAAATGGCGGCCGCCGCTTCCTGGTTTCGACTGATTCGAATGTTTCCTAAGAGCTAACAGCCAATCAGAATCGCGCTCGCGCACGTCACCGTACGCGTACGGTAAGCGCACCGTAAGCGCACCGTAAGCTGGCTCAGATATATATATTGATTTAAAGGCTATTTTCTCAGAATCTACTGAACAGATTTACACCAAACCTACAAAAGGCACTTCCTTGACCTGAGGACTACCTCTCTGCCAAATTTCAAGTAATTCTGTTCAGCCGTTCGGGCTGTAGCTGTGTCTAAAGGTCCTATGGAAAAATGCATGGGAAAAACGCGTTTTGGGACCCCCCTTTTATCTCAGCCCCCGCTTGACGAATCCCCCCGAGACTTTCAGGGTAGGAGCGGAGCGTAGCGCCCCACCTGTTTTGAAAATTTCGCGAGGATTCGTCGACCGGCGTCAAAGTTATTCAAAATAGAATGTTGCGGATTTCCTATGGTAAGAGGGTCCTAACTATAACTACCTACTGGCGACCGCCAGTAGGTAATATATATATATATATATATATTGCTATATGCTCCGGGATCCCGCACGTGAGCGGGGATAATTCACTGCTTATGACTTTGATGAGTATACCCCTGGAAGAGAACTAGGAATATAGATAAGTAACTTATCCTTTTTGAAGCGGTCTAAACAAGTTTATAAGAATGTTATAAATACATGAAAAGTTATTCCATGTTATGTTTATTACTGTCTGTCAATCCTGGCATTTTAGCCAACATAATTTTACTTGCTGTAATTTTGAGGCCATAAGGAATGTGTTAAAAAGCAAAACTACAAGCCCCACAATGCAACATACTATTGGCAGGAAAGACAGGAATGGCTGATGGCACCATGCCATAATGTCACTTTGCAGACTTACAAAAACATTTAGTGTCTTTCGTTTTTGTAGGCAATTACTGGTTAAAGAATTCAGTGAGTAAGAGGTCAGCGTCAGCATTTCAAATAGAAACAGGAGTATATTCTGCTAATGGGCCAACAGTAACTCTCATTGGAAAATGGGCATGTGTTAAAAGATTATAATTTACTAGACCACTGTGAGGGCCTGCAGCTGGACATGTCTGGGGAGACACGAATGTCAAACTATATGCTGGCGCCCCTTCTCCCCACACCAGTTTGTTCAGTTTTAGGTGGAGTGTTTGCGTCACCGTTGTGATGCGGCATGCCTTGAATAGGTGCAGCACGAGCTGCAGCCCTGCGAGGGCCGCCAGTGATCCTGGACACTGAAGCAATGCACCTGTCCCCCAGGGTGATCTTGTACCTTTGATGCCACCTGCATAAACACAAAGCCTATCTCTGGCCCTGACGAGGACCTGTGAATGGATGGGTCATCTCCCACCCTGATGAGGACCTGTGAATGGATGGGTCCTCTCCTACCCTGACGAGGACCTGTGAATGGATGGGTCATCTCCCACCCTGACGAGGACCTGTGAATGGATGGCTCATCTCCCACCCTGACGAAGACCTGTGAATGGATGGGTCATCACCCACCCTGACGAGGATCTGTGAATGGATGGATCATCTCCCACCCTGACGAGGACCTGTGAATGGATGGGTCATCTCCCACCCTGACGAGGACCTGTGAATGGATGGGTCATCTCCCACCCTGACGAGTTCATGTGAATGGATGCAATATCTCCCACATCCATGCACCCTGCAGTGAAGAATCGCTCTCCCCAGAAAATGAGGGACGCCCTCCACACCATCCAACAAGGGGTATGCTGGGACTGAGACCTCTGGCCATTGTTTCAATGCTAGGCAAAGAGGAGACCTCCTTTTTCAGAGACCTTCAAGCTACCACTCATCGAAGACAGACACAATTAGAACCCGAAGGCAATTGGGAACCTGATCCCTGTGGAGAAAAAGAGCTGTCTCTAGAGATGAGTCCCCTGCCCCAGTATGGTCAGCCAAGCATGGCCAAATCGAGTTGCCCACTGAAGGCAATCCCCACCACTTGCGCTACTTCAACCTTGGCTGCTCACCATGCCATGTGGGCGCCTGATGCTTATCCAGGCCTGGAGACAAGGTGCCACTACGGACAGTAATGCCTGTCAGCTTGTTTCCGCCTCCCATGCCTGCTGCACTGGGGCATTACATGCTCTGCCACCACATGATGGGCACGCTTCACATTACGCCCCATTTCCTCCAAGTGAATAAGCCCAACCTGTTCTGCACGTCAAAGCAACCCACCTACCCCTCAGGTCTCTCCTGCTGCCATACGGCTTGTGTTTCTGGGGCTGCCAGCTCATGAAGCTGACAATTGCTCCAGCAGGCAATGAGCAGCATCCTTGGCCTGCAGTCCCAAGAATGGTATAAAGTGGCAGGTCACAAAAAGAAAAAAACTTAACATATAGACACTGAACCACCTGCAAATCCAAGCCTCAATGACTGACACACCTAACCACCTGTTTTCATGTCAGTCTCAAAGTGACCACAAAAGGTGAGGAGGTTCAACATATGACTAAGAATGCCCCACCGAATTGGGTATTAAGCAGCCCCCATGAGCCTTCTAGCACAATGAGGGGCGGCTGTAAGAAGGCCCGTCATCATCTGAAGTCAGCAGTGTGTCAGCTCAGCACATGCCCCATCACTATGAGGCTGACCACGACTTAGAGTGCATCAACCACATAAGACCTGAGAAGCTCAAGCACTGCTGCCTGATTCAACTACAGCCAATGGGGTCAAGCAAAAGAATGTATACAAGTAGAGGACTTTCAAAGCCCCTGCACCTTTGTGCCATCTTTGCTTTCAGCCAGATGCTCTAGAACCACACACTGGCATCCTTAGAAAAAAACTAGTTACTTACCTGTACACTATGGTTCTCCAGTATTATCTTTCATAGATTCACATGCTTGTATCTTTCCCGTCGTCATGGTGGGAGTCTCACGGTAACAGAATGACCACAGAAGTATAAGAAAAAACTGCATAGCAAAAATCGCATAGGGAATCATCTTATTTGGTAACCAAACCTCATCATTATTTGGTCCAAGACTCAGCCAATCGGCTGTCATCACACTCCCCAGCAGAGCCTTCCTGCCTCAGATTTCCAGCCCCGAGTGCGAGACTAAAATACATCTAGAGACAATGAGGTTCTGCCTGAGAAATGGGGAGGTGGGCGGGCCGCATGTGAATCTATGAAAGATAATACTGGAGAACCATAGTGTACAGGTAAGTAACTAGTTTTTTCTCCAGTATTCAATCTTTCATAGATTCACATGCTTGTATCAGACTAGCAAGCAGTACTTATCCCAAATTGCATTTCCAGGATAGAACCCCCAATAGACAGTGGGCTATGCTTCTTTGTATAGAATGTTAACATACATTACAGTTTTCAAAATATATCCGAAAATCAATAGTTGAGAAGACATATAAATGTTTGTACTATGTAAATGAAAATATTTGTCTAAATATACATATAAATATATTTCTATATATACACATCCAATTATACCATGATAAATACCTTAATGAAATAGATGCCGTAGAACCGCCTGTCCCACTGCTGCATCCTTTTTCCATGCTGTGTCCAGACAATAGTGTCTAGTGAAGGTGTGCGCATTTCTCCATGTCGCAGCTCTACAAATATCCGGCAATGACACCCCTGCGAATAGAGCCGTAGAAGTTGCCATCTTCCTTGTGGAGTGCGCACGTACCTTGGCTTGTAAAGGTTTTCCAGCTTTAACATGACACAAGGAGATCGCCGAAGTTATCCACCTTGAAATACTAGATCTGGAGAGTGCCAAACCTTTCCTGGGGCCAGAAAAGGCTACAAAGAGTTGATTTGTCTTTCTGAACGGTTTCGTCTTATCAATGTAAAATTTCAGACATCGTTTAATGTCCAAAGAGTGTAGAGCTCTTTCTGCAGATGATGAAGGGTCTTTAAAAACGTAGGTAAAACCACTGGTTCATTCAGATGAAAGTTGGAGGGGACCTTAGGAATAAACTTCGGGTTCGTTTTCAGAATAACTCTGTCTTGCCTGAATTGTAGGAATGGTTCTGCAATTGAGAAAGCTTGGATCTCGCTGACTCTTCTTGCTGACGTGAGCGCTAATAGCAACGCTGTCTTCCATGAGATAAATTGCAAATCCGCCTTATGTTTTGGCTCAAATGGCGGTTTCATTAGCTGTGCAAGAACTGTATTAAGCTGCCAAGGAACCACTGGTCTTTGAACTGGAGGGAACATTCTGAAAAGCCCTTTGAGAAATTCTTTAATAACTGTTTGGGACCAAAGAGATGGTCGGTCAGGAACTCTTGTGTACCTTGAAATAGCGGCCAAGTGTACTTTTATAGACATATGAGAGGGTCCAGATTTGGCCAACATTAACAGATATGGAAGAATTTGATCCGAAGAGACTTGAAACGGATGTAGATCCTTAGATGTACACCAATGACAAAATATTTTCCATTTAGCCGAATATGTTTTGTTTGTAGAGATTGCTCGAGATCGTGACAGAATCTCTCTGCACTCTTGAGGGATATTTAACAGTTGGAACTCATGTTCGTGAGGTTCCATGCTGACAAGTTTAGCGATTTCAAATTTGGATGCAGTATCTGGCCGCCGTTCATAGTTATTAGATCCTGCACTAATGGAAACTGTATCCTGGGTGTTACTGAGAGTCTGAGAAGTTCTGAGAACCACGCTTGTCTCGGCCATGCTGGGGCAACCAGAATCAGATGGCACGGCTCTGATTTCATCTTTCTCAAGACCTTCGATATTAGAGGAAAGGGGGGAAATGCATACGCACACATCCCCGTCCAACACATCTGTAGCGCATTGCCCCACGACCCTTTCTGTGCAAACCTGCTTGCAAAGTTTTTTCATTTTGAATTGTGGCGATCCGCGAACAGGTCTAACTTTGGAGTGCCCCATCTTTTGAATACTTTGAGAAGTTGCTTTTGGTTCAGTTCCCACTCGTAAGAAATCTTGGACGATCTGCTCAGAATATCTGCCCTTGTGTTGTCTACCCCTGCAACGTGTTGTACTTGAAGTGAAATGTTGTGATTCAGAAGCCACTTCCAAATTTCTTGTGCTTGCTTCGACACTATTTTTGATTTTGTACCCCCTTGTTTTAGAAGGTAAAACATGGATGTTGAGCTGTCTGTCTTCACAAGTACTGTTGAACCGCAAATCCTGGGAAGAAATGCTTTTAGGCCCAAGAAAACAGCCCTTAGTTCCAGCAAGCTGATGTGGAGCTGCGTTTCGCACTTTGACCAGTGACCCTGAATTTCGAGCTCCTGCAGATGCGCTCCCCAACCTTGAAGTGAAGCATCTGTCATCGTTACGAAACTGTAGCTCTGTGGTTCGAAAGTCAGTCCTTCCGCTAAATGATCTCTGATCTTCCACCATGACAGGGCTTTTAGGATCTGAGGAGTGATAATTATTCGATCTTCGAAGGATCTCTGAGACTGAATCCATTGCTTGTCTAGCAGTTCTTGAATAGGTCTCATGTGGAGTCTGCAATTGGGAAGTAGGGGGATACAAGAGGACATCATCCCCAACAACGATTTGTAGGTTCTTACTGAAACTGACTTTTTTATTTGCAAATGCGTCGTCAGCTTTATGATCTTTTGAATACGTTCCTCTGAAGGATAAGCCTTCGCCTCCTTCGTGTAAATTAGAGCTCCCAGAAAGTGAAGGGACTGCGATGGTATGAGATGTGATTTTTCTAGGTTGACTCTGAGACCTAGGCGATTGAAAAGGTTCATGCAAACTTGTAGAGAATGTCGGGTTTCCCTGAACGAACCACCTTTTATGAGCCAATCGTCTAGATAAGGGAAAATTTGTTGACCTTGAAGTCTTAGATGTGCTGCTACTGGCGCCATACACTTTGTAAAGATTCTCGGCGCCGACTTTAGGCCGAAAGGCAATACTTTGAATTGATAATGGCGCCCCGCCACCATGAAGCGCAGAAAATTTCTGTGATTTATATGGATTGGGACATGAAAATAAGCATCTAAGAGGTCCAGGGATGCCAAATAATCTCCTTTGCCAATCAAAAGGAGTATTGAAGAAATGCGAATAAAAGCCTTTCCCTCGTTGAAGTTGCGGAACGTCTTCTATTGCATCCTTTTGTAGTAGAGATAAAACTTCTCCCTTGAGGGCTAAAAGATGTTCTTGTCTCCTGTGTAGAGGAGGCTGATTTGGAGGCTTTTGTACAAACTCTATGGTGTGGCCATGTTGAATCACATCCAAAACCCATCTGTCTGTTGTTATCGACAGCCAAGCTGGATAAAATGAGGACAGGTAATGATCGCTGCCTCTCGAACAAGTGGCGGGAGCCTCGACAAAGTCATTGTCTTCGATTGGATTGTTGCGATTTGCCTCTCGCAGATGATCTCCCTCTGGACTGTTGCTGATAAGTGTTTGCTGAACGAAATTGCTGATTATTTGAGTTTTGGCGATATCCCTGCTGATTGTATGGCTGATATCTATTTGATTGAAAAGAAGATCTTTGCATGAATTGTCCTCTGGATCCTCTCCTCCGAAAGGACTGGAACCTGCCCTGTTGAAGAGATCCTAACGCACGCGCTGTATCCGTGTTAGTTTTAATACTTTGGAGGGCATCATCCACATGCTTTCCAAATAGGTTCTCTCTGTCAAATGGCATGTCCACTATTTTCGCTTGCACTTCTGGTCTAAAAGATGTGGCTTTAAGCCATCCTTGTCTTCGCAGGGCCACTGCACCTGCCATTTGTCTCAACGCCACTGAGGACAAATCCATAGCGATGTCTATGGATTCCGAGGCCGCCCGATCTTGGAAAGCAGGACGATCTTGGAAAGAGAAGACTTCCTTAACCTCCTGATATTCTTCATCGTCAGTCTCCTGGCTTTTTTTTTTTTTGTTGAAACCGTTTATTGCAATCTCAAGAATATACAAGTATGGGCCTACAACCTTCCGGCCGGCCGCTAGAATGACAGGAGAATATGACATACGTTCAAAAACACTTAGCGTTGCAGAGAAGCAAAATCAGGAGGTATCAACGTCGTGGGCCACATCACTCTGACCCTACAATACGGTTTCATTTTATACAAACAACACGAAAAACCACACCCGCAAGGCAACCCGCAATCGAAAGTAACAGCACGTGCTCCCCGAATGGGGGATCCCAGCCATCCACAGGAGTCTAAAGAGGGGAAGGGGAACAGATCGAGGACTGGGGGAACCCTGTGCCCGGGGCTGGGGAGAGGAGTCAGCTAAGGGGACGGAGCTGGTGAGGCAGCAGGCAGCAATGGTGGCGCGCAGATACCCCCGCGGTAGACGTTCCAGGGGCCCCATAGTCTCCTGGCTTTTAATCTGAAGTTGAGACGGACTATATGCCACTCCTGAAGACTCTTCATCTTCTGATTGCAATTCCAGCAGATTAGATGGAGGAAGCGGAGAAATCTTTGTCCAGGCCATAAAATCTGATGATTTCGTCTTCTTTGTCGACGAGCCCGTCGACGATGGAGTAGATTTTGAAGATATTGTCTTTGCCTTGGGAGACTTAAAGGATGCCGTCGACAGAGCTCCCATCGACGGAGATCTCGTCGATGTGGAAAACTGAATTATCGTCGACAAAGTGGTCGTCGACGAAGTCATCGTCGACGAAGTCGTCGACACTGTCGCTGACGATGGAGTCGTCGACGAGGTCGAAACTGGCCTCCCCGTCGACGATCCCGTCGACGGGGAGGCCGGTTTCGATCTCGTTGTCGACGATGTCTTAGTCTTCGCCGGCGACGCAGCTGTTGTCGTCGAAATGGTAGTCGTCTACGGAGTCGTCATCGACGGAGCCATCGATGGTTTTATTGAAATCAAAGCCGGCGACGCCCCAATTTTCATCGACGGAGCTGAGGAGACTTCTCTAGACTCTGTTGATTTGTTAAGAGCAGTATGAGGAAGTGAAGACGAAGAAGCCTCTTTGCCTTTTGTCTTTGGCTTTTTAAGCTCTGTGTTATCTTCAGAAGCAGAAGATTTCCTCTTTTTTGATGTTCTAGGTTCCTCTTCAGAGTCAGATTCTGAAGTGACCTTCTTCTTTTGAAGCCACAACAGAAGCCGTACCTCCCTGTCACGCAGGGTTTTCGCAGAAAAGGTTCTGCAATGCTTACAGTCTGTAGGCACATGTTTTGGGTTCAGACAATATAAGCAGTCCTTGTGGGGGTCTTCAGAAAACAATCTAGGTTTTCCACAGGATCTGCAGGGCCTGACGAGCCTCTTTTTAGAGCTTTCAGCCATAGTAAGCAAAAATATGAAGCACAGTACCTCAAATCCAGTAAAGAGAATGAACTTCCAGATGAACAAGAGGTCAAAAGTTCACACAGGAACAAAACTGAGCAAGGCTCAGGGAGACTCCTCCTCACACGAAGGCGGTTGGAAATCTGAGGCAGGAAGGATATGCTGGGGAGTGTGATGTCAGGGCTGGCAGCTGATTGGCTGAGTCTTGGACCAAATAATGATGAGGTTTGGTTACCAAATAAGATGATTCCCTATGGGGTTTTTGCTATGCAGTTTTTTCTTATACTGCTGTGGTCATTCTGTTACCGTGAGACTCCCACCATGACGACGGGGAAGATACAAGCATGTGAATCTATGAAAGATTGAATACTGGAGAATGTAGAGATATTGACAGAGGGGTTACAGAAAGAAAGTTCACTGTCTCCAGAAGTGGGATATAGGGTCGGTGCAGCACAAGCTCCAATCTCACAGGAGGCCCCTTTGCAGATGCATTATTCGTCATCAAAACCACAAAGCGGCTGCGTCATGCCCACAGCACTAGTCTGCAGCTCCTTTTGCTGCTGCTCACCTCTATGATGGAGACCACGTGCATGATGCCACGCCAGATTATCTTGCCACCCACTGAAGTAGATGACGGTCAATGTCTGCCCAAATGGTGCCTTCCTTCACTCTAGCACAGAAGCCCCATTGGTCTGACTGCAAAGACCACTGAGAAGAAAGTTGAGGAGTTAGTGGCCCGAGGGTCCATACTAAAGAAGCAAAACACCACTCCTCCACAGAAAAAGAGAAGGGAAAAGTCCTAACAGGGCATCTGACCAGGCTGGATCACACCTAAGGATTACCATGTAATAGACTCAAGAGCAATCAGAATTTGGAGGCCTTATGGGGAACCAGGAATTAGCCGCATGCATGCACTACACCATGTCTACCCATAGCCCCCACAGCAATTGTTCAGAACCCATCACTGGCTACCTTACAAACCATAGTATTCACGCTGAAGGATCCCAGATCCCTTGCTCGGTTGTACGAAGGAACTGTGTAAAGATGAGGTCCATACTTGAAGAGGATTCACACTCCTTTAATATCAGCCCCATGAACCAAGCAGGTGAGACATATGCAACACAACCTGCTGCAGAGGCTAAACGCATCTAACGAACCCACATTCTATACGTCATGCAATGACATAACAGAAGACAAACAGAATGTACATGTACCAAAGTTCTTTAAATGACTAACACATTAATACAAGTACCATGCATGCAATTACTTTGCATGCCTTAGCATCGCTGTCTTCACTATGACCACGTCTTTGCCACACATGGCCTTACCACGCATGCCTTTACAATGAATTTGGTTGTAAAGGCATGATTGGTAAAGGCATATGCATGGTAAAATTTACACCCCGGCCCCTAGTCCTAAAACCTGGCCCCCAGCCCTGAAAACTACCCCGACCTCAGCCCTTAAAACACCCCAGCCCCCTGCCCTGAACTCCAAAATGGGCCCCCAGCCCTAAAAACAACACCACCCTGAGTCCTTAAACAAGCCCCCAGCCCTAAAAATGGCCCGACCCCAGCCCTAAAAACCCCCCAGTTACCCACCCTGAGCCCTAAAACCGACCTCAGACCTAAAAACTGCCCTGACCTCAACCCTGCCCAAAAAACTACTCACTAAGCCGCAGACAGGAAGAAAGGAAGTAGAAAGTCTGGGCAGGAAGTTCCCAACACATCCCATCCCCAACCCCTTTGCTTAAAGTCTAGAGCGTTGACTGCCTTTACCACACATACGCCTTTACTACCTTTACAACAAACATCATTGTAAACGCATGCGTGGTAAAGGAATATGTGTGGTAAGAAAACAAGTTACTTACCTGTAACTACAGTTATCCAGTATTGGTATCTTTCATAGATTCACATGCCTGAATCATTCCCTGTCGCCGAGGCGGGAGTCCCACGGTAAATACAAAAGTAGTGGCAAGAGTAAATAATAGTAGTAGGCTAAAAGAAAAAGCCTAAGGCCTTTGTCGTAGTAGCCTATCTACATCATTATAGTAAAAAGAACCAAAGATTGGTCCCAGCCAATCAGCTGGTAGCACCCTCTAGAACCTTCCCAGCAGAGGCAGTTCTCCTCAGATTTTCCTAGCACAAGTGAGATGTAAGTATCCCAGATATAGAGAACTAACTAGCCGGGGAGGAGGGTGGGTGCATGTGAATCTATGAAAGATACCAATACCGGATAACTGTAGTTACAGGTAAGTAACTTGTTTTCTTATCCAGTATTGGGGTATCTTTCATAGATTCACATGCTTGAATCAGAGTAGCAAGCAGTATAACCATATACTGTCGTTTGCGGATGGTGGGAGACACTGGTTCATAAACTCCCAAATAGCATCCTCAGTGTTTGAAAAAACATCTTTCTCTATTTTTTTTTTTTTTCTTAAAAAGAGTAGTCTTAAAGGAAGCAAAGCTATATCCAAGTATTAGCTATTATATATATATATATATATATATATATATATATATATATATTCACTTAAAAAACCATAGGTTTCACACGTTATAGTTAGCTGTACATTTCACTCGTAAAAAACCAATGAAATTCCACGTTATAGTTAGATCAGGAAACTATAACTTGCGCGCCCACAATGCACTGCTGATGACGTCACATATTACATCACTCATGACCTGGTCAGTGACATCACTCATGACATCAATGATGACATCTGAAATGACACATTGTGGATTGCGGTCGCGCAAGTTATAGTTTCCTGATCTAACTATAACGTGGAATTTCATTGGTTTTTTACGAGTGAAATGTACAGCTAACTAGTTAGATGTACACCAATGACAAAATCTTTTCCATTTAGCCGAATATGTTTTGTTTGTAGAGATTGCTCGAGATCGTGACAGAATCTCTCTGCACTCTTGAGGGATATTTAACAGTTGGAACTCATGTTCGTGAGGTTCCATGCTGACAAGTTTAGCGATTTCAAATTTGGATGCAGTATCTGACCGCCGTTCATAGTTATTAGATCCTGCACTAATGGAAACTGTATCCTGGGTGTTACTGAGAGTCTGAGAAGTTCTGAGAACCACGCTTGTCTCGGCCATGCTGGGGCAACCAGAATCAGATGGCACGGCTCTGATTTCATCTTTCTCAAGACCTTCGATATTAGAGGAAAGGGGGGAAATGCATACGCACACATCCCCGTCCAACACATCTGTAGCGCATTGCCCCACGACCCTTTCTGTGCAAACCTGCTTGCAAAGTTTTTTCATTTTGAATTGTGGCGATCCGCGAACAGGTCTAACTTTGGAGTGCCCCATCTTTTGAATACTTTGAGAAGTTGCTTTTGGTTCAGTTCCCACTCGTGAGAAATCTTGGACGATCTGCTCAGAATATCTGCCCTTGTGTTGTCTACCCCTGCAACGTGTTGTACTTGAAGTGAAATGTTGTGATTCAGAAGCCACTTCCAAATTTCTTGTGCTTGCTTCGACAATATTTTTGATTTTGTACCCCCTTGTTTTAGAAGGTAACACATGGATGTTGACCTGTCTGTCTTCACAAGTACTGTTGAACCGCAAATCCTGGGAAGAAATGCTTTTAGGCCCAAGAAAACAGCCCTTAGTTCCAGCAAGCTGATGTGGAGCTGCGTTTCGCACTTTGACCAGTGACCCTGAATTTCGAGCTCCTGCAGATGCGCTCCCCAACCTTGAAGTGAAGCATCTGTCATCATTACGAAACTGTAGCTCTGTGGTTCGAAAGTCAGTCCTTCCGCTAAATGATCTCTGATCTTCCACCATGACAGGGCTTTTAGGATCTGAGGAGTGATAATTATTCGATCTTCGAAGGATCTCTGAGACTGAATCCATTGCTTGTCTAGCAGTTCTTGAATAGGTCTCATGTGGAGTCTGCAATTGGGAAGTAGGGGGATACAAGAGGACATCATCCCCAACAACGATTTGTAGGTTCTTACTGAAACTGACTTTTTTATTTGCAAATGCGTCGTCAGCTTTATGATCTTTTGAATACGTTCCTCTGAAGGATAAGCCTTCGCCTCCTTCGTGTAAATTAGAGCTCCCAGAAAGTGAAGGGACTGCGATGGTATGAGATGTGATTTTTCTAGGTTGACTCTGAGACCTAGGCGATTGAAAAGGTTCATGCAAACTTGTAGAGAATGTTGGGTTTCCCTGAACGAACCACCTTTTATGAGCCAATCGTCTAGATAAGGGAAAATTTGTTGACCTTGAAGTCTTAGATGTGCTGCTACTGGCGCCATACACTTTGTAAAGATTCTCGGCGCCGACTTTAGGCCGAAAGGCAATACTTTGAATTGATAATGGCGCCCCGCCACCATGAAGCGCAGAAATTTTCTGTGATTTATATGGATTGGGACATGAAAATAAGCATCTAAGAGGTCCAGGGATGCCAAATAATCTCCTTTGCCAATCAAAAGGAGTATTTCTTGCAGCGATAGCATTCAAAATGATTTCTTTTGGATGAATTTGTTCAGACCTCTCAGGTCCTTTACCTGCCTTCATTTTGATGTGTCTTTTTTCTTTATTAGAAAGAAATGCGAATAAATGCCTTTCCCTCGTTGAAGTTGCGGAACGTCTTCTATTGCATCCTTTTGTAGTAGAGATAAAACTTCTCCCTTGAGGGCTAATAGATGTTCTTGTCTCCTGTGTAGAGGAGGCTGATTTGGAGGCTTTTGTACAAACTCTATGGTGTGGCCATGTTGAATCACATCCAAAACCCATCTGTCTGTTGTTATCGACAGCCAAGCTGGATAAAATGAGGACAGGTAATGATCGCTGCCTCTCGAACAAGTGGCGGGAGCCTCGACAAAGTCATTGTCGTCGATTGGATTGTTGCGATTTGCCTCTCGCAGATGATCTCCCTCTGGACTGTTGCTGATAAGTGTTTGCTGAACGAAATTGCTGATTATTTGAGTATTGGCGATATCCCTGCTGATTGTATGGCTGATATCTATTTGATTGAAAAGAAGATCTTTGCATGAATTGTCCTCTGGATCCTCTCCTCCGAAAGGACTGGAACCTGCCCTGTTGAAGAGATCCTAACGCACGCGCTGTATCCGTGTTAGTTTTAATACTTTGGAGGGCATCATCCACATGCTTTCCAAATAGGTTCTCTCTGTCAAATGGCATGTCCACTATTTTCGCTTGCACTTCTGGTCTAAAAGATGTGGCTTTAAGCCATCCTTGTCTTCGCAGGGCCACTGCACCTGCCATTTGTCTGAACGCCACTGAGGACAAATCCATAGCGATGTCTATGGATTCCGAGGCCGCCCGAGCCCCATCTTGCAAAATAGCAGCCGCTTCTTCTTTCTTATCCTCTGGCAGATGAGCTAGTAAAGGTGATATATCAGACCACATCTGCCTATTGTATCTGCTGATGAGGGCTAACGCATTCGAGGCCTTTATGGAAGATGCTGCCATCACAGCAAAACGCTTCCCTGCACCATCCATTCACCTCCCTTCTTTATCCGGGGGAACTGCTGATGAAGAAACCGGATTTTTGGAGTGCCTTTGGGCGGCCTGCATCACCACAGATTCCGGTCGCGGATGTCCAATTAAACAGGCCGGAGAAGATTCTGGGGCTCTATATTTCTTTTCTATCCGAAGAACTGAAGCAGCTACTGAAGCCGGTTTCCTCATTATTTTTAATCCTTCCTCCCAAATGTGCACGATTATTGGGATAGACCTAATGGATTTCCGTGAATCCTCCTTGAAGTCATAGAGGAAACATTCGGCTTCTTGTACTGGAAGCGGAAGATCAAATCTTTTCGACGCTTTCTCCATGATATCATGGAAACCTCCTATGTCTTGTGGCGGAGAATTTGCCGGTGACGGAGATGGAGACGGAGTAGTTGGAAGAATATATTGGTCCCATTCATCCCCAACCTGAGCATCTTGAAGGAGTTCTCCTTCTTCCGGTTGATCCGCGTCACTTTCCTCTAAATCATCTCAAATTGTCACAATAGGAGGAGATTTAATTTTCTGAGTTGTAGTCTTGGGAGAGGAATGAGGTGGTTGAACTTGTGCAGGCTTATCTGAAGTTTTTGACACTTGAGTGTTAGCTTCAGGAAAACGGCGATAGTAATCATAATCATAAGCCGCAAGTCAGTTACTAAGAAAATCGGCATTGAGATAGTGTCCTCTCTAAAATCAGGCTGAGATTCTTCCTCCTCTTCGTAGTCATATGACTGCTGAAATGACTCATATCTCCTTGAACCCTGAGCAGGACGATCTTGGAAAGAGAAGACTTCCTGAACCTCCTGATATTCTTCATCGTCAGTCTCCTGGCTTTTAATCTGAAGTTGAGACGGACTATATGCCACTCCTGAAGACTCTTCATCTTCTGATTGCAATTCCAGCAGATTAGATGGAGGAAGCGGAGAAATCTTTGTCCAGGCCGTAAAATCTGATGATTTCGTCTTCTTCGTCGACGAGCCCGTCGACGATGGAGTAGATTTTGAAGATATTGTCTTTGCCTTGGGAGACTTAAAGGATGCCGTCGACGGAGCACCCGTCGACGGAGATCTCGTCGATGTGGAAAACTGAATTATTGTCGACGAAGTGGTCGTCGACGAAGTCATCGTCGACGAAGTCGTCGACACTGTCGCTGACGATGGAGTCGTCGACGAGGTCGAAACCGGCCTCCCCGTCGACGATCCCGTCGACGGGGAGGCCGGTTTCGATCTCGTTGTCGACGATGTCTTGGTCTTCGCCGGCGACGCAGCTGTTGTCGTCGAAATGGTAGTCGTCGACGGAGTCGTCATCGACGGAGCCGTCGATGGTTTTATTGAAATCAAAGCCGGCGACGCCCCAATTTTCATCGACGGAGCTGAGGAGACTTCTCTAGACTCTGTTGATTTTTTAAGAGCAGTATGAGGAAGTGAAGACGAAGAAGCATCTTTGCCTTTTGTCTTTGGCTTTTTAAGCTCTGTGTTATCTTCAGAAGCAGAAGATTTCCTCTTTTTTGATGTTCTAGGTTCCTCTTCAGAGTCAGATTCTGAAGTGACCTTCTTCTTTTGAAGCCACAACAGAAGCCGTACCTCCCTGTCACACAGGGTTTTCGCAGAAAAGGTTCTGCAATGCTTACAGTCTGTAGGCACATGTTTTGGGTTCAGACAATATAAGCAGTCCTTGTGGGGGTCTTCAGAAAACAATCTAGGTTTTCCACAGGATCTGCAGGGCCTGACGAGCCTCTTTTTAGAGCTTTCAGCCATAGTAAGCAAAAATATGAAGCACAGTACCTCAAATCCAGTAAAGAGAATGAACTTCCAGATGAACAAGAGGTCAAAAGTTCACACAGGAACAAAACTGAGCAAGGCTCAGGGAGACTCCTCCTCACACGAAGGCGGTTGGAAATCTGAGGCAGGAAGGATATGCTGGGGAGTGTGATGTCAGGGCTGGCAGCCGATTGGCTGAGTCTTGGACCAAATAATGATGAGGTTTGGTTACCAAATAAGATGATTCCCTATGGGGTTTTTGCTATGCAGTTTTTTCTTATACTGCTGTGATCATTCTGTTACCGTGAGACTCCCACCATGACGACGGGGAAGATACAAGCATGTGAATCTATGAAAGATTGAATACTGGAGAATGTAGAGATATTGACAGAGGGGTTACAGAAAGAAAGTTCACTGTCTCCAGAAGTGGGATATAGGGTCGGTGCAGCACAAGCTCCAATCGCACAGGAGGCCCCTTTGCAGATGCATTATTCGTCATCAAAACCACAAAGCGGCTGCGTCATGCTCACAGCACTAGTCTGCAGCTGCTCACCTCTATGGCGGAGACCACGTGCATGATGCCACGCCAGATTATCTTGCCACCCACTGAAGTAGAGGACGGTCAATGTCTGCCCAAATGGTGCCTTCCTTCACTCTAGCACAGAAGCCCCATTGGTCTGACTGCAAAGACCACTGAGAAGAAAGTTGAGGAGTTAGTGGCCCGAGGGTCCATACTAAAGAAGCAAAACACCACTCCTCTACAGAAAAAGAGAAGGGAAGAGTCCTAACAGGGCATCTGACCAGGCTGGATCACACCTAAGGATTACCATGTAATAGACTCAAGAGCAATCAGAATTTGGAGGCCTTATGGAGAACCAGGAATTAGCCGCATGCATGCACTACACCATGTCTACCCATAGCCCCCACAGCAATTGTTCAGAACCCATCACTGGCTACCTTACAAACCATAGTATTCACGCTGAAGGATCCCAGATCCCTTGCTCGGTTGTATGAAGGAACTGTGTAAAGATGAGGTCCATACTTGAAGAGGATTCACACTCCTTTAATATCAGCCCCATGAACCAAGCAGGTGAGACATATGCAACACAACCTGCTGCAGAGGCTAAACGCATCTAACGAACCCACATTCTATACGTCATGCAATGACATAACAGAAGACAAACAGAATGTACATGTACCAAAGTTCTTTAAATGACTAACACATTAATACAAGTACCATGCATGCAATTACTTTGCATGCCTTAGCATCGCTGTTTTCACTATGACCACGTCTTTGCCACACATGGCCTTACCACGCATGCCTTTACAATGAATTTGGTTGTAAAGGCATGATTGGTAAAGGCATATGCATGGTAAAATTTACACCCCGGCCCCTAGTCCTAAAACCTGGCCCCCAGCCCTGAAAACTACCCCGACCTCAGCCCTTAAAACACCCCAGCCCCCTGTCCTGAACTCCAAAATGGGCCCCCAGCCCTAAAAACAACCCCACCCTAGAAATTCAAAAAAGACCTTGCTAAATTCAAACACGAGGTGATATATCCCTACACCAGCGATTCCTACGTAGCACCCGAGTTCAACAACAAAGGGCGCAGATATGGGTCCAATTACTCAGGGAGTAGTTCGGATGATGACAATTACGAGAATGAGAATGGGGGTCCACAACCCAACAGACCACAACACAGGGGTCGAGGTAACAGAAGGAACTGGAGAGGACAATATACTCCTAATTTCCAACAATGGTGGCCTCCGACACCGTGGGGATACCCCCCACCACCCCAGGCTTTCCAGCCCTTTCAACCAAACCAATTTTCAGTACACCAGCAGGACCCTAATTTCCAGCCTTTTTTAGGGTCGGGCCGAGGGAGGCCCAGGGCAAAAAGAAGAGGACAGCAACCACATGTGCATTGGAACCTGCCCCCACAAATGCCCCAACAAATGAACACCCGCAGCCAAACCAAGAGAGGACAACCACAACCAGGAACGAGTACCGAGACAATCTAGTACTGAACCTGAGTAACAAGATCTTGACACCTGATGAGACATCGATACTCAATAAAGGCCTTGGTTTTGTGACCACCAGTCATGGAGATGACTTTGAAGTACGTTGTGATCTGGCGAAATTTTTCCGCAAAATAAGGCTACACTATTTCTTTTTTTTTTTTTTTTTTTTTTTTTTAAAAACCTTTATTTGTGCATAGTAAAAGAACAAATACGGGCCTACAACCATCCGGCCGGCCACAATACGGTTAAGCACTTAGTCAAACATTACATCCCTTGTGCATTGATGATCAAGCTTAGCTACGATTCACGAGGTATACACTGGAGAGATCCTTGACACCAGGGGAAGGAGAAGTGAAGGTTAATTTTAAGGTTTTTAAAATAATTTTTCGAGAAAAAGTCAGTAAAGGATAGAACCAAGGAGATTCGAGTCCGCAAGATGGCTTCACCACACAGGAGAGCAGCAGCATCATTAAAACGACCATAGAAATTCTCAGACAGTGAGGCGGTGCAGTTAGATAACAGGATAGTCACGTGAGTAAATACGCACCCCTCCAAAGCCGCCCCCACTCAATCCACCCCACACCCGGACCCCGAATCGAAACAAGTATAGCGCAGAGACATAGAAGAAAAAGGCCCATAGAACTAAAAAAAAGTGAATTACCCCCCCACCCTACACCAATGCGGAGGCTACGGCCTGCCCCCCCCCCCAGCATAGTGCCTGTCGCCCAATGAACCCGAAATATAGACAAGAGAGAAAGTAGGAATAGAATGAAGAAAATAAGAAAACAAGAAAGAAAGAAAGCGGGGAGGAGCCCCACGTAACCTCGGAGCGCCCGGGACCACCGGCCAGCCACGCCTCCACACACTGAAAACCCACTATACCCAAAAGCGATCGTGTGAAGATAACGTGTCACAGCAATTTAAATGAAGGCAGACAATTCGCGACGAGTGCGCACAACATATGCAAACAGTTCCAGTCCGAGTCCAGTCCAGCCGTGAAACCATGGTGATATAACTCAACCTAGCCCTGGCCCGATCGCGGACTTAAGATTAGACCAGCCCCCACATGAAGGCCCCGCATCCCGTGCAGACAAAGACAATATGGCCGCTGGGGAGAAGATGGAGAAGTAGAGTCACAAAATGGCCGCCGATCGGCTATTGAGGTCCCCTTGTGCACCATATAAAATCCAGACCTGGCCTGTAAAGTACACGAGTTCCACATAAAAGAAGCCGTAGGCCACCGTGAACGATTCCTCGAGGACGTCAGGTGTCGCTCAGCTGGATACTCTTGCGGGCGCGGTGGGGCAGGCAACAACAAAGCAGGCAGCGATGAACGGGGAAACAAAGTATCCGCAATTGAGCAGGAGAGCGATTGATCCTGGATACCGGGAAAGCCAGTTGCAGACACCAGCGTAGCACGGTTATACACAGTCATTGCGGCCCCGCAAGAGGACAGAAGCACCGGCCGACCCATGTCTTGTTGATAACAAACGGGGCGCTCACGACCCGCAGCCGACAGTATGGAGTCGAACCGCTCACTCAGTGTTTGCAAGCCAGCACACAATTGCAGACGAAAGTCCCGCAGGGCAGCCAGAACGGAGCCGCATGTCAGCGGAAGCTGCGCCCCCACATCGGCAGCAATCCGGGATGGCACTGTGGAGCTAGAATCTGGTAGAGGGAGGGCGAGGCGGGTAGCGGGCCAGACCGGAGCATCCCCCCCCAGCAGCAGGCAGGCAATCAACGCCATGTTTTACCGCTGAACGGTGCAGTGGCCAGGGGGGGGTCGTTACAAGGAGGCAATTCCCATCAGGTCTGCGCCGCAACAGGTGAAAGCCAACAGTCGCTTCCCCTCCCTCGAGCTCTCTGTGCCGCCGACTAGGCGATAGAAGAAGGGGGTCTGCAGCCTCCCACAGCGCGGTCCACAGAGCGGGCCAGAAGACCCGCCACACCGGGGCTTACCCTATAGCTCCAGCCCGTCAGGTGCAGGGCGCAGGAGGTGTCCGGGCTTCTCTCCCCCGGCTCATCTGGCGACAGTCCGTGGTGTGAGGCGGGATCGGGACCGCGGGGCTCAGGTTTGCGCCAGCGGGTCCGGTGACTGCGGAGCTTCCAGGGGGCCGGCCAAGGCCACAATAGAGCAGGGGTCCAGTGCGAAGTACAAAGGCACCAAGAACTCCGGCATCCGGGCGGGCTAAGACTCCGAGAAAGCGGCGGCGCGGTCAGCGCGTCGTCGCACACGGTGCACCTCGAAAATCGGCGAGGATAGGGATCAGGATGATAGTCCGAGGCCAAGGGCCGACGGAGCCGGGCGCTCAAGCGTCTGCTCCGGTCGCCATCTTGGCTCCTCCTATACTACACTATTTCTTTAAGAATAAAGAGACGACTAAAGGTACACCGAGTGAACTCAACACCGGCCTAAAAAACAAATCCACCTTTAATCCACCTTTACATGAGGTACCACCACAGGTGTTATCCTTTGAACAAGCGGTAACCGAAGAAATCACTACCTTATGTAAGAACAAAACAAGATCAGATCACTTCTGCAATCTACCAAAGAAAGAACGCTTGGCCTTGAAAACACTTATGGAAGACAGAACCATCATAATAAAGCCAGCCGACAAAGGCGGAGCAGTGGTCATCCAAGATATTGAAATATATCGCCAAGAATGCCTCAGACAACTGGCGGATCGAAGATTTTATAAACCTCTTCAACAAGATCCCACCAAAAGGATTCAGAAAATTATCATTGAAGCAGTAGATGAAGCATCATCTAATGGATGGATCACTTCACAGGAAGCATCGTTCCTCAATACCCCTCATCCTGTGATGCCTTACTTTTACACTCTTCCCAAAGTCCATAAAGTCCAACGGCCCCCACCAGGGAGACCCATTATATCAGGACAAGGATCACTACTAGAACCTCTATCCACCTTTGTTGATCACTTCTTGAGGCCTCTAGTCAAAGAGATGCCTACTTACCTGCAGGACACAAAAGATATTCTACGTCTCCTGCCTACAGTTGATTTTGATCCCGATAGAGTCATTCTAGTATCATTTGATGTGGAATCATTATATACCTCTATTCCGCAAGATGAGACCCTTGAAACCATCTTTTCCATCCTGAACAATACACACCTAGATACCATCACTCCCGTTCATTTCATCATGACCCTTGCACATTTGGCTATGAAAGAAAAAATTTTCAAATTTGAAGACACCATATACCTGCAGGTCTCCGGGACCAGCATGGGGAGCATTTTTGCTCCTAGCTTAGCCAATCTCTATGTGCATTCATTCGAACAAACACATGTGCTAAATGATGATAACCCCTTCAGTGACTCGATCCGACTGTGGAAGCGCTATATTGACGACATCCTGGTAATCTGGCGCGGTGATTTGTCATCAGTAAAACCCTTTTTAGATTGGTTGAACACCAGAAACAACTTCTTAAGGTTCACAGTGGAAGCTCATAAAGAGAGATTAGCCTTTCTTGATCTCTCCATCTTCAGTACTACAACCGGCCTTGAAAGTGAACTGTATAAGAAACCAATGTCCCGTAACTCTCTCTTGAGATATGACAGTCAACATCCAAAATCATTGCGAGATAATCTTCCTTACGGACAGTTTTTGCGTGTAAGACGCAACTGTTCCACATCTGAAAAATATCAGATGCATGCAAAGAATCTCACTGAACAACTTATTGTTAAACAATATCCGAGATCTCTGATCAAGAAGGCGTTCAAACGCGCTTCCAATAATCACAGAGAAGCATTGATAGAGCCACCTTTTGTAAAACCACCACTGGAGCGGCTCACGTTCGTCCACACCTTCAGCACTCTTACCAATGGAATTCAAAAGAGTGTGAAGAAGCATTGGCGCCTTTTGAACTCATGCAAAGATAAGATACCTCTGCCTTTGTTCTCTCTCAAACGAGGAAGCAACCTTAGAGACAAATTGGTTCATACACGACCCCGTGAAGCAAGACCGCGTCCCATTGGTACTTTATGGGACCTACCTGCAGTACAAGGACACCACCCATGTGGGACGTGCTCAATATGCCCGCAGACTAGCCATTCCACAACACTAGACATAGGCACGAATAAACCATGGGAACAGAGATCTTTCACAAACTGCAACAGTGAAAATCTAATCTATATGATTGAATGCCCCTGTAAACTCCGGTATATAGGGATGACCACACGGAAAGTCAGACAGCGAATGCTAGAACACAAAAGCACCTTTCGCTGTAACAAGACTAATACGAGACTGACAAGTCACTTCCATGAAATGAAGCACCAAGCCAACGATTTTTGGTGGACAGTCCTAGAGAAACCCTTTATTCCATCACATGTAAGCGACACATCTCGCTTCTTGTTTTCAAAGGAACAACGCTGGGTGTTCAAAATTGGTACTTTTCAAACAGGATTGAACGATGATATTCCGTGGAGTTCATTATAACTCTCCACTAAGGTTCATCCAGAGATAGTGTTTAAAGATTAGGACTATCTACCAATAAACACAGGATACATCCACAGTTTTGCTATATTCATGGGTTAAACCCGATCACAGTCGTCTGCGGAATCCCATGAAATGGCGATTACTATTCACCTCATCTATATGTGCACCATTGCTAGATCTAATGTATCTATCATATGACAGTATGTTTGCGCCACACTGATTGATAAAGCTTTATCAAATATACGGAACTACAACTTCCTTACACGGTGACGTCATTCAGTAGTCATTCTCTAGTCCCGCGTGAGCTCGTTTTTCTCCATGACCCCTTTGGAACTACACCTTCCTGACACGCTGACATCATCCTGTAGTCATTCTCTAAATCCCGCGTGACCTCGGGCTTTCCATGGCCCAATCAGAGACCATAACAAAACAAACACAGCTACCCATTGGCCCCGCGTTGACGAATCAGGTCGTCGCATAACCAAAGGACATGCTTTTTAACACATCTCACCTGCGCTGCCGGTTACCTCCCAAACGGCTCAGATTCCACATCGAGGTACCGACGGAGAGGTAAGCGCTCTACAGCTCAACACTTTGAAACTCTTAAACTTGGTAACAGTTGCGGCGCAATTGAACACTGCGTGTTTCACCGGTGTCTTAGTATTGTCGCGTCTGCAGAGTTTATCATCTAAGAGTTGTTTTGTTTCCTTGAGTGAAGTCACTTCAGCGTTCAAAGCTGAGCATACAATGGACATTCAGACGAATGTCTTTAATTATAGATTTGAACCATCGTACCTCATGGTTCATCGTACTCATTTTCCCCACATCTTATTCAATTTTGTAGGGCGGGGCCTCCTTCTAACCTGAGTCATTACCGGGTGAGGTGAGGCTCACTTCTCGTGCTGATCAGGTAAGCACTTGAGACTAAGGCATAGCGTTTTAAGGGAGTATTTGTCAGATGGTTTCACTCACTTTGTTGCTTTGTGATTCTCTTTTCGTATTTCCACAGATGTTCATATACACACTGACAATACGAAGAAGTTATACACCATAACAAGGTTGTATTTTTTAACATTGTCTCACAATTTATAATTTTCTCACTCACTTTTGCTGCAGTAGCGATAATCAAATGCAGGTCCTGACGAAAGCCATTTGACCCTCCAGGCAAGCAGGCTGAAACATGTCGACCCTATTATCAAACAGCCTATTTGTTAGAAGCTGTTTCTGCACCATTTTTAGATAAGGATTGGTAGGAATATTTCTCAATAAACTTTCTTTTTTCCTCCTTATCCTTTTTTAACATTTCACCTTACTGCACTGCACCACTTATATATCATTTTTGGTATATATCTCATATCTTGCCCTTACTAGCGGCTTGGCTGTCCTTCTCTCCTTCACCTTCCATGGGCCTCGAAAACGTGCTCCGGTTATTAACTAACCACGAATGAAACTCCAAGATGGAGTGAATCACAGTGGTGGGAAGGAGTGGATATCCAGATGATGATATTCACCAATCACTGGTTTTTGATGGAAATCCTAATGAATACTACAGCACTCTGAGGCTCCCTTTTCAAACTCTTCGCTTATTCTAACTTTCTCAGCGACTGTGCCCCTGTTTTCAGACTGACAGATTCCTTGTTGTATTGCTACACCATGTCTACCCATAGCCCCCACAGCAATTGTTCAGAACCCATCACTGGCTACCTTACAAACCATAGTATTCACGCTGAAGGATCCCAGATCCCTTGCTCGGTTGTATGAAGGAACTGTGTAAAGATGAGGTCCATACTTGAAGAGGATTCACACTCCTTTAATATCAGCCCCATGAACCAAGCAGGTGAGACATATGCAACACAACCTGCTGCAGAGGCTAAACGCATCTAACGAACCCACATTCTATACGTCATGCAATGACATAACAGAAGACAAACAGAATGTACATGTACCAAAGTTCTTTAAATGACTAACACATTAATACAAGTACCATGCATGCAATTACTTTGCATGCCTTAGCATCGCTGTTTTCACTATGACCACGTCTTTGCCACACATGGCCTTACCACGCATGCCTTTACAATGAATTTGGTTGTAAAGGCATGATTGGTAAAGGCATATGCATGGTAAAATTTACACCCCGGCCCCTAGTCCTAAAACCTGGCCCCCAGCCCTGAAAACTACCCCGACCTCAGCCCTTAAAACACCCCAGCCCCCTGTCCTGAACTCCAAAATGGGCCCCCAGCCCTAAAAACAACCCCACCCTGAGTCCTTAAACAAGCCCCCAGCCCTAAAAACGGCCCGACCCCAGCCCTAAAAAAACCCCAGTTACCCACCCTGAGCCCTAAAACCGACCTCAGACCTAAAAACTGCCCTGACCTCAACCCTGCCCAAAAAACTACTCACTAAGCCGCAGGCAGGAAGAAAGGAAGTAGAAAGTCTGGGCAGGAAGTTCCCAACACATCCCATCACCAACCCCTTTGCTTAAAGTCTAGAGCGTTGACTGCCTTTACCACACATACGCCTTTACTACCTTTACAACAAACATCATTGTAAACGCATGCGTGGTAAATGAATATGTGTGGTAAGAAAACAAGTTACTTACCTGTAACTACAGTTATCCAGTATTGGTATCTTTCATAGATTCACATGCCTGAATCATTCCCTGTCGCCGAGGCGGGAGTCCCACGGTAAATACAAAAGTAGTGGCAAGAGTAAATAATAGTAGTAGGCTAAAAGAAAAAGCCTAAGGCCTTAGTTGTAGTAGCCTATCTACATCATTATAGTAAAAAGAACCAAAGATTGGTCCCAGCCAATCAGCTGCTAGCTCCCTCTAGAACCTTCCCAGCAGAGGCAGTTCTCCTCAGATTTTCCTAGCACAAGTGAGAAGTAAGTATCCCAGATATAGAGAACTAACTAGCCGGGGAGGAGGGTGGGTGCATGTGAATCTATGAAAGATACCAATACTGGATAACTGTAGTTACAGGTAAGTAACTTGTTTTCTTATCCAGTATTGGGGTATCTTTCATAGATTCACATGCTTGAATCAGAGTAGCAAGCAGTATAACCATATACTGTCGTTTGCGGATGGTGGGAGACACTGGTTCATAAACTCCCAAATAGCATCCTCAGTGTTTGAAAAAACATCTTTCTCTTTTTTTTTTTTTTTCTTAAAAAGAGTAGTCTTAAAGGAAGCAAAGCTATATCCAAGTATTAGCTATTATATATATATATATATATATATATATATATATATATATATATTCACTTAAAAAACCATAGGTTTCACACGTTATAGTTAGCTGTACATTTCACTCGTAAAAAACCAATGAAATTCCACGTTATAGTTAGATCAGGAAACTATAACTTGCGCGCCCACAATGCACTGCTGATGATGTCACATATTACATCACTCATGACATGGTCAGTGACATCACTCATGACATCAATGATGACATCTGAAATGACACATTGTGGATTGCGGTCGCGCAAGTTATAGTTTCCTGATCTAACTATAACGTGGAATTTCATTGGTTTTTTACGAGTGAAATGTACAGCTAACTATAACATGTGTGAAACTTATGGTTTTTTCAGTGAATTTGTACGGTTTTTTAAATGCTAAGTTATGTATGTATTATTATATTTTTTATAAATTTTTTGTACAAATTTTTTTTTAAATGATTTTTCACCGTATGTGCACCGTGCGCGCACCATGCGCGTACGGTGCGCACACTCCGCGATTTAAAAAAAAAAAATTCAATTTTTTTTCTGCCTTCGGGGTCCTTCAGGGACCCCTTGACAAAGGCTAGGGGGTGAGGAACTCTCTACCCTGCCCCCTTTTCACGTTCGCCACCTTCCTTTTTCACTCTCGCACTGAAAACAAACAAAATGGCGGGCGACACTTCCTGATTTCGACCGATTCGAATGTTGACTGACATGTAACCACCAATCAGAATTACGCTCGCGCACGTTAGGCTGCACGCACGGTGCGCGCACGGTGCGCGCCTATAGATATTGATGTACTTTTAACTGCAATTTTCTCAGGAACTACTAAACAGATTGACTCCATATATCCAAAAGGCACATCCCTGACCTGAGGACTACCTCTTTGCCAAATTTCAAGTAATTCTGTTCAGCCGTTCGGGCTGTACCTTCGACTAAAGGTCCCTATGGAAAATTGCATGGCGAAAACGCGTTTTGGGACCCCCCTTTTTCTCAGCCCCCACTTGACGAATCCCCCCGAGACTTTCAGGGTAGGAGCGGAGCTGAGCGCCCCACCTATTTTGAAAATTTTGCGAGGATTCGTCAACCAGCGCCAAAGTTATTCCAAATAGAATGTTGCGGATTTCCTATGGAAACACGGTCCTAACTATAACTATCTACTGGCGACCGCCAGTAGATAATATATATATATATATATATATTTATATACAAATATTTAAATTCTTGCAGACATATAAATCTGTACATTTGCATTAATATTAAAGAATGGAATAATACATAAAAGGGCAAAAGTACCTGAGTCTGATCTTAATGAAAGAGATGGCACAGAACAGCCTGTCCAACCGCTGCATCTTCTTGATGCGAATATTGAAGACAGTAATGCTTCGTGAACGTGTGGACATTTTTACATGTCGCAGCACGACATATATTTTCCGGAGTTACTCCAGCAAACAAAGCTGTCGACGTCGATATTGTTCTTGTTGAATGAGCTTTGACTTTCCTCTGCAAAGGTTTGTTAGCCTTGTCATGGCAGAAATGAATAGCAGATGCCATCCATCTGGCTATTGTTCCCTTTGTTACAGCATTTCCAAGAGTTGCTTGACCATACGCCACGAACAGCTGGTTGGATCGTCTGATATCCTTAGTTAGGATTTAAGACAGTGTTTAACATCCAGCGAGTGTAATGCTCTTTCAGCTGGAGTGGATGGATCCGGAAAGAATGTTTTTAATCTTACCGGTTCGTTCAAGTGAAATTTTGATGGTACCTTAGGAATGAACCAGGGATTTGTTTGAAGGGTTACGTAGTCCCGAGCAAAATGTAAAAAGGGTTCCTTTATAGTGAAAGCTTGGATTTCACTAACCCTTCTTGCCGAGGTAAGAGCCAGTAAATGGGCAACCTTTCAAGTGAGGAATTTGAGATCAGCTTTGTGGATAGGCTCAAATGGATGCTTCATTAACTGCGCTAGCACAGTGTTGAATTCCCACTCTGGAGGGGTGCTCGCACTGGAGGGAAGGCTCGGAAAAGTCCTTTCATAAATTGTTTGATAAGTGAAGGAGAGCAGAGAAAAGGGAATTTTGAGCATTTCCTGAATCTAGAAAGTGCAGCAAGATGTACTTTGACCGGAGAAAAAGTAAGCCCAGACTTGGCTAGAGAAAGCAGATAATGGAGAACTTGTTCAGCAGGAGCTTGAATTGAGTGAATATTATTTGCCTCACACCAACAGCAAAATCGCTTCCATTTGAGGCGATAAGTTTTGATTCTGCTTTGGGCACGAGATTTGGCCAAAATTTCACGACAGTCTTGTGAAATGTTGAGGACCTTGAACTCTAAGAAATCAGGAGCCATGCATGCAAGTGCAGTGACTGTGGGTCCGGATGAACCACTTGGCCTCCGTCCCTTGACAACATCGTAGGCGTCGGCAGTAGGCAAATGGACTTGTCTTGAGACAATAGTAGAAGTTCCTGGAACCAATATTGTCTTGGCCAACGGGGTGCAATCAGAATTAGACGGCAACCTTCCAGCTTCATCTTGCAGAGCACCTTCCGAATCAATGGTATTGGGGGAAAAGCGTACGCACCAATCCCTGATCCCTGTTGAGGGAACCTGCTGGCATAATATTGACATTCTTTGTTCTCTGTCGTTGCGAATAGATGCAGTGCTGGTTTGCCCCAAGCTTGGAACACTGTGTTCGCCTGTTCCTTTTCCAGCTTCCACTCTTAACAGTCTGACTGAGACGTGCTCCGCGTGTCCGCCAGGGTATTGAGGCCTGATGTGTTTGGCTCTCAGGGCATCTTGTGGAAAGTGACCTATTCCCACAATTCCTGAGCTTCTTGCGAGAGCATTGCTGATTTTGTTCCTCCTTGTTTGTTGATATAATACATGCTGATGGTATTGTCGGTCCGGACTATCACAGAGGAACCCTTAATCCTCTGGAGGAATGCTTGGAGAGACAGAAAAACGGTGCGGAGCTCAGCCTGTTGATCTGCTGCTGTTTTTGTCTTTGAGACCAAATCCTGCAGATGACCTCCCCATCCTTCCATGGAGGTATCGGTCGTTAAAACTAAATCTGGAATGGTCTTTGTAGGAGAGTAGGGTCTGCTTTCTATGTTCACCCCCACTTTTTGCTTTTGCTTCACTGGTTTTCGACTTAGATGTGGCTGTGGGCCTGCCAATCAGACCCACAGCCCAGCTGTTCTCTCTCTAAATTCATTCTATGTACTTTAGGTGCATAACCCAATTGGTAAGGATCACCGATTGGCCCTGTATAGTGTACCTTAGGTACCCAGGGCATAGGTGTACCCTAGGCCTACCAGGGGCTGCAGCATGTATTATGCCACCCCTGGCCTGGCCTTCCATTATGACACAACTGGCTGATCACTCAGCTGGGGCAAGGTCGTGTAATCACCCCTTGCTTAGGTGTAGTATTCCTATACCTACCTTATATATAGACACATGTGTACCTATCAGCCACTCCTATGGCAGGCCTTAACAATCCTGGAGGCAGAGTGCTTGGTAACATGTCAGATGGTGCTCTAGCATGAGCTGAGCCTGTCTGCAGCTTTCGGAACCATGTCCTTATAGCTATTCTATGATATAGCCTACCATATACTCTTAAAGTACCTTATAATCTTAAACGGTTATGGTAACTATGGTTTGGCTTTATCAAAACATGTCATGTAAGGTGTCTAACACTTTGGAATAATACCCCCATACCATTTCTGGCAATGAGGATATTATTCCTCCCTTCTAGAGGGAGAAGACATGTGGAAACCTACTTACCCGGTTAAAGTTAACCAGAGCCCCAGCATCACAAAATGGATGCTCCTTGCACAGACACAAGTCTGACCTCCTGCTGCTGGGAGTCCTTCCAGCGAGGGAGGCTTGGACAATAGGTTTCCTGCCTTGGGAGGTGCGAGCACCACCCCAGACAGGCCTTAGTGTATTGGGGCAGGGAGGGATGAAAGAAACTAGACACTGCCTGGGGCACACAAGGTGTCCCATGCATACTCCAGTTCAAACCGGCGCTGGGGCACTCCAGCCCCAGCTCTGGCGCAAAACTGGACAAAGGAAAGGGGGTGTAACCACTCCCCTTCCTGGTTCCACCCATAGGAGGGACCTTGCAGGTAGCCAAGCCCACTAGCCCAGTATATCAGTAGGTAGCTGAGCCCTGCAGAATTAGATTATCCTGAATCTGCAACTTGAACAGAAACTCTGGACCTTCGACATTCGACCTCAGGAAGAAGACTGAAGAATCTTCCTTGTGGCCAAGGAGTGACCACCCTGGGCAACCAGGCACCATCCAGCGACCGCTGCTTGCTTTGCGACTGATCCTACGAGGGACGGCTGCAGAGACTGACCAGCGCCGAGACTTCCAGACACCTCTGAACCAGATCCACATCTACAGCAAAGCTGAGACCCGTGAAAGCGACGAGGGACGTGGGACCAGCGACTTGGGAAAAGTGGCTAGTAACTGACTAGCGCAACTTCTGAGGCTTCCTCGAGGCTGTGCTTGGGGAATTGAGAAGCCCCCATCCCGAGCACCATCTGCAAAGAAGACCAGCTCCCCACACTTCACATGTTCTGCGTGGGGCCCTTCTGCACCTGAGTTGCTCGACGTGTTGTCCGGTTGCTGGCCCGTTGGCTAGTGACCTTTTTGACGACGAACCTTTGATTTCACCTTGCTGGTCCGGCTCCTCCAGACTGGCACTCGCTCCTCTGTGAAAGAGAAGCACCCCAGACCTTCCTGGTCTGCACCAGAAGCAAGTCCTCCATTCTGCGTGGGTTCCGCTTGCCAAGGCTTGTTGGATCCTAACTCGACATCGCCGGCGCCGACAGCAAGAGCCTTCGTGGGACAGCTCGCCTCCTGGTCCTGGTCATCCTCGACGTCTCCTGGTACCCGTGGCTGCTGCGACAAGCTTCACCTCTCCACCTGCATCTGAACGACATCGCCTGGTTCCTTCCTGGCTCCTGGCTGGTGACCTAGACTCTGTCCCTTCTGCTTGCAGGTATCCTTCCTTCTTGATTCCATCCTTGGGATCCACCGGACACTCTTCACTGACCGCCTGTCAGCAACTTTCCTTCAGGCATCCATAGGAGTCAACGACGAAACCCGACGCAAGTTCCCACCTATGCACCCGCAGCCCGTGGGCTAGGTAACTTGAGTACTCCAGTGCTCACAAGGGTATTGACTATCCTAGGGTCTAGTTTCCAAGTCTCGAACTCCTAGCTATTCCAGAAGTGTCCTAAAACTCTTAATTTCTAATAAATACTATTTCTATTGACTTTTACGCATTACGCGTGAGTGTTTCCACTCTGCACCTGAATCCCCTGGGCCTCCCACTTCCTAACCTTTGGTAGTATAGTGTAGCCCCAGCGATTCCCTATGCCTAGGCCTATCCTGTGTTCGTGACAGTGGTTCTTATACCACTTACTTAGTATATGGTTTGCGTGGCCCCTAGGGCCTAACTGTATTACTTACCTGTGTGACTTAATGTATGCTTAAATAAGACTGTGTTGTACTTACCTCGAATCTCATAAAGAGTGCTGAGGGTATTTTGACTAGAATAAATACATTCTATTTTTATATATATATATCTGTTGTGGTGTCCTTTCATTTGGTATTCAAGGGATTACAAATGGTATAACAGCTGGCTTCACATGCCATACAGAGTTTAGCCTAAGACTGCTCTTGTCCATGCTACCACTAGGATAGCTGGTCTAGAAGGTTGACTTTACAACCAATCACCATAAGGGTTGTTTGGACTGATATAAGGTGTACACTAGAACTAGTGACATCATACATCAGGCCAACTTCTCACAGTCTGTAGGAATGTGAGACCCTGGGTTAGATTCTCTGTCTACGACCACCAATGTAGAGAATTTATCATGCGCGGCGTGACCTTGATGGTATCGTCAAACAAACCCATGGCTTGTTGCCATTGAGTGACAAGAATGCGTTGCACTGGACCATGTGTAACCTTGCTCCGAGAAAAAACATGACTTGGAGAGGACGTAACTGATTTGCTGTCGTTGAGAATCAGCCTCAGAGAAGAGAAGGGATGGATACATTCTGCTGTGGCAATCTTGGTTTCATGTTCTGAAGGATCTTTGAGCAGCCAATTGTAGGAGAGTAGGGTCTGCTTTCTATGTTCACCCCCACTTTTTGCTTTTGCTTTACTGGTTTTCGACTTAGATGTGGCTGTGGGCCTGCTAATCAGACCCACAGCCCTGCTGTTCTCTCTCTAAATTACTACTATGTACTTTAGGTGCATAACCCATTTGGATAGGATCACCTTATTGGGCCCTGTACAGTGTACCCTAGGTACCCAGGGCATAGGTGTACCCTAGGCCTACCAGGGGCTGCAGCATGTATTGTGCCACCCCTGGCCTGGCCTTCCATTTTGACACAACTGGCTGATCACTCAGCTGGGGCAAGGTCGTGTAATCACCCCTTGCTTAGGTGTAGTATTCCTATACCTAACTTACATATAGACACATGTGTACCTATCAGTCACTCCTATGGCAGGCCTTGACAATCCTGGAGGCAGAGTGCTTGGTAACATGTGAGATGGTGCTCTAGCATGAGCTGAGCCTGTCTGCAGCTTTCGGAACCAAGTCCTTATAGCTGTTCTATGATATAGCCTACCATATACTCTTAAAGTACCTTATAATCTTAGACGGTTATGGTAACTATGGTTTGGCTTTATCAAAACATGTCGTGTAAGGTGTCTAACACTCGGGAATAATACCCCCATGCCATTTCTGGACATGAGAATATTATTCCCCCCTTCTAGAGGGAAAGACATGTTAAAATCATACTTCAACTGTTAGCCTCTGACCAAAGCCTCAGCATCACAAAATGGATGCTGCTGCCACGACACAAGTCTGACCTCCTGCAGCTGGGAGTGATCCCAGCCAGGGAGGCCTGGACAATAGGTTTCCTGCTTGGGGAGGTGCTAGCACCTCCCCAGACAGCCTTTAGTGTATTGGGGCAGGGTGGGCTGAAAGGAATGAGACATGCCTGGGGCACACAAGGTGTTCCTTGCATAGTCCAGTTCAAACCGGCGCTGGGGCACTCCAGCCCCAGCTCTGGCGCGAAACTGGACAAAGGGAAGTGGGTGTAACCACCCCCTCCCAGGTCCCACCCATAAGGCGTGACCTAGCAGGTATCCCAGCCCCCCAGATTAGTATAAGAGTGGGAGTTGGGCCTCAAGACTTTAGATTATCCTGAACCTGCAAAACTGAACAGAAACTCTGGACCTTCGACATTCGACGAAAGAAGAAGACTGAAGAATCTCCCTTGTAGCCAAGGAGTGGCTACCCTGTGCAAACAGGCACCATCAAGTGACTACCCTTTGCTTTGTGAAACGTCCGACGAGGAACCGATTGCAGAGCCCGACCAGAGCCTTGATTTCCAGACTTCTCCGACCCTCATCCACATCTGCAGCAGAGCTGAGATCCGTGGAGGCGACGAGCGACGTGGGACCGGCTACCTGGGAAAAGTGGCTAGTAACTTACAGCGCAGCTTCTGAGGTACCCTCGAAGTTGTGCACCGGGGATTGAGAAGCCCCAACCCCAAGCACCATCTGCACCGAAGACCAGCCCCCCACACTCCACGAGTCCTGCGTGGGGCCCTTCAGCATTTTCCTGCTTGCCGCGTCTGTCCGGTTGCTTGCCCGCTGGCTAGTGGCCTTTGTGACGACGCTCCCTGAAATCTGCTGCGCTGGTTTGGCTCCTCCAGACTGGCTCCCGCTTCTCTGCAAAGAAGAAGCACCCCAGACCTTCCTGGTCTGCACCAGAAGCAAGTCCTTTGTTCTTCGTGGGTTCCGCTTGCCAAGGCTTGGTGAGTCCTAGTCCAACTTCGACGCCGCCGACAGCAAGAGCCTTCGTGGGACAGCTCGCCTCCTGGTCCTGGTCGTCCTCGACGCTTCCTGGTCCTCCTGGCTGCAGCGACAAGCTTCACCTTCTCCTGCAACTCTTCACGACATCGCCTGGTTCCTTCCTGGTTCCACGTGGTCACTGGCTAGTGACCTTGACTCTGTCCCCTCTGCTTGCAGGTTTCTTCTCTTCTTGATCCCAGGCTTGGGATCCACCGGACACTCTCTCCTGACTGCCTGTCAGCATCTTTCTTCAGGCATCCATAGGAGTCGACGACGAAAACGACGCATCTTCACCCCTATGCACCCGCAGCCTGTGGGCTAGGTAACTTGGGTACTCCGGTGCTCATCAGGATAGTGACTATCCTAGTGTCTAGTTTTCAAGTCTCAACTTCCTAGCTACTCCGGAAGTGTCCTAAATCTATCTATTTCTAAACTGTAACATTGCTATTGACTTTTACGCATTACGCGTGAGTGTTTCCACTCTGCACACGAATCCCGTGGGCCTCCCACTTCCTAACTAACGCTAGTGTAGTGTAGCCCCAGCGATTCCCTAGGCCTAGGCCTATTCTATTTCCGTGACAGTGGTTCTTATACCACTTCTTTAGTATATGGTTTGCGTGGCCCCTAGGGCCTAACTGTATTACTTACCTGTGTGACTTACTGTATGCATTAATAAGACTGTGTTGTACTTACCTCTAAACTCATAAAGAGTGCTGAGGGTTTGCTTAGAATAAATACACTTTATTTTATATATATATCTGTTGTGGTGTCCTTTCATTTGGTATTCAAGGGATTATATATGGTATCACAGCTGGCTTCACATGCCATTCAGAGTTTAGCCTAAGACTGCTCTTGTCCATGCTACCACTAGGATAGCTGGTCTATAAGGTTGACTTTACAACCAATCACCATAAGGGTATTTGGACTGATATAAGGTGTACACTATAACTAGTGACATCATACATCAGGCCAACTTCTCACATTGGTGAGCAGCGGTTGGGATCTGAGCTTGCTGTTGTAATACCATTGTAATCTTGAGATACTAAATTGAAAGATCACACAGATATTGTCTAGGTACATATAACATAGATTATTATACTTAAGTCCTACTGGACTTTGTAGTTGTAGGTTGAAGGGAATAACACACCCTGACTACAACTACTAGAAAGGTTTAGTAGATACAACTAGTGTAGGTAGGTGCACACACCACACCCTCACTAGATCATGCCTCTGGGAGGAGATCAAGTAGATGCTCTCTCAGGAGGGGCAGGTCTGCAGAAGACCCCCTCTAGGTATGATACCTTAACATTCCAGGAGATGAGACAATTGTGTACCTCCAGAGGAATAAAACAGGGTGCAAACCCTACCATCCTTCAGTTAAGACAACTCCTAGAGGAGTATGATGCTCAGAGGGCATCTCAGGAAGGTGCCCTAGGCACAGAGGAGGGTCTACCCACCACAGAGGAGTCAGATGGGGCTTCAGATGGGGAGGTAGATAGCCAGAGCCAAGTAAGGAGACTTAGCCAGGCTAACTTAAGTTTACATGGGAGTTTGCATGGGGTCCCCCCATACAGACCCACAAGTAGACATTCACAGAGAAACAGGAAGGACAGATCCCCTTCAGGGGAATCCATCCACTCCCATGTCTCTAACATCTCTAATGCTTCCTCTCACAGGGGAATGACTTCACCTGAGAGAAAGGAGCATGCAGCCAGAATGAGGGAGGCTAATCTGAGGATTCAGAGGGAAGAACTTGCCCTTGCCAAAGAGAAGCTTGCTCTGGCTAGAGAACAAAAGTTAAGTGGGTTAGAACCCACTGGTGGCAGCAACATTCCTAGAGATAGAGACAGGCACTATGATAATAGAAACCTGAGCAAGATTGTCCCTCCCTACAAGTGTGGGGATGACATCCACAAATGGATAACTGCTTTGGAGAGAGCTTGCAAAGTACAGCAGGTACCCCAAAGTCAGTGGGCAGCTATCTTGTGGCTCTCCTTCTCTGAGAAAGGAAGAGACAAGCTCCTCACAGTTAGTGATGAGGATGCAGATAATTACACTGTCCTGAAGAGTGCTCTGATTGATGGGTTTGGCCTAACCACTGAACAATACAGGTTGTTGTTCAGGGATACCCAGAAGACACAGACTCAGGACTGGACTGACTTTGTAGATTGTGCCACTAAGGCTCTGGAAGGCTGGCTATTGGGAAGTAAGGTTAAGGACTATACAGGATTGTATAATTTGATCATGAGAGAACAAATACTTAACAACTGTCAAAACCAGCTATTGCATCAACACCTGATTGATTCTGATCTGACTTCTCCCCAAGAATTGGGAAAGAAGGCAGATAGATGGGTCAGGACTAGAGTTAAGCAGAAAAACCAGAACCAGGGCGGTGATCAGAAAAAGGCAGACCAGAAGGGTAATGATCAGAAACAAAAAGACCAGAAGTCTTCACCAGGCCCCCAAAAGACTCAGGGGGAGGGTGGTTCCAAAAAGGATAAGAAGAAAGAAGGCCAAAAGAAACCATGGTGCAACTATTGTAAGTCTACCTCACATTGGTTTAGTGAGTGCACCAAAAAGGATAAGCCCCCAGCCACCATTGCCCCTAAGGCAACTGTACCCCCTAGTTCAGCTGTAAGTGGTGGTTCCCAGCAAAAGGGTGTAGTAGGGTTAACCCTGGGAACTGAGGAGGATTCTGGCCTAGTCAGAGTACCTACTCAGGCTGTCCTGATCTGTGATGGGGACTTAGCTTTGTCCTCTACTGTAGGCCCCAGTAACCTGGGCAAGTACAGACAGACACCTTTTATCAACCAAAGAATGGCTCAGGCCTACAGGGACACTGGGGCTAGTGTCACAATGGTGACACCTGCTTTTGTGGACCCTGGACAGATCATACTAGGTGAGAATTACCTAGTGACCAACGCTAGCAATGCCACTACCTCCCATAGTGTGGCTATTGTTAACTTCTCCTGGGGAGGGGTAACTGGCCTCAAGAAAGTTGTTGTTAGTTCAGACCTTCCTGTAGAGTGTTTACTGGGCAATGATCTTGAAACTTCAGTTTGGTCTGAAGTGGAGTATAGGACCCATGCAGAAATGCTGGGGATAGATGCACATGTCCTTGCTGTGACCAGGTCACAGGCCAAAAAGTGCAACACTGAGCAAGTGCTGGATCCTGAAATTATGGACCAGTCACAATCCAAGAGAAAGAGCAGTAGGGTTAAGGCTGTGCCTTCCCCCCTGCCTCAGGTGGTGGATCAGCCCTCCCAGGAGGATGATTCTGAGAGCCCTGAAGGAACTGTCCTAGAAGAACTTGAACCTGATCAGGTTGAGTTTCTTGGGACAGGGGGACCTTCCAGGGCAGATCTGAGGCAGGCTCAATTAGACTGCCCCTCTCTTGAACCCCTCAGACAGCTGGCTGCTGCTGAGGCTGCAGGGAATGCTCAAGGTACCCATAGAGTGTATTGGGATGAAGGGCTACTGTACTCAGAGGCTAGAGACCCCAAGCCTGGTGCATCCAGGAGGTTGGTCATACCACTGAAGTTCAGAGGCTTCCTTCTAACCTTGGCCCATGATATTCCCCTTGCAGGACATTTAGGCCAGAACAAGACTTGGGACAGGCTTGTCCCTCACTTTCACTGGCCCCATATGTCAGAAGATACTAAGGAGTTTTGTCGCTCCTGTGTCACCTGCCAAGCCAGTGGCAAATCAGGTGGCACCACAAAGGCCCCCCTCATACCACTACCTGTGGTGGGGGTCCCCTTTGAAAGAGTGGGCATAGATATTGTAGGACCAATGGACCCACAAACAGCATCTGGGCACAGATTCATACTGGTGATAGTGGACCATGCCACCAGGTACCCAGAAGCAATTCCCCTGAGGACCACAACAGCTCCTGTTGTGGCAAGGGCCCTGCTTGGAGTATTCTCCAGAGTGGGCTTTCCAAAGGAGGTCATTTCTGACAGAGGTGCCAACTTTATGTCAGGATACTTGACTGCAATGTGGAAGGAGTGTGGTGTTAACTATAAGTTCACCACACCCTATCACCCACAGTGCAATGGGCTTGTTGAGAGATTCAACAAGACCCTAAAGGGAATGATAAAAGGATTACCAGACAAGCTTAGGCGAAGATGGGACATCCTTTTACCCTGCCTTCTGTTTGCTTACAGAGAGGTCCCACAAAAGGGGGTTGGCTACAGCCCTTTTGAGCTTTTGTTTGGACATCCTGTAAGAGGACCCCTGTGTTTGGTGAAGGAAGGATGGGAGAGACCTCTCAGACAACCCAAACTAGACATAGTGGATTATGTACTTGGTCTCCGCTCCAGGATGGCAGAGTATATGAAGAAGGCTTCTAAAAACCTTGAGGCAAGCCAAGAACTCCAAAAAGCTTGGCATGACCAAAAGGCTGTACTGACTGTTTACCAGCCAGGGCAGAAAGTGTGGGTGTTGGAGCCAGTGGCCCCAGCAGCACTCCAAGACAAATGGTCTGGACCCCACACTATTGTTGAGAAAAAGGGAGAAGTCACCTACTTGGTGGACCTTGGGACTCCCAGAAGCCCCCACAGGGTGCTTCATGTCAACAGATTGAAGGCATGTGTTGACAGGGCAGACATGGGGCTACTCATGGCTACAGATGAGGGGCAGGAGGAAGAGAGTGACCCTCTCCCAGACCTGTTGACTCAGAACCCTGATGATGGCTCAGTTGATGGTGTGGTCTTTTCTGACAGCCTCACTGTCCATCAGCAACAGGACTGCAGACAAGTTCTGCAGGCCTACAGACATATGTTCTCTCTGACCCCAAGTCAGACAAACTGGTGCACCCATGAGGTGGACACTGGTGACAGTCTGCCTGTGAAGAGTAAAATCTACAGGCAACCTGACCATGTCAGGGACTGCATAAAAGTTGAGGTACAAAAGATGTTGGAGCTGGGAGTCATTGAACCTTCAGAGAGCCCTTGGGCTAGTCCTGTAGTCCTTGTGCCAAAACCTCACACCCAAGATGGTAAGAGAGAGATGAGGTTTTGCGTGGATTACAGAGGTCTCAATGCTGTCACTAGGACAGATGCCCACCCAATACCTAGGGCAGATGAGCTCATTGACAGACTGGCAGCTGCTAAGTTTTTGAGCACATTTGACCTAACAGCAGGCTACTGGCAAATCAGACTAGCTGAGAGTGCAAAGGCCAAAACTGCTTTCTCGACCCCAGGAGGACATTATCAATTTGTGGTAATGCCCTTTGGTTTGAAGAATGCACCTGCCACTTTCCAAAGGCTGGTGAATCAAGTCCTTACTGGGTTGGATGATTATTGTGCAGCTTATCTTGATGATATTGCTGTCTTTAGCTCCACCTGGGAGGATCACCTGGTCCACCTGAGGAATGTTTTAGAGGCCCTGCAAAAGGCAGGCCTCACTATCAAGGCCACTAAGTGCCAGATAGGGCAGAGCAAGGTTGTATACCTGGGCCACCTAGTTGGTGGGGGTCAGGTTCAACCACTGGAGAGCAAGATCCAGACCATAAAGGACTGGGCTCCTCCAACTACCCAGACTCAGGTCAGAGCTTTCTTGGGCCTGTCTGGGTACTACAGAAAGTTTGTTAAGAACTATGGGTCCATAGTGACACCACTTAATGACTTGACCTCCAAGAAGATGCCAAAGAAAGTTCAGTGGACAGCAAGCTGTCAAAAAGCATTTGATGACCTGAAGCAGGCCATGTGCAGTGCACCTATTCTGAAAAGTCCAGACTACTCCAAAGAGTTCATTGTCCAGACAGATGCTTCTGAGTTAGGTGTGGGAGCTGTTCTTTCACAACTGAATGTAGATGGTCAAGACCAGCCAATTGCTTTTATAAGTAGAAGGCTGACCCCTAGAGAGAAACGTTGGTCAGCTATTGAGAGGGAGGCCTTTGCTGTGGTTTGGGCCCTGAAGAAGCTGAGGCCATACTTGTTTGGCACTCACTTCAAGATTCAGACAGACCATAAGCCCCTCTTGTGGCTAAATCAGATGAAGGGTGAAAATCCCAAACTTCTTAGGTGGTCCATTTCCCTACAGGGGATGGACTTCACAGTGGAACATAGACCTGGGACTGACCATGCCAATGCAGATGGACTCTCCAGATATTTCCACTTAGAACATGAAGACTCAACTGGTCAAGGTTAGTTTAATGTCCCTAAGTTTGGGGGGGGTTGTGTAGGAGAGTAGGGTCTGCTTTCTATGTTCACCCCCACTTTTTGCTTTTGCTTTACTGGTTTTCGACTTAGATGTGGCTGTGGGCCTGCTAATCAGACCCACAGCCCTGCTGTTCTCTCTCTAAATTACTACTATGTACTTTAGGTGCATAACCCATTTGGATAGGATCACCTTATTGGGCCCTGTACAGTGTACCCTAGGTACCCAGGGCATAGGTGTACCCTAGGCCTACCAGGGGCTGCAGCATGTATTGTGCCACCCCTGGCCTGGCCTTCCATTTTGACACAACTGGCTGATCACTCAGCTGGGGCAAGGTCGTGTAATCACCCCTTGCTTAGGTGTAGTATTCCTATACCTAACTTACATATAGACACATGTGTACCTATCAGTCACTCCTATGGCAGGCCTTGACAATCCTGGAGGCAGAGTGCTTGGTAACATGTGAGATGGTGCTCTAGCATGAGCTGAGCCTGTCTGCAGCTTTCGGAACCAAGTCCTTATAGCTGTTCTATGATATAGCCTACCATATACTCTTAAAGTACCTTATAATCTTAGACGGTTATGGTAACTATGGTTTGGCTTTATCAAAACATGTCGTGTAAGGTGTCTAACACTCGGGAATAATACCCCCATGCCATTTCTGGACATGAGAATATTATTCCCCCCTTCTAGAGGGAAAGACATGTTAAAATCATACTTCAACTGTTAGCCTCTGACCAAAGCCTCAGCATCACAAAATGGATGCTGCTGCCACGACACAAGTCTGACCTCCTGCAGCTGGGAGTGATCCCAGCCAGGGAGGCCTGGACAATAGGTTTCCTGCTTGGGGAGGTGCTAGCACCTCCCCAGACAGCCTTTAGTGTATTGGGGCAGGGTGGGCTGAAAGGAATGAGACATGCCTGGGGCACACAAGGTGTTCCTTGCATAGTCCAGTTCAAACCGGCGCTGGGGCACTCCAGCCCCAGCTCTGGCGCGAAACTGGACAAAGGGAAGTGGGTGTAACCACCCCCTCCCAGGTCCCACCCATAAGGCGTGACCTAGCAGGTATCCCAGCCCCCCAGATTAGTATAAGAGTGGGAGTTGGGCCTCAAGACTTTAGATTATCCTGAACCTGCAAAACTGAACAGAAACTCTGGACCTTCGACATTCGACGAAAGAAGAAGACTGAAGAATCTCCCTTGTAGCCAAGGAGTGGCTACCCTGTGCAAACAGGCACCATCAAGTGACTACCCTTTGCTTTGTGAAACGTTCGACGAGGAACCGATTGCAGAGCCCGACCAGAGCCTTGATTTCCAGACTTCTCCGACCCTCATCCACATCTGCAGCAGAGCTGAGATCCGTGGAGGCGACGAGCGACGTGGGACCGGCTACCTGGGAAAAGTGGCTAGTAACTTACAGCGCAGCTTCTGAGGTACCCTCGAAGTTGTGCACCGGGGATTGAGAAGCCCCAACCCCAAGCACCATCTGCACCGAAGACCAGCCCCCCACACTCCACGAGTCCTGCGTGGGGCCCTTCAGCATTTTCCTGCTTGCCGCGTCTGTCCGGTTGCTTGCCCGCTGGCTAGTGGCCTTTGTGACGACGCTCCCTGAAATCTGCTGTGCTGGTTTGGCTCCTCCAGACTGACTCCCGCTTCTCTGCAAAGAAGAAGCACCCCAGACCTTCCTGGTCTGCACCAGAAGCAAGTCCTTTGTTCTTCGTGGGTTCCGCTTGCCAAGGCTTGGTGAGTCCTAGTCCAACTTCGACGCCGCCGACAGCAAGAGCCTTCGTGGGACAGCTCGCCTCCTGGTCCTGGTCGTCCTCGACGCTTCCTGGTCCTCCTGGCTGCAGCGACAAGCTTCACCTTCTCCTGCAACTCTTCACGACATCGCCTGGTTCCTTCCTGGTTCCACGTGGTCACTGGCTAGTGACCTTGACTCTGTCCCCTCTGCTTGCAGGTTTCTTCTCTTCTTGATCCCAGGCTTGGGATCCACCGGACACTCTCTCCTGACTGCCTGTCAGCATCTTTCTTCAGGCATCCATAGGAGTCGACGACGAAAACGACGCATCTTCACCCCTATGCACCCGCAGCCTGTGGGCTAGGTAACTTGGGTACTCCGGTGCTCATCAGGATAGTGACTATCCTAGTGTCTAGTTTTCAAGTCTCAACTTCCTAGCTACTCCGGAAGTGTCCTAAATCTATCTATTTCTAAACTGTAACATTGCTATTGACTTTTACGCATTACGCGTGAGTGTTTCCACTCTGCACACGAATCCCGTGGGCCTCCCACTTCCTAACTAACGCTAGTGTAGTGTAGCCCCAGCGATTCCCTAGGCCTAGGCCTATTCTATTTCCGTGACAGTGGTTCTTATACCACTTCTTTAGTATATGGTTTGCGTGGCCCCTAGGGCCTAACTGTATTACTTACCTGTGTGACTTACTGTATGCATTAATAAGACTGTGTTGTACTTACCTCTAAACTCATAAAGAGTGCTGAGGGTTTGCTTAGAATAAATACACTTTATTTTATATATATATCTGTTGTGGTGTCCTTTCATTTGGTATTCAAGGGATTATATATGGTATCACAGCTGGCTTCACATGCCATTCAGAGTTTAGCCTAAGACTGCTCTTGTCCATGCTACCACTAGGATAGCTGGTCTATAAGGTTGACTTTACAACCAATCACCATAAGGGTATTTGGACTGATATAAGGTGTACACTATAACTAGTGACATCATACATCAGGCCAACTTCTCACACCAATCATCTAGATAAGGGAATACTTGTATTCCTCGAGATCTCAATGCTGCTGCCACTGGTGCCAAGCACTTCGTGAAGGTTGTTGGTGCCAATTTCAGCCCAAACAGGAGCACTTTGAACTGATAATGGGCGCCAGCCACTTGAAAGCGAAGATATTTGGGATGTTTGGGGTGGATAGGTATGTGGAAATACGCTTCTTCCATATCCAGAGAAGCCATAAAATCTCCTTTGTTTAAACAACTCAAAATCTCGTGAAGACAAGGGGAAGGGGGACCCCTGGGCAGAGTAGTAGGTGGCTGTTTGATGAATTCCAGGGTGTGGCCGTTGGTTACTAGGTCTGGAACCCATTGGTCTGATGTAATTCCCTGCCACTTGTGAACAAAAGCTGATATCTTCTGGCCCACGGGTAAGGAGGGTAAAATGGTTTGCGCCCTGTGGAGATCACTGCTTCCTGTTAGCGTCTTGGCCTTGATACTGTGATCTCTTTCGACCACCCTGACGGGAGAAACTAGTCGTAGACTATTGACAGTATGATGTCTGTCTGTAAGGCTGTACTGGGATTGATACTGCCTATTCTGTTGGTTTTGGTATCCTCCTCTTGATGAAAAACCACGTCCTCTCGCTCTTCTGAAAGATCTGCGCCCGTATTGAAGGGTGCCTAATGATCTTGCAGTATCCGTGTTAGTTTTTATAGCTAAGAGGGCCTCATCAATATGTTTACCAAACCAAAAACTCTCCATCCAAGGCCATGTCTAGAATCTTTGTTTGCCCCTCAGGTTTGAAAGTAGTGGCTTTAAGCCATCCCTGGCGTCTAAGCACTGCAGCCCCTGCTAGCTGACGGAAGTTGGTGTTCACTATGTCCAAGGCGCAATCTATAGTTTCCGATGTAGCACGTTCTCCTTCCAACATAATCTTTCTTGCTTCCTGCCTTTGGTCCTCAGGAATGAGGTCAATGAGACGCGCCATGTCTGACCACATTTGACGGTCATAACAGCCGATTATGGCTAGAGGATTGCCAGCTCTAATAGAGGCCGCTGCCATGGTAGAGAATTTTTTGCCTATAAGGTCCAGACAACGTCCTTCCTTGTCAGGCAGTGTGGCGATAGGCGTTGCGGGATTTTTAGTTCGCTGTTGGGCGGCCTGTAAAATTACTGAAGCTGGCCGAGGGTGACCCATCAGACAGTATGGGCTTTTAGCAGGTGCACAGTATTTCTTTTCTATGCGCGGAAGCACTACTGGAATAGATGTAGTCTATTATAGGTACCACTCTCGAGATCTTCCTGGACTCTTCCTTGAAATCATGAAGGAAACATTCTGCCTGTTCGACTAACTGGCAGTAGAAGTCTAGCTCTTGCCCGCTTCATTAAATTATGTACCGGATGCAGTCATAGATGAGGCCATCGTAGACGATCTCATCGTAGACTTTGCTGTCGTAGACATGGGTATGTAGACGAGGTTATTGCAGACGAGGCCGTCGTCATAGATGACCGTCCTGAACAACCATCATAGATGAGGCTGTCGTAGACGACCGTCATAGACAATGCCATCATAGATGAGGCAATCATAGGTGAGGCCATCCGTATATGAGGCAATCATAGATGAGGCAGTCCTATGATGGCCATTTGTGGATGAGGCCATTCGTGGATGAGACCATTCGTGGATGAGGCCATTCGTAGATGAGGCCATCCATAAATGATGAGGCTGTCGTAGACGACCGTCATAGACAATACCATCATAGATGATGCAATCATAGGTGAGGCCATCCGTAGATGAGGCAGTCATAGATGAGGCAATCGTATGATGAGGTTTTCTTCGAGATGAGGCTGTCCTAGGCAATCTCATTGTAGAGGAGGCCAGCGTAGATGAGGGCATTCGTGGGTGAGACCATCATAGATGAGGCCGTCGTCGACGACCGTCGTAGATGAGGCCATCGTCGACGACCGTCGTAGATGAGGCCGTCGTCGACGACCGTCGTAGATGAGGCCGTCGTCGGCGACCGCCGTAGATGAGGCCGTCGTCGACGACCGTCGTAGATGAGGCTGTCGTCGACGACCGTCGTAGATGAGGCCGTCGTCGACGACCGTCGTAGATGAGGCCGTCGTCGACGACCGTCGTAGATGAGGCCGTCGTCGGCGACCGTCGTAGATGAGGCCGTCGACGACGACCGTCGTAGATGAGGCAGTCGTCGACGACCGCCGTAGATGAAGCCGTCGTAGACGACTGTCATAGATGAGACCATCGTAGACGACCGTCGTAGATGAGGCCGTCGTAGACGACCGTCGTAGATGAGGCTGTCGTAGACGACCGTCGTAGATGAGGCCATCGTCGACGACCGTCGTAGATGAGGCCGTCGTAAATGAGGCCGTCGTCGACGACCATCGTAGATGAGGCCGTCGTCGATGACCGTCGTAGATGAGGCCGTCGTCGACGACCGTCGTAGATGAGGCAGTCGTCGACGACCGCCGTAGATGAAGCCGTCGTAGACGACCGTCGTAGATGAGACCGTCGTAGACGACCGTCGTAGATGAGGCCGTCGTAGACGGCCGTCGTAGATGAGGCCGTCGTCGACGACCGTCGTAGATGAGGCCGTCGTCGACTACCGTCGTAGATGAGGCCGTCGTAGACGACCGTCGTAGATGAGGCCGTCGTCGACGACCGTCGTAGATGAGGCCGTCGTAGACGACCGTCGTAGATGAGGCCGTCGTCGACGACCGTCGTAGATGAGGCCGTCCTCGACGACCGTCGTAGATGAGGCCGTCCTCGACGACCATCGTAGATGAGGCCGTCGTAGATGAGGCCGTCGTAGACGACCGTCGTAGATGAGGCAGTCGTAGACGACCATCATAGACGACCATCATAGGAGGCCATCATAGACGAGGCCATCGTAGATGAGGTCAATATTGGTGAGGCAGTAATAGTAGACATGGAGTTTTGTAATAGACTCCTTAATGCCAGGTTAAAAGGATTTCCCTGATATAGAGTCAGGGATGAAAAGGGAGTTGTAGGATCAGCCTCTGAGGAGGTTTTTCCCAATTGCCTCTCTCTGTGAGAAGTGCCTTATCAAGACTCAAGGTAAGTCTTTATGGCTTTTTTGCTCGCCCTCTGGAGGCTCCTGGCGCGACCTCTCCCTTTGACCTCTCCTATGAGGTGAAGGAATCCTCGTTGTTCTCATCAGAAGTGACAGATTAAAGTCTCTGTAGTCCCAATAATAGCCTCATCTCTCAGAACGTGAGAGTTATTGAGGAAAAGGTTAGACAAATTTCGTAGTCTATTACCTTGTTTTCTGCCACTCTGCCATATTACTGCCTTAATAGGGTCAGAGAAATGAAGTATGATCTTGGATGATCCAAAAAGTAGTAATAGCTGAAGAAACTGAGCAGAGCTCAGGGAGACTCCCTTCACACACGACGTGCGGTGAAAATCTGAGAACTGCCTCTGCTGGGAAGGTTCTAGAGGGTGCTAGCAGCTGATTGGCTGGGACCAATCTTTGGTTCTTTTTACTATAATGATGTAGATAGGCTACTAAGACTTAGGCCTTAGGCTTTTTCTTTTAGCCTACTACTATTATTTACTCTTGGCACTACTTTTGTATTTACCGTGGGACTCCTGCCTCGGCGGCGGGGAATGATTCAGGCATGTGCATATATGAAAGATACCCCAATACTGGATAACGCTTGCGTTGTGATGGGACGTGTGGTTCTGACCGTGTTATTAATGCTGTTTCCCACCTTGCTCAGGCTGGATACATTCAGCACCAGTGACCCACAGATTCCATGGTCCATTTTTGAGAATGCATTAACCATGACCCACCTGCCCCAAAATGTTCTACAAGCAAATAGGCAGGGGCTCATCTGTGGTCCTACAGTGGCCTCCTTGCAGCACACAGGCAGTCCAAGCACAGACGACAAGCAGTCGCATAGCAACATGTCCAAATCACCTCCTCACTTGAGAGAGCTGCTGCACTGAAGGATTCCAGAGTTATGTATGGCCCAGAGGCAGTTTGTTTACAAGCTCCACAAACACTCACTTTGTGCATCGAAGTGAAACAACCAATGGAAAAGCAAACTTTGCAATGTACTCCACATGACTCGGGCATGTCCACAGCATGTGAATATAGGTTCCCCGTGTTATTCTGTTTGAATCTGTGTGGTTACTGACAGAAAAATAGGAACCACGGGTTAATGTCAGGAATCCACCAATCTGTTTAGCGACCATCTCTTTGAGTAGAAATAGAGGAGCAAAATACCGTAGGTTAAGCTGTTATCCTCGGTGGAGAAGGCTATTTCCACTGCGGAGATTACTGGACCGAGTAATCCTCAAGACCCTTCAAACTCGTCATCGTGGACTTTTCAAGATGGCCACCGATGCACTGGATGTGGAAAATGAGCGGTCTAGTATTCCCAAGCAGATGGAAGACCAGTGCACGCAAGTGATTAGCGCTCCTCGCACTTCAACTGAATTTCCTATGGCGGCAGCAGCGTCTCCTTTCTGCGTCTGTCAGATCTGAGGTATTTGGATTTGAGACACTTTTAAGGAAGAGTCAAGTAAGTGTCTCTGAAGAAATTCAAGAACCCTGTGAGTAGTGTCTTTGGTGTTTAAAGAAAATCCAAAGTATTATTTGAGTAAAATCTTCGTTGGTCAAAATGTCCAAGCTCTGAGATTAACTTTTATTCAGCCTTCAGTCGTCTAAAGTGGAAAAGGTGAACTTATAAAGACTGAAATAATTTAATTATTAGTTTGAAGCGTTTTTTTGTGTAGTAAGAAATTCTTTCTTGTGTGACTCGAGATTTGAACAGGATAAAAGGAACTGTGCTGAAAATAAATCAGTCCTTATTCATTAAAAGAAAGTCAAGAGAAAAGACTGGCATATTTTAAATTCCAGCTCAAGGAATTTTCCTCATGAATATTTAGTTTGAGAACCGTCAGCTGTCAATCAGAAAGGAATCTTTCCAAGAAATAAAATCTAAATATATATATATATTATCTACTGGCGGTCGCCAGTAGATAGTTATAGTTAGGACCCTGTTTCCATAGGAAATCCGCAACATTCTATTTGGAATAACTTTGGCGCCGGTCGACGAATCCTCGCGAAATTTTCAAAATAGGTGGGGCGCTACGCTCTGCTCCTACCCTGAAAGTCTCGGGGGGATTCGTCAAGCGGGGGCTGAGATAAAAGGGGGGTCCCAAAACGCGTTTTTCCCATGCATTTTTCCATAGGACCTTTAGACACAGCTACAGCCCGAACGGCTGAACAGAGTTACTTGAAATTTGGCAGAGAGGTAGTCCTCAGGTCAAGGAAGTTCCTTTTGTAGGTCTGGTGTAAATCTGTTCAGTAGTTCCTGAGAAAATAGCATTTAAATCAATATATATATCTGTGGCAGCTTACGGTGCGCTCACCGTGCGCTTACGGTAAGCTTACCGTACGCGTACGGTGACGTGCGCGAGCGCGATTCTGATTGGCTGTTAGATCTTAGTAAACATTCGAATCGTTCGAAACCAGGAAGCGGCGGCCGCCATTTTCTCTCTCGCACTCTGAGGGGGGGAGGAAAAACAAAGGCCAAAAACGTGTAAAGGGACTGTTTAGACAGCTCCTAACCACCTAGCCTTGATGAATGTGTCCCCAAAGAACCCCCAAGGCCAAAAATGCATTTTTATTTTTTTACGAAAAATCGCCGATTACGCTTACCGTACGCGTACGGTAAAAAAACTGATAAAAAAAAAAATTATACAAAATTTCCCCACCCCGTGTGCAAATTGTGCCTGCAGGGCACCATTTGTGCATGGCTTATCCACTAATGAGGAAAATGTAAAAGCTTACCTTTCACAACGAAGCGCATAATATCTCCTCCATGTGCGCACGGTGCGCGAAGCGCATCGTGCGTACATGGCCCATCCATGGCACTAACTGCATAAAGTGGGCGCGCGGTGCGCGAAGCGCACCGTGCGCGCACGGAACGAACTGCGTTAAGTGGGCGCGCACGCCACGAATGGCGTAAAGAAACTTAGCATTTAAAAAAACGTACAAATTCACTGAAAAAACCATAGGTTTCACACACGTTATAGTTAGGAATTAGCATTTAAAAAACCTTGCAAATTCAGTGAAAAAACCATAGGTTCCACACATGTTATAGTTAGCTGGACATTTTACTGATAAAAAAACTATGAAATTCCCCCGTTATAGTTAGTGCAGGCAACTATAACTCACGCGACCGCAATCCTCTGCTGATGACATATGTGTCTTTATGAAAAAAATATATTTGTAATATATGTATAGCTAAAATTTAATGGAAGAAGACATGGGCTAATAATTGTCTAAATACAGTATTAGCATCAGCAGAGGATTGCGGTCGCGTGAGTTATAGTTGCCTGCACTAACTATAACGGGGGAATTTCATTGGTTTTTTATCAGTAAAATGTCCAGCTAACTATAACATGTGTGAAACCTATGGTTTTTTCACTGAATTTGCATATATATATATATATATATATATATATATGTATCTAGCAACTGAACAACGTGAGCTGTTTTTACAAGCATTCTTATTGAGAAAAAGCAGCAGATAAAAGACTCAATATACAACAGATTAACCTACCACATCAAAAGAAAGGTTTAACAGAGAGCAGCTAACCTCGAGTTAAAACAGGTAAAAAGAAAAAGACTGAAAGAACTGTGAGAGAGTAGCACTCGAGAATTAGTAGAAGTTGGTTTGTCCCTAACAATTGTTGTGCTAATCTGTTACAGGTGTTCCCTCAAAACACACCCGAGAGCCGTGTAGGAAGGTGAATTCCAGAAGAACTTGACGGGAGGAGTCTCTCTTTTATCCCCTTTCCCCTTTGATTAGTGCTTTAGGCTGAGATATGTGAATTAGTATGCATTGGTCGAGAGCACTTATAAAGGGAATTGGGGAAGAAATCTTCTGCTCCTGAGGAGGTCGATTTGAAGTGTCTGACAGTTAATTCTCCTTTCCCTGATGTTTAGGAACGATTTTACAGCATGAAATAATAAAATAATTCCAGTGCACTGCAATTCATAATAAGAGGTTATGTGGTAAACCCAGACATGTGTAGATGATTACTGCTGCTGAGATGGTCACGCGTTTCCACCCACCCCTCCAGGTGGCTTCACTTACCCCTACATAAACACAACCTTGCCCAGATGCAAAGACAGTGTATGCTCCAGGAATCTGTGTCAGCGTGGCTTTCTGCAGCAGTAACCGATTAGCGTTATTCACCGTGAAGCTAGCTCTGAAGCCTTTTGGGGTTGTAACCAACACGGAAGCCACTCCTTGGACACTGTATGTTATGGATGCGTACTTTGCAAGGGCTTGAAGTGCCACCACGGTGTCCTGTGGAAACAGAGAGAGAAATTACACACAAGTGTATGGTGTTTATTTACAAGACTCTTGTGCCGCTGTAACGTCACTTATGATATGAGACAAAGTGACGTACCGGTGGCACAGGGGGCTTGTAAATTAGACCCTGAATGCATTGTTTTCTGCCCTGGCACAAGACTCAGCCTGTGGACAGAGCATTCACTATAGCCTTATAGCCCGCCATAGCGGGCTGTACCGGCCATTACAGGCCCGCTTCAGCTCGGCTCGGGCCTTTAACAATGGAGCAGGACTATACTGGCCGGTATAGCCCAGCTATGGAGGGCTATAAGGCTATTAGAACATCCTGCCACAAAAGGGCTGAATATTCTAACAAATAAAACAAAGGCCTCTCGAGCCCGAGGGGATTTATATCCCCTTGGGCTCTGAGAGGCCTTTGTTCACAGCAGCAGCTGTGAATGAGGAAAAAACATTAGAATGTTGCTCTGCGGGCTTCTACCGGCCCGTAGAAGCCCGGAGCACTCCATTGTCTGCAATGGAGTGCTCAACATTCTACTGTTCTAATAGAAGATGAAACACTCTGAAGAGAGACAACAATTAGATTTTTGACATTTTCTAGATGCTGAGAACGGTACAAAGTTTACCTGGGTAGAGGCAAATCCCCCGTAGGCATTCTGCTGCCGAGAAAGCCACATCACGATCTGGGCGGCCTTGCCGATGTCAGCACTGGGCACGCTGGGCACTGAGATCAGAGCCAGGAGCACGTAAGCAGTGGTCTCAACATCTACAGACAGGGGCCCTTCCCAGAAGTCAGAAGATGCTGGGGGCGCACTGCTATATGCCCAGTGCATCTGACCATCTAGAGGAAAATAAGAAACAGGTGTGTTAGGGTGGGCAGAGATGGACAGGGGAGGGAGCATGAGCCAGCAAAGGCTGGAGGGAGAAGAACTCAAGAGGCGTGACCAGTGCTTAATTTGTAAAAAGTAAATAGGGGCCAGGGCTCTCATCAGGTCACCACAGCTTGTATCACCCATTGCCCCCGCCAGCACTTCCAATGACAGTACCAACACAAATACTAATCATCCCACTGCTACAAGTGTCACAATTCAGACTGTTTGAGGCCCCAAAGCCATGAGAATGGCTTGCGTGGCAGGTAGTAGTTGTTTTCAATGTATATTGAATGAATAAACAACTGTTGTTCTACTCATCTTTAAATTATACCAAAAGCACCGCCATGTGGCAGCCGTCATTACTGGTGGTGTTGACAATTAAATGCCAGTGCCAAGCACCGGAAACCACCTGCTCAAATTAATTACTGCGTGTGACCACTGCCAGAGGCGATGGCTAACAGGACAGACAAAGGCTGAAGATGGGGAGGCTTGTGAGGCTATTTTTATCCTATCGGAGAGCGGATAATGGATAGGTCTTTCTGGACATTCTTCGAAAGGGACATCAGTGGCTGTCTCCTAACAGCTGGAGCATGCACAGCACCAATGCTGGGTTCATTTAAAACACCCATCCCCTTAGGGTTGCCATCTTCTCAGAAAAATGCCTGCAGTTTGTTTAAATTTTGGTATTCTGACAGGAACAAGAGTTCCGCCTACACCCCGATGGACTTGCATTGGAATGTGAGTCGATTCTACAGTGAATATTTCTGGGAAGAATGTACATCCAACCTATTCAACTATTTAATCTGAATACATGTCTTGTGAAAAGGACTTGAAGTTTTCAACCTTCCAATAAAATAATACCCTCCTGTGTGTCTGGCATTAATTCCTATTGCATCTGACACTCATGAAGCCCTGCCCTGTCAGCAATAGAAACTGAACAGGAGTGATGTATAGAAGAAAAAATATATGTTTATTTTAGTCTGAGTGCCACTTAGGAATTATGAATAACAACCAAAGGAGCCTCTACAATCTTTATTACATTTGGGATACTTTATTCTATACAATACATGATCCGCCAAAAAAGAAAAATAAATAAAGATATGTTGAAAATTAAATATGTAGACTTCCTATCGACAGCATTTTCCTCAAACACCATTACTTGCCAAATAAAACAAAAAATTAGATAGAGAAAACGAGAATAGTTTTTGTCCACTAGCATTACGTTTACGGAATCTCAGGAGGGACAAAGAAAAAAAATGAAAATATCAACTTTGTGGCTACAAGAACCGCGCAGCTCTTACCAAGTCGTGATGAAACAGGAAGCTCTACTAGAGAAAGCAATGGGAAAGTCACTGGGGATTGTTCATACTTTCTGGTCACTATTAAATGCAGTGATGGATAAAAGGCAAGTGAATATTTTATTTAAAAAAAAAAAAGAAAACAATGTGGAAATGTGATATAATTTTTCCCCCACATTGGGAATGTGGTTTAAACATCGATTAGGTACACTTTAGGAACAGGGCGTTTCAGTATTACATCATCAATTCAGAGTTTAGACAGTGCTTAAAGTCAACCATGACACCCTAGCACTTTCCTTGTTCAAGCAAGGACATGACCATAGAGGGTTGTATGATGGAAGCCAGCATGCATTTAGCCCACATGCCTTTACAACGCAGTCACTTCCCCGATGTTACCATGTGTTACTTTACCACGCAAGTCGTTACAACGACTTGCTTTTATTGGGCGCTGGACTTTGGAATAGTATAAATTACAACTTCAAACCCAGTCTGTGTGTTGCAGTAACAATGCTGTTGGATACAGCTGCTCATGTGTAAATGTTTTCGTTCCTCTTACAGAGCTTTCAGTGAAAAGATAGCTATCTTTTTGAATAATGCAGGACGATTTAATGAGTTTCTAACTGGTGTACATTTCACTCTTTACCAAGTGGGAAATGTCTCCTACTGCAGGAATAAAATGTAGTTCTTCTTATCTTTAATTTTCTTAAACATACATTTTCAAATTTCTGCAGTCTTTTTGCCTAATTCAAACACCTATATCCGATTAGTTTGAATCACTTATTAGCTCTGTATCTATAACTTGTTATGTTTGTTCAAGAAACCTTTTCTCCTCCCAGAGCCGCTTTTGGTGTAAAACCAGGATCACCCATTTTTCAATCCTCCTCTGAGACATATACTTAGTAGCACTACTTTACTTGTAAACAAAATAAATAAATAAGTACCAGGACCCTTGTCAGGAGGTCAGGACTACAGCTTGCACCACCAATTTCACCCGTCAGTGCAGCCAGTGCCTGTAACAACACAACTATTAACCATCACACTCTTACAAGTGTGACTATTCGAGGCCCCAAAAGCTGGGAGATTGGCTTGGGCAGCATGTATTAGTCATTTGTAATGTATATTGAACTGATAAACAACTGATGTTGTGCTCATCTCCATACTTCACAAACAGTGCCACCATGTGGCAGCTGTCATAGGTGCCCGTGTTGACAATTAAGTTCAAGTGCTGAGCACTGGAAATCACCGGCTCAAATGAAGCACTGCTGATTATTCTTCCGTAAACTCTTCTTGCTGCTTTACAGCACTTTTGGGGTGAGCGATGAAGAAGACCAGGTGAAAAACAGATAAACTACCAGTAGTGTTCTGAAGGGCTAAATGTATTGGGCCCTATTCACAAAGGAGAATGTATATGTGTAGATTTAAACATGCGTAAACTTACCTAGTAGTAACTCTACACTGTTTTGCTATTTATAATTTCCGACAGAAACTTTACTACTAGGTGCAGATGACCATGCCTCCCCAACCACAAAATAGCAAGTGGAACCTGCTACAATGGGATTTACAAATGTAACGTTACTACAATTTACTTTTAACACGTAGGTGGAGGCATCCACCACCAGGGCAGAGGCTTCCCTATGGTAGAGTATAGGGAAATGTAATATTTAATACTTGTTTAAAAAAACACTATTTTAATGTACATTAAAAATGCAAATGAACTCAAAATAATTACTGCTAATCGAAAACTAATAATAAACATTAGTACATTAAATGTATTATATATATTTAAATAAATATATATAAATGTAATTCATAATTAATATTACTTAGAATTATATGAAAAAACCTTCCTATCAGTTTATATTTAATTATTAGTAAAGAAATATTTTTTTGCAATATTTATTTAATTTCAATTTGTATTTAAACGTTTCAGCACAATGATTTAAAAAAAATAAGTATCAGTATATAATTTGAAAGAAAAAGTTAAATTGACTACTGTAACTTTTAACACTATATATAGATATATACATATGCACACACACACACACACACACACACACACACACACACACACACACACACACGCACACACACACATTTATATAACATTGGAATATATTATATTTTTTTAACATTGTTTCCTGAGGTTAGTGTAGATCAATGGGCTTACTCTTTTGTGAGCTGGTGTGTTAGCCCATCCCTTCCTAACCTTTCCCTACACCCCCTATCTACCCCCATCTAATTGAATTTCCAATTTTCCAGCCTCTCCCTCAGGTTCCTCAGACATTTAGCACTAAAATGTACACCTATTTGTGCAGAGACCTCAGAAACCGGGACAGAGACCTCCACAAATAAAACATAGGAGAGGCAGAGACTAAGGTATCTGCACATAGCTTTCAGAATAGCAACACAATACTGCTGCTTGGTCCTCTATGAAGTCTTTCTGTTTCAAATATTACAAGCACATCCTGCAAATAAACACATACATGAATATGTTCAATAGAAAGATAATCTAGAGAAATAAATGAAAAACTTTAAATTAATAGATTGATGTTAATAACAGGATAAAGCATATAAGGAAATGATGGTGTGATGATTGGTTTTGGCACTCCACCAGATGAAGGGTTTTAAAGCTGTGGCTTTGCTTTATGGTAGGCTGCGACTGCGCAAGCTGTGTAAAAAAAGTTGGCACAAAGTTTGATGCATTTCGGTAGAACTGAAACTGAACCAACATTTGACATCCCAGGTTTAGCAAATCTGTATGTGAATACCTACAGGTACCATTGATTTAAATATAATGACATTTTTTATTTATATGAAATGTTTGAAAATGTTCAGCAATAAGGTGTATATATATCTTCATGTATAATTACTTTTCTAATGTGTTGTTGGCTTTAGATTGTCTTCATATGATATGTGACAATTTGTGTTAAAACGAATAAAAAAGACGATAGCCTGAAGGAGGTGGATAATTTAAATTTAACCCACCGAAACGCGTCAACTATCTTTCCTTCACAATCTGCATGCACTGAACAATTGTACCTGATGAATACATTCATAATTGTGCAGTGACGTATGGTGGCAGATGTGAATGTTTAAAATAACTAACTAATTTGTCTGTTAATTTAAATTTTTCCTTTAGCTTCATTATATTGTGTGACATTTAAGATGCATGTATAGGCTTTTTCTATTGATGATACATTTATAGCAATATATTAAATTTATGTTTTTTGATACACATGCTAATATTATGATGTTTGCACGTGGTTAATTTTTTTAATTGAGTGAACATGTGATTGAGGAGTGGATTCAAATTTAATTGCCATTTTTGGGAGAATACCTGGGGAGAGTTTATTGGTGATTTGGTTCATCCCAGGTTTAGACAACTGGTAATAAATGCTTAGTTGCTGTGATTGACAAAACTTAAATGACATGCATATGTATAAAGACATTTATTTGTTTATGATGTTTTGCAGACTGCCATGTGCCACCACGATCCATTTAAATAGATTTTTTAATGTATTGTATTTTAAGTAAAGAGGATATCTTAGATTACCTCCCACTCCAGCCGAAGTCATAGAGAAAAACTTCCATTATACAGAGAATAAATAACAGCAAATTGTGTGATATAGCCCCACAATAGTAATAAGGGATTCCAGGGACAATAAACCACAAGATGGGCTGTGCAGGTCTTCAAATATTAGTAGGACCTCGGATTACTGGTTTCCAAAACACTGATAAATGTGAACTAGAGCACCCTCGTAGTGAAATGTAAATCCATTAAAAAAGTTATGAAATGAAGCAGCTTCTAGACAGTGACAGCATACCTGAGATGATGACCACATTGTTGAGCCCAGACATCAGGGTTGCCCTCTGGGCGGAGTCACCCGACAGCGTAAAGACGTAAGCCAGCAGCGCCTTGGTGTAGACACTCGTGACACCAGACAGAGTATTTTTCAGGCAGGTCAAGCCCTTGCTTACAATGGGGTCCTATGAGGTGGAGAAAGACATGTTATTACCCTTCTCTGAGGGGTGGGCTCCTCTGGTGTCAAGGCATGTGAGCGAAACACGAGGAGTGGTGGACAGGACCAACAGGTAGTGTGAAGGACTGATGCACATGGGATCAAGTGTGCGAGGGCAGAATACAAGCAGTCTGCTGAGCAAGCATTTGTTTTAGAAGAAGTAGGCAAAGGGGCCTGTGCTGCAGGAAGTGAGCAACCAGGATGTGTATAGCAGGGAAGTTTTATGAGAAGACAGGAGTTACAGAGCATCTGCAGAGGAAAAAGGGCTAAGGGAAATGTACAAAGGAGATATCAATTGCAGGGAAAATGTCAGGGAATATGGACGAGAGAGAATGAGAAAGTTTGCAGAGAGGATATGGCTTCCAGGGAGTGTTAAGAAGATGTGCATGGTAAGGAATATGAAGAGAGGATGCAGTTGCAAGACAGTGTGAAGGAAGATATGTCAGCAGGCTATATCTTTTCCAGTAAGCCATAGCCTATCTGCATACATTCAGCAAAGCATATGTCCTTGACACCACACACACCCCACAGTACGTACTGTATTACCACAATACCTCCTATTCATTTAGCCTTGCACAACAAGATTTTACCTGCTTTTCAAATTCAAGAGATTACACCACAATTTCTGCAGCCCATACTTTACACGCTGGTCCTTGCAAACAATATCTACTTTGCAAATTCCCTGCAAGCAATTGTCTGGTGTGTGATTTTAATATAGTGTAGTTTCAAAAATATCAACTGACACAAATGTTATGTAAAAATTATTGTGATGTTAAAAATATTCCAGGGCAGAAAATTGCAGGTAAGACTATCATTTTGAGGTGCTTTCTATTGTTTTTTAAATATAGTTATTTATAATATCATTTTGAAATTATTTTGTTGCATTTTATTCGTTTTTGTGTTGCTTGTCATTTTTATTTTAATGTTAACAGTGTGAAATTATTTTTTATTATAGTTTATATATTTTTTGATTTGGTAATAAGTGTAAAGATGTTTTATTTTATTTGAATTTTTTTATTTATTGTTGGATTGTTCAGTCTGTAGGGAAATAGGGTGGACATTTTAATATTTATTTTTAATTGCTTATTAATACTTTTTCAAAATTTGTATCTGTTAAGTTGAATATTAGTCATAAATAATTTTAATTGTAAATTATTTACTAGATACTTATAAACAGAATGGCAGTTGTATTTGTTAATTGGTTAATTAGACTACTCTTTGTAATTATTTAATTGATTTGAATAATTTGCATATTAGTTGATATTAATATGTTTTCGTTTTTAATAAAATAATCAATTTTTTATATACTGTTCCGCCAGCCTCGCCCTCGCCACCATCCCACGGATCCGCAGAACCACCACCGGAGGAAGATCATTCTCCTATCTGGCGGCCAAGACGTGGAACTCCCTCCCCGCCCACCTACGACTGACCCAGGACCACCTTCAGGAAACACCTCAAGAACTGGCTCTTCGAGCAGTAGCAGCACCCCCCCCCCCCTCCCTTGAGACCCTTATGGGTGAGTAGCGCGCTCTATAAATGTATTTTTTGATTGATTGATAAGGAATTGCGATTCCTTATTAGCGATTATTAAGGAACCGCTATTTAGGAGTCGCAATTCCTTATGCATGTAGGAATCGCTAAATAAATTGTGATTCCTACACATTCCCTATCAGAGAATCGCAAATTGCCTTGAGGCCCATAGGAATGAATGGGAAACCATTTGCAATTTGCGATTACCAAAAAGATAATCGCAAATTGCACATGCAGTTTCAGGGTACTAGGGGCCAAAAAGGACAGACTGATGCACCCCCAAAATTGGCATGTGTGCACATGTGGCACACACACATGCCCCAAGGGCCTGTGTGTGCGCCACATGGTACTTAGAAAAATATTTTTTTTCAAAAGAATTGCAAATTACCATCAACTTGGAGTTGATGGTAATTTGCGATTCCTTAATGCACAGTCGCATTCTGAGAATGCTTCTTGCATTGCATTTAGGGAGTCGCAAATTGTGATTCCCTAACTCCATTATCAAAAATAGGTAATCTCGAATTTTGCAATTACCTATTTTGCGAATGGCTTTGGGCTTGATGCATCCCAAAAGGCTAATTCCCAGTCTCAAAGTGGCCGATTCTGTGAATCGGCCCGTTTGCGACCGGTAATTAGCTTGATGCATGTGCCCCTATATGACGTACCACATAGAAAACACCGTTAGTCCAGATCACTCCCATTATTCATGGTAGTAAACACCCACCTCCCCCCTCCCGCTTCTGCTCCCCCCAACTGCAGAACTTAAAGGTACCCGATGCACCCATCACTAAACATGTAAGTGTGATAAATCGGTTTCTAAGAATCCTATCTGGTCCCATCCACGAACTCATCAAAGGAAAGGGTCGGGGGGTGCTCCCTGCACCTGTCAGTGAAAGAGATCTGGTACTTTCCATTGTGTGGTAAGGGCTAGGCTGGGTGTTCCCCCGATTAAGTGTTGTACCCTTTTGCTCTGAAAGCCATCACCATTTTGCTTTGAAAGCCAAATGTGAGCCCTGTATTTTTCTGGTTAGTCGCTCCATTGCTAATATGGCCCACAGTTTCTGGTGTTACTGTATGTATGGTGGGCAGTGTGGTTTCTTCCAGTGATGGGTCATGGTTAATCTTGCTGCACTAATTCACTATAAGCACATATGCCCCTTGATATCTGAGGGGTTTCAGACTCAAAAGAATTACATCTGGTGTTGTAGGTATCAGGACAGTTAGAACTTGTTGGAGTACTTGAAATACCTCTCCCAAGATTGGGCGAATTACAGGACAGTCCCACCATATGTAAAGGGCATAGCCAAGTGCTCTGCCTCCCCTCCAGAACCTAGTAGAGGCGTTGTGGTACATGCTGTGTAGCTTACGGAGGGGATTAATGGCATCCGAACCATACTTTGTAGTGTATCTCTCACCCCAAGGATGAGGGGGGTGAGGAGTGTATGCCCTTGTGCAGTCTTTCCCATCTTTTTGGGGTCACCTGCATACCTAGAGTACATTCCCATTCTCTGTAGTGATGCCAGAGGGTGTGGTGACATGATTTAGGAGTCGTTTGTACAACATTGAAATTGTACCCTGTGTGCATGTCAATTTAGAGAACTGTAGTTTGAATAGGGTTTTTTCCTCTGGGTCGCCCAGTGTTGAATCTGGGCATATTGTAATCTTTCAGTTTCCGGAAGCCCATAAGTGTATCACCACTGCTGAAAGGACTTCGGAGTCTGGGCCTTGTACATATCTGCAATCATTCTGCATCCTCCCTCCATCCAGTTAAGGAAGGCGTGGCTATCTAGGGTGGGTAAAAGCACTGGATTGTAGTGTATATGGGGACAGATAAGACACCAGCCCTCTCACACCCAAATATTTCGCTCATGTCTTTGGAGTCTTTAGAGTTGTGGATACCAGTGTGCTAATATATGCTTTGGGTGGCCTGTAGCGCTTCTCCAGCCATACCAGGTCTCACTGGGGCGGGCGGACTACAGAATGCTCCATCTGCAGCCAATTGTCTTACATAGTATTTTGGACCAGTCTGCCAAAGGTCTCAGTTATGGGGCTGCATAGTAATGCGGGATGCTAGGAGCCACCACAGGCCCAACGCCCTCAGTTGGCTCATCAATGTCTGCTGGAGTCTAGTAGCCTTACCTTTCCATATGAGTGTCATAGATTTTTGTAGGACATGTTTCAGTTAGATGGGATCTAGCCAAAAGGGGAAGGGCTTGACAGACTTAGGGAAGTCATGGGAGCACGTTCATTTTCTCCAGTATTTTCAGTATTTGTAAAGCGCGAACAATTACCCGAAGGTGTCAAGGCGCTGGGGGCCGTCAGGAAGATTAGGCAAGCTTTTGGCCAGAGTCACATGGTGCTGGGCTGATCTGCTACCAGCGATCGAACCGTGAGCCCCCTGATTCCGGAGTCAGTCACCCTGGCTGCTGCGCCACACCTCTTTTGATCACATTAATGCAACCAAACCATGAGAGCATCAGTGTGCCCTAGTTATAGAGTTCTTCAGTTGCAGAAGTGAGTATGGGTGTGGGGTAGTTGGAAGTGAAGAGATCCTTCACAGACCACATAAGGCAGATTACCAGATAATGGATGAAAGTTTTAGCCCACCAAAACTGGAAGTGAGATGGTGGCAACACTGCCTTGTTTGCTGCAAGAATCAAGTTGAGAATCTCTGATTTATAGTAGTCAGTCATGTATCCAGATACACTATCAAAGGCTACTAGGAGGTTTACTACTGCGAGAATCTAAGTAGTTGGTGCATCCAGTTTCAAAAGCACGTCATCCGCATAGAGGGAGTTTTTTAATTCCCTCTGGCTGAATTTGATACCCCTGACTGCGCTGGTCAGCCTGATTATACAGGACAGGGATTCGATAAATAGGTCAAACATGAGCGGTGAAAAGGGGACATCCCTGTCCGGTGCCCCTGGTAAGCCTAAATGGTCTTGAGAGATACCTGTTGAGGGTGACTCTAGTGACAGCGTTGACATAATTGGAGAAAATCATCTGTAGGAATCTAGGGCGCAAACCCATTTTCTGAAGTGTGAGCCGCAGGAAGTTCCAGTCCACCCGATTAAAGCCCTTCTCGGAGTCAAGGGACAACAAGATGGCGGTACATTTTCTATCAGGTGGATGGCTGCTCTGATGTTTTCATGTGATAGGCACTTCTGAACAAAGCCTCTCTTGTCTGGGTCTACCAGGATGGTTAGCAACATGCCGAGTTGGGTCGCAAGGATTTTGGTGTATAGCTTAGTGTCAATGGTCAGTAGGACTATAGGTCTTCTACAAGGTGCACTGCTTAACATCCTTATTTGGTTTTGGGATGACCATCACCACCGCCTCTCCCATTGCCTGTGTGATGGTCCCCGCGGAAGCACAGGTTCATAAGTTTTGGGAAGAGTGCGTTTTATAAAATGTGGCTGTAAGGTCATATGGTGCTGGTAGTCTTGTTAGCTTTTAGGGTCTTGATAGCTAAGCGCACCTCCTCTAGGAAGATAGAGCCCTACAGCGAATCCCTTTGGTCATTCATGAGCTTTGTCAGTTGAACTGGCTCCAATAAAGCATCCCTTTCTCTTGAAGGTTGGGAAGCTCCCTTATAGAGTTTTTTGTAGAATGTGCAAAATTCGTAGACTTTCCCTTCATCATATAATACCTGGGCTACAGAAAAGGTTGTTATTTCTTTCATGTACTCTTTTTCCTGCTTGCCTCGCAAGAGTCAGGCCGAGGGGCGCCCACTTTATCTCCTGCTATATAGGCTCATTTTTTAAGGTGGACCATGTGGAGCTCCGCTTGGTTAGCGTAGTGCTTCCCAATTGACCCTTCACTGTCGTCAGGGTTTGCATTATGCAATGGGAGGACCGCTACTGCCACTGCTGCTCAATCTCCCAAATCTCATTCTCAAGTTTCCGTACTTCAAATTTATGTAGACACGTTCATTTGTTGGCCACTGCTATAAAGTGACCCCGAACCACTGTTTAAATGCATCCCATGTACCTGGGATCAGCACCTCTCCACCTTCGTTATTTTCAAAATATTCCTCTATTTGTTGTCCCATCTTGCTTTTAGTGACTGGGTCCCTAAGTATGGAGGGGTGTAAGCTCCATGTGCCCAGATGTCTTGCATTCCACATTTCTAGGTGGATCCTGATTAGAAAGTGAGCAGAGACCGATATGGGGCCAATCTCCACGTTTGGATATGTCCCACAAGAGAGTTGTTAAGTAAGATATAATCAATTCTGGAGTGGGTGCGTTGTACTTAAGAGTAGAAAGTGTAGGCCTTGGTCACAGGATTGAAGTCTCCCCAGGCATTGTGTTGGAGTTAATCCTCATTGGATTTTCTCAGCCTTTTGGAGGAGGCTCCAGCATGTTTATCATTCCACCGCCTCCTTGTCTATGTATAGATTCCAAACCATATTCAGATTTCCGGCCAGCATGATGTCCCCACCGGCCAGCTCTGCTACCTGCCCTAGGAAGTCTATCATGACCATGTCCTGAGCCGCTTTTGGGGCATATAAAGTAGCTCCAGTGAGAGGTGTCCCGTGGAGTGTCTCCACGAGATTGAGATACCTTTCCTCTATGTAGGCATGCATGACTGAAACTGGGAGATTACACTTAAAATATATTGCCATCCCTCTCTGCTTGGTATTGGCTGAGGAGTGGTAGCTTGTTGAGTATGTTGTATGCTTCACTTCCCCCTAATCCATGTGGAGGAGATGGGTCTCTTGTCAGCAGATTCTTGGAGGGCCAGAACGCCCACGTCTATTCAGCAAGTTGAGTCCCCTTGTATTTAGTGAGACGAGTTGGATCATGGATGTGTCTGAATAGGTGGTACGCAAATACAGGTCAGGTAAAGAAACTAAAGAAAGAATGGGCAAGGTGGATGCAACGGTCCTTCCCCACCATTTTAAGCCCCCAATTCTCCCAAAACATTCTACAACAAATCAAGAAACAATAATTAACTAATAACAAATCATCATGCATTGCATGAGGCCTGGTGTAGTGTCGAATTGTTTGAATAGCGTGGTAGGAGAGGGTTATGTCCATCCCCTGTATCTCTAAGTATGTGGGCAAGAGGCCTATCTCCACAGCCGGACCGGCCCAACCCGGAGGCGGACTAATACACTCCAATAGAGCCATTCCACCAGGCGCAAATGATAAATGTGTTTATGTTACATCGGCATCCATCCTGCGAGTACAGCCGTAACCTGGATGATAATTGTTGCATCCCTGTCCAGCCTAGAGGGGTCCATCACCCCCAGACTCCCATCCATTGATTATTACTTTGCTCAGGGGGGATTCCTACTAGGGGTCATCTCGGGTTCCCTGGGTGCACCTCAGTATTCCTTGCATGCAATGCATTAGATAAATAAGGCCATCACTGTCAATGGAGTCCAGCTTTTACTCGTGGCTGTGGCACATGCTTAGGCTGGGTCTTTGTGAGGCCTGCTACTATGAAGATCTGCTGACGTCCCCTGGGTGCACCTCAGTATTCCTTGCATGCAATATATTAGATAAATAAGGCCATCACTGTCAATGGAGTCCAGCTTTTACTCGTGGCTGTGGCATATGCTTAGGCTGGGTCTTTGTGAGGCCTGCTACTATGAAGATCTGCTGACGTGCCCCAAGCGGTAGCACAGTATCTTACTACATTTCCAACTCAGCCTTGCGTCAGTGACCCCGGAGCCATTCTTGATCCTCTACAGCATGTTGTGGCGGTGTCCAACTGCCCTTCCTTGGGTGGCCTCGGGTCTCCTGTGGCCCCCACCCCAATCCTCAAAGTCATGTGTGCCATGCATTGTGTCTGTTCTTTGGATGGAATATCCCCTATCATGGTTATGCTCGACAACACTCTTCCCTTGAGTCACATGAGGGTCCTAGTACGGTGTCCCCAATGCGCGGTACTTCAGATGAGGTAATGAGTGTGATGCCCAGCAGGGTGTGCGCACTCTTTGGGTTTGATACAGTACAGCATTTGCTCCTAGCTCAAATAAGAGGCCAAAGGGATACGTCCATCTATATCAAATCCTGTCCTCTCTTAGTTTCAAGGTAATAGGCTGAAAGGCCGCAGGTTGGTGCAGAGTTAGTTCTGATACATCTTAGAATATTGTGCAAAAGTCATTTTGAAAGCTCACTTCTCCTGCTTTTCTAGCTTACTGGAGGGCCTTCGATTTCTCTACTAAATAGTGGAACTTGATCAGCATGTCTCTGGGGCATTGCTGTTGGGAGGATTTCCTGGGGCCTACACGATGTATCCTGTCTGCCTTTATCTCAGGTTGGTTATCCCCTAATAGCAAGGAAAGCATTCCCACCCCAAAGGGTTCCAGATTAGTGTCCAGAATCTCCCCGCTGAGGCCTCGGATGTGGAGATTTTCTTGCCTTGGACAATTTTCCAGGTCTTTGAGTTTCTCAAATGCATTTTTAAGTTGATCTTCCTTAGTCATAAGGTAGGCCCTGGTAGCCCATTTGGCAGGGTGCTGTGTAATTGAAAGGTTGGGCATGTACTTTTAAATTTTACATGTACTGGTAGAGAAAACTCCTAAATTTGTTTTCCACTACTGTGAGACCTAACACTCTCATGGTATAACATTAGGGTTTCCTTAATACATTTAATAAACTGTAATTCATAATTGGGAGCAGGAAGATATATCATGTTTGGCACTTATGAAATTGTTATGAGAGACCCTCTTAAATGGTAAAGACAGACTTTTCATTACAATTTTGAAAATGCCATTTTTATAAACTTGGTATTTACCTTCACTCAGCCCTTTGTGCCTGCAGTCTGTCTTAGGTAACATGATTGGGTGTAATTGACAGTAATACTTTGTGAATCCCTCTCAGACTGTCACACAATAGAAGGATTAGGTGTGCCTCAATGAGCCATCTGCTGGCAGGATGGGGGTGGAGCTGTGTACAGCCACACTTACACCTGAATAGCCTGTGCTCTGCCATCACACAAAGAGCCTAAAGACCTTGTATTGTCGCTACAGCCAGGTTGGGGCCAGGACAAGAGAGTAGGGAAATTCCATGCACTTATGAAACCTTTCTAGAAGATTCTCCCACCTTCCAAAAAAAGGGCACTAGGGTATAAAATAGGACTTTCAAATCCACTCTTCAGTTCACTAATGGACCTGCGGAAGGACTCTCAGAGGACTACCTGCTGCTGTAACATGCTGTGCACGATGCCAGACTACTGCTGTACCTTGAAGGACTTTTTGCTGCCTGGAGCCTGCCTTGAACCCTCAGAGACCAGCACTGCTGCTGAGCCCTGCAAGTTCATCTGCACCCAGGACTGCCAGAAATTACTCCCAGGGTCAGTTTGCTGGCCTCCTGTTCAGAGCCGCCACAGGAACATAGGAAGGCTCCCACCATCTTGAACCCACACATGGGCCCAGCAAGAATTAGTCCTGAACCCCCAAGAGGTGTCCCACTAGTCCTGGACCATAGTGTGTGGTACCATATGTGCCCAGATGGCCAATTTCCAAAACTGAGAACTTTTGACAAATTTTGACTCAGAAGTGTTCTGAGAACCAGGAGAAGACCCGAAATACTCTGCTCGCCTATATGCCCGATGTGCATCACCGGTGTGATTGACTTTGCAGCTTATCCTGCTATGTTCTTCTCCACAGCAAATCTGTTTCATCAGTCCTTTGCCAAAGCGGTATCCAACTGTCTTCGGCTACAGGCCTTTGCTCAGTCCCGCTGGAGATTTTTGACTTCCATTTCGGCGACTAAGTCCGAACATAGAAATCTTCACCATGGCTTCAACCCAGGCCGTCCATGACAAAGCTCCCTCCTTGGACAACACCAGCAACTTTGCCACGCTGAACTTTACCTTCTCAGAACAATTTCTTCAAGAATTTGTTTACATCCGAAGGTAAGCACTGACTAGGACCAATCCATTTCTTGTATCCGAAACACACTCCAGTATGGTTGGCCTTAACTTTCGACTTTGACTCATTCTTGCTGCACTATATGTCCACTGTTGGTGCTTTGATTTTTTATTCTTCTTTTCAAACAAAAGGAATCAGGAGCGATTTAGGCTCCTAAATGATACATGTAAATAAGGGGGTATGCGGTTCCTTGAAGTGAGGGAAAATTCAGGTCTTTCTGAACACACCCCGAAGGATGTCATGCTTCAATAGTGGGCCTGCTACTCGTCGCGCCGGAGCTGCAATGTACGACGGGCACCCGCAAAGGTTTTTTTTTTCAGAGATCCTGTTTTGATGAAGCCGTATGGTGTGTGCGGGTGTGTGGGCTAGGTAGTGCAGTGAGTGTATGAGTGATTTTAAAATAGGTCTAGGACAACCCTTTCTAATATTTTATTCCTAGGGGGCACTAGCCTAATTAAAAGAGAGTGACCCTGAATGGATGGGATGATCCTACAGGGCCCGTGTGATATATATGGTCGACATCTTCCATGCCAGTGGTAGCCCCTAGCGGGTCTAGTGGCGCTTCATCAGGGCCATATTTAGGAAAATTATTCAACTCTAGCACTACCGCAATGCTGGTTCAAAATTCATGTGATGTGATGGTAACCAGCCTTGAAGTGAAGATCCAGGTCCTAGTTGGCCTGGAGATCTGAGACCTGAAAAAAGAGGGGAAGGGACATAGATAGGAAATAAAAACAAGGACCACAGTAGACCTGGATTAGGAGATTATTTAACAACAAGGTTATGACGGTGTAATTATATCCGAGGGTAAGCTATACCAGGAGCACCTGATTATTACGGTGTCTGTGGTGCGTGAAACACACATATCATGCTTATTTTAGTGATTGACAGATTGTCATAATGAGGAATGGTGAGTCCACGTAGTTAGGAAAGTCACACCAGCAGGGAATACGACCATAAGGGTGCTTAAGACATCTGGTGTTATCATAAACGAGAGGGGCACTCAGAAGTCGGTGGACTATCCCTTTCGTAGGTGCTACCCATTGTAGGTGGCATTGTGTTGAGGTAGTGGTGGGGATTGTGTAAATAATCAACCGACCGACATAACTGACAAACAACATAAGTTTGTTGTAAATCGCCCAGAGTTGAGATATTATCTCTGTGTGACCAGGTATAGGCATTTAACCATGTGCAATAAACAGTTCCTTAGGCTATTCCTATACGAGCATCCCAAGTGGGGGCATGGTACTAACTTTATTCATCGTGGTGATCATGGACAAAAACAAATATGGCCAAGCGCACGTAATCATGACCTGAGCCAGCGCGCAGGATCGAATAATAGACTCACCAATACAGAAATAGGCCTGAGCTGATGGGGGCGTGTGACAGAGCACTTCGTTGCTCTGACCTGTAACAGAATAAATACACCGTGCGTATGATCAGTAAACGCGGCACAGCGTATATCTTACCGGCATAGTTGCTTCCAAGCCAGTGATGATTTCAGGAAAGAGGAAGGTACACTCACAACTTGGAGGCGCAGCAACTAGCTCTAATTCTACCCTTGCTCTGGTCCCCATGAGGAGTACTTCTGGGGACGTGGTATTTGTTGTAATTGTGCTAATACGTGCATGCGCCAAGTAACTAAACCTTCAACTGCGTTGGCCATTGGGGTAGGGAGTTTTATTAACATACGTTACATGGACAAAGCTTGAGTGTGGTAATCTACCCACAAATGTAATAGCATTCTGAAGTTCCAGTGAATCAACTTTTCCTTACCCCCAAAAATTATGTTATTAAGGGAACACAAGGTGAAAGGGGTGTAACAGGAGCATAATGATAGCGCATGTGACATACTAGAACTGGCGCAAGGGGTTAGGTAGTTGTATTTTGCTGAAGTGGAGCCAAGCGTGCTCCAGACACTTGTTGGCACTGAAATGGTAGGTGGCATAGCGTATTGGTGCCATTCATCCCATTCTTAATGTGTGGAAATTAACATGTTCCGCAGAAGGGTAATAGTGTTAAAATAACATGTCGCTTTGATTTTTATGCAAAAACAACAGTTGATGGACAGAATGCAGAACAATGTCATACATTCACCCCAGTACAGAGATCTGGGCCTAAATGCATCGTTTTTTTGCTCACCATGCCATTCCAGTTTGAACCCAGCCATATGCAAATCAGTCTTGACCCTGTGCCTCATGGGAACAGTCCAGACCGAACTGCCAAGCCAGGTCCTCCCTGGACTGGAACCAAGCATCCTAGGACCGGTTTCGGGGTTTCACCCCTCTTCAGCCAGGATAGCTTTATTCCAGTGGCATGGAGAGCACGGGACTCACGTCTGAGCATACCCGTCCCACTCGGGGTGACAAATGCAAAAACAACAGTTGATGGACAGAATGCAGAACAATGTCATACATTCACCCCAGTACAGAGATCTGGGCCTAAATCCATCGTTTTTTTGCTCACCATGCCATTCCAGTTTGAACCCAGCCATATGCAAATCAGTCTTGACCCTGTGCCTCATGGGAACAGTCCAGCCCGAACTGCCAAGCCAGTTCCTCCCTGGACTGGAACCAAGCATCCTAGGACCGGTTTCGGGGTTTCACCCCTCTTCAGCCAGGATAGCTTTATTCCAGTGGCATGGAGAGCACGGGACTCACGTCTGAGCATACCCGTCCCACTCGGGGTGACAAATGCAAAAACAACAGTTGATGGACAGAATGCAGAACAATGTCATACATTCACCCCAGTACAGAGATCTGGGCCTAAATCCATCGTTTTTTGCTCACCATGCCATTCCAGTTTGAACCCAGCCATATGCAAATCAGTCTTGACCCTGTGCCTCATGGGAACAGTCCAGCCCGAACTGCAAAGCCAGGTCCTCCCTGGACTGGAACCAAGCATCCTAGGACCGGTTTCGGGGTTTCACCCCTCTTCAGCCAGGATAGCTTTATTACAGTGGCATGGAGAGCACGGGACTCACGTCTGAGCATACCCGTCCCATTCGGGGCGACAAATGAAAAAACAACAGTTGATGGACAGAATGCAGAACAATGTCATACATTCACCCCAGTACATAGATCTGGGCCTAAATCCATCGTTTTTTTGCTCACCATGCCATTCCAGTTTGAACCCAGCCATATGCAAATCAGTCTTGACCCTGTGCCTCATGGGAACAGTCCAGCCCGAACTGCCAAGCCAGGTCCTCCCTGGACTGGAACCAAGCATCCCTTGCTCACTTTGCCACTGGATTCAAGCAAGCCTGGCTGAAGACCGCTGAAATGCCAGAAACCGGTCCTAGGAAGCTTGTTTCCGGTCCAGGGAAGACATGGCTTGGCAGTTCGGGCTGGACTGTTCCCATGAGGCACAGGGCCAGACTGATTTGCATATGGTCATGTCTGAACTGGGGTGGCAGAGTGGGCTAAAGAACGGTGATGGATTAAACCCAGATCTGGTGACTGGGGGTGAGTGCTTGCAATGTTCAACACTCCGTCCATCATTTCCTTTGGTTTTGCTTTGTTCGCCATAAGTTGGCAGGGTATGCTCAGACGTGAGTCCCTTGCTCACTTTGCCACTGGATTCAAGCAAGCCTGGCTGAAGACGGCTGAAATGCCAGAAACCGGTCCTAGGAAGCTTGTTTCCGGTCCAGGGAAGACATGGCTTGGCAGTTCGGGCTGGACTGTTCCCATGAGGCACAGGGTCAGACTGATTTGCATATGGCCATGTCTGAACTGGGGTGGCAGAGTGGGCTAAAGAACGGTGATGGATTAAACCCAGATCTGGTGACTGGGGGTGAGTGCTTGCAATGTTCAACACTCCGTCCATTATTTCCTTTGGTTTTACTTTGTTCGCCATAAGTTGGCAGGGTATGCTCAGACGTGAGCCCCTTGCTCACTTTGCCACTGGATTCAAGCAAGCCTGGCTGAAGACGGCTGAAATGCCAGAAACCGGTCCTTGGAAGCTTGTTTCCGGTCCAGGGAAGACATGGCTTGGCAGTTCAGGCTGGACTGTTCCCATGAGGCACAGGGTCAGACTGATTTGCATATGGCCATGTCTGAACTGGGGTGGCAGAGTGGGCTAAAGAACGGTGATGGATTAAACCCAGATCTGGTGACTGGGGGTGAGTGTTTGCAATGTTCAACACTCCGTCCATCATTTCCTTTGGGTTTGCTTTGTTCGCCATAAGTTGGCAGGGTATGCTCAGACGTGAGTCCCTTGCTCACTTTGCCACTGGATTCAAGCAAGCCTGGCTGAAGACAGCTGAAATGCCAGAATCCGGTCCTAGGAAGCTTGTTTCCGGTCCAGGGAAGACATGGCTTGGCAGTTCGTGCTGGACTGTTCCCATGAGGCACAGGGTCAGACTGATTTGCATATGGCCATGTCTGAACTGGGGTGGCAGAGTGGGCTAAAGAACGGTGATGCATTAAACCCAGATCTGGTGACTGGGGGTGAGTGCTTGCAATGTTCAACACTCCGTCCATCATTTCCTTTGGTTTTGCTTTGATTTTTTAGGCATTTGTTTTCACTAAAAATATAAAAAATTAATTACTCTGATCCTACTGATTGGATTTTTGTCATTTTAGTATCAAAATACACTCCATTTTGTTTTCAGGTACTGTTTGCACGATGTGGGGCACGATGTGGGCTTGAAGGATAAAATCTCAAGAAATTTACAAGTAGCTGGGAAAGTGCGGTCAGGACATATCTTGCAAGTAGCGGCAAAAAGAAGGAATGGTTTCTTACCTGTAAGCCTAGTTCTCTCTCAGGAGAATCTCCATTGAAATTATAAGCTCTGATAAGAGAGAGGGGAGGAGCCTAGCCTGCAGCCGAGATGGCCGCCTAGCTCTTCGGCTCCGCCGACCCTTGCGCCCTTCGTCGATATCCTGGCAAGAATCCTGTGCCTCCGAGCCCTACGTTTACCTGCGCCACGTTCCTGACCACGTTGCTGTGACTCCGGTCGAGAACGGAGCTGCCCCGGCGGAGTTGAGCCCAGGTTTCCATTCCGGCCTTCCAAGAGGTCGCGGCCGGGCCATTGTTTAGTGGGGACGGCCGGCGGCGACAACGACAGTAGCGGCCGCTGTGGAGAGGGAGGAGCCGGTGCACCGGACCTGGAGCGCGGCGCTGGGATTCTCACAGCAGCCTTTTCCAGGCTCGGCTGCCCAGCGCGCCCCGCTCGCAACATTGTATCCGGCTCCCGTATACTGTATCCCGGCCCAGCTGGGAGAGGGCCGGGATCGCTTCTTTGTTGCAGCCTACGGCAGCGGACGCCATCTTCCGCATCGGAAGCCCTGGTCTTGCCGGTGGGTTTCCCTGCACCACAGATTCCCCTGTCCTTGAAGCCTCTCCACGACCGGCTGCCTCCACGTTTCCTGCACCACCAGTACCCCGCAGAGAGCTCATCACTTTCCAGATACCGATGGCTGGTGAAGGGGGCTCGCTTCCCGGGGCGCTCGGTGGTTGCTTGCCTAAGATGGCGGACGCAGCAGCACCCTCCATCCTTGATCCACCGCTGGGGCTTCGCGACATCCTGGCAGCACTGGAGGACCTGCGGTTGGCCTTCCACTACTCTGCCGCTGGTTTGGAGGACCGGCTTGATTGTATTTTTTCAGCTGGCCATGATGATTCTCCAGTGCGGCGTGTTACGCCACATCCTCAGTCGACTGTCGGTGGATCACCCGAGTTGCGGTGTGTGGCAGTGACGGGGGGACGTGTCCCAGTGCCCGCTGCGGTACCCTTCGGCTCTGCCCTAGAGGAGTCTGACAATACTGCTCCCTTGATATGGCCGGAGCTTGTGTCTCAGACGCCGTTTTGCCCATCTCATTTGTCCTTTGGTGCCACGTTTCTGTGCGTCCTCCTGGACTTGCTTTCTGTACATCGGCCGGCCGCTACTCTGGAACTTATGCATCGTCCTGCTCCCTGTTGTACTAGCCACGGCATAGCAGTGGCGCATTCTGTGGTCCTTTACTATCGAGCTTCACTCCAGTTTGACTTGTCCCTTACATCGCGACTCCTGCAACGGACTTCATGGTGGCCCATCCCGTCCAGGTTGGCTGTACTGCAATTGGATTCTGTTGGACTGCAGATTCGAAGGGGCCAAGGCTGAGGAAGGGGGTTTTTCTTGTTGCACATTGATACGTATATGGCTGGGACTGGGACTTGTGACTGTTGGAGGTACATGTAGCATGGGTGTTAGGTCGGGGCCTGGGGTTGGGTGACCGCGGGTAACGATTTTGCCTGCATTGAATAGATCCTTGGCCCTCCTCCGGTCAACCGTGACATTCTTTTTCTTTTCTTTTCTTTCTCTTCTCCTACATTTCGGGTACTCTTTTGGGGCGACAGACACACTGCTAGGGGGGGTAGGCCGTAGCCTCTGCATGCGTGTAGGGTGGGGGGTATATTTCCTTGTTGGTTTTTTTTTTTTCTATGGGCCTCCTTTTTCTTTCTTTCTTTTCTCTTTTTCTTTTCTCCCTCTCTATTCTTTACCTTTCTCGCTTGTTCTTTCCTTGCTTAGTTCTTGGGTCGATGGGAGGATTGGGAATTTGTGGGTAGTGCTTGGGGATCGTCATGTGATATGCTTCTTTCCTATCCTGGTTTCATTGAGTGCGATTGCTTACCTTACGGATAATGCCTGCTGACTCTTCTGATGACCGTTGCCCACTATAGTCCTAATTGCATTGCTCTGATTCGGATCCTTCCAGACCGGTTGCGATGGACTTATTTCAAAACTTTATAAAATTAAACCTCATCATCCTGGCGCTCGGCGGCACAATTGTGTATAACGTAACCTGGGCTATTCGTGCCGGTACTGATATGCTGCTGAGTTGTATAATTGCTTGCTGATGTGCCTTTTATTGTCGAGGCCGGCCTGAGGGATGTAGGCCCGTATTTGTCTGCACATACTGTTAAATAAAGGTTTTATAAAAAAAAAAAAAAAAAAAAAAAAAGAAATTATAAGCTCTGAATGTTCCCGCTCACATGCGGTGATCCTGGAGCACTTCTTTATGATATGTTGTATATCTGCTTTAGGCCCACTGTGTTTCCTCCCTTATGTTCGCCCAGCTCTACGTTGTAGGCTGATTTTGCCTTCCAGAAGCACGCTTGTTTTTGTGCTACACATTTATTCGACAAGTAGGCTGCACATGTTTTTGCTATTTTGTTGTTTTGCTGGGATACAGATGGAACATTTCGTGCAATGTAAAAAATACAGTGCTCTGTTTTCTCCTTGTTCGGACACTAACACCGAAATAATAGACTAATCCATCTGCTGTTTTGAATATTCAACTCCTATCATGTAAACTAGAATTTGTCCTTTTGAAAACAAAGAGGACACCTTCACGCAGAGCCAAGGTCCCGAGACAAGAGAGAGCTCCGTGGCCTGAGATGCAGAACAACCATTTATATATGCCAGGTAGAGGGTCTCCCATTAATCCCAGAGATATATAATACAAAACTGTGTTTCTATTATTAGGGGAGGCATAGGCAGATGTGTCTCGCAATATGACAGGGCTTTTTCTTGTTTATAGTCTGCTGATTATGATAACCACATTTTTGACTTGCATATGCCTTTTAATTGCACTGTAGCTATTGCAAAATAGAGCACGATAGCTTCAATAAATATTGTAAGCTTTTCTGGGGTCTCTTTTTTTGTTTATTGTAGATACGCACTGTCATGCTCCACGGTCCGCGACGCCCGAAGCTGCAGTATTTAAGGAATCTCGAAGCACAGAGACGCGGTTAACGTTCTTGCCTCGAGATCCATTTCCGTCCTGACGCTCAGCTGCCTGACTTCCGGGTTAGGTTCTTCCTGTTTCCGGCTTCACTCTGTGGAACAAAGCCGGGTTGCGGTATACGCGTTCTGTTCTCCTCGAGCACCTTGGTCCTGCCTGCTTCGTCACCCTTGCTTGCAGACCGGACTTGCCCCGCTTTCCCTCAGTATTCCAAGTGAGAGGTCTTGGGTGTATGTGTTGCGGGAGTTTCCCTTGCAGGAGTTTCCCTTTCATTACGGTGCTGTTGTATAACGTTCTAAGTGTCTTTTCCTGCCAGGCAGTTCCCGATGTCCTTCTACTAGTTAGGATTGCCTAAGCCTTTCTTGCACGAGTATTGCTTTCCATATTCTTTTCCCTTCGTATGCTTTCCCTCCTTTATGTTGGCCCTATTGACAAGTACTCCAACGGTTGTCACGCCTTCGTCCAGAGACTATAGTTAGGAGTTAGACACATAGTACCTTGGTAGTGTTTCATCGCGTACCCACTTCTATACTGTGTTTGCCAGTCCTTATTCCTCGCCAGTTGTGTCCTGTCACTCCCTGGGGTTTGCGTGAATCACTGTGTGGATACTCTGCGCGACAGAAACACGGTAAAGGCGCATTGCGCAACATTATAAAACATACAGTTTGCTATATAGAGGAATAGTTCTCAGTGGGTATTTCTGTATGTTCTGAAGTAGTGTATTCTCTATTTCTGTAGCATATCTTCTACAGTGGTCAGTCGAAAAGAATCCAGGGAGTTGGTAGTTCATCTACGTCATTACTAGGGGTGAGTTATTAGCGGAAATAGAGTATAGCGTGGGGCTGAGTCTATTCTCCTTTAACAGTGTGCTCTCCTTATACAGAATCCTACAGCGAACCCTTGACGCCTTCACAGTACAAGAGTATCAAGAGCAACACAGGGGTAGGTGCGGTCAAGGGACAAAGTACACGTAGGGAGCTGGGTATGTGTGACAGTGTTTACATAATAATTATTTTTACAGGGTGTAAGACAAGTGTATCTATTCTCCTCTGTGGAACCAGACGTCGATGACCCATTGAAGTACAACCCTCCTTCCCTTGTTTTGTTTCCCTGTTTTCCCTGGTTAGTCTTCTGAGTCTCTAGTGTCTGATAGAGTCGGAAGACAGCTGGGGAAGGCTGAGGACTCGCTTCAGGTTTCTGGCGCTCCTGCGGAACAGCAGTCACTGTTACACGCACAAGTGGGAGAACGAAAGGTGATGGCCTGCAACCGTTATCCCTGAGAGGGTCTAGAGTGTTGTTTCTGGGTGACAAATTACTTGGCTCTATGGAAGGGTTAGTAAGGTAGTGGTGAGGTATGGTTACTCAGTTCCTGCGTACTGATGTTCTGTAGTCCAAGGCATAGTTCTGTTTCTAAGCAGAATCCCTGCAACAAATATATACAATCAACTCACCATCCTCCCCGGTGGAAAAAAAGATTAATAGTCTGCTTCCTTAGTTATACCAGCATTTGCTCTGTAAAAACAAACTGAGGTAACTGCCATCTGCTAAGCATGATGGGATATTGGTGGGCTGTAAGCCCTTACATGAGCAGAGTCACTTTTCATATGTGCAGAACTGCAGCCAATAACTCTACATTGTCTTCTTCCTTCTTTGCCATTTTCCTTTAAAAAAAAGGTTTGTAAATGAGATTCATTATTCAACTCTTGGTATTTTTCCTGTTTTTTAAAATTATATATTAACCCTTTTTTAGGTAAATTAAAGCTACTGGCCAATATAGCTTCATTTATAGGTTGCAAAACAATTAAATACATTAACTGTTAATCCTGCCCTTCCTAAAGCAAGGTGAACACATGCACTTAAAAATATATCTCCGCACGTGTGCGGGGCTATTCAGGGCTTATGATTTCAGTGGAGATCCCATGAGAGAGAAGTAAAAATGCGTAAAAATCATGCAATTAGCAAGAATTGCTCATGGAGAATACTGATGAGAGTCTGAGGGCCTGGGGTCTGGAAGGCGAGACCAAAGACAATATGGGTTGAAAGGAGTGAACAGAGAAGATATGCAAAGAATGTGCAGAGACTACATGGGTTGCTATGATGCTTTCTCTAGTTTGGATTTTCCTTTTTTAAGAATATTATTACATTTATTTATTCCCATAAGATGGGAACTACCTCTCCATTCATTAACCTTCTGCATAATTCTAACAAATTTGCTGCTAATAAATTAAATGTTTTATAAAATTCAGCAGGTAAAAGGCCTTCTCCAGTGGCTTTCCCATTATTAGCTAATACATTATCTGTCTTCAATTATTTCATTTAAGACAATGGGTATTCTAAACTCATTCCCTTCTTCTAATGTCAGTTTTGTTATAATTATGCAATGTTACAATATGGGATAATTTCCTCAACAGACTCTTCTTTATATAATTGGGCATAATTTGTCTGGAACAACTTAATGAATTCTGTGGTCTGATTACTTAGTTCTGCTCGTCAAACATGACTGATATCTCATCTGTATATTTTTTGTCACTTTTATGTGCTAAAATTTCATCAAAAGATTCACTAATCATATGCCTCTTGCCTCTTTGTTTCATATGTGGCTGTTGTTTTGGCATAGACATATTTTAGCTTTTGTAAGTAACATACATATCCCATTTCCCTTCTTAACACAATTTTCACACAGCAACATCATGATTATTCTCTAAGTAAAGAACAGTTTTTCATTTATTTTTTCATTTATTGAGTTTTTTGTTTTGATTTCTATGATATATATCTAATTGTTTCGCCTTTGATAAATGCATTGCTGGTAACCCATACAATACAAATATTTGTTGACCCTTTCTCAAACAAACCTATTACTTTTGCTCATATATCTTTACATTACTCTGTCCTTTCATAGTCCCCTTTCAAATGTCCATCTAAGTATTTGATTTTGTATTAATGCCAGTTCAACATTGAAAAATAGGGGCGTATGATCTGAAAACAGTTTCGTAATTATATACATTACTATTTTGGATGTAATCTATGTCACAACTTAAACTACATCTTTTGTATTTTGTTTATGTGGCTAAAAGTAGTAGGTGAAGCCAGGTTTATCATTGTGTTTATTTTGTCATATATTAATTAAATGTAGCACATGCATACGTATAATTATAGTTCTGCATAATTTGAGCCTTTCATTCACAGGACATTCTTTGGTAGTATACATTTTTTGTGACTGGATACACTTATAATCTCCACACATTTTTATTATTTCTGGTTTCAAGGCAAGTTCAGTAGCGCATACCTGTAATTCTTACTTAATTGTCTGTCTTCTATGTCTTTACACTTCATTTTAAATTGTATTTAGGTCGGAGAACTACCAACAGACTATTCCACACAGACGATCTACGTGTTGCGTGCAGTGCCACATTTTGTGCCGCAAATAAATTGATGAACCCAGGGAGATGATGGGCATATTTTGTTTCTCTGTGCAAAAAAGAGCATTTGATTTATTTTAACGGTAGGAGGAAATAAATGTAATAATTTAGAATATATTAAATTAGAATTATTTTTCTGAAGTTTCCCATCTAATGTAATAAATTAAATTTTTACTACGTAATAAAACCTATTGAATGTGACTAAATAATTAATTGGAAGCAATTTAAATTATATTTTAATAGAAATTAATATTACATTACTTTTTTAAATAGAATAGGTAATTCAAATATTTTAGAATAAATTGATAAATATGTTTTATTTTAAGATCATGTTTTATAATTAAATTAAATGTATTCATATTTTTAACTAGTTTGAGTAATTTAATTTAACATTATTTACTATGGCATTTTGGTTTAAGCCCCTACCTCCATTACCTATTATGGAAGGGTGTGGAAGTACCAGTGTTTGCCCATTTATGGTGCTGGACTTTCTGTAACTCTTAGCTGGAGTACTTGTACTCAATCCTTTCCCCTATGTATCCCTCTGATGTTCTTGGGAATCCAATCAATCACATAGTTTCATAACTTTGTTATTTACGTTCTCTAGTGGCAGGCCACAGGATAAGGGTTGGCCTTGTCTTTATGGCTCTTGCAAGTTGTAAAGGGGGGAACTTGAGGGTTATGAGGAAGTGCAGTGAAGTAGAACAAGTTAATATAGTCCAAGACAGCTTGGCAGAGAGCTTCAGGGAAAGGGGGTAACCAGCCCAAATAATTACCCAGCCAAGGCTTAGGACAAATCGGATGAATTGGACGAGCATGCTCTTTAATAATAAAAGAAATGATAATGTTTGGAAGATGTCCCAATGTATGCTGATTACTACCTTCAAAAAGCAGGAAGGCATTATCAGGAAAATACTTCAGAAATACTGGCATTTGGTCAAGAATGATCAGGGTTTAGGCAAACTAATCCCTAAGAAACTGGGCATTACTTTCATGAAAGTAAAATCAATTGAGGATATTCTTATTAAAAGTGGCCTAGAGATGTCATGTAAATGAAAAGTGCAGCTAATAGAAATCCTGCAAATATGGAACTATTAAGAAAGATTTCCTCTCTCTCATTGAAAAGAGGCAGAGAAAGATTAGAGATCCTTTCCATTACAATAGTGGATTTCTCATTTATGTTTTAACATGCCTTTGTGAGTTAGTGCTTAGTACTATCCTACAAGTACATAAGTGGGTGTTACAACTCATGAGAGCCATCACAAACAAACACAAAACTTAACCCATTGTCAGCCACTTTGAGGAAATACATAATGGCAGAGACAATATATGTGTTTGACTCGGTCGCCAAGAACATCAGAGGAGGAGATAGCAAAAAAACAGCTAAGGAGATTAGAATCTAGTTTTAAATTTAACTTAGCACAAACATTTTATTTGGTTTCAATACAGAAGAAGAGCTACACACTCACCTGTAGCACATCTAGCAGCTTACCCTTCGTATAAGGAGCCTTTGTTAGTGATAATATGACTATTTTATACACACACACCACCAAGTACAATAATAGTTATATGTGTAACCAGTAAGGCATAGTTTACTGTTAGGTACACATAATAACATACTAGCAGTAATGATGTTCAACAGATATTAGGTAGGGACACTTTTCCAACACTTGCTTATGTAATATATCCATATAAAAAGGGAGCTGCAAATGCATACAAAATGTTTCAGAGTTGGAAAGTATAACAATTAATTGCCATTATATTGTGCCAAAAATCCACAGATTTGAATAATGAGAGGTGGTACATTTGTCCTAATATAAGTGATGGGCTTAACATTGAAAAAAAACTTCAAACTTAATAGGGTTGGCACTCAAATAAGATAAAAATTGCCTTGCTGATAATACGTTTATTTAGCTATGTAGGGTTAAGTAAAGTATGGAAATATTTACTAGAATTACAGCAGCATGAAACAGTTCAATAAGGAATTTATTTGCACATTTTTGCACATTGGTAGAAGTAAAACAGTGCTTAAATATAGTTGTAAGTCTGTTTTCTAAGTTTATGAATCGATATGCACATGTGCACTTTAAATACCCTGTTCAAGATGGTGCTGTGTTGTGTAAACTAGGCTGTGAATACAGCTGAAACACGTCAGTGCCTTTTCTTGAGGTGAAAGGAGAACTCGATGTGTAAAAGGAGTGGGCTGACTGCTATTGAACCAACACTCCCTTTAATTAGGAGCACAGAGGTGGTTCAGTCCAAGCAGGGACAGCGTGTGTGTAATGTAGACATGGATTTCAGGGACAGGACAGGATGTGTGCAGTGGGTGCATGGGTTATAGGGACAGTGCAGGAGTGTGCAGTGGGGACATAGATTTTCAGGGAGAGTTCATAAAGGATATCAGTTGAGGAGGATGTGTGTTGGGGATATGGATTTCATGGGCAGTGCAGGATGTCTGCAGTGGACACAAGGATTTTAGGGATAGTGCATCAAGTGGTCAGTGGGAACATGACTATTACAGGGACAGTGCTGGGACTGTGCGGAGGAAACATGCATTTCAAGGACAGTAGAAAGAGCATATAGATCACAGGATGTGTGTAGTGGAGACAAAGATTTTAGGGACAGTGTAGGAGTGTTAAGTGGGGACATGGATTTCAAGGTCACAGAAGGGAGTGGGAGCGGGATAATGGATTTAAGGGACAGTGCCAGGTGTGTGCAGTGGAAACATGTATTTCTGGGACTGCGTAAAGAGTATATAAACCGCAGGATGTGTGCAGTAGAGACATGGATTTCAGGGACAGTGCATGGAGTGTGCAGTGGGGACATGGATTTCAGGGTCACAGAAGGAAGTGTGCAGTGGTAACATGGATTTCAGAGACAGTGCCGGGAGTGTGTAGTGGAGACATGCATTTCAGGGACAGTGCAAGGAGTGTGCACTGGAGACATGAATTTCAGAGACAGTGCAGGGAGTGTGCAGTGTGGCAATGGATCTCATGGAGGGTGCAGACAGGATATGAACTGCAGAGGTTGTGCAGTTGGGACAAGGATTTCAGGGACAGTGCAGGATGTATGCAGTGACGACATGGATTACAGGGACAGCGCAGAATTTGTGCATTAGGGACATGGATTTCAGAGACAGTGAAGGAAGTGTGCATTAAGGCTATGGACTTCATTGAAGGTGCACATAGTGTGCACACGCAGTCCTTATTGTGGTAGCTTCCACTAGGGCCCACCATGGCATCACCGCTAGGCCACTGGTACTCACACTTGTTGTCTTTCCCATCTGCAGCAGGGCCGCTGTGATGTAAGCCGACAGCGAGATCTCGTCATTCACTCCGCCCTGCAACATGGAGGAGGGAAAAGAGAGAAAAGGTAACACCTTCAAACTAATCCCTAGGGTAACACGTAACGCCGGTGTGTCCCTAGTCAGAATGAGCCATCTTTCACCATAACCAAAGAGGAAGTACCTCTGAAGAAGATCAACATTCCAAATACATAAATCAGAACCATATGACAATAGGTGCTCTGGCAAAACCATTAGCTGGTAGGGAAGGGGGGGGGAGAGGAAAGAGATAGAAAACACGTAGATAGGAAGATACCACACATCCCCCTTCTTTATAACTTCAGGTTCCCCTCCTAGAAGAGTACTGAAAAGGGGAAAAGAAGTAGAAATGAATAGGCGGTGAGAAAACAATATGCGAGACGGCCCTCATGGGAAGACCGTAAACCATAACTTTAATGTAGTAGTAACTACAAAGTCATTAAGAAAGTTCAGGCGGCACATTCTCCTCCCACTAACAAGATATTGGACCCATTCTCTGTAAGGTGTTGAAGTTGCACTGACTCTTTTGGGGTGCCCTTTTCTGTTAACCTCCTCTGTGGTCGTTCTCCCTCTGGAAGCGATGCATCTTGCAACCCTCCACATGTTCCAAATTCTCCCATCTTGAGTTCTCACTGCATTTTTTTTCTCATTGGTTCAGTGACCACTAACCATTTTGCCTTCCCTGTGACCTTGACCAGATAACCTACTTAGCTTGATGTATTCTTTCATATCATGCTTTACTTTCAGCTTGTAACTTATGTTCTCTTTCTCTCTGTTTAGTATTTCTGCTAAAGTCTATCCACCCCTTATGCCACTCCAGCCACCCTGGTACCAATCTGGATTTGGGCTTCTTCGCTTTCATCAGCTCAAAAGGTGTTTCATTGGTCATTTGGTGTGGTGTCAGGCTATAGGCTTTTAGCCATTCGAGGACCTATTCTCTCCAACTGAGCCCACTGGCTTTGGCTAGTTGAATGCTCTCCTTGATGGTTCTGTTTAACCTCTCTATAATCCCATTAACTTCAGGGTAATAGTGGGCACTCAGCTTACATCATATCCCATTGCAATGTAGGAATTATTTCATTTCTTGTGAGCAGAATTGGACCCCGTTATCCATTAGTATGGAGCTGGGTAAACCGTCCCTCAGGAACACCTCTACTTGAACTTTTATCACCATTTTTGGTGTTTATCTCCAAGACGAACTTCAGTTCAGGCCAACAGGAGAACAGGTCTACTAGTACCAGGACGTAAGGTGATTGTTTTCCTCCTTAGAATGGACCTATTGTGTCTAAGGCTATATTTATCCAGAGGCCACCAGGTGGACTCTACAATACAGGGGAGGCGTGTGGAGTTTGAGTACTTTGTCGCTGGAAGTGCACGGTAAGCACTCCTGTATCTTCCTTTCTATGTCAAATTCCATGTTAGTCCACCAAAAGTCTAAACGTAGTCTCTGCTTTGTCTTGGTGATCCCCAAATGGCATTCAAGGGCCAGATCGACCAGTTTGTCTTTCAAAGATTTAAGAGGGATTAACTTAGTGCCCCTGAAGAGACACCCATCCACTATGAACAGATCCTCTCTTACCATCCAATATGGTTTTAGTTGCTTATCATGTCTTTCCTGGCCTGTCCTCCCCTCTTTTGTGTTACTGCATACTCTCTGTAGCATATGTCTAAAACCAATTCTTCCTTCCACTGTGTCTTCTCTACTGCCTCTTGAGTGACTACACATACTCCTTCCAGTTGAGAGTCAAGATCTTCTTCTTCCTATGAAGTAGCATTCACTTCCTCTTCTTCCTGGTTCTCAACTAGGTGAGAGAGGCAATCTGCCACACGGCTTCTCACTCCTGGGACATATTCCACCCCAAACGTATATTTTTATTGTTTAAGTGTTTTTATTGATTTGCAATTCAAAAACAGAACCACGTACATATAGCTATCATCATATAGTGCTGTGGTGTTACCACTGGTCCAAGTGAATGTAGAGCGCAACCCCAACAGTGTGTGCTTAGTTGGTAAGTAGCACGTAAATGAACTAACAATTAAGTGAAGAGAATGAGAAAGAAACAAGGAAAAACCCCGGGATCCCCCCTCCTCTTCCCTCCACCCCCCCTTTTTCGTGCTCCACGTCCATCACCAAACTATGCTAAACCCCCACCTAACCTCTCAGCAGTCCGCCCGTCCTGCCTCTGTAAGGCACAACAACTGGAGATATCGGGGGCATGTGACCTCTCGGAATTCGGTAGCTAATAGTGACAGAAATGGTTGCCACAGCTCGTCATATTTGGTTCCCTCCCCCGCCATGGTGAGTGCCAATTTCTCCATACCAACGACATGCCACAGACAGTGCAGCAAGCCTGTAAAAGTTGGGGTGTTGGGGTGCGCCAGTGTGTAAGTATGTTTTGCGTCGCCGACCCTAGTGCAATAGCCATCTGTCTACCTCTGCGAGATTTTAATGGGTAGCTCACAGAATTGGGGAGACATAGTAGTACATAGGCTGGGAAGCGTAGTATCTCAGTCTCAAAGTGCTTGTCCACTTCATCCAGCACCTGGGTCCAGTAAAGTTGAAGGTGTTCGCACTCCCATAGTAAATGTACTAGGTTGCCCACTTGGCCGCAGCCCCTCCAGCACGTCGCCTCTCGGGTGCGGTCCATTGTCCATTGCATGCAAGTGTTCTGGAGTATAGTACCAATATGTCACAATCTTCGTAAGTGTCTCCGGGGAAAAGCACCTGTCTGCCTCGGAGCGGACCTGTGGTTGAAGCGCCCAATGCCTTACTTGTAGATATCTTAGTCTCTCTGTCTCCGGGAGCCCAAATTCCTACCTCAACTGAGCGAACGAGTTGACCCCCTCAGCACCATCGATGTGGTACAGAAATCGGCAACCAGCCGACCTCCAACCTGCAAAAGCTGTCTTATCCATCCCAGGGTTGAAACCAGGGTTGTCGGCCAACGGGGTGAGCGGAGACGGGAAGGTTGTAAGTTCGTGCTTGATGTTAGTGGCATCCCACACTTCCTGGGGGACCCGTGTGATATACGAGGCGTATAGATTAGGAGGCCTATGGGGCTTGCGCAGGAAGGGAATTTACTGCAAGGGTCGCGCCGTCACCGCCTGGTCCTGAAACAACCAGTTTCTCAGATTCTCATCTGCTCCATTCCACCAGGCACCGCAACTGAGTCGCCTGGAAGTAGAGCTGCAGATCTGGGACTCCGACCCTCCGTCTTCCGGAGCAAGCATCACTAGTGACCGTCGCATTCGCGGTTTCCGACCGCTCCAGATAAACTGGGCTAAGTCGGATTGCATCTGTTGAATCCATCCGGCAGGCGGCCGTAGAGGTATGGTGTGAAAAAGATAGAGGATCTGTGGTAGAATGGTCATCTTGACCGCTGCAATTTTGCCTACCCATGATAAGGGGTAGTGTTCCCACCGGCCAAGCTCTCGGCGGATCTTCTGGCGCAACATCGCATAATTAGTATCAATCACTGCAGGGAGAGAGGGAGCAGGCTGAATCCCCAGGTATGGGATTGTGTCAGTCGCCCATTGGATGGGAAGCAGGGTTTGCAAATATTCCCGGGTGAGACGTGACAAAGATAGGTCTAGGGCCATGGATTTATCAGCATTCACCTTAAATCCAGCAGCTCGGGCAAAGGCGTCCAGCTCTGCTAAGCAAGCCAGCAGTGCGTTCCTCGGCTCAGCAAGTGATATTAACACATCATCTGCATATAAGCTAATCGTGTGGACATAGCCCCCAAATTTGATCCCCCTGACTTCCGGAGTCTGCCGCATTCTCTGAGCTAGAGACTCCATATAGAAGGCAAAGAGGAGGGGCGACAGCGGGCACCCCTGTCTCTTGCCTCTTTTAATATGGAATCAGGAGGATGTGTAGCCATTCACTCGGACCGTAGCTGTGGGAAACGTATAGCAATTAAGTACATACGTTCAAATTTGTTCTCCCATCCCCACTCTTTCTAACACCTGCTCTAAATAGGGCCAGTGCACGCGGTCGAATGCTTTTTCAGCATCGATGGCTAGCATCATGTATTCCCCCGGGACTCAGGTAGCCTTCTCGATAAGGTGTAAAATCCGTTTGGTATTATCCGATGTTTGCCGTTCAGGGATAAACCCTGCTTGGTCCGGGTCAATGAGGCCGGGCATATGGGGGCCAAGACGAGCGGCAAGAATCCCCGTGTACAATTTAAAATCTATATTAATGAGGGATATTGGGCGATATGCTCCGCAGCGAGATCTATCCTTCCCGGGTTTGGCGATCACCACTATAGAGGCCTCTAAGAGATCACTTGGTATCACCCCCTGGTCGGCAAAAGAGTTAAACAAACGGGTGAGAATCGGGGTGAGCAAGGTGCAAAACTTCTTGTAAAAAATAGCGGAAAAGCCGTCCGGACCGGGGGCTTTTCCCAGCTTGAGACGAGATGAACAAGTTACTTACCTTCGGTAATGCTTTTTCTGGTGGATACAGTATCTGCCTGTGGATTCCTCACCTTGTGAATATCCCCTGCGCCAGCAACATTCGGAAACTTTTGTAGCAGTCCACTACGATGAGGTCGAAGACGACGTCACAGAGGCACGGCTCCGCTCGCGACTCCGCTGACGTCACCGGCTCCATAAGAAGACCTCGTCGGCGTGATGACGTCAGTTCCGCCCTTTTTTCCTTGCCTTCGAGGCACACGGACGGACTGACAGCAATATATACACAGTATACACAGTACATAATATACAAAGCAACACACACAGTGTGGAGAATAAATAGAAAGGCAAAAGAAAAAACACACTGCCTTTGACAGTACCAATTACATATTGAAAAACCATCATATACTGAAGGTATACAAGGGTGGACAACGGGGAGGCGGGTGGGTCAGTGAGGAATCCACAGGCAGATACTGTATCCACCAGAAAAAGCGTTACCGAAGGTAAGTAACTTGTTCTTCTGATGGATACATCTGCCAGTGGATTCCTCACCTTGTGGATAGATTCCCACAGCAGTCCCACTCCCGGAGGAGGGTGTCCACCCTTTTATACCAGAAAGTCCTGAAGGACGGAACGAGTAAAATATCTGTCCCTCCTCACCTCAGTGTCTAAGCAATAATATTTTGTGAAAGTGTGGAGGGAGGCCCAAGTTGCCGCCCTACAAATGTCCTCCACAGGAACACATCCAGACAAAGCAGAAGTGGAAGACTTAGCTCTAGTGGAATGTGCCCTTAAACGCTCTGGAGGTTCCTTACCGGCCAAAGAGTAGCATATCTTGATGCACAAGACAATCCATCTGGAAAGGGTGCGCTTGTGCACCACTCTGCCTTTCCTGCAGCCAACAAAGCCCACGAAGAGCTGGTCATCAACCCTGAAGTCTTTTGTCCTGTCAAGATAGAAGCTCACCGCCCTCTTAGGGTCCAAGCGGTGAAGTCTCTCCTCCTCCTTGGAAGTGTGAGGGGGAGGATAGAAGGTAGGAAGGGTAATAGACTGCCCCAGATGGAAGGGAGTTACCACCTTAGGCAGAATAGCAGCCCTGGTCCTGAGTGCCATTCTTTCAGCATGAATGGTCAAAAATGGGGGTTTTGAACTTAGAGCTTGAAGCTCACTTACCCTCCTTGCCGAGGTAATTGCAATGAGAAAAACCGTCTTAAAGAACAACAGTCTTAAAGGACACTTGTGTAAGGGCTCGAAGGGAGAACCCATAAGATAAGTCAAGACAACATGTTTAAGTCCCATTGAGGCACAATAAAGGGAGTAGGAGGAAACCTGTTTGTGAGGCCCTTGAGAAATCGAAGTACAATAGGTGATTTGAACAATGACAGCTGATCTGGCAAGCAAAGGAAAGCCGACAAAGCCGATAAATATCCTTTAACAGTAGCCACAGCAAATCCTTGCTGAGCAAGAGAAAGGGCAAACTGCAGAATATCAGATAAGCGAGCCTTCAAAGGATCAACTGACTTCTCTCCACACCAGAGTACAAATTTAGACTACCTATAGGAATAGATAGATTTGGTGGAATGACGTCTGGCAGACAAAATTACATCTACCACATCAGGCGGGAGAGAAAAAGAATTCAGGTTGCCCCGTTCAATCTCCAGGCATGAAGGTGTAAGCTCTGGAGGTGGGGGTGTAGAACCTGCCCCTCCGACTGCGAGAGGAGGTCTGCCCTCAGAGGGAGACGGAGCGGAGGGCACGAGGAGAGGTGGAGAAGATCTGTATACCACACCCTTCTTGGACAATCCGGGGTGATCAATATGACTTGGGCCCGGTCTTGGCGAATCTTCCTCAGAACCAGAGGAATCAAGGGTATGGGAGGAAACGCATAAAGGAGTTGTGAGCCCCAACTCAACTGAAACGCGTCCCCCAACGCTCCCTGCATCGAATACTGGAGACTGCAGAATGACGGGCAGTGAGCGTTCTCGTGAGTGGCAAACAGGTCCACCCGAGGAGTTCCCCACGCTCGAAAGACGTGACGAACTACCTCCGGATGAAGCCTCCACTCGTGGTCGGCGGAGAACTGCCGACTGAGACTGTCTGCACGTACGTTCAGAACCCCAGCCAGATGATTTGACATCAGACAAATCTGATGGTCCTGAGCCCAGGACCAGAGACGCAAGGCCTCTCTGCAGAGACAAAGAGACCCCACTCCTCCCTGCTTGTTGACATACCACATCGCGGTAGTGTTGTGCGTCAGAACTTGAACAGACTGACCGCGAAGGGAAGGGAGAAAGGCCTTGAGCGCCAAACGTATCGCCCGCAATTCCAGAAGGTTGAGGTGAAGAAACCTTTCTTCTGGTGACCAAAGACCTTTGATCTCCAGATCCCCCAGATGTGCACCCCACCCTAAAGTGGATGTATCCGTTATCACTGTGGCCACCGATGGAGGAAGATGGAAGGGCTTTCCTTGAGACAGATTGCCCTCCACGCTCCACCAAGACAGATCCGCTGCAGCTTCTCTGGAGATCCTCACAGACTCCCTGAGATCTCTTTTGTGCTGATACCACTGCCTGTGGAGACACCACTGGAGCGCCCTCATGTGCCAGCGTGCATGGTTGACCAACAGAATGCAGGAAGCAAACAGACCGAGCAGGCGAAGGACCTTTAGAACTGGAACGACCGCTCCATTGCAAAATAAAGGAATCATTTCCTGTATGTCGAGAATCCTTTGAGGAGGAGGGGATGCTCGACACACAGTAGTGTCCAGTACCGCACCTATGAACAGTTTGCGCTGAGAGGGCACCAGGTGAGATTTGGGCACATTTATCGACAAACCCAATTTGAACAACAGCTGAGTTGTATCCTGCAGATGATGTAGCACCTTCTCTGGTGACTCCGCTTTGATCAGCCAGTCGTCTAGATAGGGGAAAACTGAGATCCCCGACCTTCTGAGATGTGCTGCCACCACTGTCATCACCTTCGTGAAGACTCAGGGTGCAGTAGTAAGACCAAACGGAAGGACCGCAAACTGATAATGTTGCGACCCTACCGTAAACCGGAGATACTTCCTGTGCGACTTCAGGATGGGGATGTGGAAGTACGCATCCTGCAAGTCGATCAACATCATCCAGTCCTCCTGATTCAGCGCTTGAAGAACCTGTGCAAGGGTGAGCATCTTGAACTTCTCTTGCTTCAGAAAAAGATTCAAGATTCTGAGGTCCAATATCGGACGCAATCTGCCGTCCTTTTTCGGAATCAAGAAATACCGGGAGTAGCATCCCTGACCCCTCTCCTGCTCCGGAAACACCTCTATCGCACCTTTCTGCAGTAACTTCAGGACTTCCTCCTGAAGGAGAAGACGGTGGTTCTCTGAGCAAGCCCCTTGACAAGGAGGGTAATTTGGAGGGAATTCCCGAAAGGGAAGGGCGTACCCATTTTCTACAAGATCTAGAACCCAAAGATCTGTAGTTACAGATTCCCAATCTTGTAGAAAATGGGTAAGCCGGCCCCCCACAGGACCAACATGATCCAGAATCGCGGATCTAGGGCTGTTTTGCGGTGGAAGGAGGGGCTGAGGAGGAGGAAGAGGAGGAGGAGGAGGAGAGTTGACGGCCACATGAGCGACCCCTGATTCTACCTCTGTACCCCTTCTACAGAGAGCTCTGCTGCTGTTGCTGCTGTTGCTGTTGGGTCTGCCTGTAGTAACGAAAGGTTGCCCTTCCGAAACCCCTGTATCTTTTAAACGATCCCCTTGACTAGGATTGAAGACCCAAAGACTTAGCCGTAGCCTTGCTTTCCTTAAAACGTTCAAGAGCAGCATCTGCCTTTTTGCCAAATAGTCCAGAGCCATCAAATGGCAAGTCCAACAACGTCACATCAGGGGAAAACTCTGAAGACTTAAGCCACGCACCCCTCCTAGTGGCAACAGAAGACCCCATGACTCTTGCCACTGAATCCGCCGTGTCCAGTCCACTTTGTATCACCTGACGTGCAGCTGCCTATTCATCCTTCAAGACCTCATTAAAGCCAACCCTATCCTCCTCAGATAGTTTTGGTGACAGTTTCTTCGCAGAATCCATGAGCGCATGAATGTAGCGTCCCAAAAGGCAAGTGGCATTTGGCGATTTAAGGGCCATGCTGGCCGATGAAAAGACCTTTTTGGCCGACTGATCTAGTTTTTTAGCCTCTCTGTCACTTGAAACCTGGGGAAAAGCACCTTTAGATTTCCCTGAACAAGCAGCCTGAACCACCAGGCTCTCAGGCGATGGATGTGAAGTTAAAAACTCAGGGTCCCCTGGAGCTGGCCTATACCTCCTGGCAACTGTCTTAGAAACTGCGGGAGCAGGAAAAGGCTTACGCCACACCTCCATCACAGGATCTATAATGTCCTCTTTAAAAGGCAACAATGTTTCTGAAACCGTAGTAGGAGAATGCAGTACCTCTGTTAGAATGTTTGATTTGAATTCAGTAGTAGGCAACTGAAGATCTAACAGCTCAGCTGCCTTCCTAATGACTGCATGATATGGAGCCACATCCTTTGAGGGTTCATCGGAAGGTGGAGCAATTTCCCACTCAGGAGACAAATCCAAGCCACTAGCCTACTTAAGTTCTTCAAAAACTTCATCAGACTCCACAAGCTCTCCTTCTTCTGCCTCTTCCAAAAGGTACCTTCGCTCATCAAGCACCCTTTGAGCTTCCCTCCTAGACCGGATTTGTACAACCGGCGTCGGCGGCACCGTGATCGAATCCGACGGCGCCGGTGCCGGTGTCGAATGTGGATCTACAGGAGCAGCCGGCGTCGAACGAGGTCGAGTCGGCGCCGGTGAAGAAGGAAGCGGCGTCGATGTCCTCGGCACCGGCAAATGCCAAGACGGCGCCGCCGTGTAAAATGGCATGAAGGGGGCCTGCGGATATGCCTGAGGCACTCCCAAACTGAAGGCCATAGGACCCATCGGACCCGAAGGTGCACCAGTGGAGTACATGGCTCTTGAAAATACCCCGTACATAGCATTTAAATAATGCGTGGGGTCCTGACCTGGTCGAGGGAACGCAGGGTACTGATCTGGCATCACCAGACTCGGCCAACCGGCGCCGACGGTGGAATTTGCGACGTCAAAGGCTCACCCGGTGCTTGAAGCTCCTCAACCGGAGACAGAGCCGGAGACGAAGCCGGAGCCGGGAATGGAACCGGCGTCGGAGATGGAACCGGAGCCGAGATGTAGCCGGAGCCGGTGAAGTCACTGGAGAAGAAGGACCAGCAGGCGAATCCGGAACGGGTGAGGGAGACACAGACTCCTTACGGCGTCGAGTAGGTGACTTCGACTTCGGAGCCGAACTCTTGTCAGAGTGACGTCGAGAAGAATGTCTCCTCTTCTTTTTGTGCTTCTTAGATCTTGAAGCATGCCCCGAAGTCGACTTCGACGCTGACTTCGACCTCGATCGTGACCTCGACCTCGTTCTCGACTTCCTCCTTCCTCTCTTCTCTTTTTTCATCCTCGCGATCCTTGAGAGCTTTGGAGCTCATCTTGCGACAGCAAGAGCATCCATCCACATCATGGTCTGAAGATAAACACCATACACAGTCGTCATGTGGATCCGTGATCGACATATGTTTTCCACATTCACGACAGGGCTTGAACCCCGATTTCTTTGTCGACATTTTCACGAAAAAAGGACAGAGAAATCCAGTAGAAACACAAAGTAACAGTGAAGCTACAGGTAGAGATTCCCGAAATCCGTTGGCGTCGACGGCGCGGAAAAAAGGGAACTGACGTCATCACGCCGACGAGGTCTTCTTATGGAGCCGGTGACGTCAGCAGAGTCGCGAGCGGAGCCGTGCCTTTGTGACGTTGTCTTCGACCTCATCGGCGTGGACTGCTACAAAAGTTTCCGAATGTTGCTGGCGCAGGGGATATTCACAAGGTGAGGAATCCACTGGCAGATGTATCCATCAGAAGTAGCAGCTATGACCTCCTCCGTCTGAATGTCTCTGTCGCAAAATGTTTCCACTATAGCGCCATCTTCAGACACGCATGTGCCATCCGCTCGGGTGAGCTCCTTGAGCCCGTGTCGTTGACGGACCTCCCTCAATTTATGAGCGAGGAGGCGCCTGCATCTGTCCCCCCCGGAATAGTATGCATGCTTCAGTCGCAGCGTCGCAAATTCCGCCCTATCTTGATCAAGCGCCACTAGTTGGTGGCGCACGGCTTTAAGCTGTTGCCACACCCTCGGAGCTCCCGTCCTCTGGTGCATCTGCTCCAGCTCTCGGGTCTGTTGTGTGTGCTCATCCCTTTTGCACCCGCGTTCCCTATTGTCAGCCACTGAGACCGCAATGAACTCCCCCCTAATGACTGCTTTCAATACCACCCATTACATAGCAAGTGTGGTGTCCAGGTTTGTGTTATGTGAAAGGTAGTCACCAATGGAGTGGTGTATGCGCTTAACAACGTCCTCTCGGTGTAGAAGAGTGTCCCTAAGATGCCATACCCTAGCCGGCCGCGATATGAGTGGAAGGGTGAGGGTGGCGAGTACTGGAGCGTGATTCGACAGTGAGGCTGTCGTGAGTACACGCACTGAAGCAGATGCTAAGAAATAGTCCAGTCTTGCGTAAGTCTTGTGTGCATTAGAGTAAAATGAGTATTCCCTGTCAAGAGGATGAAAGCTACGCCAGAGGTCACACAGCCCCAGGTCATGTAAACGCGTAAGCCCCTCGACTGAGAGTGCCCCTGATTGGTGAGTGCGTTGGCTGGATCTGTCCTTACTGTTATCAAAGACCAGGTTCAGGTCGCCCCCTAGAATGATATTGCGATCTGTTGTGACAGTGGCTTCGGCGAGAGCAGAGTGTAAGAACCGTTCCTGGCCTTCATTCAGGGCGTACAGGGAACCAATAGTGAATGTCAGTCCTCCCAAGGCGAAGTGGTATGTTAAGAGCCTCCCCTTAATCTCAGCCATTTGCAGGACCTCTCCCCGAAACTTCTGAGCCACCAAGATCGCCACCCCAGCTGTTTTAGTGGGGCCAGAAGAGAAGAATTCAGTGGGAAATTTTCGGGACCGAAGACGGTGGCAATCTCTCGCCAGAAGGTGGGTTTCTTGTAGAACACAGAGGTCTGCTTGTGAGTTTTCTAGACATGACAAAACTGCCCTGCGCATCACTGGGTTATTAAGACCCCGTACGTTAAGGGTTAGGATTCTAAGTGTGGTGGGAGGCATGTTTGTGATCTGGTAGGATCTGGTGCGTCAAGGAGGTGCCATGTGTGGCGTCGCCAGCGTGCATGGTGGTCAGCTGACCAAGGTTTGCGCGGGCGAAAGGGTTTATTCTAATCCTAGAGGAAAAGTGGACGTGGAGCACCGAATTCCCCCCCAAAACATCCCCCCAAAAAAACAGTATAAAGAACAGTCTACAACAATAACTAAGAACCCATAGTCCATCACTCGTCAGTGATCGGTGAGAAGGCATTGGGGTATGTCCACCAACGGTGAAAAAGAAGCCCCCCTCCCGCCAACGATCTGGACATTAGTAAAACAGTCAATCGGTTACAAATAGCATCTAAAGTCAACCAGGGTTGGAGCTAGGTAGTTCTGCGGAGACAGCCTCCAGAGCCGACCTCTGGCCTGTCGTGATTTCGGCAGCCGGGGGCTTCCTGGGGCGACGCCTGCAGCACTGTTGGCGCCAGAGGGGCCTGGAGTCATCAGTCTCTGCCTTGGGATCTTCCCCTCCACTCTCCTCCTCCTGGAGGTCCACACCCAGTAGTTTGCAAGCTTTGGACAAAGAGCATAGTTGGTACAGTTTGTGATCTTTGCGAAACACCAACCTAAATGGATGGCCCCAGCTGTAGGGGCTATTGTGCTGCTGGAGGTGCACAGTGATAGGCTTGAAGATTTGTCTTTTTTGCAGCGTGAAAGCGGATAAGTCCTGATACAGCACCGGCGTCTGGTCACGAAACTTCAGAGGATGTATTTGACGCGCTTTTTGGAGAATAGCTTCTTTGGTGCGATAGTCCTGGGCACAAACTAAAATGTCCGATGGAGGAGCTGTTAGCGCTCTAGGAGGCCCCCACTCTCTGCACACGATCCACACGTAACTCTGCCTCCGGTGGCCTGCCCAGAATGTGATTAAAGAGCTCCCTTGTGTAGGTGATAAGGTCTTTCAAGGCGTCATCCACTTTTACACCTCTGATCCTGATATTATGGTGACGGGAGCGGTTTTCCAAGTCTTCAAGGTGGGTTTGAAGGTCAACTTGCTGATCATGGAGCCAGAGGATCTCTTGCTGTAGCACCAAAATCTCCATGTCCCTCCCGTCACTCTTGCCCTCCAGATCAGCGACCCGTTCTCCAATGCAGTCCATGTCGCGCCGGACCTCTTTTATCTCCGAGCTGAACTCCTTCTTGAGTGTGTGGATGTCTTCCCTCAGCGCAACAAACATAGATTTGAGGAATGCCTTGGTGATGGGCTCCGCATCCCCGTCTCCCGCCAACGCCCCCCCAGAGGCACCTGCATCTGCACCGGAAGCCATTTGTCCAGCCAGCGCCTTGGCAAATAGGTACTAAAGGGTCCTGTCTTGTCGTTTCCTGGAGGTGGACATAGCCCTCCCCAAATGGGCCCAAGGAACTGTGCGTGGGTCTTAGTGTTGCCGTCTCTAACTCTTCGTCAGAGGATAGTGCCAACCGGTGCCACCAGCTCAGGGCAAGGGACGCAGGGCATCCGAGGGAGCCTGAAGGTTGTTTTTGTACTGTGCAACTCAGTACCGCTAGTGCCTCCCGGGGTTTACTACGCTGACAATGACAATGCCAGTTCCTCTGTGCCGATGCCGAAACACCTTTCCCTGTGCAGTTCTTCAACACTTCCGTCTCCACCTCGGGGGAGTGCCACCACTGCGAATGTGGTCCGTGTCAACCCAGCACCGTCTCCGACGGCCTCAGATATCTCCTCCTGCGGTGAGCTCCTCCACGGCACCCATGGGCAACAGCTGTCCCGACCAGACCCGAGGGTGGGGCAGCGAAAAGGAGTCTAGTGGCTGCTCCCCTATCTCCACTGCACCGCAGCTCGACAGTCCTGTGCACTCCTGCCGTGGCTCCTGCCAAACCAGGCGCGCCAAGGGGCCCCCGCAAGTGTCCCACCACCAGAGGGCGTCAGCTACTCCGCCAGAACAGTCGCCCGACGCGCAGGTCCAGTGCCAGCCACTTCGTCCCCCAAAGTGTTAGGCTCGGCTCTTCATGCCGTGTAATCTACCCGAGGACACTGCCGGCGCATCAATTCTGCCCTCTCAGGCGGGGGCTGCCTCTGGCATTGTTCAAACTGGCGTCTCGAAATCCGGGCTAACAGCCAGCCCCGTCGTTGTGTCCCTACGGGGACCACCGTGTTGGCCCCCTGCACCGTCCCGCAGCCGTTCAGGGATCAGGCCTCCCCACCAATCATTGCAGACAACCAGCCGGCAGCCTCACCTCCAACAGAGGCAGCAACAGGTCTCGCATGCTAATGGTCTCCCTGCGCCTGGGTACGGTGAAGCTCAGTCCCCTCCGGGCCCCCGCTGCCCTGCAAGCTCTGACCGGTGCCGGTGGAGGCGAGTCCCAATCCAATCTCCGCTGTGTCGGGCGTCCAGCTGCTGTCTCCCCGCACACCAGACAGCCAGACCCCCCCGAGGGCAACGCCGGTTCTTCAACGAATGTCCCGGTGAGGAGGGGGGGAGGAGAAGAAAGGGGGTGCGAGGCCCACTCACCAGACCCGCGGCCGCCATTTCACAGGCCCCAGCGCTCTCCTAAAATGGCAGATCGCCTCCTCCCATGGCTCTGCGTCGGATTCCTGTAGCCATCCGCTCACCGCTTCATCAGCTGTCGCTGTGCCGGCTGCTCCGTCATGGCTGCCGTCCGTCTCGGGAATTACAGGGTCCCGTCTTTTGGCAGTTCAGGGTCTCGCTGCTTCGCTCGGCGCTCCGGCACCCCAGCGCGGCCCTGTCACCTCAGCGCACCGGCCGTTTGCCGCAAGGTCCGCAATCAAGCAGCGGCATGCGCCGGCATCGCCTCCGCCCCAGATGGTCTCTGCCGACACCGGGACCTCTCCCGCTTCCTGGAATGCACTGCTTGTGCCTGTAACGGCCCGCAGGCCAGTGCTTTGTCGATCGTCGGCGGGAGCTCGAGAGCAGTACGTCTGCTCACTCCGCCATCTTGGCTCCTCGTCTCCCAAACGTATAATTTGAAAGGCTAATCACCCACCTCCTGATTATACTTTTTTTTGTTTACATTTTTTTATTGATATTTATACTTTTAACAGTACAGCACAACAATAGTCAAATGGCCACAATTGCCCGGTAAGAATACTGCAGCAAAACAAAGGCATGGTATTAGCCGCAGTAGCGTGGGTGCACTGTGTCAGATGTGGTGTAGTTGGGTTGTCCACAATGCCAGAACCCTTGAGAAGAAGTGTGATTGAATGTATAACCACAGCTCTGTGTATTGTGATGCCATACTACGCATTATGATGAGTAGTAATGAACGATGGGTGGAGGATGCATCATAATGAGGACAAAATAACCTGAATAGGGGAAAGGGGTAACTACCAGTGACCCAAGGTCCGAAAATGTAGCTACGGCTAAATAACTGCTTGTGGAGCGCATGAAGATACAGTATTTCTACGGGGCGTGCAAGGATTGTGTAAGGCAGTCTCCATTATAAATACGCATTAGCGGTTGTGGAGAGCGTTGAAGCACCCTCTGCCTCCTCTTGCGTGTCTGCTGCGGGTGTAGCTGATTTCTGCAATTCTAACACCATAGCCCCCCAATCTGTGGCAAGAGGGACCTTGCGAAGTCCCACATCCTGATTCTACTTGAGATGGAATCTAACCCTTTATTAGTAAATATTTCTGAGGGAGGCTGTGGTCAGTCCTCACAGAGAATCTTGTCCCCAAAGGAGATTTCTGAATTTATTGACTGCCCAGTATACAGCAAGTGGCTCCTTCTTGATCACTGAACAGTTATTTTCAGCTTGTTTCAGTGATAAAGATGTAAAAGCAATAGTCTCCTCACCTTTCTGACCTATTTGTACTATTACCGCCCCAAGGCCCTTTGAACTGGCATCTGTTGTTGTTATAGATTGTCTGCCTGATACAAACGCGTTAAGATTGGAAGCTGATATTTGAAACGAATCTCACCCGATGTAGTCTTTCTGCAGGAGACACACCTTATTGGTAATTCTTTTTGTGCCATGAATCGGCGTGGCTACCGTTTAGTGGCCCACTCGGGCTTCACGTCGGGCTCACGGGGTGTGGGCATCATGGTGAAGAACTCGCTCCCGTTGGAAATTGATGAGGTGCTCCATGATGATAGGGGACGCTACACTGTCTTGGTGGGAAGAATAGAGGGCAAAGTAGTTGTCTTTGTATCAGTATACGTCCCACCGGGGCTACAGTCGACCACTTTTGCAGACCTGGGGCGCCTCCTCCTTGGCCTTCCGGGGGGGCTTCTGGTGGTTGGGGGGGACTTCAATGCGGTGGTTTCTGGGACTGTGGATCGTCACCCTCCTAGGGACCTCCCCCGGGCACAGGCGTGGCTGTCCGGCCTCTTGGATACACTGGGATTGGTGGACTGCTGGCGCTTAAAACATCCCACGCAGCTGCAGTACACTTTCCACTCGGGGGCCCATGGTAGCCTCTCACGGCTTGATTATGTCCTTGTCCCGGCGGCCTATGTTGGGAGGGTAGGAGAGGTGCGCCATTTGGCGCGGGGTATTTCAGATCACTCCCCGCTCCTGTTACACATTGATGTCTGCCCGAGGGGTGAGGGCAGGGTAGTTCCAATCAATGCTTGGTACTTGCGCGACCCCATCATTCGCGCTGACTTGATTAAATCCTTACAGCGATACTTCGATGAGAATGTGGGGTCCGTCCCTTCAGCTATATCCCTGTGGGAAGCCTTCAAGACAGTTCTCAGAGGGGAGGCCCTATCCCTTATTTCTCATGCCCGGAGGCGCGAGTGGGAGGAGGTGACCCGGGTGGAGGCCGAAATTGTCGAATTGGAGGGTGATCTAGAGGGTGGGGTGACAGATGCTGCGCTACATGTCCTACAGCTTAAGCAGGCGGCCTACAGGGCCCTCGTCACGGAGGCGGCCAGGGGCCTCAGTAGGGAGCAACAGGGGCGACTGTATGATGTGGGTGATAAGGCTGGTAAACTGCTCGCGTGGTTGGATAAAAAGGAGAGAGCGAATCGTGTGGTCCCGCTGATTGAGAGGATGGATGGTGTGAGTGTAACCGAACCAGAAGAAATTGTCTCCTGTTTCGCGGATTATTTCCGTGAAATGTATTCCCCGGTTTCTCCCTGCTCGGAGGAGGATTCCCATGCCCTGCTTAGGGATATCGCGCTCCCTTCCCTTTCGGAGGAGGACAGGGTGTCGTTGGATGCCGCTCCCACCTCCGACGAAATTGCCCTCGCCATACGCTCGGTCGCCTCTGGCAAGGCCATGGGCCCGAATGGCATCCCTATCGAGTTGTATAAGTTGCGACCGGATGCATTGGCACCCCACCTTCGCGCGATGTTCCTGGCGGCCCACTCGCTGGGCTCCCTCCCGCTGGACCAGCGTCTGGCTACAATCGTGGTGATCCACAAGGAAGGGAGACCTCGGGACCGGGTTACATCCTATCGGCCTATCTCGCTCTTAAATGCGGAGCCCAAAATTCTTGCCAAGGTGCTGGCCAATCGGCTGGTCGGCGTGGTGGGCGATCTGGTCCATCAAGACCAGTCCGGCTTTATTCCCCATCGCAACACAGCCCTTAATCTGCGGCGCTTGCACGGGGTGCTCGCACGTGTTCCATTCGTGCGGGAGCCGGCCATACTGGCGTCCTTAGACGCCACCATGGCGTTTGACACGCTTGAGTGGCCATACATTTGGGCGATGCTGGCGAAGTTTGGATTTGGCCCGGGTTTCATCAGTTGGGTCAAATTGTTGTATTCGGGCCCATTGGCGCAGGTGGTGGTAAACGGAAGAGTATCGGCCCCATTCGAGCTGGGCCGGGGCACGCGGCAGGGCTGTCCCTTGTCGCCGCTCCTGTTTGCGCTGGCCTTGGAGCCCCTGGCAGAGTGGCTGCGGTGGGAGCCTTCCATCCGTGGTCTCCGTTGGACCCCCGAGTACGAGGACCGCGTGTCCCTATACGCTGACGACATCCTTTTGTACCTAGCCTCCCCACGTAAATCACTAATAGTCCTGGTTGATGTTTTACGTTCATTTGGCCGCAACTCAGGCCTTGTCATCAACTGGGCTAAATCATGTGTGTATGTGCTCTCCGGGGAGGCTCCCGTCCTCCCGCGGGGCTGTCCGATCCAGATTGCCGCTCAGGGGTTTAGGTACCTGGGTGTCTACATTACTCTGGACCCGGAGGCCCGCTACGAGCGGAACTTGCTTCCCCCCCTCCAGCGCTTGAGGGAGGACGTCGCGCGCTGGCGGCGCCTGCCGCTTTCGCCGCTCGGCCGGGCGGCGCTGTTTAAAATGATGTCGTTGCCACGCTTCCTGTACGCTCTCCAGAACACTATGGACTTAGTCCCGGCGCGCTACTTCCGTGAGGTGGAGAGTCTACAGCGCCGCCTGTTCTGGGACGGGAGGCCGCGTATTGCCCTGGCGAAGTTGACGCTCCCATGGTACGACGGGGGGATTGCCCTCCCGGATATTAAACGGTATTACTGGGCCTCCCAGTTAGCTGCAATCAACCATGGCCTCTACGGGCCCGCCTTTCACCCGGCATTTGAAATGGACAAGATGCTACTGCCCGGTGGCGACTACAATCGAGCGCTCTACTCTGGCGCGCCCGACGCTCGCCTGACGGGACCTACGCGTGTCATGGTGCGAGTATGGCACGCGGCTAATGCAGCTATGGGGTGGAAGGACCGTTTGACCCGGGCGTCACCGCTGTACGCATCTGAGAGGTTGGGCTCCCTGTGGACCTCGAAGGGCTTCGAGAAGTGGGACATGATAGGCATCAGTAAAGTCGGGGATCTCTGGACGAGGGGGGGATTTAAAACATTCGAGATGCTGCAGACGGAGTTTCAGCTGCAGGACAGTGAATACTTTCGGTACCTGCAGGTCCGTCATGCACTGGGCTCCGTCTTCCCAGACGTTGCCTCCATCCCGGAGTCTTCCCCCCTGGAGGACAGAGTGCTAGATGGCCATGTCCCAGACAGCACGATCTCCCTTATTTACAAAAAGCTGATCAATGACCGCTCGGGCTTGCTAACTGGCCTCCGAGAGGCCTGGGTTGCCGATGGGCTGGAGTTGGACGACGAGGACTGGACCTCCGCGGTGGCCTCTCCCAAGGAGGTGGCCATACCGGCTCGCCTTCGCTTCGTCCAGCTTAAGATACTCCACCGGGTCTACATGACGGGGCCAAGGCTTCTGCGTATGGGCTATGCTGAGGATGGGCTGTGTAAGCGTGGGTGTGGTGCTTTGGCGACCTTTCTGCATATTTTGTGGGAATGTCCGAAGGTGGAGCGATTTTGGCGTGGTGTGCATGAGGTCCGGCGAGTGGTTACGCGTGTCGCGCTGCTGCCTGAAGCGAGGAGGTGCCTGTTGAATGTGTGGGAACCAACTGACTACTTGGCTCCGCAGATGTGGTGGGTGACTCTGGGATATATGGTAGCTAAGCGTGATATTGCTCAACTGTGGGGATCCCAGAAGCCCCCGGCGGTGTCGGCCTGGAAAGAACACATGGACTGGTGCATGTTTCGAGAAAAGGTGGTGTATGTGGCGAGGGGTAAGCCTGGGACATGGGTGAAAGTATGGGGCCCCTGGAACGCCTATCGTGGGGGTATCTGCGCGCCACCACTGCTGCCTGCTGCCTCACCAGCCTCGTCCCCTTAGCTGACTCCTTCCCCCAGCCCCGGGCACAGGGTTCCCCCAGTCCTTGCTCTGTTCCCCTTCCCCTCTTTAGACTCCTGTGTCTACTTGGGGTCCCCCATTCGGGGAGCACGTGCTGCTACTGTCGATTGCGGGTTGCCTTGTGGGTGTGGTTTTTTCTTGTTGTTTGTATAAAATGAAACCGTATTGTGGGGTCTGACTGATATGGCCCACGGCATTGATACCTCCTGATTATGCTCCTCTGCACACCAAGTGTTTTATGAACGTATGTCATATGCTCCTGTCATCCTAGCGGCCGGCCGGAAGGTTGTAGGCCCATACCTGTATATTCTTGAGATTTGTAATAAACGGTTTCAAAAAAAAAAAACAAAAACAAAAAAAAGATTGGAAGCTGAAGCAAACGCGGCCTTGGTGTCCTCAAAGTCTACCTAAGACTTCTCACACCAATCAAATTATACCCCATTTTTTAATAAGGCACAGATGTGGTGTGTCAGTCTTGCAAAATTGTGAACAAACTTGCTGTATAATTCTAGCATTCCTAGAACGGACTTAACTTCTTCTTCAGTCTTAGGGGTTGCTAGCTTCACAATAAAGTCGCTAAGTTCAGCCTTGGGCACTATTCCTCCCGCTGTTATCTTGTGTCCCAAGCAGTCTATTGCCTGGCAACCAATTTTGCATTTCTCACTTCTTACGGTAAGGCCCTGTTTACTGAACCTCTTCAATACTTGTTTGATTCCGTTGTCATGTTGTCTCTTGTTGTTCCTAAATATTAACTCATTGTGCTGGTAGCAGAATACCCCTGTCATCCCTTGGAGCATGCTGCTTATTATTCTTTGGAACACAGCGGCCACCAACACAAGTCTAAATGGCATTCATTTGAACTTGTAGACCCCCATGGGAGTTACAAACACTGTAAGTTCTTGGGACTCAGTATGCAGTCTGACCTGGTAGTATGCCAATGTTAGGTCCAACGTTGAAAATACCTTTGTTCCTGCTACCTTGGTCATCATCACTGTGATGTTGGGTAATGGGAACTTATCTACCACCACCTTCTTGTTCAATGCTCTACGTTTTATGCATAGGCTTCACAGTCTCTCCAATTCTTTTCTAACTCCTTCCTGCATGGATAAGGGTAAACTTCTCACCTTGGCTGATACAGGTCGAGCGGTTTCCCTCAGCCTAATCTCATGAACATATTGTCTTAAACATCCTAGCTGCACTGTAAAAACCTCAGGGAATTCATTTTCTACACTCAAAAGTGTTTTGTCTCTACTCTGGATTAGTATTTGGGGATCTTTGTTTGGGTCAAGGTATATCCCATACTCCTTTTGTGCCGGCCATCCCAGGATATTGTCCCCTTTATGTGAAAGAAACAGTAAACATTTTCACAAAACATACTCTCAGCAATTATTGTCAACTTTGAACATGAATCAAACATAGATTCAACAGTTTGCCCCTCAATGTTTATCATATATTTAGGATTACTTGGAACCCCTCTCTTAATCTGTAGAATGATCTAATCACACACTTGTGTTACACCATCTTTGGGATATTTTCTGCTATATTGATCACTTCTGCAGCAAATCCTGAAATGGCATTTTTTCAAACACTTAGTGCACATTACTTTTAATGCTGGAAAATCCTTGTTGTTGGCCATGTGCCCTACCTTTCCATACCTGTAGCAAGTACCTCATTCACATTTTCTGGGATTTCACTCACTTTCGTCTTTTCCTCACTATCTTCTTTATTTCTTTCACACAATGTATCATATGCTCAACCTGTTTGGCTACTATTAACACCTCCCCTAGTGGTGGATCATCTTTTAACCACAATTCTTCTCTTATTTTCTCAATTTTGTATGTGAGTAAAAATGTATCTCTAATGCGCTCTTCACATGTTGCCCCAAACGCGCATGTATTGTATTGTATTGTATAAAGATTTATATAGCGCGGAGAAACTGTAACCCTACGGGTATCCAGGCGCTCTAGCATGTAGCAGCCAACTTTCTAAGATCTAATGCACATTCTTCCACTGTCTCCCCTTCTTTCTGATCCCTCTTCCCAAAGTGATAACGTTCCATTATGGTGCTGATTTTGGGTAAAAAATATGTGTCCAATTTTTTTCACACTAATTTCATATTCATTGAGACCTCTTGCCTCATTAACAACCAGGCCAGGTACGTTTTCCAATATCTCTTGTCCCTCTGCTCCTAGATAGTGCTGTAGAAAAGCTGCCTTCCTTTCTAACCCTAAATTTGGATCACATACTTCTGCATGGATTTGGAACACTTTCTTCCACTTGTTCCATTTTAATGGTGGTTCACCGGAAGACAGCATGAAGGATGGGGGTGTATTCTGCATAGTGAGTGCAAATCTTTTTTTTTTTCAATATAAGTTCTACTTTATATAACTTCTAATGGCTTCAATACCCTTAAACTTAAGAATATAAACTTATTTGAATGAAGTACAATTACTGTCCGCAACCTGCAATGAAAAGTAGGTTAGTATAGTTAGAATATTCTGATATTTTGTTATCTTTAAACATGTAAGAAAATAGTATAATGAAGAGGTTAAATAGGTGGCGCTGCACCACAGGCAATGTGCTCTATTGCTGCCGGGACGATCTCTTGGAAATTGTGTCAGGCTGATTACTTTGTCTTCGCAGCAGGAACCTTTCTGAGGAGGCTGCACGAGAGTCCAATTGCTACTCAAGATCTCCACACACTGCTCTGATAGGCAAAAAAGAAGTTGCTTGCCAGTGCTCTGGTAAGACACCCTTGTCTAATTTTGAACTACTTTGCACGTAGTCGCGCCTCACACCGAGAGCTGGCCAGGTGAGGACATCACGAGCATTAGGACTTTCCCACCTCAGATCAGAGTGGGGACGCGCTGCAGCCTGGCATTCCTCTCAGTAATTTGCCACAATGCCCTGAAGTAGGGCATCTAGTATGAACTTTGAAATACGTGGACAATACGCCAGTTTCTATTTTTGTTTAATGTGATGCTTGGCACAAGCTGTTGGACAATACCCCCTTCTCTTCTTGATGAGAAACTGAGGAAACCCTTCTGTGCACATGATCAAAAAAGGCACATGATCGAAAAAGATTATGATGCTCTACTTCCTAGCACGTGTGCTCTGAAAGAGGTACTAGTAAGGGCTAATATTTTACTCCCACTACCACCAAATGCACACCAGGAGCAGGTACAGCAGTACCTTCCCCCACCCTACACTCTTCTTCTCTACTCTGCACTAGATCTGGAGTGAAGGATGAAACAACTGACAGTGACAAAAAACATTTAGGCTTCTGAAAGTACAATAATGCTGTCTAAGCTTGGCAGGGTAATTGTTCCTCTTGAAAGATCACTATAGTTTCCCTTCTTCTTGTAGACCACAACTGTGGAAGTTGTAGGAGAGTAGGGTCTGCAATCCTATGATCACCCAGATTTTTTTGCTTTTGCTTCATTGGTTTACGACTTTCCCTGGCTGTGCGCCTGCCAATCAGACCCACAGCCTAGCTGTTCTCTCTCGAAATTAACACACATGTACATTAGGTGCATTCACTAATTGGAACGGGCCGCCTTGTCAGTCCCTGTCTCAGCATACCACAGGTATCCAGGGCATCGGTGTACCCAGGGCCTACCAGGGGCTGCAGCATGTATTATGCCACCCCTGGATGGCCGCCCAAATCTGACACAACTGGCTGCACGACAGCTGGGGCAAAGTGGTGTAATCACCCGTTGCTGTAGGTGTAGTATTCCTACCCCTAACCCTAAAATGGACACATGGATTCCTATCAGTCACTCCTATGGCAGGCCTTATCAATCCTGAAGGCAGAGTGCAGGGAATCATGTGGGACGGTGCTCTGGCGCGAGCTGAGCCCGTCGACGGCTGGCGGAACCAAGTCCTAATAGCCGGTCCATGGTGACGCGGGCCAACTACTTTTAAATGCATTATAATCCTTGCGGTTATTTGCTAACTTTGGCATCGCATCACCCACACATGTCGAGTAAGGTGTCATACGAGTTGGAATATGAACCCCTCGCCAATTCTGGCGACGGGGTTAGCATTCCCCCCTTTTAGAGGGGCACGACATGGAAGTAACCTTGAACCCCGGTTAAAAGTTGACTCAAGCCTCAGCATCACAAAATGGATGCTGCCACCAGACACAAGTCTGACCTCCTGCTGCTGGGAGACCTTCCAGCGGAGGGAGCTTGGACAAAGGGTTTCCTGTCGAGGGCGGTGTTAGCACCATCCCAGACAGGGTTTGTGTATCCCAGGTAGGCAGGGCTGAAAGGAAGGTGATTGCAAGTGGCACCCCGGTGCTCACTGTGCATAGCCCGGCTCAAACCAGTTCCGGGGGCAACCCTGCCCCTGAGCTGGGGCGAAACCGGACAAAGGATAGGGGTGTAACCACCCCCCTCCTGGCCCCACCCATAGGTAGGACCTAGTCACGGGCCAGCCCCTTTTCTTAGAATAAAGGTAGGAGCGAGTCCCCTTCCCAAATTGGATAATTCTGAATCTTGAACTACTTTCCACGAAAGGAACTCTTGACTTTTTCTGAAGACTCTCCCTTGTGGCTAAGGAGTAGCCACCCTGCACCAGCAGGCACCACCTAAGCGCTTGCGGTTTGCTGTACGTCTCTCCTACGGATCAAGACTGCCCAGCTCGACGAGACCCGAGTTCCCTGCCATCTCTGACCTCTACCTACATCATCAGCCCAGCTGAGAGTCGTAGGTGTGACGAGACCTGCGGGACCGGCTATCTTCAGAACCTGCACGACGCTTATCTAGCATGCCCACCGAGGGACCCTCGAGTGAGTGCACCTAGGGTTTGAGAAGCCCTAACCCTGAGCAGCTCCAGCACCGAAGTCTGCCTCCCCAGCATCCACGAGATCTGCGTGGGGGCCCTTCCGCTCCTTGCTGTTCACCGCGTTGTCCGGCCACTCGCCGACCGGCTTGTGGCCCTCTTCACGACGCACCACGATAATTTCCTCACTGGTCTGGTTGCTCCAGACTGGCTCTTGCTCCCCTTCGACAGAGGGGTACCCCGGACCCTCCTGGTCCACTCCAGACGCCATCTTGACTCCACCGCGTAGGCTTGCCACTGCCAAGACCTGCTGCCCCATTCCTGGGCCCAGCATCATCGATAGCAGACACCTTCGTGGGACAGCTCGCCCTCCATCCTGGTCGCCGCCGCGCCTCCTGGTCCGAGGAACAGCCGAGTCCGACGTCATCCACTCACCTGGTCGAGGTGACTTCAGCCGGTACCCTCCTGGTGCCCACACGATCGCTGGCTAGCGTTTGAGAACTGAGTCCCCTCTGCTTTCAGGTTTCCTTCATCACCGATCCAGGCTTGGATCTCGCTGAACATCGACACTGGTCGCCTGCCAGCAACTTCTTCTTTCAGGCTCCCGAGACTACAACGAGGACTCCCGACATCTTGCCGAACCTCCCGCAGCCTCTGGGCTAGGTAACTCGAGCATTTCGGTGCTCCATCGCAGGTTCTCTCTACAAGTGTCCAGCTCCTTTTTTTTCGTTTAGTCCCACTGATCGGATCACTCCGGAATCAGTAACTCCAGACTCTAACCATTCGCATTTCACTGTTAGTGTAGATGGTTTCTCGTGCCCCTCGGGCATTTGTGTGAATTGTGCAACTTGAAGTATTTTCGTAAGAGTTTTGTAGTGTGCTTAGCTCCCTGACTCATAAAGAGCCAGGGTAGTCTTGTTATAAATAAATATCCTTTATTTTCATAACAACTTGTGTGGTGTCCTTTCACGTGGTGTTCAAGGGGTAAATGTGGTGGTAAAACAGCTGGCTTAACACGCCCTCTAGAGTTTAGCCTAAGACTGCTCGTGTCCATGCTACTAGGATAGCTGGTCTATAAGGTTGACTTACAACCAATCATCAATAAGGGTCGTTTGGAATGATACACAGTGATCACTAGAATAGTGAGCACTACATATCAGGCCAACTTCTCACATTGGTGAGCAGCGGTTGGGATTTGAGCTTGCTGTTGTTTTACCACACACATATCCTAAGAATATCGAAGTGAAAGATCACATAAGTACCCAGGTACATATAACTTAACTTAGAATACTCTGAGTTCTACTGAACCAGCTGTTGTAGTGTAACAGGGCTTAGCACACCCTGACTACAACTCTTAGCAAGGGATCAGTAGGTAAACACATAGTGTAGGTAGGTGCATCACTTACACCTCACTAGAAGCATGTCGGTCCACGGAGAGTCTGCGGAGACTCCCTTAGTGGTCAGTGACCCTCCACAGGTCGTGTCACGATATGCAGCTCTTAGCTTCAAGGAGATGAGACAACTGTGTGCCTCCAGGAAGCTAAACCAGGGTTCTAACCCTACCATCACATTTCTGATAGGTCTCTTAGAGACTTACGATGCTAGGAGGTCCTCTAACACAGGTCCCCCCAATGCTGATGGGAACATGCCTCCCTTAGAGGGAACCCTCGGTGACCCAGACCTCGACCTCCATACAGAGGAGGAGGACAAGGAGGAGTTATCAGGAGACGAGGCAAACAAAGGTCCAGTGGTAGTCAGCAGGCTTACAAGGACCAACTTAAGCAGGCATGAGAATGGAACTGGGGGAGACCCGGGCCCACGCTCAAGCAGGCCTAACCTTGGGAACGGACGAGCTAGGTCTCTCTCCAGAGGCTCTAACAGATCTGTTCATACACATGTCTCTCAGGCATCTTCTCAGAGAGGAATGACGTCCCCTCAGAGAAGGGAGCATGAAGCGAAGATGAGGGAAGTCAATCTGAGGATCGAGCGGGAAGAACTTGCCCTCGCCAAAGAAAGACTTGCCTTGGCCCGAGAGCAGAAATTAAGTGGGTTAGATCCCACTGGTGGCAGCATTCTCATTAGAGAGAAAGACAGGGGTATAGACACTAGACACCTGAGTAAAATAGTGCCCCCCTTTAAACAAGGGGACGACATCCACAAGTGGATAACTGCTTTGGAGAGGGCCTGCACTGTCCAGTGCGTCCCCCCAAGTCAGTGGGCAGCTATACTGTGGCTCTCCTTTGAAGGTAAAGGGCGAGACAAGCTCCTCACTACTAGAGCTGAGGATGCAAACAACTACCAAGTCCTGAAGAACACACTGATTGATGGGTTTGGCTTAACCACGGAACAGTACAGGTTGCTGTTCAGGGACACCCAGAAAATTCAGTCTCAGGATTGGACTGACTTTGTCGATTGTGCCACTAAGGCTTTGGAAGGCTGGTTGCTGGGTAGCAAGGTTACTGATTACACAGGATTGTACAATCTTATCATGCGAGAACAGATTTTAAACAACTGTCAGAACCAATTGTTGCATCAGCACCTTGTCGACTCGGATCTGACCTCTCCCCAAGAATTGGGAAAGAAGGCAGACAGATGGGTCAGAACAAGGGTCAAGCAGAACCAGAACCAGAACCAGGGTGGTCAGAAGAAAGCAGACCAAAAGGGTAGTAACAAGAACGAACAAAATGACCAGAAGTCTTCGACAGGTCCCCAACAAACCAAAGAGGGTGGGGGTCAGGCTTCACAGAAGAAGAAGACTCAGGAAGGCCAGTCAAAAAGGTGGTGCCAATACTGTAAAAGTAAGACTCACTGGTTTAATGAGTGCACCAAGAAAGGAGGGCAAACTCCTGCCACTGCAGCCCCTAAGGCACCTGCACCCCCTAGTACAGTCAGCAGTGGTAGTGCGCCTCCCAAGGCATTAGTTGGGTTAACCTTGGGAACCGAGGGGAGTGACGACGTAGTCAGCACGCTCACTCAGGCCGTCCTTATCTGTACAGGGGATATGGATATGTCCCCTGATGCCAGTCCCAATACTTTGGGCAAATACAGACAGACACCTTTGATCAATGGAAAAGTGGCTCAGGCCTACAGGGACACTTGTGCCAGTGTCACCATGGTGACGCCTAACTTTGTGGACCCTGGACAGATCATGCTAGGTACCGATTACCTAGTGACCAATGCCAGCAACGTCACTACCAATCACAGTATGGCAGTTGTTGATTTCTCCTGGGGAGGGGTAAGTGGCCCGAAAAAGGTTGTGGTTAGTTCAGACCTCCCCGTAGAATGTCTGTTGGGCAATGATTTGGAAACGTCACAATGGTCAGAAGTGGAGCAGAGGACTCACATAGAAATGTTAGGCTTGCCAGCACATGTCCTTGCTGTGACCAGGTCACAGGCCAAAAGATGCCCCACTGAACAGGTGCTGGATCCTGGAAGAACGGACCAGACACCTTCCAAGAAAAGGAGCAGTAAGGGTAAGGCTTTGCCTTCCCCCTTGCCCCAGGTCGTGGATCAAGTCTCTGAGGAGGCTGACCTTAAAGAACTGAGGGAAACTGAGCCGCAAGAGCTTGAACCTGGTCAGGTTGAGTTTCTGGGCTCAGGGGGACCCTCCAGGGAAGACCTGGGGAAGGCACAGTTAGACTGCCCCTCACTTGAACCCCTCAGACAGCAGGCTGCTGCTGAGGCTGCAGGGAACGCCACAGGTACCCACAAAGTGTACTGGGACGATGGACTCCTGTACTCCGAGGCAAGAGACCCCAAACCTGGCGCGACCAGGAGGCTGGTCATCCCCTTGTCTCTGAGAGGTTTCCTTCTTACCATGGCCCACGAGATTCCCCTTGCAGGTCACTTAGGCCAGAATAAGACTTGGGACAGAATTGTTCCACACTTTCACTGGCCCCACATGTCCGAAGATACGAAGGAGTTTTGCCGCTCCTGTGTCCCTTGCCAAGCCAGTGGTAAGTCAGGTGGCACGACAAAGGCCCCCCTCATACCACTACCGGTGGTGGGGGTACCCTTTGAACGAGTGGGGATCGACATTGTCGGACCAATGGAACCCCAGACAGCATCAGGGCACAAGTTTATACTGGTGGTGGTGGACCACGCCACCAGGTATCCTGAAGCTATTCCCCTTAGGACCACTACAGCACCTGTGGTGGCACGGGCCCTAGTTGGAGTGTTCTCCAGAGTGGGCTTCCCTAAGGAGGTTGTCTCAGACAGAGGTGCAAACTTTATGTCGGGATATCTGACTGCAATGTGGAAGGAGTGTGGTGTCAACTACAAGTTCACCACACCCTATCACCCACAATGCAATGGGCTTGTTGAGAGATTCAACAGGACCCTAAAAGGGATGATTCACGGACTAACCTGAAAAGCTTCGGCGGAGATGGGATGTCCTGATACCCTGCCTCTTGTTCGCCTACAGAGAGGTCCCGCAGAAGGGGGTTGGCTACAGCCCTTTTGAGCTTCTGTTCGGACATCCTGTAAGGGGACCCCTTTGTTTGGTAAAGGAAGGATGGGAGAGACCTCTCAGAAAGCCGGCATCAAACATTGTGGACTATGTGCTCGGTCTCCGCTCGCGGATGGCGGAGTACATGGAAAAGGCATCTAAAAACCTTGAGGCGAGCCAAGAATTACAAAAAGCTTGGCACGACCAAAAGGCTGTCCTGACTGTGTACCAGCCTGGACAGAAGGTGTGGGTGCTGGAGCCAGTGGCCCCAGCAGCACTCAAAGACAAATGGTCTGGGCCCCACACGATCATTGAGCAAAAGGGAGAGGTCACCTACCTGGTAGACCTGGGAACTCCCCGGAGCCCCCACAGGGTGCTCCATGTAAACAGGCTCAAGGCATATGTCGACAGGGAGGGCATGGGCTTGCTCATGGCCACAGATGAGGGACAGGAGGAGGAGAGTGACCCTCTCCCGGACCTACTCTCTCAGAACCCTGACGATGGGTCAGTAGATGGTGTTGTCTTTTGTGGCAGCCTCTCTGGACATCAACAAAAGGATTGTAAACAGGTTCTTCAATCCTTTCGACATATGTTCTCTCTGACGCCCAGTCAGACCAATTGGTGTACCCATGAGGTCGACACTGGGGACAGTCTGCCCGTAAAGAGTAAAATCTATCGGCAGCCTGATCATGTCAGAGACTGCATCAAGACAGAGGTGCAGAAAATGTTGGAGCTGGGGGTCATTGAACCCTCGGACAGCCCCTGGGCTAGTCCCGTAGTTCTCGTGCCGAAACCTCACACCCAGGGCGGTAAGAAAGAGATGAGGTTTTGCGTGGACTACAGAGGTCTCAATGCAGTCACTAAGACTGACGCCCACCCGATACCAAGAGCAGACGAACTTATCGACCGGTTGGCTTCGGCCAACTACTTAAGTACGTTTGACCTGACAGCTGGATATTGGCAAATCAGGTTAGCTGAGGAGGCCAAGCCCAAAACAGCATTTTCTACCCCGGGTGGGCATTATCAGTTTGTGGTAATGCCTTTTGGTTTGAAAAATGCACCTGCCACCTTCCAAAGGCTGGTGAATCGAGTTCTCACTGGGTTGGACGACTTCTGTGCGGCGTATCTGGACGATATCGCTGTCTTTAGCGCCACCTGGGAAGATCACCTGGTCCACCTGAGGAAAGTGTTAGAGGCCCTGCAAAAGGCAGGCCTCACTATCAAGGCCACTAAGTGCCAGATAGGGCAGACACAGGTTGTATACATGGGCCACCTTGTAGGTGGAGGCCAGGTTCAGCCATTGGAGAGCAAAATACAGGCCATCCAGGACTGGGCTCCTCCAACCACCCAGACTCAGGTTCGAGCTTTCTTGGGCCTGCCTGGTTATTACCGGAAATTTGTCAGAAATTATGGATCCATTGTGACCCCGCTAAACGACCTGACAAGTAAAAAGATGCCAAAAAAAGTTCAGTGGACAGCAAGCTGTCAGAAGGCATTCAATGACCTAAAGCAGGCCATGTGCACAGTACCTATCCTAAAGAGTCCAGACTACTCCAAACCATTCATTGTCCAAACAGACGCTTCGGAGTTGGGTGTGGGAGCCTCATCTATCTCAACTGAATTTTGATGGTCATGACCAGCCCATAGCTTTTATTAGCAGGAGGCTGACCCCCAGAGAGAAGAATTGGTCAGCTATTGAGAGGGAGGCCTTTGCTGTGGTTTGGGCCCTGAAGAATTTGAGGCCATACTTGTTTGGCACTCACTTCAAGATTCAGACCGACCATAAGCCCCTCTTGTGGCTAAATCAAATGAAGGGTGAAAACCCCAAACTACTTAGGTGGTCCATTTCCCTACAGGGGATGGACTTCACAGTGGAGCATAGACCTGGCACTGATCATGGCAATGCAGATGGGCTCTCCAGGTATTTCCACTTAGAGCAAGAAGACTCACCTGGTCAAGGTTAGCTTATTGTCCCAAAGTTTTGGGGGGGGGGGTCATGTAGGAGAGTAGGGTCTGCAATCCTATGATCACCCAGATTTTTTTGCTTTTGCTTCATTGGTTTACGACTTTCCCTGGCTGTGGGCCTGCCAATCAGACCCACAGCCTAGCTGTTCTCTCTCGAAATTAACACACATGCACATTAGGTGCATCCACTAATTGGAACGGGGCCGCCTTGTCAGTCCCTGTCTCAGCATACCACAGGTATCCAGGGCATCGGTGTACCCAGGGCCTACCAGGGGCTGCAGCATGTATTATGCCACCCCTGGATGGCCGCCCAAATCTGACACAACTGGCTGCACGACAGCTGGGGCAAAGTGGTGTAATCACCCGTTGCTGTAGGTGTAGTATTCCTACCCCTAACCCTAAAATGGACACATGGATTCCTATCAGTCACTCCTATGGCAGGCCTTATCAATCCTGAAGGCAGAGTGCAGGGAATCATGTGGGACGGTGCTCTGGCGCGAGCTGAGCCCGTCGACGGCTGGCGGAACCAAGTCCTAATAGCCGTTCCAAGGTGAGGCGGGCCAACTACTTTTAAATGCATTATAATCCTTGCGGTTATTTGCTAACTTTGGCATCGCATCACCCACACATGTCGAGTAAGGTGTCATACGAGTTGGAATACGAACCCCTCGCCAATTCTGGCGACGGGGTTAGCATTCCCCCCTTTTAGAGGGGCACGACATGGAAGTAACCTTGAACCCCGGTTAAAAGTTGACTCAAGCCTCAGCATCACAAAATGGATGCTGCCACCAGACACAAGTCTGACCTCCTGCTGCTGGGAAACCTTCCAGCGGAGGGAGCTTGGACAAAGGGTTTCCTGTCGAGGGCGGTGTTAGCACCATCCCAGACAGGGTTTGTGTATCCCAGGTAGGCAGGGCTGAAAGGAAGGTGATTGCAAGTGGCACCCCGGTGCTCACTGTGCATAGCCCGGCTCAAACCAGTTCCGGGGGCAACCCTGCCCCTGAGCTGGGGCGAAACCGGACAAAGGATAGGGGTGTAACCACCCCCCTCCTGGCCCCACCCATAGGTAGGACCTAGTCACGGGCCAGCCCCTTTTCTTAGAATAAAGGTAGGAGCGAGTCCCCTTCCCAAATTGGATAATTCTGAATCTTGAACTACTTTCCACGAAAGGAACTTTTTCTGAAGACTCTCCCTTGTGGCTAAGGAGTAGCCACCCTGCACCAGCAGGCACCACCTAAGCGCTTGCGGTTTGCTGTACGTCTCTCCTACGGATCAAGACTGCCCAGCTCGACGAGACCCGAGTTCCCTGCCATCTCTGACCTCTACCTACATCATCAGCCCAGCTGAGAGTCGTAGGTGTGACGAGACCTGCGGGACCGGCTATCTTCAGAACCTGCACGACGCTTATCTAGCACGCCCACCGAGGGACCCTCGAGTGAGTGCACCTAGGGTTTGAGAAGCCCTAACCCTGAGCAGCTCCAGCACCGAAGTCTGCCTCCCCAGCATCCATGAGATCTGCGTGGGGGCCCTTCCGCTCCTTGCTGTTCACCGCGTTGTCCGGCCACTCGCCGACCGGCTTGTGGCCCTCTTCATGACGCACCACGATAATTTCCTCACTGGTCTGGTTGCTCCAGACTGGCTCTTGCTCCCCTTCGACAGAGGAGTACCCCGGACCCTCCTGGTCCACTCCAGACGCCATCTTGACTCCACCGCGTAGGCTTGCCACTGCCAAGACCTGCTGCCCCATTCCTGGGCCCAGCATCATCGATAGCAGACACCTTCGTGGGACAGCTCGCCCTCCATCCTGGTCGCCGCCGCGCCTCCTGGTCCGAGGAACAGCCGAGTCCGACGTCATCCACTCACCTGGTCGAGGTGACTTCAGCCGGTACCCTCCTGGTGCCCACACGATCGCTGGCTAGCGTTTGAGAACTGAGTCCCCTCTGCTTTCAGGTTTCCTTCATCACCGATCCAGGCTTGGATCTCGCTGAACATCGACACTGGTCGCCTGCCAGCAACTTCTTCTTTCAGGCTCCCGAGAATACAACGAGGACTCCCGACATCTTGCCGAACCTCCCGCAGCCGCAGCCTCTGGGCTAGGTAACTCGAGCATTTCGGTGCTCCATCGCAGGTTCGCTCTACAAGTGTCCAGCTCCTTTTTTTTCGTTTAGTCCCACTGATCGGATCACTCCGGAATCAGTAACTCCAGACTCTAACCATTCGCATTTCACTGTTAGTGTAGATGGTTTCTCGTGCCCCTCGGGCATTTGTGTGAATTGTGCAACTTGAAGTATTTTCGTAAGAGTTTTGTAGTGTGCTTAGCTCCCTGACTCATAAAGAGCCAGGGTAGTCTTGTTATAAATAAATATCCTTTATTTTCATAACAACTTGTGTGGTGTCCTTTCACGTGGTGTTCAAGGGGTAAATGTGGTGGTAAAACAGCTGGCTTAACACGCCCTCTAGAGTTTAGCCTAAGACTGCTCGTGTCCATGCTACTAGGATAGCTGGTCTATAAGGTTGACTTACAACCAATCATCAATAAGGGTCGTTTGGAATGATACACAGTGATCACTAGATTAGTGAGCACTACATATCAGGCCAACTTCTCACAGAAGTCATGTGTTTTCAGTAGACACTTCAGGGCACGTGTTGAGGTGTTCCTCTTCTGTTAGTCTCCCTCTAGTATGCTCAGGATCCCATTTTCTGTCGCCAGTGTTAAATCAATGTATTGAGGTACACAGGAGCCAAAGGGATGAAGTAAACAGCTTCACACTGGTACTTCAGGATACACCTTAGCCACAGCTCACTGTTCATCAGCTGTCACCCTTCAGTGCCTCAGGGGAGCTTGATTTAGAATGCTCTGGCACTAACATTCCAAATACATCATCAGAGCCCTATGACAATAGGTTCCCTGGCAAAATCACTAACTAGTAGGGAAGGGTGGGGGGAGGGAAGAGATTTAAAACACGTAGATAGGAAGATATCACAAAGATCAAGGGGAATCAATTGTAAAAACCCCACAGTGGCATACAACGAAGATGATGCTCCCACCCCACAGAATGTGATGATGGTGTTGGGGCTCCCCTGCACTGCAGGGGCTGCAGGGGACTGTGTTACGCCCCTGCCCATGCAGGAATAGAAGTAGCCGCTTACGATTTGTAGATCTCAAGTCCTTGTAGAATCCAGTCCTGCTGCCCCACAGATTTAAACGGCCTGTAAAACTCCCTGTAGTCATATTCTGTTTACCACTGTGTCAGATCTACTCCCTTTCATGTCCACCCAGTATAGGGTTTCTCCCTACAGAATTATGAATAACTGAAGCAGTGACCAGATCACATTTATCTATGTAGTAATCAAAGGATGAATGCAACTGGGTGCATCTTTCTTCCAAAGACCATTCTAGGTGGTAGTTTTTGCAATGCCTAGTCTAGGTGGAAATAATCACCAGGTATCCCCTAGCAACAGTGTCCATGAATACACTGAAGGTCCAGGGACCCTGGTCCTGGATGGTATTGCCTCTATCTACTTAATGTGGGTGGAGGAGATTGGCTCGAGGCACTGGACCTTTCCAGCCTTCTTATTTGACAAAACAACAACAGATTGAGCAAGTACTCCTCCTGAGTTACTGCTAGTATTGAGATATTTCTGAAGATATCCTTTGTAATTCTGAAGTATTTTTCTAGGAAGACAGTTGTCTTAGGTTGTCTTAAGAAGGTTCTTTATTGGTTACATCCTTTTATTCCAGCGAATCAATTTACTGTGAGTGGTACAACAACCGACATGTGTTTCGCCCTATGTGGTCAGTAGGACCAGGGCTTTCTCAAGACTTCTCAGTTAAACAGAAGTTGAATAAACTATTTCTTATGGACTTTGTTCGGTACAGTCTTCAGGCTGATATATTATAGCATGTGATTCACCAGATGGCTTAGTGGAAGTGTCTAAAGCCTATCTGCCCCAAAATGTTCTAGGAGACTGAGGGATGCTGGTTCAGAGAGACAATGTGAGAGAATACCTTTCGTCAGGTGACCCCCTGAGGAAGACCCTGTCTGGGACAACCCTCTATGGCGGTACAAGATTGAAAGAGAATGCCAAACATTGGAGGAGTAGGTACTTGCCCATCCCAAGCTGCTGGTGGGTGATTCCTGGAGGAAGCATCTTCCCTCTTCTTCTCATTCTTGAGGATGGAATGAGGGGACCCTCTACTCAACCAGTCCTGAGGTTCTTGGGAAGACATAAGAAAAGCACATGCATGTCTGATTCACTTACTTCTCTCTTCCAGAGGAGCCTGATCTCTGTTATGGCCTGCTTTCACCTGTGGGAGCTGGCACGTTAAGTTGATGAAATGCCATGGAGCTTTGGGTACATCACCAAGTATGGAATGTGATGGTCATTTGGCAACAGGAAGACAGGAGAGTTATGGCTGGACTGACTATACTGACCCTGTGGTGGATTCAATAAAGAGATTTGAATTATCTTGGAAATTGTGTATGCTTTCAGCAATCTCCTCTACTGTTTTGGGGGGTGGAGGCATGTAATGGACGTGGGTCCGGTGTTCACTACGCCACTGGAGTCAAACTATCCTGGCTGAAGAGGGGTGAAATCCCGAAACCGGTCCTAGGATCCTTGATTCCTGTCCAGGGAAGACATGGCTTGGCAGTTCGGGCTGGACTGTTCCCATGAGGCACAAGGTCAAGACTGATTTGCATATGGCCATGTCTGAACTGGGGTGTCGTGATGAGCAAAATAACGATGGATTAAACCCAGATCTGTGACTGGGGGTGAATGTTTTGCCAATGTGCAACATTCCGTCCATCATCTTGTGTGTTTTGATGGACATATAATGGACAGTAACTCCTTTACCCAGGGTACCACTAATTGTTCAGACGAGGCCTTTAGTGAGTTCACTATTTCCAATCAGCAGGAATGCATGAATACTACCACTTGGATCTAAAATCTACGTGGGCGGTGGCTGTGGCATCCCAGACAGCTATCCGAGATCTTCCGTTTTGATGAATGGGCCGTGAGTGTCAGCGAATGTACCAACCTCAGTCTTCTCCTCCAGTTTCTCCCTATTTGGGGGGAGCATGGGCTACTGGGCACAACTGTGGTGGTTGAGGTCATTCATCCTGGTGCCCCGAGGACATTTTAAATCAACAAGGGACCCTAAGAACATAGGAATTCAATCACTAATGGAGAGAAAATCTGTTGTAAAACAATGTTTTAATAATCAAGAAATTACAGAACAATGTGTATGTACGGTAAGTGATAGTGGGGTACAAAACATGCTCGGTGCTCATATGAAAGTGATAAGAACTGTGTGATATATGTACCACAATTTATAGCCTCTATTTCACAATTAATCATATCTTAACAGGTCTGTGCACTTGAGTTGGCGACATTTCGATCCACAACTAATGCATGATCATCATCAGGACTTGAGTTACAGTTAGCCTGAGATAGTGACAAATAAACTAATAAGCATTGGTAGTGCATCGGTTTCGCCTATGTGATGAATGTCACGGGAGTGGAGAGGATATGGCTTAGCTGCCAGAGCACGGTCTCTGACACCTACCTTGCTGTGCTGTTAAATAGGTGTACAGTCTTGTGATGGAGAAGATTATCGGGTTGCAAGCCGCAGCTCCAAGGATGACCTGGAAAATGCAAGAACGTTCGGCAGGCCTCCTACCTTTTGCAGTTCTGTTCAGATATTGCTGCAGTGTTGAGGGCTCGAGTTGCATGCACGTTTCCACTGTGTGCAGCCCCGCGCCCTGAGACTACTCCTGACTGCTGCTGAGGCTGTACACATACAAGCTGCTGTTTGGTTGCCAGAGTCAACACAGTAGCTAGAAAGACAGTGCCCTCGCTGATAGACACAGAAGACGGGCTAGAGTGGAAGTTCCAAAGATCACAGTTTCATTGCAAATATTCTTCTGCAACAAATACCGGAACAGAAAAAAGGAAGACACACAAGGACTATTGTTGCTACCACAGGTGCTTACTTTTGTGTGTATGACAATACAAAAATAAAACAGGTCTGTGCACAGCCTCCATGGAATTGAAAGCGATTGAACTTTAATTTCATAACTAAAACCAGTGGTGTTTTTTATCAATCACCGTCTGGGACGAAGGCACCAGCTCCCTTACAACTGTCACAGGAGTGGGGAGAATGAGGCGCAGTGGCCAGAGCTGCTGACTCAAGAGCTAGGGATCCCAGTTTGAGTCTCGGCTGTGCAATATTCTGGGCAAATCACTTAATCACTCCCAGTGAAATGTTGTTCTATATAAATCTGCTGCAAGACAAAAAAGCAGAAAGAGGCAAAACTTCATGAAAAAATAGTTCCACCGATGTTAACAGTATTTTGGCTACGGGAAACTGATAAGAGAAGCTCATAAGGAACAAGCATTGGTAACTGCAGGAAAATATGCTACAGCCAATAGAAATAGGGGAAATGTAAGTGGCAAGCACAGGAACCAATGAAAAGCCAGGAAAGAGAGGGGTGGAATGTAAGGCCCTTTTAAGTTTATATTAAAAACAGTGGATTTCACAAGCACAGTGCAAGCGCTATGCGGGTAAAACCTTAAAAGGAACATACACAGAGAAAAAAAAACATAACTATAAGATAAAATAACAAAGGATGGCATAACAACATAGCCATTCTGTTACTCACAACCACATGTCTTATGTACAATATCCACTAATTGAAGGAGGCAGGTGAATCTACAAATTAAAAAAATAAATAACGAAAGTGTAATGTCAGATAAGCAGATTAAAAGAAGGCCCAGTTCGGAAAGAAAAATAGAGTACTCCAAGGGGGCTTACCAAGAGAGATCTCCAAGGATTAAGAGTCAGTTCACAAGAATCCAGGGTAAGAAATGGTGGGCTCAGTTGGAGGGAGGACCATAAGTGAGTTTGCCAAGGAAGGATTGAAAGTAAGTGGGAAAAGGGTTCAATCTGCGTACGGGACCTCTGTACCTTAAACAAAGGACAGAAGAACTGCTATGAGTGTTTTTGATAAGGCAGAAACCACGCAATGGTGAACTCGTGCTGATACCGAGCGGCCAAGCGGTCCAAGCGGGGAGGTTCTGGCAGCGTGGACTCCTCTTTAAAGAGATAGAAAGTGACACTTAGGGACCTGGCATCCATATTATAAAATAAAATCAGCCGGCCATCTTGGATTGGGCGGAGCAGGCCGGTTTCACGCTCCAGCAGGGGCTGGGAGCCTGTGCCCTGAGCACTGTAGATATCTCCAAGGTGCAGCCTGGAGATATCCAATTGCACATGTTGTGAACAGCCGGCCAAACCGACATGCACACTTTCAGTGCCTATCACTCCTACTCCCCTTGCTGCTTGTGCAACATGGACACATCCCATCCTGGACTCAGGGATTGGAAGTCAAAAATAAAATAGTTTTATTGCCATTGTTTCTGCCGCCTGCTGCATTTCAGCAGTGAGGCAACGCTCATCCGCCATAGCAGAGGAGCCGCCGCTGCTGGCATTTCGTACTGGACTATTTCTATTGGAACAGGGTGATTTGCATATGGCTAATTCCTATCAAAGGTGTCATGGTGAGCAAAAACATGATTGACTGGATTGAGCCTCAGAGTAATTACAAGTGTTAGAAAAACACACTCCCACACCGGCAGGGTGGTGGTGGTGTTCTCCCAGACACGCTGTGGTAGCTTGGCTCGAGCGGTAAGGAAGGCACCGTGTTAAGCATACTCTATACCCACACAATAACCATGCGTGCATCCGTTCCAAAAACGACACTACACCGTAAAAATTATACTGAAAATATATCTCTTTATCTTCTTTTCTCTTAGTTGCTGATTAAATAAATAATAATACAATCACAGTACACAAGGCTTTTCCTGTGGAAGGGTACGTCAAATAAATACTGTCTTAACGATTCAATAAATAAGGTAGATCATAAATAATCAAGGCATAAATATAAGTGCATTACATAACAGGCAATTAAATATTATGAGGCAATAAATACTGCGAGACAATAAATATTGTGCGACAATAAATACTGTGGAACAATAAATACGGTGAAGCAATAAATAGGATAAATACAATAGATACAGTGCTCTCAATAAATAATTAAAAGCCAACAGTGACACTTATAAAATCAGATCACATTTGAAAGACTATGGGCTGATTTGGCCCAGTCACAGCTTGTGGTTAGGTGGATGGCCTGAGGGTGTCTCACCTAGCTTGGGTAAGGCTGAGGCTAAAACTGAGGTAGATCAAGGGTAATCTAGGAATCTGGCTCTCCCAAACTACACAGCCCCTAACACAGGTCACTGTATCAGTCTCAGTCCACCCCTGGCACTCCCAGGCTGGTCCTAACACCTCTTTATCCCCTAGGATGGTCTCTTAGGGCTCCACAGGGCCTTAGGCGCCCTCTATTTCACTTACTGCCCTTTTTATGAAGCTCCGACGCCGCTGGAGTCGTGTCGACGCCGTGAGGCGGTTCCGGTTCGATGTCGGCGGCCTCGGCGCAATGTCAGTTCTTGACGACGCCGGTAGGCGGTTCCGGTTCGATGTCGGCGGCCTCGGCTCGATCTCGACCTCCGGTTCGATGACGTCGGGCAGTCTTGGCTCGATGTCGACTTCGGGCGGCTCCGGTTCGATGTCGACCTCAGGTTCGATGACGTCGGCCGGCCTTGGCTCGATGTCGACTTCCGGCGGCTCCGGAGTGCGATCTCCACTCCCGACCTCCGGTGCTCCTTTCCTCAGGTTCCGGCGACTCCGGAGTGCGACCTCCACTCCCGACCTCCGGCACGATTCTCTTCAGGTTCCGGCGACTCCGGAGTGCGATCTCCACTCCCGACCTCCGGCACGCTTCACCTCGGTCTCCGGCGACTCCGGAGGGCGGACTTCACTCCCCCGTCGACGCCGCACACTCGACCTCTGGTGACTTCCTCCTCGACCTCTGGTACTCTCTACGACCTCCGTCGGCGCCCTCTCTCGACCTCTGGCGGCTCCGGGTACGACGTCTGCTTTCCAGTCAGCGCCGCTTCTCCACCTCGGGCTCCAGGTCTCCAGGCTTCTCGACGTCGGACTTCAGGTAGTTACCAGTAATCAGGTCAGGAACTTGCTGTTCTTTGCTTTTAAGGCCTGTTCCTGCTGTCCAGGTCCTTAAGATGGTTTTTCTTGCTTTCTCCCACACAGGGCTCCAGGCTGGGCTCAGTCAGTAGGGACTAGTATCAAGGGTGGGTTTATGGACCCCACTCCAGGCACAAGTTTCCACCCCTGCTGCCTCACTCCTTCCTCCTTCAGGTTTCTGCTGCTCTCTCTTCACCAGTCAGGTGCCAACTGCCAGCTCCAACTGCCAACTCTCTGATTTAGCTTCCCAACATTCTAAACCGCCTCCAACTGTCACAGGGTTCCAGAATGTTGCAGAAGGTTCTAGTAGGTTCCAGTGGGTTCCGATGATGTCACAGGTGGCCACCATTTTGTGCTCCAGGCCCTCTGACAGAAGTTCCAGGGGTAGATAAAATGGCTCCCTGAATCTGCATCAATACTAAAAAGTCTGGTGGTTCCCAAAAAGGAAAAATACTAACAGGGTTTGAGGCAAAAGGGGGACAAAATAAATAATGATGAGGAGGGACCACCCAAAGGGCTGACAGGTCTAACACGCGTCCCCCCCAGCTGAAAGTGGGGAGAGCTACCCAACCCCTTGGGAGTTCTCATCACTAAGGCGGAAATACCTTGAGAGACCGTCTGCATTGGCGTGGTCCACTCCAGGCCGATGTTCCACCTGAAAGTCCATTCCCTGTAGGGAGATAGACCACCTCAACAACTTGGGATTCTCCCCCTTCATCTGCATCAGCCAACGAAGGGGTCTGTGGTCGGTCTGAACTAGGAAGTGCGAGCCAAACAGGTATGGCCGCAACTTCTTCAGAGCCCATACCACTGCAAAGGCTTCACGCTCTATTGCACTCCACTTCTGTTCCCTGGGAAGTAGTCTCCGGGATAGGAAGACCACGGGTTGATCCAGACCCTCTTCATTGAGTTGCGATAACACTGCCCCAATGCCATGTTCTGATGCATCCGTCTGGACAATGAACTCCTTGGAAAAGTCTGGGGCCCTTAGGACCGGGGCCTCGCACATGGCTTTCTTCAGTCTCACAAAGGCTTGCTGACAAGCCTCCGTCAAGACTACCCGTCGAGGTTGTTTCTTGGACGTGAGCTGCGTGAGGGGGGCTACAATGGTACCGTACCCCTTCACGAAGCGACGGTAATATCCCGTGAGGCCCAGAAAAGCTCGGACCTCAGTCTGTGTCTTGGGGGGTTCCCAGGCCATGATGGCCTCGATCTTCGCCTGGAGGGGTTGCACCGCTCCCCTACCCACCAAGTGTCCAAGGTACACTACCGACCCCTGCCCGATCTGGCACTTGCTGGCCTTGATCGTCAATCCAGCTTGTCTCAGGGCCTGGAGAACAGCTTGCAGGTGACGCAAGTGATCCTCCCAGCTGTTACTGAAGACGGCTATGTCATCCAGATAAGCAGCAGAGAAACTCTCCATTCCAGTGAGGATCTGGTTTACCAGGCGCTGAAACGTGGCAGGTGCGTTCTTGAGCCCAAAGGGCATCACACAGAACTGGTAGTTGCCATTGGGCGTGGAGAAGGCTGACCTTTCCCTTGCTCCATCAGTCAAAGAGATCTGCCAGTACCCAGAAGTAAGGTCAAAGGTACTTAGATATTGGGCAGCTCCCAGCCGGTCAATCAATTCATCCGCCCTAGGGATCGGATGAGCATCAGTTTTGGTTACTGAATTCAGTCCCCGGTAGTCCACACAGAACCTCAGTTCTGGTTGGCCACCCGGTGGTGCGGCTTTTGGTACTAACACCACCGGACTGGACCAGGGGCTGCTAGAAGGTTCGATCACTCCTAGCTCCAGCATCTTTGTGACTTCACTGTGAATGCTGGCCTTCACCTTGTCCCACATCCGGTAGATCTTGGACTTCACAGGTGGGCTGTCTCCTGTGTCCACGTCATGGACGCACAGGTGAGTCCTACCCGGGACAAGGGAGAACAACGAAGAGTACTGCCCCAGGACCTGGCGGCAGTCCTCCCGCTGTTCAGGAGTTAGAGATGGGGAGAGAATCACTCCCTCCACCGACCCATCCTTCTCTTGAGACGCAAACAAATCGGGGAGAGGCTCGCTTTCCACGTCCTCTCCTCCGTCAGTCACCATCATCAAGATGACTTCGGGCCTCTCGTGGTGGGGTTTGAGGCGGTTGGCATGCAGCACCCGTAGGGGCTGACGAGGGGTCTTCAGGTCCACCAAGTAGGTAGCCGTACCCTTCTTCTCCAACACCTCAAAGGGTCCTGACCAGCGATCCTGGAGGGCGCTAAGCTCTCCCGGTTCGATCACCCACACCTTCTGGCCAGGCTCCAACTCCACCGGGTGAGCGTTGTGGTCATACCACGCCTTCATTACTGCTTGGCTGGCTTCCAAGTTGTCAGAAGCTTGCTTCCACAACTTAGCCATTTGGCTCCGGAAGGCTAGCATGTAGTTCACCACATCCTGGGGAAGCTTCCTGGGAGTTCTTTCCCATCCGTCTCTCACCAGGTTGAGAGGTCCACGTACAGGGTGCCCATACAAAAGCTCGAAGGGGCTGAAGCCCACTCCCTTCTGTGGCACTTCCCTGTAGGAGAACAATAGACAGGGTAGGAGGACGTCCCATTTCCTCCGCAGGCTTTCAGGCAGACTTCTGATCATGCCTTTCAAGGTTTTGTTAAACCTCTCCACCAGACCATTGGTCTGGGGGTGGTAAGGAGTGGTGAACCGGTATGTCACTCCACACTCCTTCCACATCGCCCGCATGTACGCTGACATGAAGTTGGTCCCCCTGTCGGACACAACTTCCTTGGGAAAACCCACTCGGGTAAAGATTCCCATCAGGGCCCTAGCCACAACAGGTGCTGTTATGGTCCTCAGAGGTATTGCCTCTGGGTACCGTGTGGCATGATCCACCAGAACCAGGATAAACCTGTGACCAGCTGACGTTGGCGGATCTAACGGACCCACAATGTCGATGCCCACCCTTTCAAAGGGGGTGCTAACGACAGGAAGTGGTTCCAGGTGAGCTTTCAGCTTCACCCCTGTTTTCCCACTGGCTTGGCAAGACACACATGTCCGGCAGTAGGTATCGGACGACACTTTCATTTGAGGCCAATAAAAGTGTGGGACAAGACGGGCGAAGGTCTTGTCTTGCCCCAGGTGTCCTGCCAATGGGATCTCGTGAGCCAACTCCAGAAGGAAGGCTCGATAACGTTGAGGGACTACCAAGGCTCGTGACGATCCATGTAGGGGTGCCTTGGGTTCACTGTAGAGGAGGCCATCCTCCCAGTAAACACTGTAGTTCCCTTCAACGTTCCCTGCTGCCTGGGCTGCGGCCTGTCGCCTCAGTCCCTCAAGGGTAGGGCACTCCCTCTGGCCCTGGCAGAATTCCTCCCTGGACGGGCCTCCCTCCACGTGCCACTCGGCCGGGATGGGTAGGTCCTCCAGTTTGGTAACATCCCCCACCGCAGACTCCTGGTCCACCACCTCCGGTGGCCTATCCGTCCTACGGGGTGTGGACGCCGAGGCAGGCTCCTCCTGTCCTCGGTTCTTCCCTTGATTGGCAGCTGGCTGGGCCTTTGTTCCAGGCTCCAGCCGAAACGAACTCCCTCTCCGGGTAGTCGCGGACCCTGTGCTAACACAGGCCCAATCAGGTGTACCCAGCATCTCAGTATGAGTCCGGTATTCCACCTCCTTCCAAGCATTGTGCTCCATGTCATTCCCCAGTAGACAATCGACTGGCACGGCAGGGCTTACGGCAACTCGAAGTGAACCTGCAACCCCCTCCCATTCAAAGGGAACCTCGGCCACTGGATAGTGGCCTGTTCTGCTGTCAGCCATCGCGGCTGGGTGGAGTACATCGGGAATTACCTGCTCTGGAGACACCAGTTGGCTACGTACCATAGTCATACTGGCTCCTGTGTCTCTCAGAGCCTCCCCTCTTTGGCCGTTGATGGTGACCCACTGCCCATACTTTACGGTATTTGCGGGCACCTGGATCTTAGGAACCATCTCCCGTTCTCCCAGGGACACTAAAGTGACACCCGCCCACTCCCTTCCCTTAATTAAGGGCATCTCCTCCCCGAGCACTGCACTAGCTACTCCGGGGGTCTTTCCTCCAATGGGATGGGGTGGTCGTTTCGGGCACTTCGGATCTCCCTTATAGTGTCCAACGCCACCGCACTCGAAGCAATGGACAACCCTTGGCTGCTGACTCTGGCCAGGATTAGGGTTTCTGGGTGGGTTAGCCCTAGGGGTGAATCCTGTTCCATTTCCTTGGAAATTATTTTGGGGGCCTTTGGAGAACTCCTTTTTCTTTTCCCCTCCCTCTTTCTTCTGGGGGGCGCCCTGTCCGGCCTTTTGAGTATCCCCTCCAGTCCCCCTTGTGGACACCCGGGTACTAGCCCAGATGTCCGCCTCCTCAGCAAGCTTCCGGGGACTGGTCAGCTTGCTATCCACCAGGTGTTGACGCAGTTCAGGGAAACATTTCTCGAGCAGGTGTTCCTTCAGTACTAGATCAAACAACCCCTCGTAGTCCCTCACTTCACTGCCCTGAATCCAACCCTCTAGTGCCTTCTTTGCATAGTCCAGGAAGTCCACCCAGTTCTGCGTGCCCAGTTTGTGACTACCCCGGAACTTCTGTCTGTACTTTTCGGGTGTTAGTCCAAACTTTCTTCTGAGCGCCACTTTCATGGTGGGGTAGTAGGTCTGCTCATCCTCTTCTAGGGCCAATAAAGCATCCCTACCAGCTGGAGGCATGTACTTGTACAATCCCCCTCCCCAGTACTTCTCTGGAACCCCATGGGCCCTTAACGAGACCTCATAGGCCGCTAGCCACTTGGCGATATCGTCACCCGCCCCATAGCTAGCTACTATGTCCTTCGGCAAGTAGGGTTTGGGTTCCCTAGTGAACTCTCTTTCTTCGCTGCCACCATTAGGTACAGGGTGTGCCCCGATTCTTAGGATCTGAAGATCTATCTCTTTCAGCCTTAACTCATGAGCCATCCTCTGTTCCTCCTTCTCTTTCTCCAGCCTTGCTAAGTCCCATGTGAGCTGTCTTTTCTCCCTCCGGTCTGTTAACTCCACTTCAGACAAGCCACCGCTAGAGGCACTGCTGCCCTTCCTGGAAAGTGTCCTGGGCCCCGCTGACAGGTTCCCCACCTCAGGTTGGTACAAACCAGCTCCCTCACTGTCGGGCTCTCTATCCCTGTCCTCCTCCTCAGCCTTGCTTTCACGTCGTGCCTCCCCCCAAGCCCTTAAGCTGGTTTGGAGTGCACCCTTCTTTGCTCCTGGGGGACAATACACCCCCTCCCGCTGACAAAACTCCCTGAGTTGGGCCACAGTGTACGTTTCTAAATTCTCCAGTACAAACTCCATCTTGCCCACTCAGGTCAGAGGACAGTTATTTGCAGTAGCTATGCAGGGGGGTACCTTATATAATACCTCCTCCCACCACCAGAGTAAATTTGGAAAAACAAAAACTCACAATTAGGAAGGCCGCTTTGAGAAAACTCCCGGTGTAGGCCTATGGACTACCCACAGTTATTGTCGAGTATACGTAGGCACAGCTCAATCCCACCGCTGAACACCAATCATGTTAGAAAAACACACTCCCACACCGGCAGGGTGGTGGTGGTGTTCTCCCAGACACGCTGTGGTAGCTTGGCTCGAGCGGTAAGGAAGGCACCGTGTTAAGCATACTCTATACCCACATAATAACCATGCGTGCATCCGTTCCAACAACGACACTACACCGTAAAAATTATACTGAAAATATATCTCTTTATCTTCTTTTCTCTTAGTTGCTGATTAAATAAATAATAATACAATCACAGTATACAAGGCTTTTCCTGTGGAAGGGTACGTCAAATAAATACTGTCTTAACGATTCAATAAATAAGGTAGATCATAAATAATCAAGGCATAAATATAAGTGCATTACATAACAGGCAATTAAATATTATGAGGCAATAAATACTGCGAGACAATAAATATTGTGCGACAATAAATACTGTGGAACAATAAATACGGTGAAGCAATAAATAGGATAAATACAATAGATACAGTGCTCTCAATAAATAATTAAAAGCCAACAGTGACACTTTTAAAATCAGATCACATTTGAAAGACTATGGGCTGATTTGGCCCAGTCACAGCTTGTGGTTAGGTGGATGGCCTGAGGGTGTCTCACCTAGCTTGGGTAAGGCTGAGGCTAAAACTGAGGTAGATCAAGGGTAATCTAGGAATCTGGCTCTCCCAAACTACACAGCCCCTAACACAGGTCACTGTATCAGTCTCAGTCCACCCCTGGCACTCCCAGGCTGGTCCTAACACCTCTTTATCCCCTAGGATGGTCTCTTAGGGCTCCACAGGGCCTTAGGCGCCCTCTATTCCACTTACTGCCCTTTTTATGAAGCTCCGACGCCGCTGGAGTCGTGTCGACGCCGTGAGGCGGTTCCGGTTCGATGTCGGCGGCCTCAGCGCAATGTCAGTTCTTGACGACGCCGGTAGGCGGTTCCGGTTCGATGTCGGCGGCCTCGGCTCGATCTCGACCTCCGGTTCGATGACGTCGGGCAGTCTTGGCTCGATGTCGACTTCGGGCGGTTCCGGTTCGATGTCGACCTCAGGTTCGATGACGTCGGCCGGCCTTGGCTCGATGTCGACTTCCGGCGGCTCCGGAGTGCGATCTCCACTCCCGACCTCCGGTGCTCCTTTCCTCAGGTTCCGGCGACTCCGGAGTGCGACCTCCACTCCCGACCTCCGGCACGATTCTCTTCAGGTTCCGGCGACTCCGGAGTGCGATCTCCACTCCCGACCTCCGGCACGCTTCACCTCGGTCTCCGGCGACTCCGGAGGGCGGACTTCACTCCCCCGTCGACGCCGCACACTCGACCTCTGGTGACTTCCTCCTCGACCTCTGGTACTCTCTACGACCTCCGTCGGCGCCCTCTCTCGACCTCTGGCGGCTCCGGGTACGACGTCTGCTTTCCAGTCAGCGCCGCTTCTCCACCTCGGGCTCCAGGTCTCCAGGCTTCTCGACGTCGGACTTCAGGTAGTTACCAGTAATCAGGTCAGGAACTTGCTGTTCTTTGCTTTTAAGGCCTGTTCCTGCTGTGCATGTCCTTAAGATGGTTTTTCTTGCTTTCTCCCACACAGGGCTCCAGGCTGGGCTCAGTCAGTAGGGACTAGTATCAAGGGTGGGTTTATGGACCCCACTCCAGGCACAAGTTTCCACCCCTGCTGCCTCACTCCTTCCTCCTTCAGGTTTCTGCTGCTCTCTCTTCACCAGTCAGGTGCCAACTGCCAGCTCCAACTGCCAACTCTCTGACTTAGCTTCCCAACATTCTAAACCGCCTCCAACTGTCACAGGGTTCCAGAATGTTGCAGAAGGTTCTAGTAGGTTCCAGTGGGTTCCGATGATGTCACAGGTGGCCACTATTTTGTGCTCCAGGCCCTCTGACAGAAGTTCCAGGGGTAGATAAAATGGCTCCCTGAATCTGCATCAATACTAAAAAGTCTGGTGGTTCCCAAAAAGGAAAAATACTAACAGGGTTTGAGGCAAAAGGGGGACAAAATAAATAATGATGAGGAGGGACCACCCAAAGGGCTGACAGGTCTAACAACAAGTCTCTGTGATTGATTGATACAATCCACCCATCACTTTTTTTGTTTTTCTGTGTGATGTGTATACCCAGACATGGGTCCCATGCTCACTGTGACATGCAACTCAATATGCAGCCTACTTAAGAGGCCAAAATGAGATGACACGGGTTCGGGGTTGATTTAAAGGAGACCTGGCCTGGCAGTTTGGGCTGAACTGTTCCTTTCGGGCCATATCATGACTGATCTGCCTATGTCTGGTTCCTTTCTGAGTTTGCACAGTCGAAAAAAAACAATCAACTGTATTGTGGTGCAGAATAATTACCAGTGGCTGAGATTAATTCAAGCAATTAATACACCACTTTTTGGTTTTCCTCAGGGCATCACATAGGCCTGGACAGTAGGGGCTCCCCTCTAGGCCACACCACAGGTTCTGGACTTCGCAGTACCATGGAGTGGCCTAGGGTTCTGCACACACACTGGATTAACGTGATTGCAGGCCAAAACAAAAAGTCAGGATACTGGGTTTACATCCAGTCAGGCACTAATGGAATGGATACACATATGTTTAAACTGCAGGAACATTTTCTCCCAGAACATGCCTTCAAGGAAGTGTGCTGCAGTTGTGTCTGATGTGGCAGAGGGTGTTGTACCTGAAACTGGATTGCCTGGATGGGAGAATGTGGAAAGTGCTGTGCCATACTTTCAAAACTCTCCAAAGAATATTGTGCCAACATACTCCCCACATGTACGTCTTTCCAATGCTCTCATTAAATCATGGGCCATGTGGTACAGGTTCTACTGTGGGTACTGACGTCTGAGCAAGGATAGGTGTGAGCTCGTTCAATCAGTGTCAGAATAAAAACACTGCCAGGAGGTCAAACATGAATCTCTTATCATTCCCCACCATGAAATAAAATAATTAGGAGAAATGTCAAAACAAGCTTGTAAACAATAAACCCCCCAACCAAGCAAGCACATTCCTAAACACCAAAACGCAGTCTAACACTAGACCACTTTTACTGGCACGTGAACCTTGTGTTGAGTTGGCCTCTGCCTTAAGTCAACAATGACATTTTCTCTCAGTTCAGTTCTGTGAGTGTTTTTGGTGTTATCTTTCTAAACTGATAATGACAGCTTACCTTTCTGTGGAGTATATTAGTGTTTAAAGATTTAAACTCAGAACAGGAAAAAAGTACACAAATGTTATTGTGTTGTCAGTGCAACTAACAACAGTTTTTAAGACTTCACCATTATATTCAATAGCTTAATGATATGCACTAGATGCAAAGCTACTCATGGTTCTACCCAAATTCAGGAATGCTCTAACCGATTCTAGTTGGTTGGGAATTAATCTGGATGGATTCATCGAAGGAGGAAGTGCAAAGGTGAGGAATAATTGCATGGGTCTATTTTCCCAAATATCTCAGATTGTTCTAAATGTAGTTTGCTTTGAGTGTTATATTTTTTTTTAGGGGCACTCGGTGGCACTTTTTCCAATTCAGGCACTTACCTTGGGGAGTGATCAACACAGGTTTGGGCTCAGTACCAAGAGAGCTTGAGGTGATGCTAGCAAGTTCCCTTAGCATCCTAGGAGCACATGCTCACACAGGTGGTACCAGAATTGGCAGCGGCAAGCTAAAGGATAGTACCTCTGTGGTCCGGACAGGTAACCAGGTGTAGAAAAGTGAAGAGGATCCCACAGGCCTTGTGCACACATGGACAAAGCAGTACATGTTAAAGGGTGGATAGCACCCTGGCAAACTGCTAATTTCAGCAGTTCACTCTTCAGCTTTTTGAGATCTCCCCTCTCGTCTTGTGATCCAGCTTCAAGGATGTAGGGGAAGCAACAGAGGAGGGTAGGATGTTAATCTCGCCAATGTTGAAGGGCTTCTGGGCTCGGTGTGGAGCAGCTTTGTAACTCTCTGATCTCATGGTGGGGTTCACATCAGCTGAGCTATTGGGGGGAAGTCATGTATCTTCTGAGAATGGAAGGCAATCCACCTTCTACAGCAGGCTTGCTTTTGCAGTTGTGGAGTGTGATCCTGGCCAAGCTTCTTCTCTTCCAGTCCTTTATCTGGGAGGGTGCAGAGGGATGCTGCTTGAAGCTAAAGCTGAACAGATATTCTGGCTCAAAGGTCAACTTATATCCAGGCCAACTAGCTAACCATAATCTAGGCAGCACTTGAAATTGTGGAGGAAACCAATCAATGTTAACATATATTCCTTTAGGTAGAGTGCAATCCTATTATGTGAGATGTGTATATAGTTTCCAGACAGAGACTTAGCCAGCCAGATAATGGCTCTTGCCAGGCCTAAGTTGGCTTCTGGCAGAGCTGATCAATGGGACCTGGGATAGATAGTCTTCACATTTTCTTCCATTTGATAGCAATGACCTTAAGCTGGCCACGGTGTTTGTTCTCAGGACACAGGGGGCTGACCTAGATGAAATGCTAGGATCCAGTAAGGTGAATGCAAAGAAGTCTTCCTGCTCCAGTGAACACTTTGTTGACCTGCATCAGGTACACAACATACTGGCAACAATAACCAATCCAGGAACAGAGAAGAAGGACTATCAGAAGAGTACACACTTCCTCTTCCCCTGCCTGAAGGAGAGACCGGACTGGTTGCTGCTAGTTCTGCCCCTGCCCCTCCGGCTTCATATTTGCATGCCGTCTCCCACATCGCGGGACTTCCAGCTAGACCCACTGCCTGACTACAGCTCCCAGGAGCCTCATCTGTTGGAAGGAGAGCCCGGACTGGTTCCTGCTGGTTCTGTTCTGGCTTCAAATTCGCATGCCATCTCTTGCATCGCGGGACGCACACGGATGGCGCCCAGGCCAAGGGTGGGCCCATCCGTGCCTGTCAAGGCCTGGAAGAGGGTGGGCTCGGCCACCCCTCATTCGCTGGACCCCAGCTAAGGTAATGTGCCTTCTGTCCCTGCCCCTGCGCTGCCCCTGCACTTCATGCTGTACCTGCACCACCTGCTGTCCCTGTCCCTGCATGGGCTGCTGTCTAAGCCCCTGGGCTGCTGCTGTCCCTGCCCCTGTGCTGCCTGTTGTCCCTACACTGCCTGCTGTTGCTGCTGCCCCTGCGCTGCCTGCTGTCCCTACCCTGCTGCTACGCCCGCTCAGTCACTGAGCTGCCTGCTGTCACGGTCCCTCACTGCCCGGTCCAGGTCCTTGCCCAGCTCTCAGGACCACCTACGAGGATCTTTAATGCAGGCCACCGCACGGCCACGCAGCGGACGCTCACCACAAATGCGCCGAGTACCAGTATCCCTGGCCCTCCTGCCACCCGTCAGTACACTGCCAAGGAACTCCTGGAACTGGATCCCAGTTCCAAAGCAAGAGCTGTGTTTCCTCCCCACGATCCACCAAAGGACCCTTCACCTGCCAGAACTGCCACTACTCCTGTAACACAACCATCGAAAGATCCTGCATCACTCCTGCCCACAAGACCAAGAACACCATGAAACCACTCCATTGCATCTTGCTCATTGCCCGCTCACTCTGCAAACATACCAAGTAAATCAGGGACTCCATCACCAACCTCACCAACGACGTTGCCTTCATCACCAAAACATGGCTCAACCGTTCCTCGAACCTCAAAGGCTACAAGATGATACACCAAGGCTACAAGATGATACACCGAGATCGCGGCAACAAACAAGGTGGACGCATCGCCATCATCTTCAAGGAAACCATCAGATGCACCATCATCAAAGACGAACCCAAATGTCTCTTGGAACACCTCAACTTCCTACTACAAACTGACGTGAAGACCACGATAAGAGGCACCCTCACCGAAAGACTCCCGGGACCCGAGCAACCTTCTGAGATGCCATCTTCAACCTCAACGTCCCCCTAGCAATCGACTCTCACCACTAAGTCCTACTTGGCGACCACAACTTCCACATCTATGACACCAAACAACACCAAATCCACCACCCTCCTGGTGAATCTAAACAACATTGGCCTCACCCAAATGGTCACCGCGCCGAAGAATATTGAGGGGAACCTCGCCCATTTAAATGACGCAGCCCTAGCCGCCATTGAACAGATTGCCCCTCTCAGAACACGATCAAATAAATCCAGGCAAATACAGGTGGCCTGGTTTACACCTGAGATTCATAAGGAGAAAAGTCTATGCAAAAATTTGGAAAGAAGATGGCGTCGGACCCATCTTACTGAGGACAAAGAGAAATATAGGTTAGCCCTTACCCATTATCACCAAAACATAAAGAAGACCCGAAAAACCCATATTGCTCAACAGATAAGCCAAGTAGAGAACACTCCCAAAGCTCTGTACCAGATCCTGAAAGCCTTTACTGACCCCAAAGCTTGTGATCTGGAGGAAGCCTTCTCTCAGTCCCTTTGCGTTAAAACAGCTGACTTTCTCATACAGAAAATCGACACTATCTATAATAAAATTACCGCTGCAAGCTGTCCACAGTTGGCAGACACTGCAAGGGTATCCTCACCAAGCCCAAGGACATACTCACTGTTGAGTTTCCCCCCTATATTCCAGGAAGAGGCAGAAACCTTAATGTGCAAGGTAAAATCAGGCTCGCCGCGCGACGTTTTACCTGCAAGAATCTCGGCCTCTCTTGTTAAACAGCTGTCTCATTCAATCTGCTCTTTACTGAATGTATCACTGAAGGAAGGCCACCTACCATTGGCATGGAAGGCGGCACAGATCATTCCGATCTGGAAAAACATTAAAGCCTCCATGGAAGATCTCTCAAATCTGCACCACACCTCCCTCCTGCCTTTCCTGAGCAAATTGCTGGAAAAGCACGTTAATAAACATCTGTCGGACCATATCGAATCGTCCGGCTGCCTTGATACATCCCAATCAGGCTTCCGGCCAAAACGTAGCACGGAAACAGCCCTCGTGGCTGTCACTGATAACATCAGGTTAGCACTAGACAATGGTAAATCTACTCTCCTGGTGTTATTAGACCCCCTCGCCACATTCAATACGGTCGACCACCAGATTTTGCTCATGAGACTGAAGGAATCCAGGACTGGTGGAGTGGCACTGCAGTGGATGACTAGTTTCTTACTAACCATACCCAGACCGTTAATCTGGGGCCATACCGTTCCAAAACGAAATAACTGACCAAGGGAGTGCCTCAAGGCTCCTGTTTAAGTTCCACCTTGTTTAACATCTACATTGCTCCCTCGGCCGCACTACTATGGAACTACGGGTTCATCCCAATATTCTGTGCAGATGACACCCAACTCACCTTTTCCTTCAATAAGGCCTCTCAGGCAGCCCAAACCTCCTTCTTTTCCGGCATGCTGGCAATCTCACACTGGATGAGAAACAACTTTTTACAGCTGAATGCCGGAAAGACTGAAATCATGCTTTTTGGAGAGGCTCCACTATTGTGGACACCAGAATGGTGGCCTAAAGAGCTTGGAACGGCTTCAACACCGAAGACAACGGCAAAAAACTTAGGGGTGCGCCTTGAGCAGACCTTAAACATAAAAGAGCATGTGACACATACCGTTGGCTCATGCTTCCATGTGCTTGGCCTACTGAAAATAGTTTTTCCCTTTCATGGCGATTCCTTATGAAAGACTTTCATTCAAACTCTGGTGTTGAGCAGACTGGACTACTGCAATGCCCTGTTGATTGCGGCTAATGAGTCCTCTCTGAACCGCCTTCAGGTAGTACAGAACACGGCAGCTCGTTTAACCCTAAATGCCAGATACAGAACATCCTCACTTCCCCTTCTCCAACAGCTCCACTGGCTACCTGTGCGCAAACGAGTGAAATTTAAGATCTGCTGTTTGTCACACAAGGCAGTGTGTGGTAATGGACCTACCTATTTGATGGAGAGGCTTCATCAATATATCCCCCAGCTCAAAATCCCTTCTTAAGATAGCCACGGTCAAGAAAACAAGGACAGGGGGAAAAGCCTTCTGATATCTGGCGCCCTTCTTCTGAAGCCAACTTCCCAAAGCATTAAGGCAGTGCCCAGACCATCTGAAGTTTAGGAAGGCTCTGAACAGTGCCCTATTCTAGACTTGCCTCTATGTGACAGCTTCCTTTTGTGAGTCCGCAAGCACGGAGATACCCCTCTGGGGGTGATTCAAGTGCTATCCTAATCCACAAATCAAATCAAACATGTAGCCATCAGACCCCTCCTTAAAAACCTCGGCCACCCCCAGCGATCACATAAGATATCGGCCGATCTCCCTGTGCCCCTACCAGGCCAAAGTATTCAAGAAAGTCATCAAACAGCAGCTCACCGAATTCCTGGAACAAAACCCTCTACTGGACGCCTCACAATCAAGATTCTGTGTCAACCATGGAACTGAGACCATGCTGATTGCTGCCACAGATGACATCAGAACACCCCTCGACTGGGGAGAAACTTTGGCTCTGATCTCGGACCTACCTACATCAACCATCGTCTAAAATTCCACCAACCCTCCAGACACCGGTGCTTCTCTTCTCCTCTTCCCTCGCCCTCGCACACACACCTCGCATCCGTCTCAGCCTCAGCAGTGGCCGCTTCTTCTCCTACATTGCTGCCAAGACCTGGAACGACCTTCCCCTCCAGCTCTGTACAGCCCCCTCGGTGGCAGACTTCAGAAAGTGACTCAAGGCCTGCTCTTCGAAGGAGACATATCGCCCAGATACCCCTAGAGGTGACAGTGTTGAGCTTTATAAATGCTGTTTGATTGATTGACTAAACGAAAACATACTGCGTAGCAGTTTATGACAATAGAGCAATCATTAATCAGTCAACAGCACTTTCGGGAGCACATGAGCACCTCATGGCAGGTTCTGACTATGGAGTGGTAATATGAAAATGGTGAAAGAGTGAAAAAAAAACAATGAGAAAGTATTTAGACACCATCAGTCCCTAGAAATTGCTCAATCTGTTATTATAAACAATATGTTAACTTACTCCATATTTTATTAAGCAATGTATATCTTCTTAACATTACATACATACCCGCTTAACAAGATAAAATAAATGCAAAGAATGGTACAAAATCATTAGCACCTAATTAATATACTGTATCAACCTCCTATTCATTACAAAAAACTTTCATTTATTCATAATGTGATCTTAATATATCTGTCATAACATGCTGACTATGAGGACAATGAACAACAAAGAATGGATGTGCATAAAAGTAAGGGTACCCTCATGTTGGACAGATGTGGAGCCAGCCATGCCTGAAAGAGAGCAAACTAATAGTTTTCTCGGGTAATGGTATTCGTCTCTCGACTCAATCAAAAAGTACTTATCACCATCCAAAGCAATGGCGGCAAGAAAGACGCTAAAGATGGTTTTATGTGTGCAGATGGATGGCGTTACGAGTCACACTGACTCCTCTTATCATGCATGCAAAAACATCCTTTATGTCTAACAATTCAGGATCACATCACCGATTTCTGAATAACACACACCATGAGAATCTGGAATAGATTCAAGCTGTAAATCCTGTCCAGCTCACCTTGTTTGCAGGCCCCTTTCAGCCAATCCGAAGCTGTGACTCTCCCGAAGCAGACTGGAATGAGAAACTGTTACCTATTGGATCCTCCTAAAACCCCGCCTATCTCGAGCCCTTTAAATCAATAGAAGGGCAGGGCTAATTCTTCCAAGTCTCCCAAATATACTCCAACATAGAGAGTGGAGGAAGGTGGACTGAAGGGTGTAATCATGCTTTCATCTCATGCCTCTATCTCATTGGTCCGGCCACAAGATGATTGGCTGCAATCTCATTTTGTGGCAGAGGATACTGAGGCAGTCCTACTCTAGCATCTCTTCATACCACGATGAGATATCCTCTGTCTGTCCCTGCAGAAAGGCCTCTGTGTCTTCAGCAGTGACCCTGTGAACGGGCTACAATACACATTCACTTGTCTCACAACTACGAAGCAGACACATCTATAAAACATACTGCATGAGATGGGCACATACGTACTACTAACCACAGATGACCCAGAGGGCTAGCTCCCTCCATTGATGTCATAAACCTTACAAATAGACCTTAATTTGTCACCATCTCTTTGGTGTAGGAAGTACCCCTGTCCATGGTGTTTGGTAAGCATGATTCACGTCATTTTGAGCAGAATCCAAGGTGCAGGGCAATGACTTCACTGAACTTCCGAAATGTCCCCACGTGTGTCCAATGCAGGACTGTAATAACGAGGCAAATCCGATGAGGTTTGTAGAATGAAGCTTTGATGTAACAGCCCTATACACGTCTGGGTGGCACCGCAGCTGGGAAGCAACTGTCAGTGTGAACATTAACATAACGGCATTAACAGTGTACAATGGAATGTGGCATGGCGGTGGCGATCTGCCCTACATCATAATAGACCCCTGTTGATCGGTTGTCTACTCCTCATGAGAACAACAGGGGATTCATTAGTACAGGTACTGGGTGTAATTCTGTAAGCCCATATGAGCTTAAAAATGTCTTCTTCCCAATTAAGATTACTGTTTCTGGACAATTGCATGTTGCCTTTTATGACCCTGTTTAAGCATTCAACAAGGCCATTCCCTTCAGGATGATAGAGCGAGCTGGTATTGTGAGTTATGCAATTCCTCTCAAGGAACCATTTGAATGCTTCAGATGAGAATTGGGGGTCTGTTGTCGGTCTGGATGCACTTGGGTAACCCTTCACTCATGAAAAGTTTGTCCAAGTATTTAACAACGCAATAAATATGCAAATTTGTCAATCACTGTGTGAAATTCGAGTTACTAGCAAGGCGTGCACATCACCATGAGATGTGCACTGTAGACTGAAGAGAAATTGGTTATACCAAGTGCAAGGGATCTGTTCAAATACTTAAGGCTTTTAGAAGTGAAGATTGTAATTTAGCTGAAAAGTAAGTTTAATTTATTTAGTGATGTTAAAATGTATCTTTAACGTTGTAGAAGGTGTGCGTATCAGTGGATGGTGCACGCAGTAAGAGATGTGCACAAGGCAGGTGCAGCTTTAAATGAAATTGATTTCATAACTTTCACTATGAAAGGAGTGCGCTCTACTGGAAGATCGCATGTGGTGAAACATACAGGGTTTTGAGACTGATGATCTTTCGCTACTAACTTAAAGGGGTGTGTGTGTCACCAGAAGGGCACACACAGCATTTGCCTAGAGACAAAATGTGAGCGCAAGCCGTGTGAATAAAATTACCGCCTCACGCTGGTTTACGTCGTGGTTTCTTTGCAAAGTGGAGCCCGTTGTGTGGCGCTACACCTCTTAGCGCGTCACTGATGATGCATGTTGCCATACGTCATAATTTCAATGCGTGCTGGTAAAGTCTCCACATGTCTCCCCAGGTAACCGGCAAGCATAAATCTCACCGCAAAGTGCTGTAGAAAGGCAAGCAGATCGTGGGTTGAAATTCCCCAGGTTGCCGCTGACAGGAGACGACGAGTGCGATACTCCCTTACAGCCTTCCCAGTATAAAGTGAAGTTCACCTTTTCAGAGCTGCACACATCGGACCGATGAGTTTGTTGCTTCCATATAAATCTAGATTGAATTCTTGGTGGTTGACATGAGGGGCTGTCCGCTCGTTGTCACTTGTAATAACGAGGTAAGTCCGATGAGGTTCGTAGAATGAAGCTTTAATGTAACAGTCAGTGTGAACGTTAACATAACTGCATTAACGGTGTACAATGGAATGTGGAATGTTGGGGAAACCAATGGGGAGGGAAGGTATGAATGACTACGTAAAGCTAGTTTGGTTATTGTCGCATGCCACAGTCATGGCACGCGGCAGTAACTGTGATTACAACAAGGACCCACAGCTGAGTCATTGCAGTGGCAAAGTGTCTGTGTTTAACTGCTGTGAAAGATCTTAATGCTACCTTATGGCGCCTGGGTGAGTGAGAGTACTCTGCCATGTTGCGAAGGACTTTTCACTGAAAGTGCTTGCGGCATTTCCTAAGTGATGTAATGTGGAATGCTACTTGCCTCTACCCGTATACTGCTTGGATGGCACCTCTGTGGATCTTTTTCCAGGGAGTTGACTGTGATGGTTGGCATGTTGGTCGGAGAGTGGGAACGTTGGTAGGATAGGCAAGTGGTGGCTAAGGTGAAGTCCTGCATCTTAAATGAACCACATTACTTCAAACACGCTGGATTATGTGACACCATTTCAGTGCTCCAGCCAACATAGTAGGAGAACGTTCCGCAAAAACGCAATGACAACCATCCCCTAATGTCATGCTGGCCAGTTGGGACTTTTTCTCTCTTTTAGAAACAAACCCTTACCCCTGGTTGGTTCTGAAAATCAAATAAGCATTGGCCCTAACCTGCAGGGCATTTTCTCCCAGCCCAGCAGGGACATTGCAATATACTGCTGCTCAGGACCACCATGCCTTGCAAAGCAGTCACTAGAGGAAAACAAGTAATGGCAGTCAATTGGTCTCCTATATGAAAAATCTATTGGCATTCTCAATGTTTTTGTACTGCTCTGCAACATGGCTTAATGTCAAGAAAAAAAAAGGACCATGATACGTGGCCAGTGTTAACTGCATCATAGCACCTTTCGTTTTTAAGCCATGTTGCACACCAGACCGCGCTGCTGTGAAATATGTTTATAAAAAGTGATATTGGGGGCAAGCCACACCAGGGAGGTGTGGTGGAGAATAAGAGCATATCAACAGCAGAGGGAGAAAGCCACACCAGGTAGATGTTGGGGAGGAGGACGGGAGCAGAAACAACGGGAGGGGTAGAAAAACAACACAAGGGAGGTGCGGAGGAGAGAGCACTAGACAGGTGCAGCAACACGGAGAAGGTGAGGGTGGGATGGGAAAGAAGCACCACGCTCAAGCAGGGGGGTGGGAAAAAGAAACAGTACCAAATCACAGCACAAGCAGCGGATGGGCACTAGTTAAAGTTTAATCAATCTGCGCTTGATCCATACTATACAGAAAGGAAAAGAAGTGAGGTTTGGCATGGGATGGCTAAGTAGGAGTCAGGGAGGAAGAGTGACAATAAAGCCAACAAATGGGAAGCAGTGGGTGGGCCCCCAAGGCCTTTATTGTAAACAATACGTCTTGCAAGCGAGAACGCATGCGCTCTCGCAGGCTCGACCTAAAAAGGCATTGAAATGGGGCTATCGTATTACTACTGCCCAGCCTACTGGCGTAGCTAGCTGAGATTCCACCCCTGGCAACAGAGGATTTCACAAACTCATAATGAGGAAGGGTAAATGAGAATGAGCCAACCAGGGAATCCACCAATGTTCCTGGTTCTGCCTCACTCTAATGGAGCTCCTAAGCCCTTTCCTCCACTTCAGCTTACAAGGCCATTCGACATCAAGTGCGAGAAATGAAAAATACTCCCAAAATCTAACATCACAGAAGCCTACCGAAATTGATTCTGATTCATCATAAAGAGATATTAGACAATGAATTAGTGGCAGCTGTTTTAATGTCAAAGTGGTGGGCAACATGAATGCTGGGTGAGGGGGGATTAATAAAGAACTTACCTGCCGCTGCGGCCGCCACCTTAGTGCTCCTCTCAGTGATGCTGGGCACACTGCACAGTCTTCCAGGAGCAAGTCATGGCGTTGCTCTTCTGCTGGTAATACCAGCAGGAGAGCAGCGCCATGATTGTCCTAAGCGAGCTGACTTGACGCTTGCTCAGGCACAGTGAGCTTGGGCCATTTCTCCACCCGACTGTACAATACAGCTGGGTTGGAGAAATGTAAGTGCACATGTCGGTTTGGCTGTCCTAAGATGGCGGGCCAAACCGACATGCACACATACAGTCCCCCGATCACTCCTCTTTTCTGCAGCTGATTGACGCTCCATCAGGATGGCTGTGCCCCCGCCCTAAGGCTGGCAATTGGCTCAGTAAGGAAAGAAAATGATAAAAAAATAGTTTGAGGCAACTCTCCTCCGCCATAATGGAGGAGCCGCCCCTGCTACGAATGGGTTGAATGTAATGGTGCCATACCTTCATGGACGAATGGAAGAGCTTTCCCACACTCTGGAAGCAGCCTGTTGTTATGTTCTGGTGGAGGCGCAGCCAGTTCACAGCATCGTTAATTACTGTGTCATCGACAAAGATGTACTCCTTGACCTGGCTGAAGCACTTAGCCACAAAAGCTGTTAGCCTAGAATGCAGAAAGAGGATTAATAATTAGATGATCACTGAGAAAAGGCAGGAGAACAAAACACCTAACTATCAGGGGATATAGATAGGTGAAAGAGTTCAAGAGAAATAGTTATTGAGTGTCATAAAAGGTGAGATCAAAGTGAAGAGATCTATATTGTGAATGAATGTCGCTGCTTGCTAAACAGTTGTGCTCCTCTGCCCTGAATGCCTGAGTGTATGTGAAACTGGAGTTTCACGTTGTCCATGGCATCGTGGTAACCTAGCAGTTGTACAGGAGTCTAGGTCTGTCCTTTTTAAAGTGAGGTCCAGGACTTGTACTGTGACTGGAGTGGCACAGCAAACATGCCCTTATATTAGGCAGTGAATTACTGTCCATGCCCTGGCTACATAATGTAAAGCAATAGTGGCTACATACTTTGCTTTGCGGCTCCATAGTGTGACCAGACCATTTTCTCTGTGTCAGGAAGAGCGTGATCTACTGGACTCATGTGTGTAAAGTTCAGCTGTTATGTGAAACCCAACAAATTCCGTGTGTACCTTGAGTGCGCATGTATGGTAGTTAAGACTCTGTGTGTGAGTCTGAGTACTGAGGCTAGTGGAATCCTTTTATGGATGCCCCTGGTTTAGCATGGTACAAGATGGAGGATATGATATGCTAACCCAGACAGTGGGAGTGCCTACGTTGGTGTGGCTGGAGGGTGGAGACTTAGACACTAAGGTGAGGGGGATGGAGATAGGGCTACCTTTAGAAATTTCATGAGGTCTTCATTTGCAGAGAACTGCTAATTATTCTTCCTGAGCACTGCCAATGAGTTGATGGTAGGGGAGGGGATTGGGACTTAGATTTCTTTTGTTCAAGATTAGGAACTTTCTAGCCAGGGCCTGCTCTCTTGTCTGTTTCTGATTACTCTTTCCCAAAAACTGATGCCAGCCAGGAACAGCGATTTTGCACATCACTGTGTTTCCAGGTTGATAGTCATCAAGAGAAAGCTGACTTCCCCCAGAGGGCAAAATCAGAGGTGACCAGTGTTGTGTAGAGTTTCCACAGTTGCTCTACACAGTTTCCAGGTAAGCTTTATTTAAGATAGTAACTGAACAATTACTTTTGGCATTTGGCAAAGAACCTTGTCTTGCCACTTCCAACGTAGTAAGAATGGAGTCAGTCACCACTAAGCAAAAAGCCTTAATTTGCTTAGTGGCCTAAACTGTCAGAAGACACCATCGCAAGGTGTTCAGCTCAGCGGTATCAACTGCCATCATAAGACGTCACAATAGGTCAAGAGGACAGTTCCTGCTAAGAGCAGTAATTGCTGAGGGTATTCAAACAAAATATCGAAATTAAAATATCGTCAGACATAAATATTTTTTTTTGATAAACAAGTTTTTATTGTTTTAAACGGTACAACAACAGAAACAGTCTGGTATTCCGAAGCAGTACCACACAGCAATACATTAGGAAGCACCCCCCGTTCCCCCCCGCCCCCATAAGCCCCCCTCCACCCCCCGAACCGCCCTACTAAAGTATATTGCCTAGCCATTTCCCCCAAACTTTCCGGTATTTCTTGGGGCATCCTCGTGCCCGATAGAGAGTCCGCTCCTGCGCCGCGCACCAGTCCACCCCAGCTCCCCATTTAGCCACACTTGGCGGCAACGGCTGCTTCCATGCCGCTGCAATGTCGCGCTTGGCCACCATCAAGGCCGTCATGAGAAACAGCTGCTCTGAACGTGTGCCATCTAAGCCATCTGTGATGCCCAGCAGCGAGTGTCGGGGGTCGTGTGGCACCTCCCACCCCAGGACCTCCGTAAGCTCGGTTTCAATGCCTCTCCAGAACCCCTCCAGGGCCGGGCAGGACCACACCATATGCAGGAAGTCCGCCGGCTCGGAACCACAGCGGGGGCAGGCCGCGTCCCCGGAGAGGCCCGCACGGTGAAGGCGAGCCGGTGTGAGGTATGCCACATGGAGATAATAAATTTGGATGAGTCGTAGCTTAGCGGAGGCCGTCACCAAGCGGGGGGCCATAAGGGCGTCCCGCCAGTCGGCCTCATCCAGGGGACCCACCCACCCCTCCCAGCGCTCCTTAAGACCCGCAAGGGATGTAGGGGTGCAATTGACGAGGGAGCGGTAAATCCTGGAAATGCCCCCCCTCCCCAGGTTGCCCAGCAGGACCTGAGCCTCCGGGGGGCTGTGGTCTGGCAGCCGGACGTCCAGTGGGGTGTAGGTGCGTATGGCGTGGCGCAGCTGGAGGTATCTATAAAATTGAGAGGAGTGAAGGGAAAAACGCGCCTGCAGCTCTGAAAAGGAACACATCCGCCCTCCCCGCCAGACGTCCCCCAGTTGGGAAATGCCGATGAGGTCCCATGATTTGAAGCCTTCCAGCTTTGTGACCTCCCGCAACCACGTCCCGTGCCACAGGGGGGTGACCCGGGTCAACCGTCCCGTCCATCGGGTGAGGCGGAGCACCGCTCGCCAGGACAGGAATACAGCCCTGGTGATGTCCGGGCAAGAAGCAGGGATGGGGGCGCCGTAAAGGCGATCTTGGATATCGGCGAAACCCAAGCCGTTAAGTTCCACCCTGTAGGCCGGGTCGGACCAACCCCCTCCAAACCAGTCGTGAATGACCAGGAGGCGGGTGGCCATGTAGTAGAGGTAAAGATCAGACATGCCCAGGCCCCCGTCAAAGGTGGGTATGCGGCACGTCGACAGAACCAGCCGCCGCCTCCCCTCGCCCCAGAGAAATCTCGTCGCCATCCCGTCTAGTTCGCGGAACCACGGTCGCGGAAAGGAGAGGGGGGCGTTTTGCAATACGTACAGAAACCGGGGAAGGATCATCATTTTGTAGAGGGCGACCCTCCCTAGCGGGTTAAGGGGCAGCTGTTGCCATCGCGCCAGGTCGACCTTGGCTCTCTTGACCAGGGGGGCGACATTGAGCGCCCAGCTCAGCTCCGGGAGGAGGGAGACCCAGATGCCCAGGTACTGAAATGATAGGCGGCGCAGAGGGATGGTCTCCTGCCAGTCAAAGCATTCCCTGGAGGGGTGCAACGGAACCAGGATCGACTTCCGCGGGTTGAGGGAGAGACCCGATGCCCGGCCGAAACGGCTCAGAATGGATAGTGCGCGCGGTCCGGAGCGCGCTGGGTCCCCAAGGTACAGTAGGACATCATCCGCATAGAGGGCGATTTTGTCGGGTTCCAGGCCAGGCCATTCCCACCCCCGAAGGAGGGGGTCAGATCTAATCAGGGCGGCCAGAGGTTCCATCGCCAGAGCGAAGAGAAGGGGCGACAGTGGGCAACCCTGCCTCGTCCCCCGGCCGATCCGAAAGGGCCTTGACAACACACCATTAACCAATACTCTGGCACGGGGCCGGGCATAGAGGACTCGCACCATCCCCACGAACCGAGGGCCAAAGCCCATGCGGGACAGGACGTCGAAGAGGTAGGCCCACCCCACCGAATCGAAAGCCTTTTCGAAGTCGACGAGGAGTAGAGCGAGGTACGGGGTCAGACGATGGCGGTGGGCCAAGGCCACGTGGAGACGGCGCAGACAGTGGCGCGTGCCCCGAGCGGGCATGAAGCCACATTGATCTGGGTGGACCAAGGTAGACAACAGGGGCCTAAGCCGCTGGGCCAAGACCGCCGCATAGAGCTTCACATCGGTGTTGATGAGCGAAATTGGGCGGTAGGCAGCTCTATCGGTGGACGGCGGCGTGGATTTGGGCAAAACCACAATCGTGGCCAGGTCAGACTCCGGGGGGAAGGAACCCCTCTCAAGCGCCTCCGCATAGTGAGCTCTCAGCCGCGGGACCAGGGTGTCCCTATAGGCCGCAAAGAATTCCTGAGGAAAGCCGTCCGGGCCTGGTGTCTTCCCCGCTGACATACGCCCGATTGCTTCCCCGATTTCTTCGACAGAGATGGGGGCCTCCAGGCTCTCCATTTCGTCCGGCCGAAGCCGGGCCAGGCAGGCGGTCCCGGGCGCGAGCAGGGCGTCCAGAGAAAGGTCCGGCGCACGCGCTCGGTAGAGCTGAGAATAGAACTGGGCAAATGCCGTTGCCATCGCCACGGAGGAAGACTGGAGCACCCCCGACGAGTCGGTAATCACCGGAATGATGCGCGACGCCCTGGGGTAAGTGGCCAGGCGGTGCAACAGTGCGCCGTTCTTGTCCCCCCAGCCATACACCCTCGCTACCGAGGACTGCCAAAGAAGCTTGGCCGCCTCGAGGGACCGCTGACAAATCTCCTGACGAAGGAGCCGCAACTGACGGTCCACCGCCGGGTCGTCGTGCTCGGAGAGCGACTGCTCCAGCCGCAGCGCCCGGGCTTCGCAAGCAGTGAGCTGCCGCAGCTGTGTCTGGCGGTGCCGCAACACATGTGCCTTGGCCGCCCCCCTGATGGTTGCCTTGCAAGCCTCCCAGAGGGTGCCCGCCGACGAAACGGAGCCCTCATTGGCACCGTAATAATGAGTAAGCTCAGTGCCAACCGCCTCATGCAATGTCTTATCCTGGAGGAACCAGGCGCTGAACCTCCACACCGGCCTAGCCGCGTGAGGCGGGGGGCTCAGACTCAGGAGGACTGGTGAGTGATCCGAAATGCCCCTGGGAAGGATGCGGGCATCCTGGACGCTTCCGCACTCGGTGGGAGGGACAAAAATCACATCAATACGGGCGTGAGAGTGGTGAGCGGCTGAAGTGTGGGTGTATTGACGATCGTGAGGATGCCAGAGCCTCCAGGCGTCGCAGAGGCCCTGGGCCTCCGCCCATCCCGCCAGCTGTCTCGCCCGCGCGGCGCGGGAATCCGAAATCGGTCCCGACGAATCCAGCTGTGGGGCCAGGACCGCGTTAACGTCGCCCCCAAGGACGGTAGCGCCCACGGGGAGAGAGTCCAGCAACGAGGCAGCGTGGGATAAAGCCTGCGACAATCCCGAGGGGGGCACATAGAGCGAAAGGAAGCTGACCGGGCGACCCTCCATTGTACCACAAATAGCAATCCCGATTCCATGGGGCGCACGGGCCACCCTCTGAAGGACGAAGGGGAAGGAACGACGCAGCAGGACCGCCACCCCGCGGGAACCACGGGAAAACCCCGAGTGCCACACCCGGTCGTACCCGTAACGCGCCAAGAAAGGGCATTTTTCCCCAAGGAGATGGGTCTCCTGAAGGAGGAGGACGTCGGCCCCAACGCGCTGAGCATACTTAAGGACCGCCGTGCGCTTAAGCCTATCCAGCAGGCCGTTCACATTCCAGGACAGGATACGCAGCTGTGCCCTGGGGGCTACGTCAGCCATAGATACAACGGGCGCACTGGGACGCCGCAGGGTCAGAGCCACCCCACGGGAGCCAGGAGGACATCATGCCGCACCGGCGCGCAGGGACCAGGACCCATGGGGAAAGCAGGGGACAGGCAATAGGGGGCCAGGGGTGCCAGGCTGGGAGCGGGTGGCAGCAGACCGTGTGTGTGAGCCAGCGCGGAGCGCTGCAATGACGCCCGCGGGAGGAAGCCAAGGGGCGCCTAGACGGGAGCGGGCAGCAGCAGGCCGTGTGTGTGAGCAAGCGCGGAGCTTTGCAGTAACGTTCGCAGGAAGCAGCGATGCGGCGCACCCAGGAAAAACCAGACACAAACGAAGAGGACCACCCTCCCTAGGAGGAACATCCAACAAACATCCAACAAAAACCCACCCCCCAACCCCCAACCCCCCACCCTACACTTCGAGAACTGAAGCATCTGTCGCCCTAACTCCAACAACTATTACAAAAGCCCCAAGCGAAACGCTCGGGTGTCAAGAGCGTGGTGGACCCCTCCAGAAGTACGGATGCAAGTGTTCCGGCCTAGACTACTACCCATGAGCGGAGATCCGCTGAGTCCAGGACCGTGGCGGAGGCCTCAGCCGCGGGGCCGGGCCGCCAGAGCTGCTGCCAAGACAGAAGACCACCCAGAGTCAAATGGCCGGGCTGCGGGAGAGATCAGAAAGGTCCACAGGCGCGATGAGGGGGGTCAGGGACGGGTCCGGCGGGCGCGGCGACCGGCTCCGGAGGCCCCCAGCCGCCTGAGAGGATGTCCCGGATGAGGCCGACGAGTCCCTCGGCCTCCTGCCTGACACGCTCGTGGAGCGAGGCCCAGCTGCCAACCCCCCCCCGGGGCCGCCGGGACTGTGTGCGTCTCCTGCGGCTTGGGCGAGGAGGTCTGGTTGTATCCAGGTCCGAAGGCCTCCGAGCCGGGGACGCCCGCCCAGATTGGCGCAGGGGTCGCTCCTCAGTGAGCCAAGTCCAGGCCGCCCGGGGAGTGTCGAAAAACAGGGTCTTATCCTGAAAGACCACGCGGAGGCGGGCCGGGAATTGAAGTTGGTATCGAAGACCCAAGGAGCGCATCTTATGTTTCACCTCCAGGTATGAGCGGCGTTGCTCTTGAACCTCCCGGGTGTAGTCGGGGAAAACCATGATGGTGTGGTTATTGAAGGACAGGGGAGACTGCACTCGCGCCTCCTTCAGAATAGCGTCTCTGTCTCTGAAATTGAGGATCCGCAGGATGAAGGGGCGCGGTGGGGCCCCCACCGGAGGTTTGGTGGCCAACGACCGGTGCGCTCTTTCCACTACAAACCAGGTGGACAAGCTGGCCGCCGGCATCCAGGACTTAAACCACTTCTCTAGAAAGTCGTCGGTGCGGCCAGATTCGACCCCCTCCGGAAAGCCCACCAGGCGGAGGTTGTTGCGGCGGGCCCGGTTTTCGGCATCCTCCGCCCGCCGGTGCAGTTCCTTGGAATGGGTCGTGAGCTCCCGGACCTGATCTTGGAGCTGCCGGATGTCGTCCTCCGCGGTCGAAATTCGGGACTCCGTCTCGGTGATGCGGGCCGTGGCATTGCGGAGATTTTGTCGAAGGAGCGCCACGTCCACCTTCACCTCCCCGACCATCCCCTCCAAGGACGTGCGGGAGGCGGTGATGGCCTGCAGAATGGCGGCAAGGTCCGTGCCGGGAGTCGGCGCCGCCTCCCCCCCAACACCCGGGGGGTCGGAGGTCGTGAAGCGATCAATCTTGGTCTGGTGGGGCGCGGCCGCGGACTTGGCACCCCTTTCCTTGCCCATGACTGCCCTCGGGGCACGTGCACCGGTGCCCAGGCGCTGTGTGGCTCGCCGTCCCAGTGTCCCAACAGCCAGCTGGTACGGATTCGAGGGGCAGGAGCGGTGCCCTCCTCCCGCTGCGATGGGCCAAGAGACCACCGGGGGTGCCGCAGCCCCGCGTAAAGGTGACCCAGCGTGGTCTAGTCCCACCGGTATCAAAGGCACAGGGCCCGTGACCAATTAAGCCCCCACAGCGGCCTCCCGGGCACCCACCGGCGGCGCTCCCCGCTGCGATCTGCAACTGAGCCCCCCCCAAGGAGGGGGGAGGAAAAAGGGGTCCCTTCTCTGCCCAGGCGGCGACGGGGGAGGGGAGCACACGGACCCTCGTGTGGCGATGAGCCCCCGCCGCCAACCGCCGACGCCAGTACCTGTTGTGGGTGCTACACGTTGTCTGCGCCAGTTCTCGGCCACCACAGGGAAGGAATCCAGGCCCGGCCCCACGGGGCCGCTCACTCAGGTGCGCGCCTCCCTCCTCGGATCGGCGTTGTCTCGGGGTCTCTGCAGGGCTCAGGAGTCCCGTGGGCACAGCATGCAGCCGCCAAGAGCCGTCCCAAACCCCCGTTAGGGCTCACCCACTCAACAGGCACCGGAACTGCGGCCCCGGAATCTTCCTCCGTTCTCCCTGCCAAAGTGGGAGTGCAACCTCTCTCTCTCGCGCCCACGCTGTCCCGTATGGCAGCTGAGTCCGCCGCAGCGCCGCCGGGAGGGCCTCCGGTCGCGATTCAGAACCAGGCCGCCGAGGCTGCTCCTTCACAGGGCCAGTCCCACCATCAATGACCATAGAGCACCAGGCGGTGAGGGGAAAAGCCCGTCAGGCCAGCCGCCACCTCTCCGCAGAACACGCAGCCAAGGTGTGCCCCTCACCGCAGCAGCACGTTCAGGAGCATCCAGCGCCGCAAAGGCCCGCCATTCTGCGAGCGAGCAATCCGCTCCTCAGGCACCGGAACTGCAGCCCCGGAGTCCTCCGCTGATCTCCCTGCCAGAGTCGGAGCGTGGCCTCACACTCGCCCCCGCGCCGCCCGATATGGCAGCCGATGCCGCCACAGCGCAGCCGGGAGGGCCCCCAGCCGCAAGTCAGAGCCGGGCCGCTGAGGCTCCTCCCCCGCAGGTCCGTCCCCGCCAGCAGCGACCAAGAAACACCAGGCGGCGATGGAAAGGGTCCGTCGGGCCGGCAGCCGCTTCACCGCAGGACACGCGGTCAGGGTGCACTCCCCACCACAGCAGCACTCTCGGATCCAGGGAGGGCACCTCAGGGGCGTCCAGCGCCGCAGTCACCGCAGGGATGCCGCCATTTTGCGAGCGAGGCACGATGCCCCGAATGTCGGCAGCGGGACGGCTCAGCGAAGGTTCGGAAGTCCCAGGGATGCAGGCAGGGCTGGTCCGCAGCGTGCACAGCAAACTACACCGCTGGATGGCTCGATTCAGGTAAGGATATCGGGCAGATGGCGGAGGGGTCCCGGAGCACTCTTAAAGTGCGTCCACCATCTTGGCTTAGCAAGCCACGCCTTCCCAGACATAAATATTGAGTTTGAAATATTGTCATACAGAAATATTGTGGGCAAGAAAATTGTTGTCAAGAATATCGATTTTAAGTTAAGTATTATTGATTTTAACAATATCTAAATCATTTTTATCATTTACATAAATATAGGGCCTCATTATGATATCGGGCGGAAAGCCATCCGATAGCTCGTCTGAGGCTTTCCGCCCGACATCTCAGGTTTCCGTCCGACCACCTTGTTGCCGTACACGCTGTCGGAGGGAAACCCGCGGGGGAATTCCGCACTGCTTCTGACGGGCTCACGGAGCCCATCGGGGCGACAGTCGGAAAAGTAATACCAAAATGGCAGCGGAGCTAGCCTCAGCTCCACCATTGGGATTACAATTTCTCTTTAAGCTTGCCCTTTCATGGTGGTCCGACTGCCATGAAAAGGCAGGTGGAAAGTGATTTCTGGTACCCCCATTAGGCCCCCCCTTTCCTGGCCCTCTGCTATGGGGTCTGGGGGACACCCCTGGTTCCCCCCAAACATCCCTGCATTGTGTGGCATGTAGAGCATGGAGCCTGCCACATGGTGCAGAGAAGTTTAAAACGTTCATATTTCATATTGCAGCATGTGCCGTAGCCCACAGCACAAGCCACAATAGGAAAGATGCAGTTTCTGACTGCCGTGAAGGCGGTCGCATCCTAATTAGGGAAGAGGCACCACCGCCTCCTTGTCAATCAGGCATCATAAAGGGGCCCATAGTTGTTAATAATATAGTTTTTTAACAATTTTTATGAATCTTAGTATATATTTTAATTATATACATTATAAATTGTTTATGTAATTATTAATTTTTTTATTATAGTTTTAAAAGTTTAAGTAGTTTTGAAATGTAATGTAATAATATTTTGTGCTTTTTAGTACCGTAGCGGGTTGTGGGGTTTATAGTGTTACAGGGTGGGAAGTAAATTCATTTTAAATAATTAATTATTTGTGTTTAAATTAATATTAATCATTTAATTGATTATTAGTTATGTTAATCATATCATTAATTTTTTTAATAGCTACATTTCAGGTGTGGGTTGTGGGTTTTGCAGGGGCATAGGGTGGGAAGTAAATAAATGATAATTAATTAATATTTAATTTTAATTAATATTATTTATTTAATTGATAATTATTTATGTTAATTGTATAATTCTTTTTGTTAAGTTTTAGGTGTGAGTTGTTGTTTTTGTAAGGGTATAGGGTGGGAAGTAAATTAATTATTCTTTGATTAATAATAATAACTTAATTGATAATTGTGTGATATATTTGTTTGGAGTGTGTTTGCGTTGTATGGGTAAAGGGGGTGTAGGAATTTACAATAATTAATAAATAATGTACATTTCTAATAATTATTTTAATGATTATTAATTATGTAAAATATATGAATAAGATATTGTTTAAGTTATGTATTAGGTGTGAGTTATTTCATTTGTAGGGGTAAAGGTTGGTAAGTTAACTAAATACAATTAATTTATTTTCAGTTAATTATTCATATTAAATGTTTAATCGATATTTATGTATATTATGCTGGTAAGATTTTTCAAATTTATATATTAGGTATGGGTTGTTTGTTTTCTATGGCTAAAGTGTTGGAAGGTAATTACATATTTGTATTTAATTATTAATCATATTTTATAGATATTTAATTATGTAGAATGTGTAAATATTATTTTAGGAATACATTTTAGATGTGTGTTTTCTACTTTCTAGAGATATAATATGGGTGGAAAGTTATTTAAGTAATAACACATTTAAAAATAGTAATTCTTTTTATAATTATGTTATTTATTATTGTATGTGTTAATTGTGTTGTGCTTTTTAATTGTAAATAACAATGTATTTATTGGTTGTTCTTATTTTGAGACTATAGTTTGGTACTTCAATTGAAATAATATTTCTATTAATTTATATTTTTTAAACATTGTAATAAATATGTAATTTGTTTTTTTTAAAAATATTATATATAGCTATTTTATATTTAAACATTTAGATTTTCGTTATTTAGTATAGTTTTGAAAATATTTTATTTCCTTGAAGTGTCTGTTTCTGATGTTGCACTGAGTGTAGTAGTAGTACACTTTACCCCTTTGCAATCTAACACTTTCCCTTCTCTTGCACTGACTGAGTGGGAATAGTAAAGTTTACCGCTCCGCAATCCAACACTTTACCTACTGTTGCACTGACTGGTGTGGGAATAGTACATTTTACCCCTTCATAATCCAATACTTACCCTACTATTGCACTGACTGGAGTCGGAATAGTAAATGTTACCCCTCCGCGATCCTTCACTTTCCCTACTGTTGCACTGACTGGAGTGGGAATTGTACATTTTACCCCTCCGCAATCTAAGACTGTCACTACTGCTGCAGTGACTGGAGTGAGAATAGTAATTTTACCCCTCCGCAATCCAACATTTTCCATACTGTTGAATTTATTGGAGTGGGAAAAGTAAATGTTACCCCTCCGTAATACAACACTTTCCCTACTGTTGCCACTGACATAGTACATTTTCGCCCTCCGCAATTCAAAACTTTTACTACTGTTCTACTGACTGGAGTGGGAATTGTACATTTTACCCCACCACAATCCAGCACTTTCCCTACTTTTGTATAAATTGGAGTGGGAAAAGTATATGTATTATTTGTAGAATTTTATAGTTTAGTTTCTATTGTTTATATTGTTATTGTTATGTTTCTGTGGGAAACAGCCTTTTCCAGGCAACCGTTACAATGCATGCCGTTACAACTTAAAAGGTGTGCAGCAGTGGGACGAAGGTGTTGATTTAACTCCAACACCTTCCCTACTGTTGCACACACTGGAGTTGGAATAGAAAATTAATCTACTCTAACTTCCAGCGCTCCCCGACAGAAAGTTGGGGTAAAGTTTTGCGTTGCAACGGCATGCGATATAATTTCATGCGTTGTAACGTCACATAGTCTGATTCTGTGTATTTAAAATTATAATTATTAATGTTTTAATATCTAATATATTTTTAGAAAAATCTTCATTTTTTATGTCGTTTATTTTTTTTCATTTTTAATTAAATTATTAATTCTTTTAATTGTGCATGTATTGGGTATTTATATATCTAAAGTGGAAAAAGGCACAACGGCGAAACGCGTCCTGTCCCCCTTTATGAGTTCTCAGTTGGAATAAGGTAACTGAATCTCCCCCAAAGTTGTGTGCAGTCGTACTTGTTTCTTGCAGAGACGAGGTTGGAGCTGATATATAATCATAACATTATGCTTTTAAAAATGATCAGGTGGTGTTTATGTAATAATGTATTTACATTTGATGGTAAATTTTTCAAACAATTACAGGGAGTTGCGTTGGGGGCATGCTTCTTTCCCAGCTACGCGTGTTTACACGTTGGCTGGTGGGAGGAGCATGTCCTGAAATCACAACATCATGATGCTTGGACAAACAACATAGTTCATATGTGGAGGTACATAGACGATGTTTTTATAATTTGGAAAGGATCTGAAACTCGGGCTGAAAGCTTTGTAGATGACATCAATTGTAATCAAATGAATTTGAAGTTCACTGCACATATAGACTCATGTACGGCCAATTTCCTTGATATCACTGTATCTATTAAAGAGGGTAAGGTAGAGACATCATTATATAGAAAACCTACTGCAGGCAATACTATATTGCATGCAAGTAGTTTCCATCCTAAGCATACGATAACTAGCATACCCTGTGGTGAGTTCCTACCTATTCGACGAGCATGCAGTACACAAGAGGCCTTAGATTTTCATCAAGAGGCCGCCAAGCAGAGATTTCAGGAAAGAGGGTACAATCATATTGACTTAGAAAGAGCTCTGACTAAAGTTAACACCAAAGACAGGCAGACACTTCTGGTCACCAAGCACTGTGAGACTACTGCAGAAATTCCTGAATTAAGTAGTTCATCATTTGTTGATATTATTAATGAACCAGAAAACTGCCAATGTAGGCTTATCACCACATATAGCAAACAAGCTAATGCTATCAAAGCCATTATAAATTCGCAATGGCCTATCGTATTAACAGATGTCACTCTCAAATATATCTTACCCAAAAGACCCAACTTAACTTTCCGGAAGGCCTACTCCATGAGTGACGATTTCGTTAAAACCAGCCCGGAATGTAATAAAGCTACCAAGTGGCTGTCGCCTAAAAAAGGCTATTACAAGTGCAGCACGTGTCATGCTTGTAAATTTGGAATCAATACGACCACATATTCCACGGCCTTTTTAGATGTGCCAGTCCAACTAAAGAGCCATTACACATGCTGATCTGATTTTGCGGTTTATGTGTTACAATGTAACTGCGGGCTACACCATGTTGGTAGCACTAAGCTACAAGTTTATGCACGCATATTACAACATCTCCGAGCCATCATAAACTCGGACCCTACATACCCTGTGGCCCGACACATAAAGATGGAACATAATAACAACCTTAATTGTATCTAATACTTTGTAATTGATACAGTACCAGCAAACAAACGGGGAGGTTATCAAGAAAAGAAATTCAGACAATTATAAAAATATATTGTTGAGCTCGATACTAAGTCCCCGATGGGTCTAAATTTATGTAAGGATTTTCATAACTAATTGTAGGTATAAAAATGTGCAACATTTCCAACATAGCCAAGTGTGGTGCTATAATCGTGGCATTTTACTCTGAACTCCAATGTCATGATCCGATATTGTTCATGCGGTTCATTATGAGAAATCTCTAGAGTCAGATATGGAATTAAGTACATTTAATTCAATTTAAAACTGTATATAAAGAGTTTCTCTTTCTATTTCCTATTTGATTCTAGATGGAGATTCTATATACTTGAAATTAATTTAGTCCACTGCTAGCCTTATATATATATGATTTTTATACATGCACTTTAGACACCCTTCATATTTGCACTAAGTATTGCACTTTATAAATCCAGCACTGCATTTATAACACAAGGTGACGCTACAATGATTGAATGTATATTCAACTGTAGGTATTTGATTTGCATAACCAAGCAAAATTGATGTTATAGCAATATTATGCACAAATTTGTCTTTTGTTCTACACCTAAAACCAATTGACATTGACAATGATTAGATGGATGCTCATAAAAAAATACATATACATATATTGTTTTTCCCTAAATGTAGGTTTTTGGTAGTCCATCAATCCACCACTTTATGACAATTTTGAATATTTGCATTGGTGCATTTTAGTCAATATTAATTATTTATTTAGTGGTGTTTTGTAGATTTTATTCTGCGTGACTATGTATATGAGTGATCATCATTGTAATCAGCAAAACTTTTGTTTTTTTTACGAACATTTGAAATAAGTGTTCATTCATTTTTTGTATTTGTGCATATGGTATTTTTTCTATGTTTATTTAAATGCGGTGATTGGTGTCACATGTTTATTTGAATCACCTTATAAGTATCTACCGGCACGTAACGCGATCATGTGACCAAGGCCACTGTGTTGGCTGAAACGCGTCATGACCGACTGCACAATAGTATGAAATAAAACGCTGAAATTTGGCATCAAGTGAATTGAAGTTGTCCGTATTTCCTATGTTTGGAAACAGCACGAAGGAATGTATGACAGGTTCCCTAGCAACACGACGCGCGCTAGGTGTGTGTCAGAGGCCATTTTGGTTCCCTTGACGACTGTGGTTTTTTTACTTTTGCCCACAACTTTATTTGAATGCTGTGATGACAATTGTTTTCATTGATATTATGAATGTGCATGCTATTTGGATCAATTTACGTTCATTACTGCAGTGTTTTGACTTTGCTTCCGAGCTGGCGCACACAGCGACGTGACTCTGTATTTCACTAGGCCATCGTACTTACGCCATTGTACACCAATTTTTCTTGCTTTGCAAGTTTACTTTGACTCTGCATTATTTTTGTGCTCGGACATCTATTTTAGTGCATACATTAACGTGCGAACAACGTAACCTTGTACAGTTCATTCACATTCGTCAGTCCTGTTTCCATTTTTACTGACTTGCTGCCTATTTCACTGCCCTGATTTGTTGTATTATTCACGTGATCAAGGTTTTGCGGAAGCGAAACGCGTTGTGAATAAACCTTTGTGAATAGTAACGGAGAGATTGTCCTGTTTGCCTGAGAGCGTAGTTGATGCTTTTTTGAATCGTTTGTATATATATATATATATATATATATAAGAGCTCCAACTGCACCTGAGACCAGCGCACTCACGGACGGGTGCTTTGTAGCGCCGAGGTGCAACCGCGCTGAAATATTCGCTCACTCCTTTTCACCATCCGGATTAAGGAAAGCACTCGCAGGGGTTATCTTTCGTATTCTTTATTTGGACCGCTTTAGAACATGACGCGTTTCGGCTTGCGCCTTAATCTGATGTTTTTAGATTTCGCGCCGAGAAACGAACAACTTTTTTAACAAAACGTAAAAGGTCACGTGATACATCCACGTATGGAGAGCAAAAAAGGACCACCATAAGTCCATAAACAAGCGCCATATTGGAGTAGATCGACCCCCATTGGAACATCATAAAGCAACAATACCGCTGAATAATTAACAGCATACAGTATATATGTTTACCACAAATGTGTGCACCATATTATGTATAAAATAACATCAACTGTAACTTGTTGCTAATTAACATAATCATGCCGTGTATCGGCATAAATCCGAGGTGGTATTCTTATTACGCCGTGTATCGGCTTACATCGAATTCTCTCCACACATAATTCTGGACCAAACAACATTTAAAAAAAAGGAAGAAAGTTTACCTTACGGAGTACATAAAGCTGAATTCAACATGATTTTACAGAAACACAATAGTACCTAAAAGACTTCAAGAATGAGAAAAACTAATCTCCTAGATGCACTGCTAATTCTTCCCCTACATTCATCCCTTGGGGTATCTTCGTGCCTAGGTCTATAATGTATCTCGATTCCAGTCTGCGTAGCTGTTTAATCCTGTCCCCTCCCCTTATGTTTAAGGGGATCTGATCTAGCCCATAAAAACGCAGCAGCTCCCTGTTGCTTTCATGTTTATCAGTGAAATGTCTTGCCACAGAATAGGTGGCATCATTTTTCGCTATTGCTCTCATGTGCTCCAAGATTCGTACTTTAACTGGATGGATAGTGCTGCCGATATAACGCAGACCACATGGGCATTCCAGGCAATACACTACATAGGCGCTGCTACATGTCAGAAACTTAGTTATAACTTTAGGCTTCTTAAGGCCAATGACCCTATACGTGAGTGTTCTTCTACTATTCACACAAGCCTTACATTTCCCGCAAGGGAAAAAACCCCTAAGTTCCCTTAAGGTCCCCCCCTTGGGAAGTTTCGGACAAAATTGGCTTTGGACAAGGCTGTCTTTTAAAGATCTAGCCTTTCTGAAAGTTAGTAAAGGGTTAGGTGGGATATCTGAGCCAATGACACTATCGGTTTTTAAAATGTGCCAATTTTTTCTCATGATTGTTCTTAATTCATTGGCATCACTTGAAAAAGTAGTGATCATTCTGAATTTATTCAATCCTACTCCTTCCTTGCTAACTTTCTCTTTGGTAAAAAGGTCTTCTCTAGATACATGTCTAACCTTGTTAAGGGTTATATCCAGAAGATCCCTATTGTAACCTCTAATCAGGAATCTGGAGACACTGGCTTGTGCGGCTTTTTCAAAGTCCACTTCCCTAGTGCTATTCCGTTTCAGTCTTAAAAATTCCCCATAAGGGATACTCTTGACTAGTCCTGGTGGGTGGTTACTTGCAGCATGTAATAGGGAGTTCCCGGCCGTAGGTTTGCGATACAATGACATATTTATGTTGTTATTGTCAATGCTTACTTTAAGATCCAAAAAATTTATGGTTTTAGAGCTGATTTCCCCACTAAACTCCAAATTCACTGTGTTCCTATTTAAATCATCAATGAAGTCTTTGGCAGACTGCTCTGATCCATTCCAGATTATACAAAGATCGTCTATATAACGGTGCCAGGAGATCACCCTTTCCATATTGGTACCGTTGGGTCCTTTGGGCACCTGCTCCTCCCACCAGCCCACGAATAAATTCGCGTAGCTGGGAGCGAAGCAGGTGCCCATCGCCGTACCTGAGATCTGACGGTAGAAGTCCTCACCAAAGACAAAAATGTTATTTTTCAGACAAAACTCTGTGAATTGAAGAATCATTTCATTATGTGCTGTAAATTTTAATGGCTTCTTTTTCAAAAAGTGAGCTACTGCTTCAAGGCCATGTTCATGCTGGATCCGAGTATATAAGCTTGTTATATCTAATACAATTAATTTGTATTGTGGGTCCCATTGTTGTTTTTCCATGTGCATGAGGAATTCCTGTGAGTCTTTAATGTATGCAGGTAGTGTCTTTACCAAAGGAAAAAGGAAAAAATCAATAAAAGTTGACAAATGTTCCGTAAGTCCACCTTGTGAAGAAACGATAGGTCTTCCTGGTGGTTGTGTACTGTTTTTGTGTATCTTGGGGATGTGATAGAAGGTGGGTACCACTGGATTCAGACATCGGAGAAATAGGTATTCCTCCATGTCGAGCATAGATTTATCCAACCACATCTTGATCATATCGTGGTATCTTTGTATGCTGTCCAAGTATATTTCTTTGGAGACTTTCTGATAGCAGCTTAAATCAGATAGTTGCCTTACTGCTTCCATTTGATAGTTTTCTCTGGTTTGTAGGACTATATTGCCCCCTTTGTCCGAGGGTTTGCAGATGATCGTGCTATCCTCACTCAGACTCATAATAGCTTCTCGTTGTTCCTTGGTTACATTTTGAATGTTTTTCAAACCAGGTTGTTTGTTGCGTAACCGTATAAGGTCTTTGTTAACTGCCTCAGCGAAAACATCAATTGCATCCGGGGGTAGTTGTGGTAAAAATTGTGAGGTCGGTTTGAAGCCACTTGTGTCTTTTTCTTGGTCGAATCCTAGTTGTAATGTTCTCTGTAATTGATCACCTTTACCCAGAGTATTGTCGACTTGATTTTCTTCTCTCAGTGATTCCATAACCTCTAGAGCCGCTAAATCCTCCCCAGTCAATGCATCCGTTGTTCGTATTTTGGTTTGATGTCTTCTTTGTTTGAGAAAGTTCGGTTTGGATTTAAAGTATTTGTGAAGTTTCAACTTGCGAGTTAATTTAAATAGGTCTATACGGGTTTGGGCATATTCCCATCTACTGGTGGGGCAAAAGGTAAGACCCAATTTCAATACCTGTTGTTCCGTGTCCGTTAGGGTTTTGGGAGTCAAATTGATGATCGTTAAATTGTCTACATCCACTTCTTCCCCTTCCTGTTGCGGGTTGATCTGGTTGCAGCGTTTGAGCCTCCTGCTCCAGCCGCCCCTCCTTGTTTTTCTTTTTCGGCCTCTGGTGGCCTGCTTTTGCCCCCTCTCAGCCACGTTTGCCTCATAATTCGGAATTCCTCCTGAAAAGGAGTCTTCGCCATCATAGGATTATTTCCACCATCATCGGAGGATTCACCTCCAGTAACCTCAGACTCTGATGTGTCGATTCTTACTGTCGCGGGTGTGTTAGCATTTGCTCTTAATTCCTTGCGTGGGCCTTCAAATTTCTTTGCAAACGTGAGTACTCTTCCCTGGGCATAATCACGTTCGTCCCGTTCAAACTTCTCCTGCTTTCTTTGTTTGATTTTTGCTTTATACTTCACAAGTCTTTTCTTCATCTGTTCTTTTAGTTCTTCAATTTTCTTTTTATCCTCCTCTTTCTCAATTTCTGTCTCCATCTTCTCTATCTCCAGTAGTGTTTTGTCTCTGTCACTCCAGGCAAATTTAACTAGTATGAGCAACATCCCTTTACTCGACTCCGCTGTGTGAGCTGCCCATTCGTCCAGGAGTTTGGGGTCGGGGTTCTCATAGGCTGGGATGGTGTAAATGCGCAAACCTCTTGGTATCCTATTTACATCGATGTAACTTTGTAATGAGGTCGCTTCCCACCACTTTCTTTGTTCTCGCTCATACAGTCTCTCTAGTGCCAAGAATCTTGATGTTAAGTTCGTATTTGCCGGTGTTCCTTTATTACCCCCTTGTTGTGGGTCAGTCAATGTACTCCTCCTAAACATGCCTTCCGCCGCCTCGCGGCGCTCCGATACATTAAACATGGTTTAAAAGCGGGTCAACATTGAATCTTCATACAACCCCTTCGTCCTGCATCAATTGCGTTGTGAAACTGCGAGTTAAGTATTTGAACCCGCTTACCAGTCCTCGTCGCTCCGTCTCGGGCGTCCTCCGACACTCCGAATCCGCCGCTACTCCGGATCTGGCGTTTCCACAGGCGGTGCTGCTGGTAATAATGATAATAGCTCCAACTGCACCTGAGACCAGCGCACTCACGGACGGGTGCTTTGTAGCGCCGAGGTGCAACCGCGCTGAAATATTCGCTCACTCCTTTTCACCATCCGGATTAAGGAAAGCACTCGCAGGGGTTATCTTTCGTATTCTTTATTTGGACCGCTTTAGAACATGACGCGTTTCGGCTTGCGCCTTAATCTGATGTTTTTAGATTTCGCGCCGAGAAACGAACAACTTTTTTAACAAAACGTAAAAGGTCACGTGATACATCCACGTATGGAGAGCAAATACACGGCATGATTATGTTAATTAGCAACAAGTTACAGTTGATGTTATTTTATACATAATATGGTGCACACATTTGTGGTAAACATATATACTGTATGCTGTTAATTATTCAGCGGTATTGTTGCTTTATGATGTTCCAATGGGGGTCGATCTACTCCAATATGGCGCTTGTTTATGGACTTATGGTGGTCCTTTTTTGCTCTCCATACGTGGATGTATCACGTGACCTTTTACGTTTTGTTAAAAAAGTTGTTCGTTTCTCGGCGCGAAATCTAAAAACATCAGATTAAGGCGCAAGCCGAAACGCGTCATGTTCTAAAGCGGTCCAAATAAAGAATACGAAAGATAACCCCTGCGAGTGCTTTCCTTAATCCGGATGGTGAAAAGGAGTGAGCGAATATTTCAGCGCGGTTGCACCTCGGCGCTACAAAGCACCCGTCCGTGAGTGCGCTGGTCTCAGGTGCAGTTGGAGCTATTATCATTATTACCAGCAGCACCGCCTGTGGAAACGCCAGATCCGGAGTAGCGGCGGATTCGGAGTGTCGGAGGACGCCCGAGACGGAGCGACGAGGACTGGTAAGCGGGTTCAAATACTTAACTCGCAGTTTCACAACGCAATTGATGCAGGACGAAGGGGTTGTATGAAGATTCAATGTTGACCCGCTTTTAAACCATGTTTAATGTATCGGAGCGCCGCGAGGCGGCGGAAGGCATGTTTAGGAGGAGTACATTGACTGACCCACAACAAGGGGGTAGTAAAGGAACACCGGCAAATACGAACTTAACATCAAGATTCTTGGCACTAGAGAGACTGTATGAGCGAGAACAAAGAAAGTGGTGGGAAGCGACCTCATTACAAAGTTACATCGATGTAAATAGGATACCAAGAGGTTTGCGCATTTACACCATCCCAGCCTATGAGAACCCCGACCCCAAACTCCTGGACGAATGGGCAGCTCACACAGCGGAGTCGAGTAAAGGGATGTTGCTCATACTAGTTAAATTTGCCTGGAGTGACAGAGACAAAACACTACTGGAGATAGAGAAGATGGAGACAGAAATTGAGAAAGAGGAGGATAAAAAGAAAATTGAAGAACTAAAAGAACAGATGAAGAAAAGACTTGTGAAGTATGAAGCAAAAATCAAACAAAGAAAGCTGGAGAAGTTTGAACGGGACGAACGTGATTATGCCCAGGGAAGAGTACTCACGTTTGCAAAGAAATTTGAAGGCCCACGCAAGGAATTGAGAGCAAATGCTAACACACCCGCGACAGTAAGAATCGACACATCAGAGTCTGAGGTTACTGGAGGTGAATCCTCCGATGATGGTGGAAATAATCCTATGATGGCGAAGACTCCTTTTCAGGAGGAATTCCGAATTATGAGGCAAACATGGCTGAGAGGGGGCAAAAGCAGGCCACCAGAGGCCGAAAAAGAAAAACAAGGAGGGGCGGCTGGAGCAGGAGGCTCAAACGCTGCAACCAGATCAACCCGCAACAGGAAGGGGAAGAAGTGGATGTAGACAATTTAACGATCATCAATTTGACTCCCAAAACCCTAACGGACACGGAACAACAGGTATTGAAATTGGGTCTTACCTTTTGCCCCACCAGTAGATGGGAATATGCCCAAACCCGTATAGACCTATTTAAATTAACTCGCAAGTTGAAACTTCACAAATACTTTAAATCCAAACCGAACTTTCTCAAACAAAGAAGACATCAAACCAAAATACGAACAACGGATGCATTGACTGGGGAGGATTTAGCGGCTCTAGAGGTTATGGAATCACTGAGAGAAGAAAATCAAGTCGACAATACTCTGGGTAAAGGTGATCAATTACAGAGAACATTACAACTAGGATTCGACCAAGAAAAAGACACAAGTGGCTTCAAACCGACCTCACAATTTTTACCACAACTACCCCCGGATGCAATTGATGTTTTCGCTGAGGCAGGTAACAAAGACCTTATACGGTTACGCAACAAACAACCTGGTTTGAAAAACATTCAAAATGTAACCAAGGAACAACGAGAAGCTATTATGAGTCTGAGTGAGGATAGCACGATCATCTGCAAACCCTCGGACAAAGGGGGCAATATAGTCCTACAAACCAGAGAAAACTATCAAATGGAAGCAGTAAGGCAACTATCTGATTTAAGCTGCTATCAGAAAGTCTCCAAAGAAATATACTTGGACAGCATACAAAGATACCACGATATGATCAAGATGTGGTTGGATAAATCTATGCTCGACATGGAGGAATACCTATTTCTCCGATGTCTGAATCCAGTGGTACCCACCTTCTATCACATCCCCAAGATACACAAAAACAGTACACAACCACCAGGAAGACCTATCGTTTCTTCACAAGGTGGACTTACGGAACATTTGTCAACTTTTATTGATTTTTTCCTTTTTCCTTTGGTAAAGACACTACCTGCATACATTAAAGACTCACAGGAATTCCTCATGCACATGGAAAAACAACAATGGGACCCACAATACAAATTAATTGTATTAGATATAACAAGCTTATATACTCGGATCCAGCATGAACATGGCCTTGAAGCAGTAGCTCACTTTTTGAAAAAGAAGCCATTAAAATTTACAGCACATAATGAAATGATTCTTCAATTCACAGAGTTTTGTCTGAAAAATAACATTTTTGTCTTTGGTGAGGACTTCTACCGTCAGATCTCAGGTACGGCGATGGGCACCTGCTTCGCTCCCAGCTACGCGAATTTATTCGTGGGCTGGTGGGAGGAGCAGGTGCCCAAAGGACCCAACGGTACCAATATGGAAAGGGTGATCTCCTGGCACCGTTATATAGACGATCTTTGTATAATCTGGAATGGATCAGAGCAGTCTGCCAAAGACTTCATTGATGATTTAAATAGGAACACAGTGAATTTGGAGTTTAGTGGGGAAATCAGCTCTAAAACCATAAATTTTTTGGATCTTAAAGTAAGCATTGACAATAACAACATAAATATGTCATTGTATCGCAAACCTACGGCCGGGAACTCCCTATTACATGCGGCAAGTAACCACCCACCAGGACTAGTCAAGAGTATCCCCTATGGGGAATTTTTAAGACTGAAACGGAATAGCACTAGGGAAGTGGACTTTGAAAAAGCCGCACAAGCCAGTGTCTCCAGATTCCTGATTAGAGGTTACAATAGGGATCTTCTGGATATAACCCTTAACAAGGTTAGACATGTATCTAGAGAAGACCTTTTTACCAAAGAGAAAGTTAGCAAGGAAGGAGTAGGATTGAATAAATTCAGAATGATCACTACTTTTTCAAGGGATGCCAATGAATTAAGAACAATCATGAGAAAAAATTGGCACATTTTAAAAACCGATAGTGTCATTGGCTCAGATATCCCACCTAACCCTTTACTAACTTTCAGAAAGGCTAGATCTTTAAAAGACAGCCTTGTCCAAAGCCAATTTTGTCCGAAACTTCCCAAGGGGGGGGACCTTAAGGGAACTTAGGGGTTTTTTCCCTTGCGGGAAATGTAAGGCTTGTGTGAATAGTAGAAGAACACTCACGTATAGGGTCATTGGCCTTAAGAAGCCTAAAGTTATAACTAAGTTTCTGACATGTAGCAGCGCCTATGTAGTGTATTGCCTGGAATGCCCATGTGGTCTGCGTTATATCGGCAGCACTATCCATCCAGTTAAAGTACGAATCTTGGAGCACATGAGAGCAATAGCGAAAAATGATGCCACCTATTCTGTGGCAAGACATTTCACTGATAAACATGAAAGCAACAGGGAGCTGCTGCGTTTTTATGGGCTAGATCAGATCCCCTTAAACATCAGGGGAGGGGACAGGATTAAACAGCTACGCAGACTGGAATCGAGATACATTATAGACCTAGGCACGAAGATACCCCAAGGGATGAATGTAGGGGAAGAATTAGCAGTGCATCTAGGAGATTAGTTTTTCTCATTCTTGAAGTCTTTTAGGTACTATTGTGTTTCTGTAAAATCATGTTGAATTCAGCTTTATGTACTCCGTAAGGTAAACTTTCTTCCTTTTTTTTAAATGTTGTTTGGTCCAGAATTATGTGTGGAGAGAATTCGATGTAAGCCGATACACGGCGTAATAAGAATACCACCTCGGATTTATGCCGATACACGGCATGATTATGTTAATTAGCAACAAGTTACAGTTGATGTTATTTTATACATAATATGGTGCACACATTTGTGGTAAACATATATACTGTATGCTGTTAATTATTCAGCGGTATTGTTGCTTTATGATGTTCCAATGGGGGTCGATCTACTCCAATATGGCGCTTGTTTATGGACTTATGGTGGTCCTTTTTGCTCTCCATACGTGGATGTATCACGTGACCTTTTACGTTTTGTTAAAAAAGTTGTTCGTTTCTCGGCGCGAAATCTAAAAACATCAGATTAAGGCGCAAGCCGAAACGCGTCATGTTCTAAAGCGGTCCAAATAAAGAATACGAAAGATAACCCCTGCGAGTGCTTTCCTTAATCCGGATGGTGAAAAGGAGTGAGCGAATATATATATATATATATATATATATATATATATATATATATATATATATATATATATATATATATATATATATATATATACTCCACACTGTTCCTTTTCACGCCAAGGAAACACTCGGACACTCCATAGAAGGTGAATACTTTAATCAGCAAGCAGAACAACGCGTTTCACCAATACGGCTTTATCACGCTCGTATGGTTAACTCTACGCCATGTTTAAATACAAAATTGATCGTACAATGTGGAGTGTATAAGAGGAGTTCCGGTATCCTGACTCGGACCGCCCGTGACAGCCCTGAGTTCTACCGGAGTTGGGGGAGTGACAATATATATATATATATATATATATATATATATATATGTGATCAAGTCAGTTTCACTGACGAAACGCGTTACGAGTGTTAATTAAACTTTGAGTTTATCTTTCCGAGTGCGAGTCCTTCTATTAGAAGTTTCTGTGTGCATATTGACTGCCAGGGGACCTGCTCGGCATTAACTCGCCACCTGCCTACGGGACACGGATTTCAGGAATCTGGGTCATTTGTGTGCAATATATATATATATATCCAACCAAAGCAAAAAGTTCGTATTTGTATGCTCTCAGGAAGAACCAGGCAACATTTCAGTATGGTGATCCACATTTAATACTACACAACGCGTTTCGGCGACAGCCTTGTTCACGTGTAGAATTACAAAATGAAAGCAGGTACTGGGTCTTTGCATGATACTGGTACCTAGAACATTATCTGCTTTCAAAATGTCCCAATTTTTGGCCAATATGTGCTTAACCTTCTGTGATTCAGAATTGAAAGTGAGAATCCATAAGTCGGAATTTACCATTCCAAGATGGATGCCATGTTCAATAGCAAAACTGCAAACGTAGTCCTATCTTTATCTCTATGTTTGGATCTGTTAAAACTTTATCAGTACCTGCTTTCATTTTGTAATTCTACACGTGAACAAGGCTGTCGCCGAAACGCGTTGTGTAGTATTAAATTTGGATCACCATACTGGATTGTTGCCTGGTTCTTCCTGAGAGCGTACAAATACGAACTTTTTGCTTTGGTTGGATATTAATTACCGGCACGCTCCGCCGGAGTGTACGCCACCTTCCTTGGGGTCCCAGTATTCCAGAAGGAGCTTCGTGGAAAATGTATATATATATATATATTCACAGAAAAAACCATAGGTTTCAGGCACGTTATAGTTAGGAATTAGCATTTAAAAAACTTCAGAAATTCACTGAAAAAACCATAGGTTTCAGGGGTGTTATAGTTAGCTGGACTTTTCACTTCTACAAAACCATTGAAATTCCCCCGTTATAGTTAGTTCAGCTAACTATAACTCGCGCGCCCGTAATGCACTGCTGATGACGTCACATATTACATCACTCATGACATGGTCAGTGACATCACTCATGACATCACTGATGACATCTCAAATGACATCACTGATGACATCATCCAGTGAATGTGTGTTTTTCTGAAAATTAAATATGTTTTATATATGTATATCTCAAGGTCGATGGAAGAATAAATGGGTATATAAGTGTCTAAATGGATGATTTGTTTTTGAAAAATTGATTGTGTAACTGACTGATTAAGTGTATCATAGTGAATACATGGCTTAGTGAGTAATGTTTAAATATGTAAATATCTGTATCAGTCTCTCACTTTGTGTATAAGTGGCTGCATGGGTTGGTGAGTAGCTACATGGGTGTCTATATAGGTTATTAGTTGGTTTTTTGAGTATCAGTCTGAGTGTCTGCATGGTTCGGTGGGGGGTATTACGTAGTGCATAGGTGCATGAATGAGTGACTCACTCTTTGTATGTGTTGAAGACAGCATGTGTGCAGGACTGTATGGGTGGATGAGTGTGTGTATGGGTGTGTTAGTGAGTGAATGACTGTCTCAATAGTGTCTTTATGAGTAACTACATATGTTTTAAACTAGTATATGTGACTATTGGTGTATATAAGTGAGTATATGTGAGGGTGAGAGATTGAAAGAGTTCCTGTATGAATAAGTATGTGTTTCTATAAGTGATTGTTTAAAAGACTAAGTATGTGTAAGTTTCCGTAGAAGTAAGTGTGGTGGTGTGTGTATAACTGTATATGCAAATAAATGTATGTTTGATTCTTTATTAGCATGAGTGACTATGTGTGTGAGTAACTCTATGGATGAGTGGCATTGTGTAACAGGATGTATAGGTGTATGAGTACATATGATGAGTGAGTACATGTATGAGTGACTGTATAGGACTGTTGGTGAATGAGTGGATGTGTATGTGGATCTTAGAATTACTGAAGAGGTTGTTGTAACTGGTATTGGTATGTCCATTGTTTTGAAAAGTTTAGTCTCTATTTTTGAATGTGTGTATCAAAGGTTATATTAGGGTGAGAGGAGGTCTGCCACTCTATCACAAGGATGATGTCATCAGTGATGTCATCAGTGATGTCTTTTGAGATGTCATCAGTGATGTCATGAGTGATGTCACTGACCATGTCATGAGTGATGTAATATGTGACGTCATCAGCAGTGCATTGCGGGCGCGCGAGTTATAGTTAGCTGAACTAACTATAACGGGGGAATTTCAATGGTTTTGTAGAAGTGAAAAGTCCAGCTAACTATAACACCCTTGAAACCTATGGTTTTTTCAGTGAATTTCTGAGGTTTTTTAAATGCTAATTCCTAACTATAATGTGCCTGAAACGTATGGTTTTTTCTGTGAATTTCAAAGGTTTTTTAAATGCTAATTTCTAACTATGCCTACAGAGATAGGACATGTGAAGAAAGAAGAAAAAATGCACAGAAAGAAAAAAAAGAAGTGCAGAAAGAAGCAACAGAAGTCCTCAAAGACGAAGAAAAGTGCAGGAAGAAGGATAACGTGCAGAAAGAACAAAAAGAAGAGCAGAAAGAAGCCTTGTTGCAAAATCATCCTGTACCCTCAACTTTTTCAGACGGATACTGGTGGTAACTGAGTCTGACTAACCAGTCCTAAAGCCAGTGCTATGTTAAAAGACACTTAGAATACAGTGAAAACACCTACATACACTAGGGAACATTATGCGTTGGGGTCCCCCTGTGATTAGCATGACCTCCTCTGTAAGCCCCTAGTATATAATAGGGCAGGGGGATTAAAACTACCTCTTAAAACAGGCCACAGGGCGTTTTTGCACACGTTAACTCAGGCCCCGTCCCCTCCCTTCACCACTGTGTAAACACACCCTGTGTCCGTTTTTAGTTGGGAGATTAAGTTCATTTGAATCCTGAGGGTCCCTAGGGTCCAACTAGCCCACTAGGTACCTCCAGTAAGTGCCACAGAGCTGCGTTGCAGAGAGGTGTAAAAAGTGGCACGGCCTGGACCACCTCTCTGCAATGCAGCTCAGTGGCGCTTACTGGAAGCACTTTTTGGGCTAGTTAGCCCCCAGGGGCCCTCAGTATTGAAGGAAAATTATATCCCCAATTTAAAACGTGCCATAGTGCGTGTTTGCACACGTCACCTCAGGCCCCGTCCCCTCCCTTCACCACTGTGTAAACGAGCCCTGTGGCTGTTCTAAGTTGAGAGATTAAGTCCCCTTGAATCCTAAGGGTCCCTAGGGTCAAACTAGACCACTAGGTACCTCCAGTAAGCGCCACAGAGCTGCGTTGCAGAGAGGTGTAAAAAGGGGCTTGGCCTCAGAACACCTGTCTGCAGCGCAGCTCCCTGGTGCATACTAGAGATGCCTGTTGGGCTAGTTGGCCCTCAGGGACCCTCAGTATTGAAGAGGAATTAATTCCCCAACTTACAACTCGCCAGGGGGCGCGTTTGCAGAATGCTGCAAGGAGGGGGCGTGGCCTCCGGCACGATGCCAGTCTTTTATTTATTTTAATTTTTTAAGAATGGGGGCTGTGTGGTTCCCCTTCTTATTCTAATTTATTGGCCCTGATGACCCCATCCCCCAGGGCCTGTCTCCTAATTATATTTTTTTTACCCCAATCCCCAGGGCCGGCCACTGTTTCTTATTATTTTAAAAAAATATATATTTATAGACACACCTAGGGCATGCTGGACAAACCGTACGTACCTATCACCATGACGATTTGCGTGATATTCATTAAAAGGCGACTATGCATACAATGAATCCACGTGGAATGTATTTACACCACTAGTGAAGCTCTGACATGTCTGATGCCCTACCGTGCCTAATCCCGGTAGACACCCTTGTCGTTTATTTATACAAACATGGGTAGCTATTGACGGGCACATTTAATACACATGCACACCAAGCCATTCAAAGGGGATTCGACAAAAATTCGACCAAAACTATGCAAGAAACCCCCCTCACGGTTAATAAAACACACATCCACTGCCGGATGTGTAATACTTTTTATTTTACTCTCTGAAAAGGGGACGAACATCACTTGAGAGTCACAGCGTGCTCCTGGCAGAGCCCAATGCTGTGTTACACCCACCATTGCCTGCTGAGTGCCACACACCTCTGTGTTGTATTCCACTAGCTAGTGCATATGCTATGACACTCTCTAGCCCATGTGCACTGTAACACCACCCCGTGAATATGTCATGCCACACTTGTCTTCGCACGGGTTATATTGCCCCATCTTACGTGCCTTCCTCGATGCCTATGTTATAACGCACAGTGCTATGCCATACATATTACAATCTGGGATCCATATCTTTGTCACAGTGCATATGCAACGTTATACTCCCCAGCACATATTTTATATTACAACTTTAGAGACTATTTAGGTTACACAACACTGCCCTGTGCATATTACACTCCAAGGCGCATATCGCATAGCACGCGCTAGTGCCTGTGCTATCTCGCGCTCTCCAATGAATCTGTCATTGCGCACAATGTATTGCATATTATATTTCACGCCCGGTTCATCTTATATCACACTTTTTGGTGCATAGTTTATACCATACACTATATCTAGTTTTCATTTTCAATCGTGCTCTCAGGACTATGTTCTATATAACACTGTGTTCACCTACCCTTTTCACGGGCATTACATTTTGCGATAGGGGGTGGAGGGTCAGGGGGTGTTTCTGCCAAGTGAGCCCCGAGTCACAGTCACAAACGTCCTCTTCTTCCTGAATAAAAGTGAGATTATGCTGCATACTTGTTCATATTTTAAGTAGTTCGCACAGACACACGTTTTAAAAACAATAAAGTTCCTAATACCCGCCTTCTCTGAACAGTTAGCTTGCTGCCCCATCCCCCTGTTCCCTATCCTCTGTTGTGTGAATCCATGGACTAGCCTCCTCCCTCCTGCCATGCATGGTCTGATGTGCTGCCACTGCCCTCAATTTAGTATGATGTACCAGTCCACTCCTCCTGCCCTCCATTGCCCAATTCTATGCCCCATCATTGACATCCTGCTTAAACTCTGTGCTTAGCTTGCTGCCCCTATTCTCCTTCCCCCTGCCCTCCGATGTCTTTGTGCATGCCCCTGCTCCATCCTTTTTGCCCACCATGTTCCATGGACCTGCCACTCCTATCTACTCTGAGTGTTCTGTTGAGCTGCCACTCCCCTCCCACCTGCCTAGCATTGTCAGATGACTGTAACCTGTCCCTGCCACCTCCACCCTGCCTGTCCACATGCCATGCCCCTATCCTCTTCCTCCTGTCCTACATGGTCCATTGTACTGCCACACCCTTCTGCCCTCCCTGGTCTGTTGTGCTGCAACTGCTCCTCCTGCCTGCCCCGTGCGGTCTGTTGTGAGGCCCCTTCCCCTGAACTTTCTTGTCTGTGCACAGGTCCTGACCCTCCCTTCTATCCTCCATCGTCCTTTGTGCATGCCCCTGCACCCTCCTTCTTGCCCATCATAGCCATTGTGCTACCACTAACCCTCCCACTTGCCATGCATGGTCTTCTGTGCTGCCATGGCCCCTCCCACCTTCCCTGTGTGGTCAGTTAGCTGCCCCTGAACCCCTCCCACCTTCCCTCCATGGTCTGTGTGTATGCCATCACAGTCTCACTGTTGCTCTTCATGGTGTGTCTTGCTTCTAGTGCCCATCCTGCCTGACCTCCATGGCTATCTTGCTGCTCCTGCCCTGCCCCCTTGCCCCCAGCCCTCTGTTTACATGTGCAGACCCCTACTCCCTCCCTCCTGGCTTGTCTGTTCTATTGTAATGCCCCTGATCCATCCCTCCTGCCCTTTATGGTCTGTTATGCTGCAGCTTTCTCTCCTGTCTGTCCATTATGGTCCTGCCTCTTGCCCCTCTGTTCTCTTTTGTCCATGTGCATGGTCCTGTCCCCTCCCTCTTGCTTTCTATGGATTGTTGTGCTGCACTCCCGTCCCGCATGCCCTGTGTGGTGTATTGTGCTGCTGCAAACCCTGATGCCTGCCCTGCAGGGTCTGTTTGGTGCACCTTTCCTCCGTGTCCCTCCTGTCCTCTGTTATCCAAGTCCATGTCCCTACCCCATTTCCTTCCATGATCCAATGTACCATACTTGCGAACATTTTGAACTTGGTAAGAGGGAGATTTTGAAAAAAAACTGGGGTATTGATTTTCCCCTTTGAGTTACATTGAAAAAGAGGAGATTGTAGACAGGAGACAGATAAAATAAAGCCCATTTGAGCTTAAAAACATTGGACGTTTCCTGGCTGAATCGGTTCTGTTGGCATGTATGGTTGTACTACCATTGCCTCTTCCTTCTGCCCACAATGGTCTATTACATTGCCACAGCCTCTCTTGCAAGTCCTGTATTGTTGGTTTGTTGCCCCTGCCCCCTTTCCACTGCCCTCCATAGTCTGTTGTGCTGCAACGGCCCTTCCTGCCTGCTCAGTGTGGTTAAATTGTTGCCTTTGCACCCTCCTACCTGCCTTCAATTTTCAGAGTCCGTGCCCCTGGCCTCTGCCTCTCAACAGTATCCTAATGAACAACTAGATTGCTAACATTCTATATTTATTACAAAAGTGTGGAACGCCTGACGTCATCTTGATGTAATCAAAATTGTAATACCTAGAGCATTTCCTTTAGAAATTACATATATGAGAGGGTCTTATTGGCATCAAAATTATGGTTAGTGCTCTAAAAGACTAAAATAAGGACATATGTTCTGAGTTTTCAAATAGCGACAAAGCACTTTTAAATTATTTGTTACCTTTATGTTTTTTATCCAGTTGACCACTTGATTAAATGTTGCACTTAGGGGAGAGGATGTGGTGTTACTTCCAGAACTGCAGACTTTGCAACTGGGGAACCAGGTTGGAGTTTCTGCTTCAGCTCGACATTCTGTGATTCTGGTCAAATCACTGTCTCCCCATGTCTACAACCAAAATGAATTTGTTCTTGTGTGATGTAACCAATGCTCATGTAAAGCACTCCAATACCTGACAAGTCTGCACTATATAACACTGAAAAAACACAAAATAATAAGTGTTTTGCACACTTCTGTCATTGGACTATATCTGGGCTACATCTGGGTGATTTTGGGCTACATTTGGGCTCTTTTGTCTCCGGTGGCCATCTTGGGAGATTTATTTGTTATGAAGTTTCCTAATTTCCTCATGTACTGCAGTCTCCTCAGTAGGAAAAACTTTCAGTTTTTTACTTTGATTCCATAATGAAGGTATTCAGATATGTCACACATTTGCCATAAATTCTGAATGTTAGCACTCTAGTTGCTCATTAGATCACTGTAGTAAAACTACTGTTCACCATGGAAGTCTGCTCCTGGTATTAAAAGTGCATGTTTCAGTCTGCATGTCAGAATTTTTTAATGAAATAGAAGAGGATTTGAGAAGTCACTCAAAATGTGCCCTCATTTTTTTTCTTCAGCTTTCTTCAGCATTAATCATAATTTCTATGGCAAAATGAACCCCCTCATTGTGTTCCTTTTTAAATTAAATGTTTTAAGTGTTACCAGTTTATTCCAATCAAGATGGCTTCAGGTGTGCCATACTTTTGTCATAATGAAGACAGTAAGCGCTCTAGTTGTTTTTAACAACACTCTGGGACATTCTGTCATTGGGCTATACTTGGGCTACATCTGGGTGATATTTGGGCTACATTTGGGCTCTTTTGTCTCTGGTGGCCATCTTGGCAGACTTATTTGTTATGAAGTTTCCTAATTTCCTCATTTACTGCAGTCTCCTCAGTAGGAAATACTTTCAGTTTTTTACTTTGATTCCAAAGGCATTCAGATGTGTCACACATTTGCCATAAATTCAGAATGTTAGCACTCTTTTTGCTCATTAGATCACTGTAGTAAAGCTACTGCTCACCAGGGAAAACTGCTGCTGGTATTGAAAGTGCATGTTTCAGTCTGCATGTCAGAATTTTTTAATGAAATAGAAGAGGATTTGAGAAGTCACTCAAAATGTGCCCTAATTTTTCTTTCTGCAGCACTTATCATACTTTTTATGGAAAAATGAACCCCCTCATTTTGTTCCTTTTTAAATTAAATGTTTTAAGAGTTACCACTTTAATCCAAGCAAGATGGCTTCAGGTGTGCCATACGTTTATCATAAGTAGGACTGTTAGCGCTCTAGTTGTTCTTTGGAACACTCTGGGAAGATGCAGTAGAACACAAAGGAATCAACTGACAGTCTCTGCCCTTGTTGGATGTACATGTTTTACTGAGAATGTCAGACTTCATTCTCACATGACTGAAAAAGATAATGTGAATTTACAGAAAAAAAGCTCTCAGTTTAGCTTATAGATCACCTTCCAAACCTCTGTGGGAAAAGCATGAGAAAATATTTTTCTCTCAATCATGATATCCAAGCAGAAGGCTTTTTCACATGGTGAAATCACCTTAGAACATACCACCATTCCTAAAATGAGTATGGTACCATCAACAAATGATTTATAATGTAACTAAAGTCTTAAAACCTTCTATTAACTGCAATGCTTTTTAATGAGGTGCTATCATGTATATTGGTCCCAAGATGGCTGCCAACACTTCTTGGATGAAGTGCTGACAGCCAATCAGATCTCAGGATGAGATGTGTGGTTAGGCTCCGCCCACATATATATATGATTTTACTTTTGATTTTCTCAGGAACTACTGAACAGATTGACACCAGACCTGCAAAAGGCACATCCCTGACCTGAGGACTACCTCTCTGCCAAATTTCAAGTAATTCTGTTCAGCCGTTCGGGCTGTACCTTGGACTAAAGGTCCCTATGGAAAATTGCATGGGGAAAACACGTTTTGGGACCCCCTTTTTTCTCAGCCCCCGCTTGACGAATCCCCCCGAGACTTTCAGGGTAGGAGCGGAGCGGAGCGCCCCACCTATTTTGAAAATTTCGCGAGGATTCGTCAACCGGCGCCAAAGTTATTCGAAATAGAATGTTGCGGATTTCCTATGGAAACACGGTCCTAACTATAACTATCTACTGGCGACCGCCAGTAGATAATGTGTATATATATATATATATATATATATATATATATCTATATATATATTCACTGAAAAAACCATAGGTTTCACACATGTTATAGTTAGCGGAAATTTTACTGATAAAAAACCAGTGAAATTGCCCCGTTATAGTTAGTGCTGGCAACTATAACTCACGCGACCGCAATCCTCTGCCGATGCTAATAGTTTATTTAGACACTTATTTGCCCATGTCTTCTTCCATACATTTTTAGCTATACATATATTACAAATATTTTTTTTTCATAAAGACACATATGTCATCAGCAGAAGATTGCGGTCGCGTGAGTTATAGTTGCCAGCACTAACTATAACGGGGCAATTTCACTGGTTTTTTATCAGTAAAATTTCCGCTAACTATAACATGTGTGAAACCTATGGTTTTTTCAGTGAATTTGCAAGGTTTTTTAAATGCTAATTCCTAACTATAACGTGTGTGAAACCTATGGTTTTTTCAGTGAATTTGCAAGGTTTTTTAAATGCTAATTCCTAACTATAATATGTTTGATACCTATGGTTTTTCCAGTGTCTTTGCAAGATTTTTAAAATGGTAATTTCTAACTATAATGTGTGTGATTCCCAAATTCAGTGAATTTTTATGGTTTTTTAAATGCAAATTTTTTTAATGTCATTTTTTGTAAGCCTTTTTATATAATAATTTATGTACTATATCCTGCATTATGGAAAGGTTTTTTTTTTTATGCATTTTTTTCCGTGCGCGTACGGTAAGCTGACGCTACGCGCTTGTAGGATACGCGTACGGTAAGCTGACGCTACGCGCTCTGGACGTCATTAGTGCAGCGCGCCTACGTGATACGTGCGTGCCGTACGCGTATACCCGGAAGCAACGTCGCGGTTACGCAGGGGCGTGTAATGCGCATGCGCCATACGTGATACGTGCGTGCCGTACGCGTATACCCGGAAGCAACGTCGCGGTTACGCAGGGGCGTGTAATGCGCATGCGCGATACGTGATACGTGCGTGCCGTACGCGTATACCCGGAAGCAACGTCGCGGATACGCAGGGGCGTGTAATGCGCATGCGCGAAAGTGACGTAAGCGCTGCGTAAGCGCACCGTAAGCGTCACGTGCGCGCACGGCAGGTCATGTGACTTACAAAGATCACTTTTTATTGGTTGAAATTACTTTCACTTCCAGAAACTTCCCACACCACACCCATTCCCCTCATTACTGCTTGAAAGAACACTTTTCATTGGTTGAAACTACTTTCAGTTCCAGATTCTTCCCACACCACACCCATTCCCCTCATTTCTGCTTGTGATTCTCTAGGAGCAGGAGCTGGATTGACATTGGGATACAATGGCAGAACAGCAGACCTCTTCCGAGAGTGAGGCCAGCAGCACCACCATGATCCAGAGAAGGAGGAAACAAAAGACTTCTTTTGTATGGGAGTATTTCACTTTTCCAGAGGGGGAGAAAAAGGTGAATGCTCAATTGGTCACTTGCACACTTTGTGGTCGTGTTTTATCAAGAGGAAATCCAAGGAGGAAATATTCCTTTGGAAATCACTCTATGAAGAGACACCTCCAGGACAGACACCCAAGGACCTTTGCTCGATATACTGGAGAAAACTCTTCAGTAAGTCACCAGAGCCCAGCCTCAGATGCTCAGCCGAGTACATCATCGGCAGCTCAGCTGAGCCCTTCCTCTGTTGTTGGAGCATCACCTTCTTCTTTTCCTTTGGACATCAACCCTCGATTTGGGAGTGTTGAAATGGGGTGTACAAAATGTGGTGGTCTTATTGTTTTTGGGGAGGTCAGTCTTCCCCTTATTAACAGTAAGATAGACCAGCATGTTTGTAGACGCTTATAATATTCCCATTCTTTCTTTCCTCTATCCCTGTATGAACCCAACGGCTCTTATAAGAGCCAACCTTACCTCACAATTTTTTTAATTTTTTTTTAAGCTTTCCTTTTTGCAAATTTTTTTTTGCCGTGCGCGCACGGTACGCGTAATTCCGCGAATTTCGCGGAATTTCGCAGATTACACCGTGCGCGTACGCTACGCGCATACGGCGATTTTTCGAAAAAAAAAAAAAATTCATTTTTGCCCTTGAGGGTCCTTCTGGGACCCCCTGACCAAGGCTAGGGGGTCAGGAACTGTCGAGCCTGCCCCCTTTTCACATTATCCACCTTTTTTATTCACCCCCCTGACAGTGCGAGTGAGAAAATGGCGGCCGCCGCTTCCTGGTTTCGACCGATTCGAATGTTTACTATGATCTAACAGCCAATCAGAATCGCGCTCGCGCACGGCACCGTACGCGTACGGTAAGCTTACCGTAAGCGCACCGGAAGCGCACGGTAAGCTGCCACAGATATATATATTGATTTAAATGCTATTTTCTCAGAATCTACTGAACAGATTTACACCAAACCTACAAAAGGCACTTCCTTGACCTGAGGACTACCTCTCTGCCAAATTTCAAGTAATTCTGTTCAGCCGTTCGGGCTGTAGCTGTGTCTAAAGGTCCTATGGAAAAATGCATGGGAAAAACGCGTTTTGGGACCCCCCTTTTATCTCAGCCCCCGCTTGACGAATCCCCCCGAGACTTTCAAGGTAGGAGCGGAGCGTAGCGCCCCACCTATTTTGAAAAATTCGCGAGGATTCGTCGACCGGCGCCAAAGTTATTCAAAATAGAATGTTGAGGTTTTCCTATGGAAAAGGGGTCCTAACTATAACTACCTACTGGCGACTGCCAGTAGGTAATATATATATATATATATATATATATATATATATATATATATATATATATATATATAATATTGTTGCTCCCAATCTCCTGTAAAATGCGCCAAGAAAATAGCACTTGCAGGGGCAGGTCTTTGAGGAACACCTTAGTACATAGCCATCAGAAGAAAAGGACTAATAAACCTATCCTAGGCCCACTCAATGGGTGTTTTTTCCTTGTGGAAAATGCAAGGCCTGTAAAGTCAGCAAGAGGGTTCTTACATATGAAACACCGGCTATGGATGGTCCCAAAAAGATAAGGAAATTTCTCACCTGCATGACTCCCCACACTGTGTACTGCCTAACATGTCCCTGCGGCCTAAAATATATAGGCAGTACTATCCATCCTACCAAAATTAGGATTTTGGAACACATGCGGGCGATCAATAATGGGGATGAAACATATCCGGTGGCACTCCATTTTAATCTGAAACATCAACGTAATAGAGATCTTCTTAGCTATTACTGTTTGAATCAAGTGCCGGTCAACCCACAGGGTGGAGACAGGGTTCGCATCCTTAAACGGCTGGAATCCCGTTATATTATTAACCTTTAGACAAAGGCCCCCCTGGGACTCAATAGCAGTGAGGAATTAGCCATACAATTAGGTGATTAGATCCTCCTTCTTCAATCTTGATACATGATAAGAGGTGTTTATGTTTATGTTTGACATATGGGTGCATTGGGTATCGTCTCCGAATGAACTGTAAAGAGATTTGCATGCTGAGCTCTTCACGGCGGTGAAGAGTCAACTGATGAATTTTGAATTTGATTTATTTTGCTGCTTATAACCACCATATCACTATATTTATTAGTCATAGAGACCTAGTCAGACATTTCAATATGTAAGTGCCCATTCAGGGCTAGATATTTTCCATCTGGGACTCTCTGTCTATGTGATATTGCCCATCCAGGGCGCGATTGTGACTAAGGAGGTGGCCATCCCATGGTTAGCGTTTCCCGAGAGTCGGGTGTAGGTTCACATGATTTCATGTATTATGAATTTTTATATATTTTCATATGAAGTAGCTTGAACCAGCCCGCTTTCGCACATATTATCCATCCAGGTTTTGATGAATTGTATATAACATTTATGTGTGCAAGCTCGGTATAAGTTGTAATACTTTTTGTAAACGCTTACTGGGTTTGATGGGACCCGGAAATAGTTCCAAGATGGCGGCAGTACGCGACTTTTAATATGGATTGTCCTTTTTTAGGTCTCGCTTTCGAGACCTATTGTCGTCGAGATGCCTCTCAAGGGAGACAGACTGGGGCACGCGCAGTGTCAGTGTTGTGATTGTTGTCTGTGAACGCGCTTCACATGAACAGCATTTGCGCGTTGAGTGCTCCTCTCCGGAAGACCTGCTGGCACGCGCAGGGCGATTGGAGGTTGTGAACGCGCTTGTGAAGACGCGCTAGCATCAAATGTATAAGATCTGCACGTGTACGGCTGGCGCCGCGTTAATTACCCCCATGTGTGCTTCTTTAATTAACAAACACACGAGAAATGCATGCTCGCTTTAGCTATGGGCTGTTGCAATATACCTCCTCTGTATTGCTCCAAGCGCGGCGCGCTTTACATGTACAGCATGCCTCACGCCACTTACCGGCTCTTGTGGGGACTCTGCGCTGCTCCTCGGCTGGTCTCCGTCTTCAGCCGGTCACTGCAGCAACACGCGGTGCTCCCTCTTGCTCTCAGGAGCCCGTCTGAATTCCTGCTTTGGCAGCACCATGCGGCATTCACGAAGGCGAGGTGGGCTCCCGCCGGACTTTCTCTACTGTCTACCTCCCTGAGCCGCGCAGCACTTATTCAAGTAAGTACGGCGAAGTCCGCAGGCGCTGCCACTGGGCACGAGCCGCAGACCACGCCGATGTGCACGCTCACGGCATGCATACAACGCGCGCCTGGCGCTCATTCACTTTCCCTTGAGTACACCCTGTCATCTTTGCATGCTTCCGTGATAACAGTAAATTGCCATGCATGTATTTCTGCGTTTATTCACAACGTTACTTTTGTCAAGTAGTCTAGGCCGTGAATATCCGCGAATTCCCAAATATTTTCTTGTTCGTTAACAGTCGGATGCCCTTTAGCGAATAACATTGGCTACACATAGTAACAGAGGAAAATGACTGAATTGCACTGCACGGGTCACTCCTGTGCAGTGAGATAATACAGTGCATCAGGGCGGTTACCGTGTGTGCAGTACTTCTGTGTACAGACTTGCATGAGGTGCTGAAGTACCGAGAGCTGCAGCTCACCCCTCCTGACCCCAGAACTGCACAGTAGAGAAGCCTGTGCCCTGGACAGTGGGTAGCGTTAATGTCCGGTCCGTGAGTGAGTCAGGAGATAATTTGGCGCTGGACGGGCGGGCCGGCCCGGAGCATCCATGAAGCTGAAACTACTGCCCTTGTGTCACGTGGTATTGTTGGCGCGCACTGGGTACAGCAGACATCTGAGACCCTGGTGATTTGACCCCTGAGGCACTGATGTTGCAGCATTCCTTTCAGTTGCTGTTCTGCCGCCACCCGGTCCGAGATAGCAGGTCAGTATATGGGATAATTATTTGTGTCTGTTTATGGGCCTGTCGGTCTAGGTGGGTGTGCTAGGTTAAACTGATGTTTTTTTCCGCTAAAAAATAATTCCTGCAGCAAGCTTAATTGGGCAGTGTGACATATGCAAAAATGTCTTCTTCAGCGCTGTGGTGCGGTTTTCACAGCAAGTCTATACTAGCTGATGCAGCCGAGTTACTTACTGTTTTAATCGAGATGAACAATGGAGCTTCGACTGCTTTATATAATGGTCATCTTAGAAAGCGGTTTTGAGGAGTTTTGCATTAGTTTCAAGTAATTTTTAACCCTTCTCACTGCTCAATAGTTTGCAGTTTCTTCTTAATTTAGCTTTTTCGATGTCACTCTCAGTTTCACTCATTTGCAGTTAAATGCCACTCAGAAGTGCATTGAAACAATGGAAATATAAACATAACCAATCTGTAAACGTGGCAGCCATGGTGTAAGTCAAGCTCTCGTACTGTTCCACTGACTCTTATGCTAGGTTAAAATGTGATTTTCCTGGCGCACGTTGCACGAATGGGTGTAATTTGTGTTAATTTTTTATAGGTTTCCCTCGTCTTCATTGCTTGATTTTGCTCTGAAGAAAGTGTCACTCATAGGTGCTGAAATGCCACTCATAATTACACTCAAATGATGCAAATATCACACATAGCAATCTCAAACCTTGGCAGCTATGCATGATATATAGTCCTTTTCCCGCGCCCTCAAACCGTATCCTACTATAAATACAAGATTAGACTGATATAAGCAGGCACACAATGAGCGTGCACGCGTTTCCTCAGGGCACAAGCCGGGACCGCCTTGAGGGCTCCCGTGCTCTTTGTGCACTCTCTGGTGCCCCCGGTGTCAAACCATCCACATCCATGTGCCTTGTTTCTGTGAACACATGCAGTAAGCAGGGAAGGGTGTGTTTTCTTGGGCAGCATCCCTTTCACACCTTGGACTGCAGTTCAGAAAGGCAATCAAGGCTGTGTATTACATTGGCTTTGAGCTTCAGTGCCGCAAAGTAGTGGGAAAGTGGATTTAGTACATTAAATCAGTGTGATTCCTGCCACTGACAGCTTCGCCGGTGCTATTCCATGACAAATCAATACAGTCTCCTTATTTACACTCTCATCCGTTCCTGGTCGTACCGACAGCCAGTTTCAGTAGCTATTTATTTTTCAATTTCTAACTTTTTTTGTTTCTCTTGAGAATGGCATATAATGTATTTTGCAACTCTTTTCTTGGTTTTAAAGTCTCTGCTTGTTCAGTTTACTTGTTTCACTGGTGCCTGGTACATAAATTCCCCTGTGGAGGAAAAAAACGGTGTGTTCCATTCTGTAATGCAGAGGCCTCAACAATGCTGAAAATGGTACTGCCCTATTTTTTGGTACCAGTAAAAAACAAGCATTTGCAATGCAATAGGTCTCGCATTTGTGAGAGTTTAAGCTATTGGCAATGTAAATAACAATGCATTTTATTTATGTTTTAAAAATCAACAAGTAAATAAAAGGCATTGTCATTTACAATGCCAATAGCTCAAACTCTAGTAAATGCGAGACCTATTGCATTGCAAATGCTTGTATTTTTAACCCATGTGGAACTGCCAAGCATCTTGTGAGCAGGAACATTAAGCTCAAGGTATTGTCTGGAACAGCTTCACTGAAGGAATGCACATCTGGTTTGACATTGCTGCTCCAGGGTATTGTTCGTAGATCCCACCCACCTCTCGCTATATAAATGGTGTTATTGATGATGATAAAAAAAGAAAACGAACGCTTCAGTTAGCAATGTTTGGAAACAAGTTGCTGCTGAGTGATGTGTGCTGAGCTCACAAGCACAGCCATTGCTTCACTCTGGACGTCGTGCCTTTTCAAGATGGCGCGCGAGGAATACATATGAAAGCTTGCAAGGCGTGTCTTGAAAGGTGTTCATGCCATCAAGACATATGGCGTGGCTGGTGGGGGAAACCGCTTTAAAGGGATTTTATTGTGGGCCTTAAAATCCATTTAACGATACTAGATACTGTCATAACTCTTATCAATTTAATTAGCACAGGGCCGGAAAGCATATTCTGCCTCCTTTCAAAACTGATGACTTGCATTTAGGGGAGCTGAATGATCCTGTAAGAGAAAAATATGGCACTTTGCCACTTCTTGAAATTTTAATAACTCAAGGACAAAATGAAGTATTTATTACATAGCATAACGAATAATGTGGAATAATGGTACTCTTCCTTCTGTGCATAACTCTTTATATCTAGTTGGACTAATATTCAATGTTGTGGATGATACAGCCACTACATCCGATCTATTATTGTGACTTCCTAATGCGGCTAAGACTACTGCATAACATGTTGCATTAAAAACATCATGTTTCAATCCTATACTTCAATTTAGCAATAAAATGCATTCTGGGAGTTTTATTAGGTCACCTTGATTGAACCAAGTGGACCAAATGTCGGTATTACAATGCTGTAACAAAGGATATTCTGGCTAGAATTTGGTGTCCCACCCTCGTGGCTTGTAATCGCATGTTAACATGAAACGAGATCAAACTCTATGGTCGCGTGAAAAATATCTGCACAGCTTTGTTCCTTAGATTCCTCACTTGTCAAAGTTGGGAGTGTTTACAGACCGACTTACAGTGTGAACAAGCATTTACAATGCAATGGTCTCGGCAATATTATAGGTAGAGCTATTGGTATTGCTCATTTTTTTTTTTATCATTATTGTATCCCTAAATAAATGGCAATGTCATTTCTATTGGCATTAGCTTTTTTTTTTGCATATGTGATACCTATTGCATTAGCAGAGAGAGAGTGAGGTAGTGAGAGAGTGGTGGTGCCCTGTGCGACAATGTTTGTTGACGCCCCCCAATGACCACCTCTGCCACGGATTCCCTCACTAGCACCCTTTAACAGTCACCGAGTCACCATAACCACACTCTCAGATGCATTGAATTAGTTATATAGCGCCACTCATACCAGTGTAGGGTGTCCGAGCACTTTGCATCACACACACATTACACAGAGACAATCAATCATACGTGTGTAAATCAGTGTATAGGAAATGTTACTTAAGCCAAAGGACTGAAAGTGTAGGAGTCACATGTCATCCATTCTGGTAGGCAGTATAGTTTAGGAGTGCTTGGTGTGGAGAAGCACAAACTCAGAGTCGAAAAAGAAACAGCATAGTTGGGAGTTCTCTTTAATAATACGAATTGATTTCTAGCCAAATTAACCCTTTTTGCAACATTAATCAATGTTCTAATAATGTATACTTTGCAGTGTATATGCAGTTCTGGGATGAAAGATAATAGCTCACCATTCTATATTAGGACTTTAAGTTTAAGTTATAAATGGTAAGTAACAGAAGGATGTCTCTTTTGAAAGCAGTAATCTGTTTACATCATATGCACCCTGTAATCTACTTAGTACACGTTCTATTAACCCTCTGCACTAACTTCATATGAGTCAAAACCTCAACTATACAAAATGCTGCTCGCTCTCCCAGAAGATAATTAATCACACAAGTTTTTTCGACATTTATGTGAGGCCTGGTAAATGCCGGCGGAAAGAAACGCTGCAGCAGGTGCTTCAAAAGTTTAATAAACTTGCAAACACGGCACCGCCATGAAGCCAGCACCCGGTGTGGTGGCACCGGTCGCACCGCCCTAAAGCCGGCCCTGATCCCGCCCACTTCGACCACTGGCACGCATGCATTTCAAATTATACACCTGCCTCACCTTTAAACTTGCTGGGGACGGCCGCCGGTGCAATCTGCAGAGTTCACAGGAGAGGAGGGGCTGGAGCCGGGAGGAACAGCTGACTGCAGGGCAGGCTGAGGCTGCTTCAAATCGAAGGCGGAAGACGAGGAGCCACGCAGAGGCCTCGCCGTCGTAATCAAGATGGCCGGTCAGTGGTACTGGTCACTCTCCCTCGTAGTCGCAGGCTCAGCTCGGAAGTGGAAAAGGAGGGGTGGGGGATCCCAACGATAAAGGGCAAAGGTATGGGGCGGGGCAGTACTGTACCTGACGCGTCACGCGCCCACCACAGCACCTAGTAAATAATCTGACCCACGATTGGGTCACAGAAACCCCAGGGCAGGTCAGCACACTCTTGGGGGCAGGTCGGGAAGTCGCTGCTGGTTTTGCAGGATCCTAATTGGTAGCAGCTTCCCGCCTGCAAAGATATACGGCCCTGCAGGTGTTACTTGTGGGCAGGGGCCGCAGCCCGCAGAGCACAAACACCTAAAGGACAGAAAGGGGTGTGGTGACTGAGGAAGGCAACCATCGGCTGCAACATGGGCGGACTAGACAATGCCGAGGGCCCGGGCGCCTCGGGTCATTTGCAAAATCAGCAGCTTCCTCCATGCAAAACAAAGGACACCGAGCCACCGCATGCAAAAACTCACGTTTCTTTCTCGTTTTAGCCAGGTTTTCTACCGTAAAACTGGACATTTTCTACCCATGTCAAAACGAACATATAACTGGCCCAGGCCGTTTCACAGTATAAACCGGAGCACAACCATGACCAGCATGTTTATATGACACCATCGGTGCAGTTTTGATAGAGTTGAAAAATTAAGTTTTGCTAAGGAAAGTCTGCTCTCAGATACAACAACTTCCGGGGACTGGAGACTCCCGGCCCAGCAATGTATCGCCGCATTTAATATATAAGCGCATTTCGCATGTTTATCTTGCCTCCAGTGCCCGGGGAAAACAAAAACAGGTGACGAACGTGACCCTACCTCATCCGAACCCCGAGCAGACATCTCCCGCCGGCGCCTCCGATCTGCTGAGGGGAGAGGAGCCGAGATCCGGCGGGGGTCGGGCCAGTCAGCACCACACACCGCTTCTTCCGCTCTGGGCAAACAAGAGAGTGGATGGGGGCTGGGCTGGGCAGAAGGAGGAGACCTCCACCCCGTGAAAGAGGCCGGGGGCTCTTAAGAGCAAACCTAAGAGCAAACCTTCACAGCTGGATAAGAAATTGAATACAAGGTGTACATTTTTTTCTGTTTCAGTAGGAAATTGCTGACGCGTGCTATTAGCAAAACCCTCCGGCAGTGCGGAATCGAAGCTTTTCCTATATGCTATATTTCAGCAGCGATCGAGCAGCCGGGTTTACGACCAAGATAAGTTACAGTGCCTAGTAAAAGTCAACTCTTCGCGTCTGCATTTTACCCTGAGATTGAATCATTAAACAAGCACACCACTGCCTAGCACACCACTGCCTTTCTCCGAGGCGAAGCAGAAATGCCTCGGAGAAACGCAGCGGCGGTTTCAGATTCGGGGGCGTGGCTAAAAAGTGGAAAGAACAGCAAGGAACACGCCCCCGAATCTGAAAAAGACGGAGCCTATTTGGAGGGACGGCTCTCTCCTCCAACGGCTGGCCTCCGTTTAGGAAGCCAGCCAATGGAGGAGAAGCTAAAAGAGAGGCGGGCTAAATAGCCACTCTAGAAAACATTAAATCTCCAACTTCCGGTTCTGCCTTCGGCAGACCGGTAGTCCTCGACCTAAAAAGAGCATTACATTTCCTTGTTTCACGTTCGGCTCCACATAAGAATCAAAATAAAATCTCCCGCCCAGGTGTCCATTGTCCTTGTCTCTCCCTCTGATGGCTTCTGCAGGTTGACTCCTTAGACAGAAAATATGCAAACGTGTTAGTGTTCTTTGCCCACGCTGCGTCGACTTTTCACACTTTTGGCGTGAAACCTCCACATGTTCCATTTTTGAAGATGCTTCACATGCTGTTGATTCTGACTGCCTGTTTGCTGTGCTGCTGCTTGTTTTTTTCTGAAGCTACTTTGAGCAGTGATCTTGCTCTAATAATCTGTGGTTAAGTGTTACTGGTGCTGATGGTACTGCTGATGGTACTGCCAATTTGAGTAGACTCATTGCCTGAAATAAACAGGTGGCCGCATTAAATTCAATATATCGCAGTGTATATGTCTCCTTCTGTAATTTTTACACTGATTTGTAGTGAGCCTAAGTTTGTATCACCAAAAATGTACTAATTGTAATAGCTATCTGTTATCTAAAGCGTAATTTGATGTTTGCATTTTGCCAAATGTACCACTTAGAGGATGTGTTTAGCATAAAGCAAACATTAGATTATGACTACACCACTTTGCATATCTGTATAGTTTTGTGTACATCATTTTTGCAAACCAACCTGGTAATCTTTACAGAAGATTAGAAAATCGTGCAAATTAAAGAATAATTACAATACCTCCTCTCTTGTAGGAGTGTGCAAAGTTCTTAACAAGTGGATTTTTTACTTGAAAATGAAGCCTGATGGTCCCCCCTTCAAAATTGTGGGGAAAAAAGGTTTTCCAATATCCACCTCGTTTGAAACCAGCAGCTAAGAAAACAAGCATTTGCAATGCAATAGGTCTCGCAGTTACACGAGTTAAAGCTATTGGCATTGTAAATGCCAATAGGCATTGTTATTTGCAATGTCAATAGCTCAAACTCGCGTAAATGCGAGACCTAATGCATTGCAAATGCTTGTTGATTTTGTCATTGAAATGTAAACGTGTGTTTAAATGGTGATAATGGCGCGAACCGGCACATATCGATAAAGGCTGTTGCCGAAACGCGTCTGCCCCTGCAAGTGATATGCTATTTTCTTGGCAATTTACAGGAGATTGGGAGCTGATATATATATATATATATATATATATATATATATATATTCACTTAAAAAACCATAGGTTTCACACATGTTATAGTTAGCTGTACATTTCACTCGTAAAAAAACAATGAAATTCCACGTTATAGTTAGATCAGGTAACTATAACTTGCGCGACCGCATTCCACAATGTGTCATTTCAGATGTCATCATTGATGTGAAGAGTGATGTCACTGACCATGTCATGAGTGATGTAATATGTGACGTCATCAGCAGTTTATTGTGGGCGCGCAAGTTATAGTTACCTGATCTAACTATAACGTGGAATTTCATTGGTTTTTTACGAGTGAAATGTACAGCTAACTATAACATGTGTGAAACCTATGGTTTTTTAAGTGAATCTGCAAGGTTTTTTAAATGCTAATTCCTAACTATAACGTGTGTGAAACCTATGGTTTTTTCAGTGAATTTATATATATATATATATATATATATATATATATATATATATATATATATATATATATATATATATATAAAAAGAAAAGGTTGCCCTTGCAGTGAGAACGCTCAAATAGGTAAGTAATCCTCTCTTTATTGAGGTCAGAAAAACGGAACAGCACTCGACTTTGCATCAAAATTCATCAAAGCCTGACCGGTTTCGGACTCCCCGTCCTTGTTCACAGGCACAATCAGGTAACAGCTACCTTGCAGCACACCTGCTTTTGATCTTGAACAGTCCTGCCCCACATGGGCTTGTAAAGCAAGTGCATTATGGTACCAGCAGTTTTGCAAAGTCCGTAACTTTAAACATCAATTGAAACATCACATTCCCCAGTGGGTTGATTCAAAGTCCCAGTTTGCTGCTCCATTCACCATACTATGACCTTCAATCCGGGCTTACCCATTCCGATTGCGCCTCACACGAGACGCACCAGATCCGCTGTTGCTCGCGGCAGAGCGTACTCGCGACCGGGGCCGGCCGCTTAATTTGAAAAGAAAAGGTTGCCCTTGCAGTGACAACGCTCAAATAGGTAAGTAATCCTCTCTTTATAGAGGTCAGAAAAACGGAACAGCACTCGACTTTGCATCAAAATTCATCAAAGCCTGACCGGTTTCGGACTCCCCATCCTTGTTCACAGGCACAATCAAGTAACAGCTACCTTGCAGCACACCTGCTTTTGATCTTGATTAGTCCCGCCCCACATGGGCTTGTAAAGCAAGTGCATTATGGTACCAGCAGTTCTGCAAAGTCCGTAACTTTAAACATCAATTGAAACATCACATACCCCAGTGGGTTGATTCAAAGTCCCAGTTTGCTGCTCCATTCACCATACTATGACCTTCAATCCGGGCTTACCCATTCCGATCGCGCCTCACACGAGACGCACCAGATCCGCTGTTGCTCGCGGCAGAGCATCCTCGCGACCGGGGCCGGCCGCTTAATTTGAAAAGAAAAGGTTGCCCTTGCAGTGAGAACGCTCAAATAGGTATGTAATCCTCTCTTTATTGAGGTCAGAAAAACGGAACAGCACTCAACTTTGCATCAAAATTCATCAAAGCCTTACCGGTTTCGGACTCCCCGTCCTTGTTCACAGGCACAATCAAGTAACAGCTACCTTGCAGCACACCTGCTTTTGATCTTGGACAGTCCCGCCCCACATGGGCTTGTAAAGCAAGTGCATTATGGTACCAGCAGTTCTGCAAAGTCCGTAACTTTGAACATCAATTGAAACATCACATACCCCAGTGGGTTGATTCAAAGTCCCAGTTTGCTGCTCCATTCACCATACTATGACCTTCAATCCGGGCTTACCCATTCCGATCGCGCCTCACGCGAGACGCACCAGATCCACTGTTGCTCGCGGCAGAGCGTTCTCGCGACCGGGGCCGGCCGCTTAATTTGAAAAGAAAAGGTTGCCCTTGCAGTGAGAATGCTCAAATTTACAGGAGATTGGGAGCTGCAATATATATATATATATATTTTCCATCAAATGCCCGAATATATATATATATAATCCAACAGATGCCCGAAGCTTTGGAAGGGCACACAGCTGCCAGCCAACCATCCGGCCTTCACTCATCACTCCCCTCGGCATCTCGACAAGTAATGATCGTTGCCTGACGCGTTTCGATGTATGCACATCTTATTCATAGGCTTGTTCACACAGATTGTGGCAGAGGACGCTTTATTTATTATGTTCACGCATGCTCAATTACATTAATTAGTCTATGTAGACTTTCACTTAGTGCTTGAATGTTCAATGGTATGATGGGACCTGTAGTCCCTTCTCGAGCAACAATCCTCCCTAAGTGGGTCTCAGCGCACTATTCAATATTTAGAGCATTTCACATCCTTTGTAGGAAGCAAGACGATTTGGAGAGTCCATTTGTACAAGGCTGACAGTGCCATACGGTCCTGGAATTGTTTCCAACCACAGCCTCTCTTACTTTACACGAGATGGTGCTCCTTCCTCACGACGCGGGCCGCCGTGCAAACAGATAATCCAACAAATGCCTGAAGCTTTGGAAGAGCACACAGCTGCCAGCCAATCATCCGGCCTTCACTCATCACTCCCCTCGGCATCTCGACAAGTAATGATCGTTGCCTGACTCGTTTCGATGTATGCACATCTTATTCATAGGCTTGTTCACACAGATTGTGGCAGAGGACGCTTTATTTATTTATTATGTGAGCGAGGGAAATGCCCGGTGGAATAAAAGGCCTGTCCGGCCCTGACAGCACCTTGAAAATACATGCCTGCAGCACCTGTTAGATTAACTGACTGACAACACTGCAATGAACTGATGTGTGCTGCCCAAATATGGAGTAGTGAGGTTAAGGTTGGCTATAGTCAGGAGCGTAGCTTCAGGGGCGTGTTTGGGGCGTTACACCCCCCTAGTAATTGTACTTTCTCATGAATAGTTGGGTACAGGTGCTTTCAGTCTGGGATGGTGAGGAGTCTGTCAGATTTCACCTGGGGTTTTTGCATGCACACACTGACAAAATCAACCGAACATTCTGTCTCATCTCTTTTTTGAAAGTCCTCAAAATGTTGGTTATTTTACAAAATATTGCATTTCTCTCACTTACTACATCTACAAATCTGCATTCCTTTTCCTTTCCACTGCCCCTTTAGTCCCTCTCAGACACCCTAGATATGACAAGTATGCATTTTAACATTATTTGCCAGCATGATAGTCAGAAAATCTGAAGTTCACCCCCCCCAATCTTATTGACCAAGTTACTCCCCTAGCTATAGTGCTCCAAAGTTATTCATTCATGCCATATCATTTATTTCTCATGATGTCACTTGTGTTTTAAGCCTCCCTTTTATATTCACATGAGCAGCATCCAATGTCATGTAATATGATTACTTGTGATTCCATCATTGAGACCAGGGTCATTAATTTCATTTTGACTTATGTCATCATCTTGAATCCTACTTCTTAGATCAGACAATGTCAATTAATTTGGGGTTCCCTTATTTTAAAAACCGTGTAGGTAGCCAGTGACTCCACAGGGTTCGTTATTGCTTGAGACTCACCATGTGTTACCATCTCCGTCACTCTCCCCAAAGGCACTGTAGGAACCATCTTGGTGTTTGTAGTTGAGTTGTCTTTGATACCCTGAAAAAATAAAACAAAACCGAAATGTAGTTGACGGATGCAAGATCAGTGTTGTGAGGTTTCACATCAAGGCGCTTCTCCGCCAGGAGAGAAGGCCATCATTTTGTCAGAAACTAGTTTCTAACTAACTGCAGAGAGGTCAGCTCTTCAACTCAAACAGGGTGTGCAGCTCAATTCCTACACTGCTACAAGACATACTTGGTTACCACCTGCAAAAAAAGACATTGTCTGTTCACCCCCAGAGCTGACTGAGCACCTCAATCTCTTCATAGCAAAAATCCCTATCTTAACAGGGGGAATAGGTAGCAAATAGATCTATGTTGCTATACAATATATACATTGACAATTGCCAACATGTACATTGGCGTATAATCCTGAGGTACTCCTGGGACAGAAAATACCATATTCCTCAAGTATATTTGAAGCCACACTGACAACCGTTTATAGTCATTGATGTTAACATTCCTAAGAACTCTATCTTAAAATTTCACTCATTTTGGATGACCTGCCACCAACAGCCCCAGTAAATTAGGCACAAATGAACAGTTTGGCCATAGTTAAAGTCTTCCAAGCAGCACTCACAGCTCACCCTGACCACTTTTCATGGCTGGATCATAGTCTGGTGAGCCCTTCAACTTACAAAACATTCATTTGATTTCCTTGGAATGTCATTGACTCTTGGTGACTTCTGTCCCACAGTAGATCTATCTATCCCTCATGGTTACTGCTTTAACTTTCCCTGGAGCTAATTTGCTTCTGAAGTACCTTGCTCCATATGATCCACCTACCGCTGCTCATGTATCCCACAGCCGTGGTCTTGATCGCTGTCGTCAGCTGTCCCGTTTTCTCCAGATACTGCAAGACGTAGATAATGGGGGCAAACGTCAGCATGTTCTGCTCCCCGCAGCCGTATGGCATCTGAATCAGATTGCCAAGGTTCTGCAACGTCGACCCCATGATATCACCTTTAGAGAAAAAGAATCCTGAGTCAGGTGGCAACACCCAAAAGACCTGTCATTGGTTCATCAACAGCATTAAAAAGCTATTAATCAAAATCTTTTGTCTTTCACTTTTAAGAGGATGGTGCAATGACAGCAAAGCAACACTTACTTCAGACTGAAAGGGGTACAAACCAGCGACTCTGCTCTTGTAATCCTGCTACACATACCTATTCTCTGGGGTTTCCACGTGAGAGCCAACTGGACAAGGTTCCTCTTACAAATATACTTGTAGACTTCAGAGAGACCAACACACTGCACCCTAGATTTTCCTACTCTTTGGACAATCCAAAGGCTCCATACACAGAGCAGTCAAGGCACACATGACTCAGCACGGGAAGTCACCAAGAGACTCCAGGAAGTTCACAGTTGGTACCTCTTTTCATCAGCGTCTGTGGCATAGATGCAGTAGAACCTCTAGCCTTCTCTTTGTCCTTCTGACAGTGACACAAATCAATGTGGGTGGTGATCCTGTAGAGAGTCATCACACCTCAGATGCCAGTTCCAGCTACTGGTGGCCCTTATCCCCATCTCCTCAGATGTTCTTCCCAGCTATGTTTCACATTGCACTGGAAATTCACTTAATTGACTGCAATTTTACAGGACAATTAAGAAGCCTCTTGAAGAGCCAGGCAATCAAAAGCCATCCCGAGACTTCAGTCACAACTAGCAGCAAATGGGGCACGAAGTATTGTTAGGAGCAATATCCCTTATCTATGACTGTTGAGGTGCCAACACTGAAAAGGTTCACTGCTTAAAGCTACTTTATTTAAATGGCCTACATTTTCTATTTTAAGCTGGTCAAGCACACACAGACTACTCATCCAGGTACTACTTTAAAGACATGAATTTTTTGTCTTGGATGTGAATTGTATGCAGCATCTCTTTTAATTATACTAACCCTACATATAATGTCTACTTCTGGGACTGTCTTCAGCCACTTTAGGTCTCAGAATAGTGGGTTTGAGTTCCCCTTTGTAAACAGATACCTACAAGTTGTAGGGTATCATTTTCTTGTTGAGCCAAATACAGCGGCACTCATAAGAAGCTGTCCGTTGAGTATGTTGTAAATTTGAGTTGGTAGCCTGAAGGGTTATGATTTTATATATTTTTCCAAAACACCAAGAGAGTGCAGAGTGGGGACGTTTCTACCTTGATGGGAAAACGCATTTAAAGAAGATATTGATTCAACGTCTCATGCCCAGGAGAAGATACCCATCAGCACCCAATACCTAGATAAACTCTTTGAGATTTCAGAATACCTTAAGGAGTATGACTGCCTATTTTTGTTTATTTCATTTCTATATATTTGTCAACATGTAAGTTGAAGGGCAAGAACTCGATCACAGGATACAAGATTTTGACATCTTGGCCAAAAAGGCTTTAGCAGATTAGTGTTGTCTTCGAGATGTTCAACGCAGACTTTTGTCGAGCTAAGTGGGTTTTATCATCCAACAAACCGGCCCTGATCAGTCAGTGACTGACTTGCCCAAGTACATCAGCGTGTGGTCCAAAGTGGCCTCTGCACTTATGGACATTAAAAATAAATCTTGCCTCTCGGAACCGGAGGTCCAGGGAGCATCTTTTGGAGAGGCATCAAGCCAAGGGTATACTTCTCACTCCCACAAGTAAGCTATGGAATCTGGGAGTCTGATAGGAGTCTGAATCATTATCCTCCATTAAAGGTGCAACATTTTGCACATCACACCAGTCTTGAAGTCTCCTGAATGGCTGCCAATTAAATACAGGGTAGAATGTAAATTATTTGCCTAGTCCACGCGGCCAACATAGCAGTATTAAGGAGGAACATTCCAAATTGTTTACTGCTTAGTTATATACATTTCACCTAGCAGGTGTGCCTCACATTGCTACCACTGAGATACAAAGAATTTGGGGCAAGGCCTCTACTTTTGTAAAAAAAAAAAAAAAAAAAAAAAAAAAAACACCTACCTTTGGGTATCATTTTCCATGCCTCTTCACTTCAAAAGGGGTGAAAAGAAATTGCAAAACAACTGTCACCCGTACAACAAAAAATACACAATGAGGTTCCTTGAGTCTGGCCCAATTCAGCCATTGCTTGAAAAAAGTGCCTTTCATCTTCTGGATGAGCCCAAGGCATTTTGTGGATGTTTACATTTTGCAGTGGTGATTGGCAAAGGAGTCTGTCCCTGGCATTGCAGCTTATGAGAGAGCTGCTGGTCAAGAGCTAAAAAAAAGCTGCAGAGAGGCCCCTTGCTGCCCCTCTCTGACTGTCAAAAACTGAACCGAGTAGCTGTTTTTTAGGCCCATGCTCAGCGGCTCTGGGTAGTGAAGCACAACATAGTGCTGCACCGCCCATCACTGTTTTCCAAACCTCTTTTATTTTAAGCATTTAGTCCATAATGGTTTAACTGTTACTCCTCTTCCTTTGCTTATCCATCCCCTCAAAGCACTTTATAAAATCACTGAAGAAAAGTAAAAAGTCTAACCAATCATCTGCCAAAGAGGCTTAACGGATGAAATTCAACAGCTGTGAAATTTCTTCCTCCTAACTAGTTTGGACTAGCTGAACAAGTTACTTACCTTCAGTAACACTTATTCTGGTACAGACTCATTCTAGGCACAGATTCTTCACCTTTTGAACATTTCCCAGGTGTCAGACTAGATCTGGAAACTTTTCAGCAGTATCTCTGCGCGTTAAAAGGTGGTGCCTTTCGGCTCCGCACTGATGCCGTTCCGCTCCGGGAATGACATGCAGGGCCTATATAGACACCACTCCTGGAAGCTGATGTCAGTTGCTTTTAAGAATTCCTAGCAAGCTGGTAGATTCTGGACTTGGGATCTTATTAATGGATAGAATCCAATCACAGATGGAGCAGAATAGGAGGGTCAGTGAGGAATTTGCTGCTAGCTAGAGTGTACTAGAAAGAGTATTACCAAAGGTAAGTAACTTGATCTTCTGATATAGACATCTGAAAGAAACACGTTAGTTAGATTCCTCACCTTAGAATATCCCCAGGCGTCAGACTGGATCCGGAAGATTTTTCGTCAGCAATACCCCTTGCGCGTCGCTAGGCGTCGTCTGCGGCTCCGCGTCCGTCGTCGGCGTCGTGCGCCGGGATGACGTCGTCGGAGTACTTAGACGCCGCCCTCGCGCGCTGACGTCAGTTCTTCTTTTTTCCGCGCCAGTAAGCGCAGATCCGGGAGAGCTACCCCTTTTAGTCTTTTTTGACTACATCTTTTTGATCATTTTTAGGTCTCGCTGAGCCCCAGCGCTTGCGCTGGCTCGGAGAGACATTTTATAGTTGGAATTTTCAAAGTGCTGCCGTGGCCTAAAGCTTCAGTGCACGTGAACGTGCACGCGCGCAGCGCCATGTGTCTTTCCTCGGCAGCACGCGATCGCAATCGCGATCACTTTCACTTTCGTGGCCGCGTGGCGAAAGCTTGTTGCGGTTGCAAACCGGCCGATTTCTTGTTTGTAGCCACAAAAAAACGGTCGTACTTCTGGCCACCGGTTTTGAATCTGGGCTTAGGCTCAACATCCTGTGATTCTGGTCAGATCACTCCCATCTCCTCGTGTTTAAAAAAGAAAATAATTGTGTGACCTAGTCCAGGCATGTTGTAAGTGCTCTAACATTTATCTATTTTAGTCACCGTGTTTGACAGCTCCGGATCAATCACTCGCTGCTATTAACATGTAATGTCATCGACGTTTCAAGGAGCATTGTACAATATTCACCTCCGAAAAAAAGTTGTGTGATGCCACTCGTGTGGGGTCATGAAGATCAAAGGGCATTTGATGTAACATTAACTGCCCTTTTGCTGAAATGTTGCCGCTGTGAGTTTCATGGGAAAAGAAGGAGTTTTACTGCGCGCGCACTCCCAGTGCAAACAGTTTCTCTCCACAGTAACATGGACGACGTTACCGAGTCTGCTAGTTATCTGCAATTCATGACAAAGTACCCAGTATCTACTTCAAAGCCTGCGAGGGTCATACCACTGGCAATCACACTCGAACAAACACGCATTCCAGTGCTCTGTTTTCATCGCTAGTTTATTTCTTCGTTTGCCATGAGCACATGCTGTGAGCTTTCAAGTGTCAGAAGGAGCAGCAAATTTGCTTTCATCTCCTAAGCCTCATTTTGCATAAAACTTAACTGAAATGAAAGAAAAAGTGAAAACACGAAAGGATAAAACGACCCCTCACTTGAACATGAAATTGTGGAGGTGACAAGTGGCTGCCCTGCCAAGTAATGAAACCATTAAAAGCCCAAGTTATACTTTTAATCCTCAAGGATGAACATATTTGGTTCAACAAATTATCGTGTTTTTTCCATCAATTCATGATAAAGCTACACTTGGGAGCTGATTTAGAGTTTGACGGATACACCAACAAAATGATGGTGTGGTGGAAGAAACACCACCAACGTCTCACCCTACTTTATGGCGGGAGCCGCCGCCAATGAAACATCTGTGTCGGCACTTCCCTTCCCATCATGTTACACCCTGTCTCCAAACTCAGGTTTCTCTCCTGCCTCCTAGCCCTGACCACTTCCAACTCTTTCCCATGACTCCTCCCCTCTGCACCAGTGGCGGCCGGCGAGGGGGGTTGTGGGGTGTCACGGGGTGGGTGTCGCAGTAGAGGTCACGGGGGTGGGTGCAGTGGGGGTGTCACATGGGGGTGAATAAAAAAAATAAACTTTCCTTGCCACCGGGTCCCGTGTCCTGCATCTCTGCTCCTGCTCTACTCCCTCCGACTCCAGGAACAGGACTCAGGCAGCCAGGCTGCTTTCCCTAAGCCAATCACAACGCTGCAATGCAGAATTGTGAGTGGTTTGAGCGCTTGTGACATGGAGCTCAGCCAGGGGCTCGAAGGGTGGGCATGTCCTCCACACAGTCTGTAATGCAGCATGCGTGGAGAACGGGGAAAGTGCGCATGACTTGTTTGGCGGCCCGAGAGAGCCGACCAAACAGTCATTGCGTACTTAGGAGTAGGCAAACCACTCCAACCCCACCCTGCTCCGAGAGCAGGGCAGCCCCGCCCACTCACCCGCCTGCAAAGCAGCACAAAGCATAAAATGATAATGATGCAAAGTTATTATCATTTTATGTTTCAACTATGCACTGCTTAAAAGCAGTGGGGCGACACTCCTCTGCCATAGCGGAGGAGCGATCACTGCTCTGCACCCTCTTCACTCCGTCCACTTCCTGTTGCTGTGCCACTCCACCACCATCTTAGGTTTCCAGAACTAATATGTTTTTCACAGACCCACATTAGCAGTCTGCCTTATGTGGTGAGGGTGGTCAGCCACAGACCCGCACAGAGACACTTCCGCGCAGTTCCTTGACAGGAACTACGATAGTTTACACAGAGGCCTGTCAAAGAGGATGTATCATTGAAATTTTGGTGAATTTGTAACCCTAAATTGGGTAATTGGTCTGCCATCATCTTCCGAGGTGCTCACTCATAAAACCGTGAACATGCTGCCGTTGGGAAAGCAGGCTTGCCTATCCTGTAAATTGAGCATGGGAGCAATTGGTTTGGCACCTTTCCTTATAATGCCCATCCCTATGTCGAGGTAGTGTCATGGATCAAAAGAAGCTGTGCACACAAATTTATGATAAAAGTTGTGTTCATTTATTGGAGCATCCAAACACCTCTGCAGCAGGATTACAACTGCCCAACACAACGTTTAGAATATGGAATGTAATACAAACATCAACAATCTTAGCCAAGGGAGAAAACCAGGTAAAAATACAATGATGTAAGAGATAAAAATGTAGGACCATTACAGAGCCCACATTCTACCACATTAACTTACCACAGGTTGCGATTCCACTTTTCTTCATCCTATGAAGATGCACCATTCACTGTGTGTTGGAAGCCGTAGTCCCAGTCCCGCACTACTGTCACTAAGTGCGCGATCTGGGGCTCCCCACTCAACGTTAGGCCAAGTAAGGACACCGTTTGAGATAGCCCTGCTCACCCCCTTAGTAGCTTGGCAAGAGCAGCCAGGCCTATCTCCAAGGCAATAGTGTTCAGTATGTGCAACCACGCCCACAGCAGCCCCCTGGTGACACCACAAATGAACTCCACACAAGTTTGATAAAAACAAGTATAAACTTTATACAAAAATATATACGTCCAGACCACATGATACATAAGCCAAAATAGAATAAAGGGTAATATTTCTTCTGGCTGACTGGTAGGTTCAAATCTCAACCACCGCTTTCAACATGCTAGGCTGGTTACAATGATAGAATCACACACGTTGCAATAGACAAACAATAGTGCACTGTGTAACAATTTAATCCTGTGCTGGGCAAAGGAGAAATAATACAATGCGTAACGATACACCCCGGTACCTGCAATGGGAAAAACAAGCATTTGCAATGCAATAGGTCTCGCATTACGCGAGTATCCGCTATTGACATTGCAAATAACAATGCCTTTTATTTTTGTTTTTGTTTTCGTTTCTAAAACAAATAAAAGGCATTGTCATTTACAATGCCAATAGCTTAAACTCGCGCAAATGCGAGACCTATTGCTTGCGAGGATTGCCATCGACTGATGTCGGTGACCGATCACCACCGCCGGTGCCTCTACTGTTTAGGCCCCGACCACGACGCGGAGTCATGCAACGACTGCCAGGCCCTGACTTCGAAGGCTAGGCGGGAGCGGTCCCGCAAGCTTCTCGAGCTTCGCCACTCGGCTCCGCGTCGTGCGCGATCGCGGTCCAGGAGGAGGTCCAAGGATCGCTCGCGGAGCCCTAGCCGACGCCATCGATCGTCCGGCTCCAAGTCGTCGGGTAAGTCCAAGCGCTCAAAGAAGTCCAAGAGGCGACACCGCTCTTCGGACTCCCCTCGCCGGTCGCGCGACTCGGCCGAGGGTCAGGGTGGTTCCACCCCCGCGGCTCCGGCGGAGCCGCAGGCGCCGCGTCCGCCCCCATACCTTTCGGTCCCTGGGACTGACGCGGCGCCGGCGGAGATCAGTGCCTTCCTCTCGGCCATGAGGAGCCTGGCCCCGCCGTCGACGCCCGCTGGCGCGCCTTCGGGCCCCGCGGACTCGACTGGGCGACCTTGCCTGCCGGCGGCTCCGGCCCCGGCGCCATCGACGACTCCGGTCTCGACGCCGCAGGTCCCCGCGGGGCCCATGCCTGGGCCCCAGTCGACGCCGGTTGACCTAGTCACTCCTCCACCGGCGCCGGCGAATGAACCACCGACGCCGCCACCGGCGCCGCCGGCGCACACGCCTACACCTCCGGCGCCGCTGACGCCTTTGGCGCCGACACCGCCCCAGTTTAGCCCTCCTCCGGACCCGGCGCCGCACCGGCGTCGACCGACGCCGCATCCGACGCCGCTTGAGTCCTACCATCTCTACAGTCCGGTTCCGATCGTTTCTCCTGTTTATCAGGAATCGGAAGAAGGGGGCGACTGGGAGGGGTTCGAGGACCCTATGGCTGTTCAGTCACAGCTTTCTCAGGACTGGGCAGATGAACTGGGGGAGGCCAGTGGGCTGGACACCTCGCCAGACACTGGATTCACTTCTCCTCCGACCGTGGCTTCGGAGGAGGGTGCAGCATTTTCTGTGGTGCTGCGCAAGGCGGCCGAGGCCCTTGGGCTCGAGTTGCCTGCCGTGGCTGTGAGGACTAACATCCTCACTGAGGTGCTTCAAACCTCAGCAAGCTCCACTGAGCCTCTGCTGCCGTTCAATGAGGCCCTCACTGACGTTCTGCAGGGCACCTGGTCCAAGCCCTCCACAGTTCCTCCTGTGGATAGGAACGTTGCCAGGCGCCACCGCCCTGCTCCGGGCGACCCTAGTTTCCTGTCCCAACACCCCACCCCCGAGAGTCTGGTTATCCAGGCCTCTACCCCCCAATCCTCCTTCCCGACCGCTCCGCCGGACCGGGATTCCAAGAGACTCGAGCAGTTTGGCAAGAAACTGTTCTCGTCCCTTAGTTTGGGCCTGCGGTCCTTGAATACCGCCTGTCTCTTGGACCGTTATTCCCATTCCCTGTGGGATACGGTGGAGGACGTGCTGCCCCTGTGTCCGGAGGAGGTCCGGACGCGTCTTAACCAGGCTTTGGCCGATGGGAGGGATGCAGCACGGCACGCCATACGATGTGGGCTTGACACCACGGACTCGCTGGGTAGGGCAATTTCCACCACGGTGGCGCTCCGCCGCCACGCCTGGATGCGGTCCACGTCATTTTCCGGGGATGTCCAGAACACCCTCATGGACATGCCCTTTGATGGCACTCGCCTGTTTGGTGAGAAGGCGGACAGTGCGCTGAACCGCTTTAAGGACTCCCGGGCTACGGCCAAGTCCTTGGGCCTCTCGGCTCCGCGGGCGCACACCTCCGCTTTTCGCCCCTTTCGTGGCCAAGGAAGGGGCGCCTCCTCACGTCCGCAAAGCCACCAGCCGCAGAACCAACCTGCGCGCGGTCGCAGACGTGGTTTCCGCCGTGGCGGAAATGGAGGCCGACGTGGTCAGCCCACTTTCACCCCGGCAGCATCCGCCTCAAAGCCCTCCTAGTCCGAGCTTTCAGGCCCATACCACGCCAGTGGGCGGCAGAGTTCGCCATCACCTGCTCCACTGGCGGTCCATGACATCGGACAGGTGGGTGCTGCAAATCGTCCGAAGGGGCTACTCCCTCCCCTTCGAGACGACCCCTCCAGCCATGCCACCGCAGCACCACCGTATCTCGGGGGATCATTTGAATCTTCTCCGCGAGGTAGTTTCGGCTCTCTTGGCCAAGGGGGCCGTCAAGCGCGTTCCGAGTCCAGAAGTAGGTCGTGGTTGTTATTCCCACTACTTTCTGGTTCCCAAGAAGGGCAAGGGGGGCCTACGCCCTATCTTGGACCTCCGGAACGTCAATGCCTTCCTCCGAAAGGAAAGGTTCAAGATGCTAACGTTGGCTCAGGTTTTAGCTGCCCTAGACCCTGGAGACTGGATGGTAGCGTTGGACTTGCAGGACGCATATTTCCATATCCCCGTCCTGCCGGCCCACCGGCGTTACCTGCGGTTCACGGTGGGCCAAGAGCACTTTCAGTTTACCGTGCTCCCCTTCGGCCTCACCAGTGCCCCTCGGGTGTTCACGAAAGTGATGGCGGTGGTCGCAGCTCATCTGCGCAGATCAGGGGTTCCAGTCTTCCCCTATCTCGACGACTGGTTGTTGAAGGCGGGCTCGCCCCAGGCAGTCGTCTCCCACCTCCAGACTACGGCGGATCTCCTGCATTTGCTGGGGTTTTCCATCAACGTGCCGAAGTCACACCTGAGTCTCTCTCAGAAGCTCCTCTTCATCGGAGCGGTTCTCGATTCGGCGCAGTTCCGGGTCCATCCACCGGAACAGCGGGTCCGGGATATACAGGCCCTGATTCCCATCTTTCGGCCTCTATCCCGGGTTTCGGTCAGGCTAGTGTTGCGGCTTCTGGGGCTGATGGCCTCCTGCATCCTACTAGTGCATCACGCCAGGCGGCGCATGCGGGCTCTGCAGTGGGACCTGAAGTTTCAGTGGGCCCAGCATCACGGCAACCTGTCCGACCATGTCTTGATCTCGGAGGGCACTGCACAACAGTTGCAGTGGTGGCTCACGGACCGCGAGTGGGTCAAGGGCAAGAGCCTCTCCCTTCCCCAACCGGAGCATGTCGTAGTGACGGATGCGTCCCTCCTGGGATGGGGTGGCCATATGGGAGAGGCGGAGATCAGAGGCCTCTGGTCTCCGGCGGAGTCTCGTCTCCACATCAACCTGTTGGAGTTGAGAGCGATCCGGCTTGCACTGAAAGCCTTCCTTCCCTCTGTCAGGGGAAGTGTCGTGCAGGTGTTCACGGACAACACCACCGCCATGTGGTATTGCAACAAACAGGGCGGGGTGGGGTCGTGGACCCTTTGTCAGGAGGCTCTGCGCCTCTGGACATGGCTGGAACACCAGGGCGTCACCCTGGTGGTTCAACATCTGGCGGGCTCTCTGAACGCCAGAGCAGACGAACTCAGCCGCCGGTGCATGATGGATCACGAATGGCGTCTGAACTCCGAAGTGGCGCAAGGTCTCTTTCAGCAGTGGGGAGAGCCTTGGTTAGATCTATTCGCCACCGAAGAGAACGCGCAATGTCAGCAGTTCTGCGCGTTGGAATTTCCAAGGCGGCACTCGCTCGGCGACGCTTTTCGTCACGAGTGGAGTTGCGGTCTGTTGTACGCCTTTCCGCCTATACCACTTCTGCCCAGAGTGCTGAAGAAGATCAGGCACGACCGGGCCCGAGTCATCTTGGTGGCTCCGGATTGGGCACGAAGATACTGGTATCCCGAGCTACTCAGTATGTTGACCGATCCCCCGATTCGTCTGCCCCTTCGGGAGGATCTTCTGTCGCAGCAGCAGGGGACGGTCCTCCACCCGAACCTGTCCAGCCTCCACCTCCATGCGTGGAGATTGAGCGGCGGCAGTTGATGCCATTTGACTTGCCTCCTGAAGTCTGTGATATCATTCTGGCAGCCAGGCGTCCCTCCACAAAGTCGGTATACGCCTGCCGGTGGAACAAATTTGTGGCATGGTGCACAGCAAAGGCTGTGGATCCCCTTTCCGCCCCTCTTTCTGAGGTTCTCCTCTTCCTTCTTTCTCTGGCCCGGCAGGGGTCTGCCCTGGGCACCCTGAAAGGTTATCTTGCTGCCATCTCCGCCTTCTTGCGGCTTCCTGATCAGCCTTCTCTTTTCAAGTCCCCTGTGGTTACACGCTTTCTCAAAGGCATTACACACACGTTCCCTCCGGTCCCTTTTGTAATGCCTCAGTGGGACTTGAATCTGGTCTTGACATTCTTGATGTGCGCTCCCTTCGAGCCTCTTCACAATTGTCCTCTTCGTCTTCTGACTCTTAAGACTGCTTTTCTGGTAGCCATCACCTCGGCTAGACGGGTGAGTGAGCTCCAGGCTTTATCTTCAAAGCCTCCTTTTCTGTCTGTTCATCCGGACAAGGTTGTCCTTCGGCCTCGTCCCTCCTTTCTTCCTAAAGTGGTGACTCCATTTCACCTTGGGCAGTCTGTCACCTTGCCCACCTTCTTTCCGCCTCCGCATCCTTCCAAAGAGGAAGAGAGGCTCCACCGTCTGGACCCAAAACGTGCGCTCTCCTTTTATCTGGACCGCACAAAACAGTTCCGGGTGGACGACCAGCTTTTTGTTGGGTACGTGGGCGCTAAGAAGGGGAAAGCTGTGCACAAACGGACCATCTCTCGGTGGGTCGTTTTGTGCATCAAAATTTGCTATTCCTTGGCTAAAAAGGACCCTCCTGCTGGGCTGCGCGCCCATTCTACTCGGGCCACGGCGGCTACTACTGCCTTGGGACGGGGAGTCCCATTGCAGGACATCTGTCAGGCGGCGACGTGGGCTTCGCTACACACGTTTGCCAGGCATTATTGCCTTGACAGCCAAGTCCGGAGGGATGGCTTCTTTGGCCGTTCTGTCCTCCAGGACTTTCTGGTGTGATCTTGGTTCGCAGACCCACCACCGGGGATGGTATTGCTTGGGTATCTATTCTAAGGTGAGGAATCTAACTAACGTGTTTCTTTCAGATGAACAAGTTACTTACCTTCGGTAACGATGTATCTGTAAGAAACATTAGTTAGTTAGATTCCTCACCGACCCACCCATCCTCCCCGTTCTGCGAACTGACATCTAGGGTTAAGGTTGTCCTTTCAGGCCCCTAGATTTTATTTTTGGCACCAGTGTCGGTCTTTGCATGGCTCTGCGTTCCTGGCGCGGAAGGCTATGTACAAGAACTGACGTCAGCGCGCGAGGGCGGCGTCTAAGTACTCCGACGACGTCATCCCGGCGCACGACGCCGACGACGGACGCCGAGCCGCAGACGACGCCTAGCGACGCGCAAGGGGTATTGCTGACGAAAAATCTTCCGGATCCAGTCTGACGCCTGGGGATATTCTAAGGTGAGGAATCTAACTAACTAATGTTTCTTACAGATACATCGTTACCGAAGGTAAGTAACTTGTTCTTCAAGTCTCAAAGTCCTCACCTTTTGAATAGATACCAAAGTATTACCTATTTGGGGGTGGGTCTGTGACAGGACTGAAACCAAATAGACCTGCAGGACTGAGCAGGCAAAATGTCCCTCTTGGCGAACCTTACTGTCCAGCCAATAGTGCAGAGCGACACTCACGTATCACATGGCAGATGTCTAGGACACGGACTCTGCATGCTAATGCAGTGGTAGCAGCTTTGTCCCTGTGTGAAGACCTTCTGAAAGATGATCCAGTGGGGGAGATATTTGTCATTTGTGCAGCTGTGCCTTTTTTGCTGCAGAGAACCCCACAAAGAGCTGATCGTCGTCCTGGTGGTCTTTGTAACGATAAATGCAAAAGTTCAGCACTCTCTGGAGCGCAAGTGAGGAAGTCTCTTCACCTTCTTAGAGAGATGAGGCGGAGCATAGAATGCTGGCAGGATGATGGTTTGCCTGCAAAGATGCATGAGTCCGCAGCACCAATTTTCTTGAAATAAGGTAGTGTGAGGTGGAATAACACAGAGAACCATCACTTGCTATGCTGAAGTAATGGCGAGGAGGAACACAGTTTTGATGGTAAGAAGGAGTAATGGGCAGCTGTGAAGCAGATCGAACAGACTGCACATTGGGTAAGTGAGGACTGGATTAAGGTCCAATTGCGGCGTCACAAGGGGAGAAGGGGAAACATATGTTGTTGTCCTTGAATAGAAAATGCTCACAATGGTGATTTAAATGGAGAGGGCTAATCTATGAACCGCAGGAAGGCCAAAAGGGTCAAAATGTAACCCTTAACTGTACATAAAGCAAGGACTAGCCGAGCGAAGAGAGAACAAACTGCAAACCATAATATTTGTGGACCGAAGTGGGTCAATTTGGCATGTGGCCCACCAAAATACAAATTTGTACCACCGACAGACATATATAATTTTCATCAAGGGACGTCTGACTGCCAGGATAACATCAACATCCCTTGGAGGAAGGTGGAAAGTTTCAGCTGTCACCCATCAGTCTCCACGCACAAAGGTGGAGATTGCAAAGGCCCGGGTGCAGATCCCTTCCCTGTTGCTGCGACAGCAGGTCCTCCAGAAGAGGCAGCCTGATAGGGGGACATAAGCTCAAGCCCAGGATTTCCTGAAACCATACTCTCCACCTTGAATCCGAAGCTACTTGGATGACTTGAGCCTGGTCTGTCTTGATCTTCTTGAGAACTCAGGGCAGGAGTTATTATCAACAGAAAGGCAGGCAGGAGTCCAAGCTCCACTCGAGGTAGAACGCGTCCTAGAGCAAGTCACGCTTTGGAAACTCTAATGTTTAGAAGTGCTGACATTGCTCATTCTCAGCAGTGACAAACCGATCGAGCCAAGGTTCTCCCCATTTGCGGAAGAGACCTTGCACCACTTCCGGTGCAACACTTGTGATCCGCTATGTGCCGAAGACTGAAGTTGTTTGCCTGGCATTTGATGATCCTGCCAGGTAGGTCACCACCAGGAAAATTATTAAACTGCAGAATGTTAATGTAAAGCTGTTACTCCACCGGAGACCAGAGGCTTCTGATCTCCACCTATACCAGAAAGCCACCCCATCCTAGAAGCAATGCATGAATCAGCTCTGAGTATAGAGGAGAGAGGGGCTACCGCTGACCTAATCTTGGTCCTGCAACCACCACGGCAGATCTTTTGCAGTCTCCTCCCAAATCTGAGTGTGGTCAAAGAGATCCTCTTGATGTTGGACCCCACATATCTTTTGATCCCATTGCACAACCCGCATATGCCAACTGGTGTGCTCGGCCAGGAGGATGCAGGCAGCCATCAGTCCTAGCAGCCTCAGAGTCAAATTCACTGTAATCTAGGGCCAAGGCTGAGAGATCAGGATGATAGTCTGAGTGTCCTTGACTTTGTTTCCTGGGGGAAAGGCACGAAATCTAACCATGTCGAGAATGACTCTGATGAAGGGGAGCCTCCGAGAAGGAGTTAGGTGTGCCCGCGGGAAGTTGATGGTGATTACTAAAGATGACAGGAGGTTAGTCATAGTCTGGAGACACCTGATGACTGCCTGGGGTGAGCCTGCCTTCAACAGCCACTTGGCAACGCAGTAGAAAACTAGAACCCCAGACCTTTGAAGATGAGCTACCATCACAGCCATCACTTTTGTGAACACCTGAGAGGCACTGATGAGACCAAAGGGGAGCACAGCAAACTGGAAAGGCTCCTGTCCAACCACAAAGTGCTGATTTGCTGGCAGGATCGAAATATCATAATAGGCGTCCTGCATGACCAACACCACCATCCAGTCACCAGGGTTGAGGGCAAATAAGACCTGGTCCAGGGTGAACATTTTAAAGTTCTTACAGAGGGAGGTGTTGAGAGTGCTCAGGTTTCCGTCCTTCTTGTGCTTCATCCTTCTTGTGCACCAGAAAGCAGGGGGAATAGCACCGTATCCTACTTCTGGCATCAGCACCCTCTCTATGGCCCCTTTGGCTAAAAAGGCTTGCACTTTCTGTCTCAATATGGAGAGATGGTCCTCCGTCAGTTGCTGTGATGATTGTGGGAGTCGCAGCGAGAAAGAAAGTAAAGGTAAGGCATAATTTTTACGGACAATGTGCAGTACCCACTGTCCAATGTGATCTCTTGCCAACCCACATAGAATTGGTGGATTCTGCTTCCATCTGGTTGGCTGTGACACAGTACACCAAATAGGTTTGGCGGGGTGTGGACGAGCGACATGCTGACCTTGGTTGTGGGGATGGTCGGCAGCACAGTTTCCCTGGCAAAACTATTGGGCTCTTTGCTGGGGAGGGGCAGGCTGCACGAAGGAATGCCTCATCCAAAGTTACAAAAGTAATGCTAAATGTGCTGCTGGTGAAGCTGGGTAGAAAGGCCCAGAGAGCAAGTGGTGGCCCTAGTCTTCTTGAAATGTTCAAGAGCAGAATAAGCCTTGTCCCTAAACAAGTGAGTCACATCAAACGGTATGTCCAGTTGATTGTAGCCACGCATGGCAGAAATGGTAACACTGGTGACAATAACTCATTTAACTCAGTCAGTGGTGTCCAATCCACAAGAAATTGTGAACTTGGTCGCATCACAACCATCCTGACAGCACATGGCGAAGGTCTTTTGGAACACCTTGGAGGACTTGCACCACTGACTCCCAAAGGGCATGAGTATAGCGGCCCATCAAACAGGATGTGTTAACTGACTGCCGGGCCAAACTGGCAGATGAGAAGAGGCATTTTCTGAATGTCTCTATTTGCTTCAATATCCTGTCAGGGAAAATGGTAGGAATATTGTTGGGGGTGGTCTGGGGTGGGGCCTGCGACAAAAAGGCTGGGTCACCTGGAGCAGGGCGATGGCGTCTGGCAATTTGCCAGTTAAAAGGAGGGGCGGTGCAAGGCTTAACGATATTGCCCTAGCAGGGTCTCTCTCAGTGTCACATTAAAAAGTCAGAGACACTCAGAAGCAGTCTGGCCAGGCTGCAGGACTTCTGTCAGGCCATTTGTTTTTCCCTCTATAGTGGAGAGGTGGAGGTCAAGGACTTTGGCCGCCCTACACATAACCATGGAGTAGGATGCAGATTCTTCCATGGCTAAGCCAGAATTGGAGAAAAGGGCTGACTCTAGGGAAGCGTCCAGCTCACTATCATCTTGCAAGTCCTCATACCATATGGCATCATCAGAGTCTGTTCCAAAAAGGGAATGTAAAGATTGTTGCCTTGCCTGGTGGTAAAGACCCCTTAGGTGGAATTCGGAACAGGGTTGAGCCAGCATCATAAAGGACAATTGGGGCCCTTTCTTTGGGCAGGGAAGCCGTTATTGGTGTTGACATGCCCAGAGTGGGTATGGGCTCCGGGGGCAGTGTTGGTAAGGAGTCAAGGGTGGAAGTGGCTCATAGGGTCCAGCTGGTGCAGACAGTGAACACGCCAGCACTAATCCAGGTTCTATCCCCCTCCGCTCCTTTGGGCCCAAAGACCTGCCAGAGGGAGTAGGTAGACTTCGAAAAAGCCAAAGCATATCTCTGCAAAACTCTTAAATATGGCGCAGCATGGGTGAAGGCCCCAGAAACTTGAGTTGTGCCAGAATCAGCCGCATAATCGCTTCTGAAGTGGGCCGATTTGGAAAGTGGGAGCAGGACCATTGGCACCACCCACACTCTTCATCTGGAGAGGGCAAAGGAGCGGAACTCTACTTCGACCTCTTGTGTTTCTTGTGCTTGTCTGGGGATTTGGAGCACAATGAAGACCAGCCTCGAGAGTGGTTCCATCAAATATGAAAGCAGGACCGTGGACCTGCTTTGGACTTGGAATGGGACTTGGAGCGTCCCAGTGCTGCATCTTCTTGAGCTTCATGACATAAAGGTTTGCCTTTCATTCCTTGATGGCCTTTGGGTTCACTGATGCACAGTCTCCGCCGGTCTTGAAATCGTTGCTTGAACCCGGTTATCACATGCAAACCTGGTGGGGATCTGTCACACATATCTGTTTGCAACAGTCCTTACAGGGCTTAAAACCTGTAATCGTAGAGGGAGATATCCCTTGCACAGAGTTGACAATTTGTGAGAATGATCGTAAAAGCAGTCTCTGAAAAATGAGAGAAGCTCTCGATCCACATCTTGAGAAGTAGAAAGAAAGGAACTGACATCAGCGTGCAAGAGTGGCGCCTATATAGGTCCCGCAAGTAACGTCCGGAGCGGAATGACATCAGTGTGGCACCTTCCAGCGTGCAGAGGTACTGCTGAAAAGTTTCCGGATCCAGCCTGATGGCTGAGGAATACTCAAAAGGTGAGGAAACTGTGGCTAGAAGTCTCTATCAGAAATGGGCAGGTTGGGAACTACACAGCAGTTGGAAGGGCATGTGACATTTACAAAGATGTCTTTCTGTTTTCTAGACATTCCTCCTATTCAACATAAATTAATCCTGTCCTTCAAATTCTACACTTTCTTGGAAGGTTTCAATGTAGATTAAACACATTGAGCTTGTACTGGGAGTAGATGCAGTTGCAGAGGCATAACGCAAGGTGGTAGGATCGCCATGCAGAATGTGACTAATGGCTCCAGAATCTCCCACATTTCCTTGATATACATTGGCCTTGGGTTGGATGGTGGCTCCCTAACGGGTTTGGGTCACCCATGCACCGCAGGGGCTGCAGGAGCCTGTGTTACACCCCTTTGCAGTTGCAATGGGAAGCTATAATAGTCAACATGTCATATCTTACATGTAAAAGCTTGGAAACTATAGCTGTGATGGGGTTTTTTCCTCGTGAATGCTGCTAACATACAGGGGTTATCATGAGCCTCATGTTTATTGGTGAGGCAATACCACATCCAGGAAACAGTGCAGAGTTGTAGGATTGTATTATTTACTGGGTGTTGTATTCCCTCGAACATCCAAAATTCCCAGCTCAGAACACTAGATTTAAAGTTTTGTGAACTGCTTACCACATATTTGCCTCTTTTTGTACAGTCTTCCCCATTGCCAATTTTTTGGGAAGAAGAAACCTGAATTGCGAAAATGTGTACATGTGCATTTTGGCCGGCACAAGGAATGGTTTGATACTTGTAATCCTAGTTCTCCTTCAGGCAAATCTGTATTGAAATCATAAACACTGAAAAGCCTTGTCACGTGTGGGCATCCCGGAGCACTTTTTCTACAGCCGCATTTTGTGTATTATCCTCACCTTACTTCAGAAATGCCATGAAGTCTATGAGGACAAAATTAATAAATTAGCAGCCTTAAAACAGGCTCTATTGCCAATTACATTAATTTACTTTGGAAGATGGATGATAATACATAAGCTTTAAAAAATGTCACTAAATGAAAGAAGAGTGACATTTTGAAAACATTCTTCACAAAGTCTTTATGTTTTCGTTTAAAGTGAATTGTAGGAAAATATAGGACAATGTGAGAAAGACAAAAGAGCATTGTGCCTTTATGGGCACCCAGACCTCCAGTGCCCCATCAAGCTCTGTAGATAGTAGTTTATACAGTTGTTTTTGATGCAGTAATTAACATGGAAGTATAAACCAAATTTATCTCCTCCAACGGGGAGGGTTGCTTATAATTTAAAGAGATATTCCACTGATGGAAATCTAGGAATACAGGTAAAAAAACGTCCTTCACCTTCAGATCTCTATTGATATTCATACGCACTGAATAGACTGACTAGCACATAACCTAAGCTATGAAGGAAGATATCAATAGCAAAAAAAACTAGACAAAGATTTCTCAAAGAGGCTTGCCCTATTTGGGCATCTGGACTAGAGTCCGAATCAAGACAATAGTTTCTTGTAAAGGTGTGAACAAGATCACCAGGTTACAGTTTTGCAGATTCCAAGATTGGAATATTTCACAGGAAAGCAGCAGTAGCCACTTTACCTCTGGTTGAATGGGCTTTTCTTTCCATGTAAGTTTTTATTAGCTTTCTGGTAGCACAGAAGTATGCAAGAGACTATCCATCTAGATAAATATTGTTTCAGTGTGGCAAACCATGCCTGACTCTGCAATAGACCATAGTTTACAAACAATTGTTCGAACTTTCTCAAATCCTTTGTTTGGTAGAGATAAATCTTTAACACAGTTCTCACATCAAGAATGTAGAGATATCTCACTGCTTAAGAAGATGGAATCTGAAATAATTTAGATAAAGTTGTATCTTGGTTGACATGAAAGTTGGATACATCTTTAGTGAGGAATTTGGGGGGAATTCTCATCACTACCGTATTACTGTGAAAAAGTGATTAAGGTTTGTGAGAACAAAGAACCTGGATTTTGCTATCCATGCATACAAAGAATATAGCGACTAGGAATGAAACTTCCCATGATAAGTGTTTTAGGGAAGGCTTATGTCTAGGCTCAAATGGAGAACTGATGGTACATCAAAGGACTCTATTCAACTCCTGCAGAGGTTACAGTCTCTCAATAGGAGGATAACATTTGTAATGCCTTCAAAGAAATCCTTAACTAGGGGAATTTTGAAAAGGAAATTTATGAAGGACATTTTTTGTAGGCTGTGAGAAAGGCATGGTAGACTTTAATTGAAGAGAATTGGAGCTTCGATTTGGCTAAATGAGAAAGTTATGGAAGTACTGATTTTTCTTGGCAGGTGATAGGATCAAAATTATTCTGTACCAGATGCATTATATCTTCCAATTAAAGGATTAGGACAACCTTATAGATGGTCTTTAGGCTTCTCTCAACGTATCCTTCTACTCCTGAGGAAGATTCAAATGGTCATATTGTATGAGTCAGGAGCCAAGCTGCCAAGTTCAAAGACTAAATGTTGGGGTGCTAGACCTGGCCTCTGAACTTGTACAGAAGGTTCAGTCTACAGGGTAGCCTCCTGTGTGGCTGTTCTGAGATGTGGAGATGATTTGTGAACCACTATTGGTGCAGACACTTACGGGCAATGAGAATTGTTCTTGCCTTCAAATTAGTTAGTGTGATGATGAGCAGGGAAATGAGAGGAAAGGCATAAAGAAAATTTGCCTTACCATGTAATCAATAGGGCATTTCCCAAAGTGCTTAGCTGGTAAAAACTTGAGGCAAAGTCTAGGCATTTTTTGTTTACTCCTTTTGGGAAGAAGTCTATTTGAGGGAAACCCCAATTGCAAAATATGGCTTGAAAACGTTGAATGGTTCCGCTCAGAGTGTCCACTTACACATTCTGGATGCCTGGCAGATGGACAGCTGTAATCCTGAGATTCCTGAACACTAGCCATTTCCAGAATGTTTGAGCTTCCAGGGACAGCATTCTGGATTACACCCCTCCCCGCCTATTCATATAATGCATGGTTGTTCTCTTGACTGTCTGAACAAGGAGAGAGCTTGTCTTGAAGGATGGAAGGAAAGCCTACGGAGCTAGACCACTTTCAACTCCATGAGGTTGAAGTGGTATGTCGGATCCTATGGAGATCAAGGGCTTTTCATCTGAAGGAGATCCATGTGAGCAGCCCAACTGGATAGGGAGGCATACATCCATTACTATAATCTGTATTGAAATCTCTTGATGATAGCTCATACCCCGGAAGAGATTTGCTGGAAGACACCCCAGCTGAGAGATTTCTCTCTGTGCATCTTTAGGGTAAGTTTGTCTTCATCCCATTTTTTTGAGAGCTGGTCTCACTGATTCCCCAGCCATTGCTGCAGAGGTCTGATGTTCAGGCATGCATCTGGTACCAGAACAATGAAGGATGACACTGATCCAAGGAGAGACAATATCTGCCTCTCTGTTGGCTGGGCTGTTCTCTTCAGATTACTACAATTCAAAATAAACGTTTCCTGCCGTATCTTGATAAACGTCTCTCTTCCCAAAGAAACACTTTTTTGCTTATTGTATCCTGTACAGCTTCCAGGTAATGAAAGGGATTGCACTGGGATGGAAGAGGATTTTTCATGAATTACATGCAGTCCCAATCGGCTGAGGATGACAACAGCTATCTGGTAATATTGGTACACTTGCTGATATGTTGAAGCTTTGAATAGCCAATCATTCACATAGAGGTAGACTAATACCTTAAGACTCATGAGATGTGCTCCAATGACTACCATGCATTCACAGCCAGTGAAAGTATAGCCTAACATAGAGAAGAACCCCAAGGCATCCGTAAATACCTTATTGCCAGGGAATGGAATGAATTGGGTATAGAGGTATCAGAGACTAGAAAAAATGATACACCCGCCCCCTTCTTGAGAAGTGGTATGGTTTGCCAACAACCCTTGGGTACTGATCCTAAAATAATGGGCTGGAATAGTAAATTGCACACCATATCTCTTCCGCGCTTATGCCTCACCTCATCGGAGCCCTAATTCTTCTTTTAGATTGTAAAGGCTGTGCCCTCCTTTCAGCTTGAGCCAATGGAGGATTATTCTTTTTGTTATTGACTTGTTGTTCATAGATTTAAATATGGCATTTTCTTACTGTTGCATTACTAATGACCCAATGGAATCTTTATACTTTGAATAAGGATCCTACTGCTCTATACTGATTGTACACAAGTAATGTTACCTCATTCTGTTACACAAGCTGAATATTCAGAATGATGAGGTTCTTTGATGCAAGTATCTTAATATACCATTTTCATATGTTCTGACCTTGTAAATAATGTATGTTAATGAAATTCCAATAAAAAATACATTTAAAAAATGACCACCATGCATTTTGAAGAGGGTTTATACGCAGACCTGAGATGGAAATGAAGGAATTGTATTCGTAATGCTCACTTCCCACTGTACCTCAGGAACTAGTTATGTTTTTGGGCTAACGGTATATGGAAAGAGGCATGTTGCAGTTCTGTAGAGCATAGCCAATCCCCCAGATGGATTTGGGGGTAGAACTGATGCAGCACCAACATTCAGAACTTTTCTTTGCAAATTCACTTGGTCGATTTTTTCAGATCTAGAATGGGTTTGAACTTGGTTTTTGGTTGTTTGGGAATACAGTTCTGTTAGAAAAGGGGGTCTCTAGTTGGCAATGGTTTGCACCTTTGTCCAAGTAGGGACCCTTCTTCCTAGTCAGGGTAAGGGGGATACACTTCTAAAGTAACCCCTGCTCACCCCCTTGGTAGCATGGCACGAGCAGACAGGTTTATCTCAGAGGCAGTGTGTAAAGCATTTGTGCATGCATACAGTAACACAGTGAAAACACTACAAATAGACACCACATCAGCTTAGAAAAAAAATAAGCAAAACTTATTCTAAACCAACAAGACCAAATACGACATAAATCCAACATACAATACTGTAAAAATAGGTACTTTGCAAGATAACCTTCAAATTGCAAACCTAACTTGAAAACACAGTTCTTCCGCTTTGGTAGCTCCGTCCTGGGCTACTGCAATGCTGAAAACAACAAAGTCTAACAGTTCCAGCCGACCCCATTGGTGCAGGTCAGCTAAAGCGTTGTCAGACTCGTAGACAGTACCTTTCTTGTTGTGGTAGATCCTGTTGGTATGAGTCAGTCAGGGCGACCGTCATGGTTGCGATGTGAAGTGGAAGGGTGCAGCGTGTGGGGCCCTCACGGCGTGGTGCTGGCAGCAGCTCCGTGACAGTCATCCAACGGCGTTGGTGAGACCAATGCTTACGATGCGGAGTGTAGTGGTGCTCGATGTGGTGCTGGCAGGTCACGGTGCTGGCAACGGTGCCGGTCAATGTTCGGGTCAGGCAGCTACGATGTCGGTGACATCCGGGCAGAGTCAAGCGAGGCGGTGTGGCATGCGGTGCCCACAGGATGCAGTGCAAGCAACAGCTTGGTGACGGCCGCCCAGCGGCATAGGTGAAACCCAAGATGCGGTGCGACGTGTGGCGGTGCCTTCAGGACATGGAACCAGTGACTGACTTAATGGCAGAGTCGGCTGGTCTTTTCTTCAGCGGTGACTGAAATCAGAGGTTCCAGAGACGGTGCCCAGAAGGATGGTGACGTCTTTGCAGCCCAACCCCAGACAGCACACAGCAAAGGGGCAGTACTTCTCCTCCAGCTTCTTCCAGCTCTTCTCCTTGTCAGAGGTTCCTCTTGAAGTCCAAAAGTGATCTAAAATTCAGGGGTCTGGACCCCCTTTTTATAGTACAAAATCCTTTGTTCTCTGGAGGCAGAGAGGGTCTGTGCTCAGCAAAACCAGTTGGCCCAGCTTCCTGGCAGGAGGTGGATACAGCATTGAGGCAGACCAGGTGTCAAGAATTCCTGTCAAGCTTCTTGCTTTTGATTGGGGTATCGGTGACGCATCACCAGGAGGTGACTCCGCGTCCCGGTGCAGTCTGAGGAAGAGGTTGAGCGGCTGCTCCCTCCAGGTAGAGACCCCGGCTGGGTGTTTCCCTGACTCCTCGATTCTCCCCAACACTCTTCGTGCCCCTCACAGCCTACCGATTGGCATTGTCGGCCATTTCATTTCTGCCCTCTGTTGGCATACGCCGGATCGGCGTATATGCAGAGGACGGTTAGGATCATCCGTGCGGTGGGCTGGTAACGTACTTAGCCTGGAGGATTCCAGTGACTATAACTTTTGTTTATTCTTTGTATTATTTTTGCCTTCATTAAAATAACTAACCCTTCACAAGTGGTTGCGTCCTCATTATCGTGTCTGTTAAACGATCCTGAGACGTTCAGGGCGTTACACCAGGCCAATTAAGGTGTGAATGAAATGTCCTCCCACTACTCTGAATGCAGCCCAGGTCTATTCAGCACAGCCCTGACTCACCCTGTAAAGGCAGGACACACCTCACCCCCCAAGTGGCTGTCTGAACAGAAGGCACACCCCCAGCCGCTGTCACTCCAATGCTAGACAGTCAATACACAAACCTAGCAGAGGCACACTGGATGGCTAAGCAAGAAAATACCTACTTTCTAAAAGTGATATTTTCAAACCCAGAATGTAAAAATCAGCCTTACTAAAAGGTGCATCTTTAGATTCTGAGTTACGGCATTCTAAACTCAATTTTCCCATCTTGTTCCTCTGGGCGGTTATACTTCTAAGATGTTATAAGTAAACTCCCCATTCTATCCTATGGGACAGATAGCCTTTTAATAGTGAAAAATGAACTTGGCAGCATTTCACAATCAGGACATGCCACACACATCAGGGCATGTCCTGCCTTTCACAAACACTGCACCCTGCCAACAGGGGTACCTTGTGACTACCTTAAGGGTGACTCACATGTCAGAAAAGGGAAGTATAGGGCCTGGCAAGTAGGTGACCTTGCAAGGTCGGCATGCCACTAAGAACTGCACACAGGCAATGCACTGGCAGACCTGAGACCCTTTTGGAAGGTTGCTTGTGTGGGTGGCACAATCTGTGCTGCAAGCCCACTAGCAGCATTTGGTTTACAGGCCTTAGGCACCCATGGTGCACTGTACTAGGGGCTTTGCAGTAAATCAAATAAGCCAATTGTGGACATTCCAATCTGATATAACAATTAACACTGAAAGCATATGCACTTTAGCAATGATCAGCATTGGTAAAGTACCTGAAGTCATAAAACCAACAAAAACAGGGTCAAAAAAAGGAGGCCAAAAAGTCTAGGGATAAACCCGCTGGACAAGCCAGGTCTAACAAGTTCTATTCATTCATTAGGAATTGGGATCTTTTTCACAGCCTGTTTTTGAAAGAGGATGAAGACATCATGCTGAAGTTGCTCCCAATGAAAAGGTAATGATTTCTTTGGTGTACCTGTTGGTGGAAGGTGCTTGAATATAAGACAGTATCAATTTTGCTGAATATTCAGAGCCTATTTGTCGCTGGTTATGGTTTTCCACTCTACCAGATAAGATGTAATGCTTCCCCCCACAGCAGGGGGCAATGGCAGAGGGGGAAATCGGAGCTCATTGTTTGCCCCCTGTGGCCGGTTCAGTGGCAGACTGTTGGTGACCTATTCTGCTTC